>NC_091282.1:82355272-82955584 GCF_032444005.1 Ranitomeya imitator
CTAGCTAGCCCTAAAGATAGAAAAATAAAGCCTACCTTGCCTCAGAGAAATTCCCCAAAGGAACAGGCAGCCCCCCACATATAATGACTGTGAGTAAAGATGAAAATTACAAACACAGAGATGGAATAGATTTAGCAAAGTGAGGCCCGACTTACTGAACAGACAGAGTATAGGAAAGGTAACTTTGCGGTCAGCACAAAAAACTACAAAAAGACCACGCAGAGGGCACAAAAAGACCCTCCGCACCGACTCACGGTGCGGAGGCGCTCCCTCTGCGTCCCAGAGCTTCCAGCAAGCAAGACAAAAATCAAAATATCAAGCTGGACAGAAAAAATAGCAAACAGAGAAAAACAAGCAGGAACTTAGCTTCTGCTGGGAAGACAGGTCACAAGAACGATCCAGGAGCGAACTAGACCAATACTGGAACATTGACAGGTGGCCTGTAGCAAAGATCTAGGTGGAGTTAAATAGAGCAGCCAGCTAACGAATTAACCTCGTCACCTGTGGAAGGAACCTCAGAAGCCGCAGCCCCACTCACAACCACCAGAGGAAGCCCATGGACAGAACCAGCCGAAGTACCATTCATGACCAGAGGAGGGAGTTTAACAACAGAATTCACAACACTTGTCCCTGTAACGGGCTGGGATCTGACCTCTGGTACTACGGGTAGATCTACGCAGCACTTACACTGAGGGTGATCTGACCAGATTCACTAAGCTTGCAATCATTGGTGTTATGCGCTCTCTTATGGCTACGCTACTGGGGATTCTTGGTAGCAAAGGTGTACCTGATCATCTAGGAGTATTGTTACTCACTGTAGGCATGACCGATTCACCAATAGCAGGGGGTGGATTATCTGGTTCCACTGCTGGTGTGACGTCTGCTGCTTGAGCGCGCTGGTGTGAAGTCTTTTCTGGTTCAGGTTGATTTTGAGTAACATTTTTCTCTGGTATTTCCAACTGGGGAAAAGTCAAAACAGGCACCACTATCGCTTTGTTTACCTGAGTAAATGACTGGGGAAAATCTATAAGAACGGTATGGATTCTCTTTTCTTTTTCCTCCATGGGTTGAGGAGTACCTGAGTCTTTCTCCTTGTCTCTCAGTTTGTCAGGGCACACTTTAAGATGACCCCTTGATACTGCAGTCGAGGTTTCTCCTCCATCTTTGCTTATGAGACAGACCTTAGTATTATCAAAGTTTGATGGTAAGATGGTATATGATTTTGCTTCCCACTGGTCATAAAGTTTATATGTTCTTCTTTTTCGCTTTAGCACTCGTTCACCTGGTGACAAGGGAATTGCAGGGGCACGCTGATTATCGTTTCTTTCTTGTCTTTGCCTTGCCTGGGAAAAGCATGTTTCCACACATTCTTAAACTTAGCGGTATTTCTGTAGTCGCTCATTATCCCAATCTGCATCTGGTGAGGTTGATCCTGGTGTTAGAACTCCCATATCAAGGTCAACAAGTAATTTGCTAGGTCTTCCTCTCATTAAGTAGGCTGGAGTGCAGTTGGTGGAATTCACTGGGATGTGATTGCACAGATCTACCAAGTCTGGCAACTTCTCTGGCCATAAGTTTCTCTCTTCCAAAGGCAAGGTTTTCAACAGGTCGATTACCACTTGATTCATCTTTTTGCACATACCGTTGGTCTGTGGATGGTACAGTGTTGTTCTTATCTTCTTGCATCTGTACAGGTTACAGAACTCCAGGATTACTTCCACTTCAAAGGCTGGGCCTAGGTCGGTGAGCACATTCTCAGGGTATCCGTGTGGTCGACAAAAGTGTTGTTGGAAGGCTTTGGCTGCCGTCTTCGCTGTCTGGTCCTTGACAGGCACGACTAATCTGATTCTGAAATAATGGTCCACTATGGTCAGAGTATAGACATAACCTGACCGGCTTGGGGTTAGCTTCATGTGGTCTAAGGCAACTAGTTCAAGTGGCTGTTTTGTGACTATGGGCTGTAGGGGAGCCCTATGGCTGTCACGGTCCTTTCTGTACAGGTTGCATGGGCCACACCACTTTTCAATGGCTTTTCTCATGTCAATCCAATAGAAACTTCCAAAAAGTAGGATCTCTACCTTCTTCCATCCTAAGTGTCCTGCTTCATCATGGTACACTTCAAAGACCATTGGTGCATCTTGTCTCGAGACCACCACCTGCCAGACCAGCTCGTGAGTGCGTGGGTCAATATTCCTCTGACACAGCTTACCGTCATAGATAAGCAATTTGCCCTTTTCCTTCCACAGCTGTTGAGTCTCTTGTGGAGCATCTGGACCAGGGTGTGAATCTGCTTTTGTTAGCAGCTCTTTTACCAGATGGACTGCTGGGTCACTATCCTGTGTCTCTGCCCATCCATGATGGGGCAATGGGTACAGAGTGGCTTCTCACTTATCATTACGCTTGTTCCTCACATTATGGGAATACTGAGTTGCCCCGGGGCAATGGAAAGCTGGTAGCTCAATCTCTTCAAGTGCTTCAGGACCTTCTCCCACTTCGGGTAAATGGGGCAGTTCTTGCGCAATGCACGGTACTTGATGGTAAATTCGTAGTTGGACAACCGGGCCGTCCATCGCTGCTCCAATGCACTTAGTTTTGCAGTTTCCAGGTGGGTCAGGAGGATGTTGTCCATGAAAATGGCGAATCATGCTGAGGTCAGGTAGTGCTTGAACAGCTCTGTTACCGCCCAGACTATGGCGAGGAACTCCAGCTTTAAGGAACTGTAGTTTTCAGGGTTCCTTTCAGTGGGGCAAAGCTTCCTGCTGGGGTAGGCAATTACTCTTTCTTTGCCATTCTGGACCTGGGACAGCACTGCTCCCAATCCCACGTTGCTGGTGTCTGTGTAGAGCATAAACGGTTGGTCATAGTCAGGGTAGGCAAGTACCTCATCTCCCATGAGAGCGAACTTCAAACGAGTGAAGGATCCTTCCAGCCTGTCGTACCACTCAAATAGAGGACCCTTGTTCTTGGTCTTCTTGGATTGGACCACTAACAGGTCTTGCAGGGGTGCGGCTATCTTTGTGAAGTCCTTAATGAACCTTCGGTTGTAGCCTACCAACCCGAGGAACTGCCGGACTTCCTGGGTTTTGGCCAGTCCCTGATCATGGTGACCTTGTCAGGGTCTGGTGCCACACCTTCGACACTTACCACATGGCCCAGGTACTGTACTTTGGGCTTTAACAGGTGGCACTTGGATGGCTTTACCTTCAGGCCAAAGTTAGACAGGGCTTCAAACACCTCAGCCAGGTGCTTCAGGTGGTCTTCATAAGTCTTGGAGAAGATGATGACATCATCCAGGTACAACAGGATGATTTCAAAATTCTTGTGCCCAAGACAGCACTCCATCATCCCTGGAATGTACCTGGTGTATTGCACAGTCTGAATGGCATGCAGTTGAATTCAGAGAGGCCCATCGGTGTCGTGAAAGTGATATTTTCTTTATCTGCCTCTGCCAAGGCAACCTGCCAATACCCACTAGTGGGATCTAAGGTGGAGAAATAGTTAGCAGATTTTAAAACAGCTAATGACTCTTCGATTCTGGGCAACGGGTATGCATCCTTGTGTGTAATGCGGTTTATCTGCCTGTAATCAACACACAGCCTCATTGTACCATCCTTTTTCCTGACAAGGACTAATGGAGCTGCCCAGGGGCTACAACTATCTCTGATTACCCCAGCCTCCTTCATCTCTTGTAACATACTCTTAGCACATTGGTAGTGAGCTGGATGTACAGGCCAGTACCTCTCTTTAATGGGCGGATGACCTCCAGTGGGGATATGATGTTGAACCCCTTTTACCTGCCCAAAATCTAGTGAGTGCTTGCTGAATACCCGCTCATACTCATGCACCACCCGGTAAGCCCCCTGTTTTGGTGTGAAGGGGTAGAGTCAGTGCCACGTGTATCTTCTGACACCAATCCTCCAACTGTCCTGCAGAGTCATTGTCCTCCACCTGGTCGAAAAGGACCAAGGGTTCGGTTGCCTGTATTGCATTGTTATTAACAGTAAACAGTTTAGCAAGTGTGGCATATCTGGGTAAGTGGACCTCCTTCTCTCCACAGTTATTGAGCATTTCTGGCCAGTGGCCCCCCCAACGTCGACACAGAGAACAGCTGATCGGTGATCAGTACCGATCAAGTAAGACATTGATGACTTAGATCATTAGTGATAAAGTAGTGGATAACTTCTATAAAATGTTGGTAATTGTTTTAATTTTACCTATTTTTGCCTTTTAAAATGGACCACACTGTTACTGCCAACGTTGTTGATAGCATGTAAGCATTGTAATGTAATTCCTTCTAATGTCTTGTTTTGAACTCTTTATATTGTACCACATTTTGACAAAAAAAGACCATTTTGTTGGCAAAATTAAAAAAACGAAGGCATCGATTCATCAAGACCAACAATGTTCATGCCTGTCTAGATGAGAGGGCGTGTTGAAATCAGGCGTTCCTGATTCATTAAGAGGTGCGCTTATTGATGAATCA
The DNA here is from genome assembly GCF_032444005.1 of Ranitomeya imitator. Taxonomy (NCBI): domain Eukaryota; kingdom Metazoa; phylum Chordata; class Amphibia; order Anura; family Dendrobatidae; genus Ranitomeya; species Ranitomeya imitator. The sequence continues at coordinate 82,359,756 of NC_091282.1, forward strand.
GGAGCATCTGACAAGTTGCGTGCACCACCATGGGCCTTACCACAAATCTTAGTAGGTTTTAAAGCAGCATCTCATTAGTTAGTCGAGGAGTGGCATCATGCCCCCGTACTACCCATTTTGCCAGAACTGGTTGCAACTGGCATGAAAATTTCAAAAGTCCCTACATTTTTGCATAATTGCCTTGATGAATTTGGACCTATAATAAGTCATTAATATCTTGCACAGAGGAGTCTTGGGGCACAAGAAAATATAAACATAATTTTCGTCATCGCTTATTTTTTATCTAAAATTAGGTGCTTGCAAATTTGCTAAATTCAAAAATTAAAGAAAGTGAAAAATTACTTATAATTTATTTCTCAATATTTTTCCAGCCTCTTAGCTGATTTCCAGGAATTTTAGCTGAGATCATAGACTGCACAATTATAAGATCCACCTCTTGTGACTGGAGTGTGAAATGGTTAAGACTGTCTTTCACGAAGTAATGTACTTTTGTGCTATTAAGAACCATTTTGCTATTACGTAGGCTCTACTCTAGCAGGATGACAAGTCTGAATGCAGTAGCTGTGTGAGGCCTGATGTTGGATCCTGTTACTGAATTCCTTTTACAGAGCAAAAACCTTCAGGAAAATGAACATCTTATGCTGTTCTATCTTAATGGATCAAAGGGACATGTAATTTGTGTAAAACATCTATGTATGTGGCAAAGTATCAATGATTGCCATGTTAAAATCCCTCTATTAAGGAAATGTGAGGGCTTCAATCTTGTGGAGAAGCACAACAGAAACTTTATATTCTCCTTCTGTTAAATATATTTATATTGCAGAGTATTAAGCAGCATTTACCATTCACAACCCGCCTTGATGATTACTCTGTGTAACTAATCTGAGTTCAATAGTGACAGGTGCAAACCTTCTCGCACTGCAGGTTCATTATGAAATGGTAACTCATCTGCCGCGACAGGAATGATTAAAAACATCTGTTTCTTTTACAGAATCTAGCGCTTGTCAATGCACAGAGATTCAGAGATGTCATTTATGCCTAAATATCATTAAACTGCACCTAGTCCTGAGCCTTTAACTCCAAGAATCAAAAAATAACAGCTAGGTCCTAAGAGTGAAGTCTTAAAGGCAACTTGCAACCTTGGAAAACCCTATTTACCTACAGATATAGGGTTAATTTTCAGGTTAATGTTGGACGGCTGCCTTCCAGAATTTGTGGCTACAGGGAGAAAATGAACTTACGTCCTACCAGGAGCCACCGGCTTTCAGTTATGGGGGCGAGCACGCATTGGACGCAGTCACCATTCACAGACTAGAAGAAGCACACCTCAGAACTTTGATATCCATCAGTCTGTGCACAGATATTCCGCATAATGAGCTGTCAATCAAAGTTCTGGCATGTCCTTAGAGCTGCTGCCCAAAGTATAGTAGCAGACCTGTGGGTGGAGACTCTATTCGCTGCATGTCAAACCGCATGACTGAAAGCTGATGGCACCCAGGTAAAGAAAAGTTTATTTTCTCCCACTATCCGGACTTTCTGTACTGCCGGCTACAGACAAGCATATGAAAAATTGTCCGAGTTTCATCCAGACAACTCAGATGATTTTCATCCGTGTCCATTTTTTATGCCCGCGTGACATCCGTGTGATGTCCATGTGCGAATCGTTTTCACACATATACAGTAAAAAATGTTCATGATCAAATACTGTTTCTTTTCTTTACAATAGAAATATATCCATTAAAATCAGATGCCACACAGATGTTCTATGTTGGACCCAATTTTTTTTATGCACTGATAGACTTGAAGAAAGTAGTGCATGCTGAGATTTTTTTGTAATGGATGTTGGGAACAAGAGAAGAATTGTTCATCTGGACTAACATTGTTCTGTGTGCGGTCTGATAACAAATTCAAACAGCACACTTTCAATGAATATGCTCTCCTGCCTGAGCCCTTAGGCATCCGGACACTATTGTATTGCTGTTTATTTGCAGATTAACTCTATATCTGCAGATAGATAGCATTTAATGACGTGACAGATTTCCTTTAAATTACTCTACATTCTAGAACACTAAATTTTAAGTAGAGTCAGGACAAGGTGTAGGTATGTTAAGCAAACGCCTAAGGTGGCAATGAATAACAGGCGGCAGATACATTTTTTGAAAATAAAAGACTTGAACCATCATATTTCTTGTATTTTCTCAGGGTAAACGGGCAATCTAACTTCCTTAGATACTATTTATTGGTCTAAGGAAGTGATCAATGATGTACAAAATGTATTTATCCCTCTGTGAAAAACATGAAAGGTAAAATCGGATACATGGACCAAACACTGATAAAAAACTGATCCAAAACACTGATGAAAATACTCATGTATGTGTTTAAATATGGGCGTGTGAATGAGGCCTAAAAGTTTTATACTGAGGGTACTAAAAAAAATATTAAATAAATAATGTTTGCAACCCGGAGTCCACCATGCAGAGATGAAAAACTGCAGCTAGTGTAAACAATGGCGAATAGAAAGTAGTTGAATGGCGACAGCCGCACATGGTGTTAAGAGTCACACTGTGTGCACAGCAAACATATAAGATAGCTCTGTTACTCCACAGAGCTGCTGTCTCGCTGTGTAGAACAGAGGACTTTACCAGTTAAAGGTCACAGGCCTACAACAGAATAGGTGCTAGTTAGGGTCCCTGTAACTCAGCCCCCCAATGCTGGTGATTGAGCTTGACCGGTTACTTGACCTGAGCAAAACGGCACTTACGACATCAGCCGCCTAATGCAGGTGCTAAGCTCAAGCAGAGGTTCCCACCCTACACTGCTTGCAGAAACCAGACTTGCCATGCTAGTAGCAGCGCACGTGCATATGGGGTGGTAACTGTCCCACCAACACACACACAGCATCAAAAGTGATCTTAGCACACCGCCGGGTGCCCCAAAGATCCTATTATAGCCCACGCTCAAGTCCAGTCAGAAAGGACCTTGGCCATGGACCAATCCAAAGTGGGCACAGGACCTTAGCAGCTGACGAGCGACCACCAATGAGAGGTTGCCACCTCACGAGCATTCTCAGTAGAGCGGATCCTGGACTTAGCCTTAGGAAAGTGGGATTGCCACTGTCTATTGTTGGGTACCATAGCTGAACCTGGACAGGCAGCGGTAACAACACGCACAGCCCGAGTTTGAGCAAGACGCCGGGATAGATGTCTCTGCAGGGGATTAAATGCAAGGAAATCCTGAAAACATGACCTGTTTGCAGCCCTCTAGGAATGCAGTTTGACACCCCTGATGTTATAGTAACACCCCTTCTAATTTACTGTGTACATGGAGTCTTAGCTATTTAAATTTCTGCCGTTACAGGATGACAGAAGATACTACATCATTTTTAGATACCACTAGAGCTATTAGCAAATATTCAGATGGCCCCTGAATAATAAATAGGCAATTTTATTTTTTTTAAAGCATTAACAAAAAACATATAACTAGATAGCAGATGGAAAGACTCCTTGAACAACTATATGTGATAGAAAAATAGTCAAAAGGTAATATGTAATGGTCATTTTGTTTGTTTTAGAAATGCACCTAATGCAGACATTACTTTCGGAGACACGTACTCTGACCCAATGAAATGTTGCTGTTCTTTACCAGTTAAGTCAGACAATAGGGACCATATGCATCCATCTAGGTCAGCCACTGTAAAAGAGCATTTCGACCTGCCCACTCATGACATTAAACAACTGCTACATGTTTGCTGATCAGCGATTGTTTAATATCCTGTTTACACAGGCTGACGGTTCTTCCAAATTGTACAGAACGATCAGCAATAGATCATTCTGCATGCATAAAATATAATTGATCTTGGAAGCTTAAAATTATTTCACCGATACGAACTATCAGTTTGCTCTTTTGTGGGGTGATTGACAACCTGCTTGTTGTTGGGAAACCAGCATTCCTGGGTATGTTGGTTCACAAGTATCTCGGCCATGGTAAATGTATCCTTAGGTCCATTTCACATTTCTGTATAAAACCAGTACTGGAAAAAACAACATTGGTGTCGTCAGTGTTTTGGATCAGTGTGTCATCAGTGTTTTGGATCAGTGTTATCAGTGTGTATCGGTATGAATAAAGATTGAATGAAATTATAAAGCTTCTCATGCCTATATTACACTTGTACGGCACACGGACTGTACACTGTTGCTATCAATGTCCTGTATGTGTTTTTCACAGACCCATAGACTTGTATTGGCCTTTGTCATCCGTGCTACCAGAAAAAAAGGTGTGCGCTGGGATAAGAAGATGTAGAGCCTGATGCTGGAGAGAGGATTTGTTTGTCACATTCATATACTAACCTCGACCAACTTTGCTTCTGCCTTCTTTTATGGACACCATCATGGAATTTGTAACTCTTCATTCTTAGCACAGACCTCTGGCTACATGTGACTATACTCTAGTCCTCTGTCCCGTCATCACTGCAGCATTGGACTACCCATTGCCTGCACGCACATGGGTCCGTATTCTATTCCACACGTTATATGGCAATTTTACATTCCTTTATGGTCTAGATGAGCAATAGGTCAATTGTAAACTGACATTTCTTCAGGAAGTCCTATCCTAAAAGGAGGAGGTCTTAGGGGAGGGGACTTTAAGCAAATATCCTATTTTCTTGTCCCTAAAACTTACCATAAGTTAGCTACTCAGAGATACTTACAATGAAATATACCATCATAAATGCACTAAGCTCAGAACATAAAGGATAATAGGTGAAACAAATACATAAATATTAAATATAAATATTGCCTTCGACAAGAAAAGAAAACCCCTTTATTCACACGACGGGACCTGATTTCTAATGGATTTCAGGCATGAATATAAAATAGGAATTAATATTCTATCAGAAATATTTTGAAAGGTTGATTTTAAAATTTCAATTTTTATGACCTCCGAAGATTGTTTCAAGGGAACAGTTGGATATTAGAGTGCACAGCAGTTTATAAATGAGGCTGGAAGTGCGTTGTGAAAGTAACACTGATAGCAATGCTTTATTATGAGACAGAACCTTGCACTTTCGGGATAATTACAAATCCAGATCATTATAACTGATAGAGGAATGCTTTTAACAAAGAAAAAACATCTCATTTGAATGTAGCTCCTATTGACACTATCAATATTAGGTTACATGCAAAGCACAAATGGAAATTACAAGACTTATGTTGAACAGCTAGAGTGCAATATATCTCATATCTACTTACAAGCAAGTGATGTTTAGTAATTATTCCCTTCTATTGTTACATCATTTTTACTTCATCTTCTTTCTCTATACTCAGAGACAAACGGCTCTTCAAAAGTAACATAGTAACATAGTTAGTAAGGCCGAAAAAAGACATTTGTCCATCCAGTTCAGCCTATATCAAAAGTAATGAAGTCTTTCACCGGACATCAATTTTTCTAGAAATGAAGGTGTCCTATGATTAGGGACAACTAGATGCCACTGCGATTTTATGACAATCGCAATGCCAAACATCAAGTTTATGCACCGGATGGGTATGCTACTAGTCTGTTGGTGAATTGTGTAAGCGCAGGATAGAGACCAACTCATTCTCATAAATAACTTTTTGTTCCTGAATGATAACAGTCATTTGCTTTTCAATATGGCCAAAATAATCCTAGCAGTGATTTTCATTATTGAAGTAGATGTAAACTTATTCTACGCCAACTCCTTAGGCTGCAGACCACTTTTACAAAGAGTAACATGCAGTATGCTGGTATGTTAATGAACATCCATAAAATAGGTTTATTTGATATAGTGTGTTCTTTTCCTATTTTGTCAATAATCCCAAGTTTTAAAGACATTGTCTACTTTTGATACTCCCTCCTTTTTAATATAAACTCTGGAGGACCAGTGATTAGACGGGAATTCAGACAGCTTGAAAGTATTACTGTAAATAGTTCTGTTTGTGGTATCATGGCAGTTCTTAATAGGACATTCACTGACATGCTTTATGAAAGACTCTCGATCTAGCAAGTCCAAGAAGAACCTTGGCCTTTAACTTTCACTACCTGCACAGGAATCTCGACTTTAACACAGAGCCCCTTGGGTTGTGTTTGCAAAGTGACTGCTGGCCAGTGGATTGTGCTGATTGAGAAGTATCATATAAGTTGGGTCAAAACCAGAGAAGTCAGTAAACAAAGTCAGAATTGTCAAGCAAGGGCAGAGGTTAAGACAGTCTGAGATCAGCAACTGAATGACACAAGACCAGCACAGCAGAGGTACAGTATAAGGATAAAATCAGGATCAGGTACTGTAAAACCTGCAACTGACAACAGGAGGCAGTGAGATAGAGGTTTATATGGTGTGAGCCCTGTCCAAGGCTCATTGAGGGGAGTTAATGAGATTACCATGTTCAGAAATTAACCCTCTAGCCCCGTACTTGGATGTCTAAAAAATATCAAACACAGCTACTGCACTATTGCCATGCAGTAGTGGAGAGAGCCAACACAGACATGGATGTTACAGAACCCCCTCCAAGACCAGGCTTCTCAGCAAAGTATCCATGAAAGTTCCTGATCAGGCTATTTGTATTCACTTTGTTAGTCAAAGCCCAAGATCTTTCCTTTGGCCTATAACCCTTTCAAATTTTCAAGATATTTCAAGATATTGCAAGAACCCTCTCACAATCCAAGAAGCAAGAATATTTTGAACCTCATATGCTAGACTTTCTCTATCGTACTAAGGAGGAGTACTACTAACAAGGTACATGTATGGCCAATATTTTTTAAGCAGAGATTTATGGAACATATTGGGTATCGTGAAGGAAGGTGGAAGTCTCAAACTGATGGATACTGGATTAATTAATTCAGTTGTTTCACATGAGCCAATTAACTTGGGTCTTAGCTTAGTAGAAAAGACCTTGAGTATAATATTTTTAGTGAATAACCATACCTTGTCCCCAACACCAAAGCTTGATTTATCCAAGCATTTCTTAATAGCAGAAAAGGTCTGTCTATCCTGTGCCATTCTCAGGTTTTCACTTACCTCAGACTAGATACGCCTTATCCTTTTTATTGACTTACTTTCTTCTGCAGTATTTAGTCGAAAGGCCAAAAAATAACTAAAGCGATGGTGGAACCTAACATTACACAAGAATAAAGAGGCCTTAAAGGACTCTTAATGCTTACTAATGGCAAACTAAGCTAAATGTAGTTATTCTACCTATTCAAACTGATGATCAGAGACATAACATCAAAGATCTCGCCCGATTGTCTAGCTGACACATTTTCTGATCATTGGTCTCTGGGTGGTAAGCAAATGAAAAGAGCAATTCGATTTCAACTCTTGTTACAGAATGCTCTCCAAAAACAGAGTTCCTCAGTCATAAACAATAGTTTTTGGGAATCTCACATAGATGTGCAATGTATTTAATAAAAGACTTGAGGTTTCGGAGTTGGGCCACCCAGGTAGAGGAACAAAATTACATTTTTTACTGAATCTGTCCACCACACAAACAGCAGACATCCCTTTGGGGGATGAAGGGTGATTGATTAAACCCATGAAGAAAAGCGTCCAAGGACTTTTAGGGGTACGCGTTTGCTGGAGGAGTGCAGCAAGATGTGCTTTATACGTGTTAGCTTGGGTGCAGATTTCACATGACATAAATATTCCATACAATCCTGAACATTGGTTCGCTATGAAAAATGTTTTGTTGCCAGATGGCTAGAATAGTCAATTCCAGTGTGATTTGTGAGTACAGAATTATGGGATTCCTGAAGAACTCGCAAATAAAACTGGGGGGTTCGAATAATTCTTTAATTTGGTCAGAAAGTCCAGTGCAAAAATGATGGGAAGGGTCTGGTGTTTCTGTTGTGATTATATGGTCTTGTGCTAAAAGTTAGTATAGTACTCCTCAACATAATATGGCCCTTGGTGTAGGGCTGCCAATTTACTTTTTCGAACACTATACAGTGATGGTCATTTTACTGGAACCCAACAGCCTCAAAGAATGAGTCAACTAAAGAGAGCTTGGAAGCATCAGAAGGTACGGAAAAGTTCTACTCTGAGGATCACTTTGCAGCAAAGATCTAGTATGTCTCATACACAGCCTCTCATAACCAAAGGATTGTGCGTGAAAACTAATATAAAGCGATCAACTTTCACTAAAAACTGAAAATATTTGCTTGTTCACTCAAAAACAGTTTGCTAAATTCACCTTGGAGGCAGATATAGTCAGTGGTCCTGCAGAAGCTTGACCTGAGCAGCTTCATGATTTTGATTCAGCGTGGCAAGGTCATGAACCAGTTGAGTCTGCATTTAATCTGCATTTATTCGACCAGTTGAGTCTGCATTTAATCGACCACAGCTTAGAATCAGTTTATATTTTTGGACCAGTTAAGCTCTGTTTGCAGCCTGGCAGTTCTTCGTAGAACTTCTATGGACCTGCTTTGCTCAAAGTACTTCATCTATTATGTTCCAGAGGAACCCTGACTATCACAATTTATACCCTGTAAAGGGATCTCCCTTTAGCTCCCTGGGTTGGGTTCATGGAGTAGCTGCTGCCTGTTGGCCAGTGAAGCAAGTTGGTAGGTAGAAAGCCAGGTCAAAACCATAAAAGCTAGAAAACCAAGTCAAAATCATTAGGCAAAGGTCAAATCAATCCTTGGTCCACAACTGAATTACACACAGGATCATAGCAGCAGAGATATAGAGACAGAGCTAGAGTGAAGCAAAGCCTATAATTGGACACTGGAGGCAAGGATCTAGAAGTTTATATAGCGTAAGTTTCACCCAAGACTTGCAGTAGTGAATTATTTAAATGATAGTCAGGATTTCACTCCTAAGTACCATGCCTTGATGGCATCACAAGTCCTAGAATATCAAACAGAGCTGTTTCACTGTAGCCATGAATTAACTACAGCAAAGATGTGGAGCTTCATGGTGACCGAACCAGCAGTAGAGAAAACAAGCGCTGATATGGATGTAACAATTACATGTTTAAATGTAGTTTTATCTCAAGTTAAGCTCTCACAATGAGTATTTAGGCAGTTCTTGCCACCGTATATGTTCACTCTGCAAAAATCATAGCATCTTACAGTTCTAACAAAGTGGAAGGGATTTATAGAAATCTCATGCCCACTGTGCTTTTTTCTTAACATTGCATAAATTGACCTATGGTGCATATTTGAAATTCACAATATGTCAAATTCTCTTGTCAGTTTGCTGACTTTTGTGTGTTCGTTTTCCCATAGAATTGCATTAGATGCAGAAAGTCCGCAAGCAAAAATGCATGTAATCTGCAAATGTATCAATAACGTGTTGTTAAAGCTAAATACCAAATACAAGTACTTATTAGGAATGAGCGAATATACTCGTTACTGGAGATTTCTCGAGCACGCTCGAGGGTCTTCCGAGTAATTTTTTAGTGCTCGTAGATTTAGTTTTTCTTGCTGCAGCTGAATGATTTGCATCTGTTAGCCAGCATAAGTACATGTGGGGATTCCCTAGCAACCAGGCAACCCCCACGTGTTTATGCTGGCTAACAGATGTAAATCATTCAGCTGCGGCAAGAAAAACTAAATCTCCGAGCACTAAAAAAATACTCGGAGAACCCCCGAGCGTGCTCGAGAAATCTCGAGTAACGAGTATATTCGCTCATCACCAGTAATTATCTAAAGCCAAGCAACTTTATTTCTAACACGACATACCAAAAAGAGACAAGAATTGTAGTGTCAAAAACATGATAACCTTGTATTTGCAGATTTGCCAAAATTTGTCAAGCAAATTAAATTTGCATCAAATGTATTCAATGCAAATCAATTGTACTTTTCTTTACGCTCTGGAGTCTATTCAGACACCAGAGCATTATAAACATCAGGTAAAAATAATTATAACATTCACCTGGCCCTGCCATTTTGCTGAAATCGCGTGACGCGAATCACCAAAAATTTGTATTCGCACGAATCTGATTTTTTTTGTGAAATTTGAGGCAAATTTGGTTATTAGTTACCCATCTCTTGTCACAACTAATGCAAAGTAGAGGAGGGGAAATGGAGGAGTTGCCTTAATCACTATAGAGATTAAATCGAGGAGTTGCCATTAATCACTATAGAGATTAAATCTTTAGCTTACAAAAAATTTAAAAATACTTTGACAAATAAAAGTTCCATCCAGCTGCTACGTACAATGCCCCTTCTTTCTCTTTGCATTAAATACGATACATTTCCCAAAAATATTTATTGATATTATTAGTATTATTGTTGTTGTTATTATTGGTATTTTTCTTGTTATTAGTATTATTATTATTTTTATCAGCACCACATGAAAATAATGATTATAATATCACATAACAATAAGAAAATAAGATCATTCATACTGAGTCAACTGTATCCTTCTTTTACCACCGTGCAGTCTGATACTTATTTTATGTACTTAAACAATTATGTCGCATTTACAGCTTAAAAGATACTTTAGCCAAACTCTACAAACCCTATTGAATGCTCCGTGTTATAAGGTAGCCATAAAATGAGCTTCATAAACACGAAACATTGTAGTCCTGCTTAATGTTTATGTCAATAGTTAAATTAAATGTGACAAGGCTAGTAAGCCTGGAGATTTTCAGCACTGCGTGATTGCCTTGAAGTATTTTGTCTCCCAAGAATCTATTTGGCTCCAATAGCCAACAAAGCTGACTCCATGTTAATCCTGTTGGCTATTTAACAAGAGCTTTAACTAGGAAATGTCCAGCCACCCCGAATGAATGGACGGAGCTATTTTGCCAAGGAGCAATCATCATCTGACGGCACAGAGAAGAATGCTAATTGCATAAAGTATATTGTCTAGATCCTAGAAATAGCTGTAATTGTTTCTATTGTCAGTTTGTTCATTTGATACTCTAGAGAGCAAACTAAACTACGACACTTCTTAAGTTTAGTTTTATTTGGCTTCAATTTATTTTAATGGCATTGTTGTAATGCAAGAAATATCTCTATATTTTTATTATTCCGATTTGAAATTGTTTCAAATTGTTTTGCTGGGAGTCCTGTTCGGAGCAAAGCTATGTGTTTTACTTTAAGAAGTAATATTATCTAATATATGTTGTTCTTATTTTGTAACTGATTATCATATACTCATGTTTATATACTTTAATAAATTCTAATATAATTATATTTTTTTATTTTCAAAAAAATATGTGAAAAATAGTTAACTGTAAATGGATTACATTAAATTCTACATTATTTTACTGGTGTGAAATGAACCAACAATTTAAAAAGTATTTTTTATACGTTTTAGGAACTTAAATGGCTTGCAAATTGGTGGAGGTTCAGGTCCTGAAACCCCAAACAATCACTTAAAATGCTATTTAGAAGTGTGTTGCTCAGCATGAAGAAGCTCAGGATTCAGAGGCACTGGGCTCTTGCATGAGCATGCGCACACTGGGCAGTGGGTGGGTTGTAGATCGTAGATATACAATTGATCATGTAAATCAGGAATTGAATGTTTTTGTTACTTAAGAAGCGCTCCTCCTCCTCTTCCTCCTCCTCCTCCTCCTTTTCCTCCTCCCATCAAAGTTTATATCTTCTTAATATATTGTAATCATCATATTGGTGGAGAGTGTCCCTTCAGGCAGGGGCCTAGTGCCCATACTGTTTGACACTGGGCCCCTCCTACTCCCACCCATAATAATTCTGGTACCCAGTTCCAAGGCAAGGGTGCTGTGCCGAGCTCAAGAACTGAAAAAGGTGGCATGTCAGGTAGGGAGAAAGACAGCTGAACAATAAACACTTCATCAGACTGATGAGAGCGCTCATTGGTTGCTGTGTCTGTCCTACTGCATGGCACACATTCATTAAGGAGCACAGTACACGGGACAATAGTGGAAGAAGAGCAGAAAGACTTACAGTGGGTCTTCTGCCTCCTGCACTGTTCCCTTCCCAACAGTATCTCCTCAAAGAGTAGAGTGTAGGATGAGAGCTCACACTACGGGACAGCATGTAAGAGTAGGAAGCTGAAATCAGTCCTGTCTGCGGTGTGCCTGTGTCCTTCTCCTCCACAGTGGGGTTTGCAGCCCTTTCCGACTGATCTATGAGCTATGTGGCCGACCTCCTCCACGGCTGAACACATGATATCATAGAATATTAGTATATGAGTGTATGTATATGTGTGTGTGTTTGTATATATTTTTATGTGTATATATGTGCATATTTATGTATATATGTGTTTGTATGTCTGTGTTTGTATGTATATAGGTATGTATCTCTATGTGAGTAAGTGTGTGTGTGTGAACATATTTGTTTTTGGTTCATGTATGCTACTGTAATTGTAAAGGATATGTGTATGTATCTCCATTTCAGTAAAAAAATATAAATATGACTAGATGGTAGCCCGATTCTAACGCATCGGGTATTCTAGAACATGTATGTAGTTTATTTATGAAGATTTTAGAATAATACATTGAATACACAGAGTATATAGCACAGCCACATAGTATATAGCACAGCCCACGGAGTATAGAGCACAGCCCACGGAGTGTATAACAGCCCACATAGCATATAACACAGCTCACATAGTATATAACAGCCCGTGCAAGCAGTATATAACACAGCCCACATAGTGTATAACACAGTCAACGTAGTGTATAACACAGCCCACGTAGTGTATAACACAGCCCACGTAGTATATAGCAGCCCATGTAGTGTATAACACAGCCCACATAGTATATAGCACAGCTCACATAGTATATAGCACAGTCCACATAGTATATAACAGCCCATGTAGTGTATAACACAGCCACGTAGTATAAAGCACAGCCCACGTAGTATATAGCATAGCCACGTAGTATATTGCACAGCCACGTGGTATATTGCTCAGACACGTAGTATATTGCACAGCCACACATTATATTGCACAGCCACATAGTATATAGTACAGCCCACATAGTATATAGCACAGCCACGTAGTATATTGCACAGCCACATAGTATATTGCACAGCCCATGGAGTATATAGCACAACCCATGTAGTATATAGCACAGCCACATAGTATATTGCACAGCTCACGTAGTATATTGCCCAGCCCACTTAGTATATTGCACAGCCCACGTAGTATATTGCACAGCCCACGTAGTATATTGCACAGTCCACGTCCACGTAGTATATAGAAATGTGGGCATCATATCCCTGTTAAAAAAGAATTAAAATAAAAAATAGTGATATACTCACCTTCTGTTGGCCCCCGGATCCAGGCAAAGCGTTTACCGATGCTCCTCGCGCACTCCGGTCCCAAGAGTGCACTGCGGTCTCGCGAGATAATGATGTAGCGGTCTCACGAGAACGCTACGTCACATCATCTTGCGAGACTGCAATGCATGGAACGGTCCTCGGGGCGTTGCAAGGATCGGGAAAGTCCTGTTCTGGATTCGAGGGGCCGACGGAGGGTGAGTATATAACTTTTTTCTTTTTTTAACATTAGATCTTTTTACTATTGATGCTGCATAGGCAGCATCAATAGTAAAAAGTTGGTTACACAGGGTTAATAGCAGCGTTAACGGAGTGCGTTACACCGTGGCATAACGCGGTCCATTAATGCTGCCATTAACCCTGTGTGAGCGCTAACTGGATGGGATTATGGAGCGGGCACTGACTACGGGGAGGAAGGATCGGCCATTTTGCTGCCGGACTGTGCCCATCGCGGATTGGTCATGGCTGTTTTGCCGTGACCAATCAGCAACTTTGGGATTTCCGTGGCAAACAGACAGACAGAAAGACAGACAGAAAGACGGAAGTCAACCTTAGACAATTATATAGTAGATTGCTATGTACACGCCTGCTTTCAGGGCGGTAATAATGAGGACAATCTGACCTGTTGCTTGAGTCTGAGGCACCAGGGATCCAGTCGCCAGATTGCCTTCATCATAAGCGGCATGTCAGGCAGGCAGGGAGCCCAGGCATTTTTCTTGCACAGTGGCCCCAAGCTGTCAGTGTCGGCCCCTGACTGTGTACTTACAATTGCTCATTTTGCTTTTCCACTCAGTTAATTATTTTGTTTTCTCTGCTATATGTAGGAACAGGAAGTCTCTTGTCTCTGCATTCACCATTCCCCTCTTCAACTACTGGCCCAGCTGTGTCCTACCTCCCCTGCCAGGGACTTTTACTTTCTAATCACATGATTTCATAAACTTAAAGGAAAAGAGATGAATGAACAGGGTAGAAAGACAAATGAGCAATTGTAAGTACACAGTGCTATATAATATGATGATTGCAATATACTAAAAAGTTAAAAATATTGATGGTAGGAGGAGGAGGGCTTTATAAGCTCTGAATCAATGCACTTCTGAACCGTATTTTGAGTCATGAATGAGGTCTCAGGTTATTGATAGAATAGTCTTTTCTATCATGCCCCACGACTTGGGCATTATACAGTATTGTATTATAGTAACATAGTAACATAGTTAGTAAGGCCGAAAAAAGACATTTGTCCATCCAGTTCAGCTTATATTCCATCATAATAAATCTCCAGATCTACGTCCTTCTACAGAACCTAATAATTGTATGATACAATATTGTTCTGCTCCAGGAAGACATCCAGGCCTCTCTTGAACCCCTCGACTGAGTTCGCCATCACCACCTCCTCAGGCAAGCAATTCCAGATTCTCACTGCCCTAACAGTAAAGAATCCTCTTCTATGTTGGTGGAAAAACCTTCTCTCCTCCAGACGCAAAGAATGCCCCCTTGTGCCCGTCACCTTCCTTGGTATAAACAGATCCTCAGCGAGATATTTGTTTTGTCCCCTTATATACTTATACATGGTTATTAGATCGCCCCTCAGTCGTCTTTTTTCTAGACTAAATAATCCTAATTTCGCTAATCTATCTGGGTATTGTAGTTCTCCCATCCCCTTTATTAATTTTGTTGCCCTCCTTTGTACTCTCTCTAGTTCCATTATATCCTTCCTGAGCACCGGTGCCCAAAACTGGACACAGTACTCCATGTGCGGTCTAACTAGGGATTTGTACAGAGGCAGTATAATGCTCTCATCATGTGTATCCAGACCTCTTTCAATGCACCCCATGATCCTGTTTAAATTGGCAGCTGCTGCCTGGCACTGGCTGCTCCAGGTAAGTTTATCATTAACTAGGATCCCCAAGTCCTTCTCCCTGTCAGATTTACCCAGTGGTTTCCCATTCAGTGTGTAATGGTGATATTGATTCCTTCTTCCCATGTGTATAACCTTACATTTATCATTGTTAAACCTCCTCTGCCACCTTTCAGCCCAAGTTTCCAACTTATCCAGATCCAGCTGTAGCAGAATACTATCTTCTCTTGTATTAACTGCTTTACATAGTTTTGTATCATCTGCAAATATATCGATATTTTACTGTGTAAACCTTCTACCAGATCATTAATAAATATGTTGAAGAGAACAGGTCCCAATACCGACCCCTGCGGTACCCCACTGGTCACAGCGACCCAGTTAGAGACTATACCATTTATAACCACCCTCTGCTTTCTATCACTAAGCCAGTTACTAACCCATTTACACACATTTTCCCCCAGACCAAGCATTCTCATTTTGTGTACCAACCTCTTGTGTGGCACGGTATCAAACGCTTTGGAAAAATCGAGATATATTCCACGTCCAATGACTCACCGTGGTCCAGCCTATAGCTTACCTCTTCATAAAAACTGATTAGATTGGTTTGACAGGAGCGATTTCTCATAAACCCATGCTGATATGGAGTTAAACAGTTTTTCTCATTGAGATAATCCAGAATAACATCCCTCAGAAACCCTTCAAATATTTTACCAACAATAGAGGTTAGACTTACTGGCCTATAATTTCCAGGTTCACTTTTAGAGCCCTTTTTGAATATTGGCACCACATTTGCTATGCGCCAGTCCTGCGGAACAGACCCTGTCGCTATAGAGTCCCTAAAAGTAAGAAATAATGGTTTATCTATTACATTACTTAGTTCTCTTAGTACTCGTGGGTGTATGCCACTATGCCATTATGATTGTATTATTGCTGTTATTCTGCTATGCAATATAGTTTGTACCTTTTTTCGAGTTTATCCTATTTTTCTACTTGTAGTCAATCCCTGATATATGACAAAGTTCCTGGTGTGAGTACTGGTACATATAAACATGTATAGAAATGATATCTACGGCGTCTCACACTTGCAGCCCAGTCAGAAAATATACTGTATATCTTTTTAATTACAAGGACAATTTACATACCGTTTTGAGAGCACACTCACGAATGTTATAAGAAGTGTGACATTATGACAACTTAACCACAACCTCATTGTTTTGCTACACAGGCAACAATTTAGGAATTTGCAATAGCTACATATTTGCATTGAGTCTAAACCTCAAAGTGCATTTTTCATTTTTCATCAAAATATGAGTTCAATGCATAGACTTTTAGCTCTGGTGCTTTTTATTATGCCCTGACTGGTTAAATCTGGGATATTTTCATTCAGAGAGTAAGAACTCTTAGTTTGCTATACATTTACCAGCAATCCACTCATTTACCGTAATCCCTTAAGGACCAGGGGTATTTCCATTTTAGCTTTGCAGTTTTTTGCTCCCCTTCTTCCCAGAGCCATAACTTTTTTAATTTTCTGTCAATATGGCCATGTGAGGGCTTGTTTTTTTGCAGAACAAGTTGTACTTTTGAATGACATGATTGGATTTTACCGAATAGTGTACTGGAAAATTGTAAAAAAATTCAAAGTGCTGTGTAATTGCAAAAAACAAATTGCAATTTTACCATAGTTTTTTCTTTTTACCATGTTCACTAAATGCTAAACCTGTCCTGCCATTATGATTCTCCAGGTTATTACAAGTTTGTAGATACCAAACATGTATACATTCTTTTTTATTTAAGTGGTGAAAAAAATCCAAAGTTTGTCATTTATCATAGGGCTGGGTGAGGGCTTAATTTTTGCGTGCCAAGCTGACATTTTTATTGATACCATTTTGGTGTAGATACAATCTTTTGATCTCCCATTATTGCATTTTAACCCATTCATGACCTTGGGATTTTCCGTTTTTCCATGTTTGCTTTTCACTCCCCTCCTTCCCAGAGCCATAACTTTTTTATTTTTCTGTCAATATGGCCATGTGAGGGCTTATTTGTTTGTGGGACGAGTTGTTCTTTTGAACGACATCCTTGGTTTTACCATGACGTGTACTAGAAAATGGGAAAAAAATTCCAAATACGGTGAAATTGCAAAAAAAGTGCAATCCCATGCGTGTTGTTTGTTTGGCTTTTTTGCTAGGTTCACTAAATGCTAAAACTGACCTGCTGTCATGATTCTCCAGGTCATTACGAGTTCATAGACACCAAACATGTCTAGGTTATTTTTTATCTAAGTGGTGAAAACAAATTCCAAACTTTGCTAAAAAAAAATAAAATTGTGCCATTTTCCGATACCCGTAGCATCTCCATTTTTTGTGATCTGGGGTCGGGTAATGGCTTACTTTTTGCGTGTCAAGCTGATGTTTTTAGTGATGCCATTTTGGTGCAGATACGTACTTTTGATCGCCCGTTATTGCATTTAAATGCAATGTCGCAGCGACCAAACAAATGTAATTTTGGTGTTTCAAATTTTTTTTTCGCTACGCCGTTTAGCGATCAGGTTAATACTTTTTTTTATTGATAGATCGGGCGATTCTGAACGCGATGATACTAAATATGTGTAGATTTGATTTTTTTGTATTGTTTTATTTTTAATGGAGTGAAAGGGGGGTGATTTAAACTTTTATTTTTTTTTTATTTATTACATATTTTTGAAACTTTTTTTTTTTACTTTTGCCATGCTTCAATAGCCTCCATGGGCAGCTAGAAGCTGGCATAGCCTGATCGGCTCTGCTACATAGCAGCAGTCATCAGATCGCTCCTATGTAGCTTAATTACAGGCTTGCTATGAGTGCCGACCACAGGGTGGCGCTCACAGCAATCCAGCATCAGCAACCATAGGGGTCTCAAGGACCTCTATGGTTACTATGTAGACGCATCGCTGACCCCTGATCATGTGACGGGGTCGGCGATGCACGCATTTCTGGCCGTGCGGCCGGAAGCGGTAGTTAAATGAGCCTGTCAGCGTTTGACAGCGCATTTAATTAGTTAATAGCGGCGGGTGGATTGCGATTCCGCTCGCCGCTATTGCGCACACATGTCAGCTGTTCAAAACAGCTGACATGTCGCGGCTTTGATGTGGGCTCAGCGCCGGAGCCCACATCAAAGCAGGGGATCTGACCTCGGGCGTACTATCCCGTCTTAGGTCAGAAAGGGGTTAATACAATGTTGCGGCAATCAAAAAAAGGTCATTTTGACTTTTTGATTTTTTTTCGCGTTATGCCATTTACTGATCAGATAAACTCTTTTTTTATATTGATACATCGGGCAATTCTGAATGTGGCGATAAGAAATATTTATATTTTTTAACATTTTTATTTTATTGTTCTATTTTGAATGGGGGGGGGGTGATTTAAAGTTTTAAATTTTGTAATTTTGTAAATATTTTAAATACATTTTTTTTTCACTTTTTACTAGCTTCAACAGTCTCCACGGGAGACTTTGAAACTGCGATAATTTGATCGCCTGTGCTACACAGAGCAGGGCTCAATTGCTAAACCCTGTGCCATTTTTCTACGATCTACCTCTACTTCTTTGTTTTTTAGAGATGGATATGACCTAGCAACAGGCAGTGATAACAGGTTAAAGAGAAAAGAGGTCTGTAGTGGCCCGCAGTTTAGGGCATTTTTCAGGGACACAACTTTTTCTGTAAAATAAGTGATTTACAACTTTTCTATTTTGTACGCTATTAAATGCAGATAGGTTAATTGAAATGATAGTGACCATTTAATGTGAGTCTTATTGCGTAGGTAACATAGAGGTGCAGATTAAAATAGGTCTCCAACACAATTTAATCCCATAATGAGAACAATCCTACTCCTGTATCAGTTCATCTCCACGTGGATGAGCCATCGATATAGGAGTTATTAAACCAGTATAGGATAATCAAACACCAAAGCATTAAATCCATAGAAAAGGGGAGTTTAAGTCCAAGATCATATAAAAAAATCCAATTTTATTTGTAGTATTAATCAAATTCCATCTTAAAATCTCATATAGATTACAAAACATGCTCAGCAAGGGAAACAAATGGTACCAGACCTGTGTGACCTACCACATACTGCTATGTATATAACAAAGTGCTCAGTGCCTATGTCATAATGTTATGGGAACCAGAACCCCCCAGGAACATATACTCATATATCCTGTATCCTTAAATCCAGGGTATCTCCTCAGTAAATCAGCCCGCAGTTAACAAGATGTCCCAGGTATGGTTCCTTACCCATATGGCAGATGTAGGATGGTCACACAGTACAGCCCCAACGTGCGTTTCGCGTCGGCTTCGTCAGGGGGCGGTACTGTAGTGTGTGTGAGGGAAGATTTTATAGGATGTTTAATCATCAATCAGACACAGGCTGTAGCGCATGTGCGCCGCTGACCGCGCCGGGAACTGCATCACATCAGGCGCCCATCATGACGGAGCGCATCCAGGGACGTCTCGATGATGTCACTGAAGCGCAAACGACATTATCAGGCGCCGTCCACAATGCCCCGGGACACCAGCCATGGAGGACATGCGCACTGTGTCACGAAAGAAAAACCTCCCATATCAGAAGGGGAAGAGCCATGTTGCAGCCTAAGTGAGTATTAACTAATTGCTGCCCAGCACTTTCTGAGAAATCTAATAAAATGGTGCACTGAATAAAACTAACGTTGTGCACAAAAATATATATATAAATGAGTTAAACTTATTATATATCTAATATAGATATGAAACTATGTATGAGTAATTTGAGCACAACATGAAAAGCCCGTATTACTCATTATTTATGCATTCAACATACTAAATAATAATAAAAAATATACATAATGATACTAATAATCAAATAACAAATCACAAAAATATAACACCGTGACAAAAAAGGTGATTATATAACTTCGTATTGTTCAATGTTGTGAATTCTGTGGCAGAGTTCACTCCTGTGGTCACAAGTGGTACTTCGGCTGATTCTCTCTGGGAGCTTCCGTTTGTGGAGGAAAGTGGTACTGCAGCTTCTGAGTTTCCTCCCTCAGGTGATCTGGTGAGCTCGTTAGCTTCTTCTCTACTTAACTCCACCTGATGCTTTGATCTATGCTTCCTGTCAATGTTTCAGTGTGGGACTTGTTTTTTCCCTGGATCATTCCTGTGGCCTGCTGCTCTGCAAAGCTAAGTTTTGCTTATGTTATTTTGTTGCTATTTTTCTGTCCAGCTTGCTTTATTGGTTTTTCTCGCCTGCTGGAAGCTCTGAGACGCAGAGGGACCACCTCCGTACCGTTAGTCGGTGCGGAGGGTCTTTTTGTCCCGTCTGCGTGGTTTTTTATAGGTTTTTGTGCTGACCGCAAAGTTATCTTCCCTATCCTTGTTCTATTCAGCTAGTCGGGCCTCTCTTTGCTAAACCTGTTTCATCTCTATGTTTGTGTTTTCATCTTACTCACAGTCATTATATGTGGGGGGCTGCCTTTTCCTTTGGGGAATTTCTCTGAGGCAAGGTAGGCTTATTTTTCTATCTTTAGGCCTAGCTAGTTTCTCAGGCTGTGACGAGGCGCCTAGGTTCTGGTCAGGAGCGCTCCACGGCTACCTTTAGTGTGGTTTGATAGGATTAGGGTTTGCGGTCTGCAGAGTTCCCACGTCTCAGAGCTCGTTCTATTATTTTGGGTGTTTGTCAGATCACTGTATGTGTTCTGATCGCTATGTCCATTGTGGTACTGAATTGCCTTCATATCAGTTTTCATAACAGTTCAATAAAGACGCTATTCATGAGCATCAATAATTTATACAATTACATAAACAAATTAAATTACCATAATAAAGTGATACTGCTTCATAGGCTTCGCCATTGTTCGTATACTGATATATCTTGGATTCATCTTCCGGACCCTATAACAGGAGATCCTCCCCAGATATCCCACCACAATGTTCTTTGAAAACAGGTTGATGCCTAGCGATAGCACCACAGTGTTACCCTCTGAGATAAGAGGACTTGTCCCTTGTTTGCCCTTTACCTCTATGATCCTTGGGTTGACTTTGCACACCCTTTCTTCCTAATGTTGCAGGACATGGGGATCAAAGATCTTTGCAAAGGTTCTCACATCATAATAATTATGCCAACCTTTGCTGGGAGTCCTGTAGTAGCTGCATGTTTTGCCTATGGACTTCATATATGCTATGTTGTTTATCGTATTGTATATGTTGTTGATCCGGTCTTCCTGTAGTCCTGTAGCTATAACCTTATTATTCAATGAAGAAGCTGTGTTATTGTATGAGATATGTTACATATAATGCACAGGATATAGAGTTATATTTTGGGTACGTTATGACTTTTATTGAAAGCAAGGTGTTGAGGAAGGCAATGTTCTGCTTTTTCTACACATTAAAAAGTCAGAGCCATTGCATTTGGTTTTCTGAGGGATTAACTTTACCACTATTTCTATGACCTTGGTGCACATATTTCAGAATGTGTCCATTTGCTGCTGCACATAACAGTCACATTACAAGGTTTCATAGGGTCTGGTTTTAGTGACCACAAAAAAAAGACATAAATGCAAGACCCTCTAAACACGGGTTACCCTTATACAATGCGTGTCTCCTAAAGTGCCCCCTGGTAATTTCTTATTAATCCAGGGTCAATTTACATGTTTATTAAATAGTTATTTAAAAGTTGAACTAAAGTGTGTAAAAACAATGCAAATGCTGGTAATTTACACCTAAACCAGGGGCGCCATTCAAGATAAGTCTGGTACATTCTCTAATTCCCTACAGACTTAATTAGGAATGAAAAAATATGTTAGTGAGAATCATCTGGGGAGGGAAAGTGCTGTCATGTTCTCATTGGGCATGGTCCTCTGTACCAGTGGTGGTGTTTTAGGAAGGAAGGATAAAAAGAGTTGAGTAAAATGGATCTTCATATTGTTATCATGTTGCCATTTTTAAGTTTATTTTTTTTATTAATGATTAGAAATTATATAGACATTTATTTTAAAGTGCTATAAACTTAAAAAAAAAATAATTTGAGTATTTTTTTTTCTCATGCACTGGGGCTGCCATTTTTACTTGCTGGTGTGTAAGTGTCAGAGCACAGTACATACAAATGGCAAATATGGCAAACACAAGCCACGGGAGACTTTGGTTGGTGCCCAATTCTATCTCCTACACAGCCGAGTCTGCTGTGTACTGTCTACACCCTGTTATTTGCATAGTTTACAGTTATGGAGTGAGTCTGTTGCCATTATATTATTGCTCGATGCTATGCAATGAGTTGCAAACTTATACCCAGCATACCACAGTTATCTGTAAGAAATGCTCAAAGACCTTCAGCAGAGGGAAGAATCTTCAAAATTTAAATACAACTTGCATGCTTAGACATTTAACCAGCATGCACTTGCGAGCCTGGACTAACTACCAAACGTTCCGTATCGTTGGTGCACCTGCTCAGAATGAAGGCAGTCAGCAATGCTACATTGCTTCCCTCACTGTTAGCCCACCGGTTAGGACACCACCAGCAGCAAATGTGGAGGTATCTTCGCAAGGCCAAAGCAGTCAGGGAATCACAAGGTTATTGGTAGGAAACACTGTATGTAGGCCAACATCGAGAATACCATCACCAACCCTCTCTCAATCCGCCATGTCCACCTCCACCGCTAGTTCGACCATATGCTCACCCTACAAGAGACTCTCGTTAGGAAAAGAAAGTACTCATCCTCTCATCTGCGTACACAGGGTTTGAACGCCCACATTGCTAGACTAATCTCGTTAGAGATGATGCCCTACTGGTTGGTTGAAAGCAAAGCTTTCAAAGCCCTGATGGCCTACGCAGTACCATGCTATGACCTACCCAGTCAACACTTCTTTGCGAGAAAAGCCATCCCAGCCCTCCACCAGCATGTCAAAGACCGCATTGTCCATGCACTGAGGCAATCAGTCAGTAGAAAGGTGCACCTCACAACAGATGCATGGACCAGTAGGCATGGCCAGGGACATTACGCGTCCATCACGGCACACTGGATTAATGTGGTGGATGAAGAGTCCACAGGGGACAGCCATAGTGGGACAGTTCTGCCTAGCCCATGGTCTAGGAAACAGTTGGCTGTAGGCGCTCGCAACCCCTCCTCCTCCTTGCCCTCCAGAAGCGAAAGCTCACCCACAGATCGCAGTCGCACGACCACTCCATCCGCAGCTGCCAGTGTTGCACATGAGGTGTCCCATTATTGAACAGCTAGTGGTATGCGTCAGCAGCTGTGTTAGAAATGAAGTGTTTGGGCGACAACAGACACACCGCGGAAGTACTGGCCGAGTACTTGCAGCAACAAACTCAGTCATGGCTGGGCAGTGTACATATTGAGGCCGGCAAGGTAGTCAGTGATAACGGAAGGAATTTTATGGCTGCCATAGCCCTTTCAGAACTTAAACACATACCTTGCCTGGCTCACACCTTGAACCTGATGGTGCAGTGCTTCCTCAAAAATTATCCGGAGTTACGAGCCCTGCTCCTGAAGGTGCGAAGACTTTGCTCGCACATCCGCCGGTCGCCTGTACACTCCAGCCGTATGCTGAACCATCAGCGATTGCTGAATCTTCCCCAGCACCGCCTAATAATCGACTTTGCAACAAGGTGGAAATCCACACTGCACATGGTTCAGAGGCTGTGCGAACAGAGGCATGCTGTGATTAATTTGTGGGAGGATACACATACACAGGCAGGCAGTTGGATGGCAGACATGGAGTTGTCTGGTGTGCAGTGGTCGAAGCTCCAAGACCTCTGTCAAGTCCTTCAGTGTTTTGAGGAATGCACACGGCTGGTAAGTGCAGACAATGCCATCACAAGCATGAGCTTCCCACTAATGCGTTTGCTGATGCAAAGTTTGATTCACAATAAGGAGCTGGCATCTGCAGCCGAGGAGGAGGGAAGCCTTGATGACAGTCAGCCATTGTCTGCTCAGGGAACTCTCCTGGATGAGTGGCGGATGAAGAGGAGGAGGAGGAGGAGGAGGATGATGGGGATGAATATTTATGGGAGGAGGATGCTTCCAGGGGGCAATAGAAACTGGTGGCGTTGCAAGGTCAGGTACAGGGTTTTTGCGGGACACAAGTGATGTTGATTTGCAAGAAAGTGCTCCTCAACCCAGCACAAGCAGTGAATTGACACCTGGAACATTGGCCTACATGGCTGAGTATGCCATGCGTATCCTAAAAAGGGACCCCCGCATTATCAAAATGATGACCGATGACGATTACTGATTGGCCTGCCTCCTGGATCCATGATATAAAGGAAAATTACAAAATATCATGCCACATGAGAACCTTGAGCAAATATTGGCTGCCAAACAAGCAACTCCTGTAGACCGTTTGGTTCAGGCATTCCCAGCACACAGCGGTGGTGATGGTTCTCACACGAGCCATAGGGGGCAACATGGCAGAGGTGTTAGAGGTGCACAAATCCGAAGTTGCGTTGAACAGAGGGGTTTTATGACCAGGTCGTGGAGTGATTTTGCAATGACCGCTGACACGACAGGTAGTGCTGCATCGATTCAAAGTGACTGGAGACAGCATTTGTCCAGTATTGTTACGAACTACTTTTCCTCCCTTATCGATGTTCTCCCTCACAAGTCATTCCCCTTTGATTACTGGGCATCTAAAATAGACACCTGGTGTGAATTGGCAGAATATGCATTACATGAACTCGCTTGCCCTGCTTCTAGTGTGCTATCAGAAAGAGTCTTCAGTGCTGCTGGTTCAATACTGACCGAAAAAAGGACACATCTGGCTACCCAGAATTTTGATGGTCTAACCTTCATTAATATGAACCAATCATGGATTTCAAATTATTTTGCCCCACCTTCTCCTGCTGACACGTAGCTTGCCTGAAAAATGTCTTGCTTTTGGCCTCCTCTTACTGACTTTTCCAATTCCTCCATTTGCAGCTGCTGAATGCCCACCATAGGCCATTTTTATACCTCCCTATATTGGCTGACTCCCCCCACAGGGCCATGGTCACCACCTGGCACAAGCACCAGTGCGAGTGCCGTTTGCCTGGACAGGTGGGTGCGTCCACTCTTGGGCGACGGCACTGGCACAGGGTCCCTCATAGTACAATGAAGTGTCTCTGACGGTGGTGGTGCACAACCAACGTCAGACACACTGTCGTAATATGAGGGGCCCTGTGCCAGTACCGCCGCCCATGAGAGAGTGTTCCCCCCAGCTCGAACAGTGCTCTACCACTTGCAAAACTTACCTCTCCCTGCTCCACCACTGTGTAGTCTGTGCTGTTAAATCCTTCAATGGCACTGCCAATACAAATTTGTTGAAATGATAGATGATAGTTAAAATATACAGGGGTCCTGGCCTCCACTTAGAGCAGTTCATACTTTGCGCCTACTACCACTGTCTGCTACTCAGCAGAGGAGCCCACCCCAGTACCTAGCTATGCCGCCTGCTTAGTCCTGGTACCAATTTTGAACTGCTTTTCGCCTACTTTTTTATTTTGGGCCTACTAACTGTGTCTGCACCACTCATTACAATTGTCCGCCACTGAACAAAGCTATGCCGCCTGTTTAGTCCTGTTACCAATTTTGAACTGCATTTAGCCTACTTTTTTATTTTGGGCCTACTAACTGTGTCTGCGCCACTCATTACAGTTGTCCTCTACTGAACAAAGCAATGCCGCCTGTTTAGTCCTGTTACCAATTTTGAACTTCACTTAGCCCACTTTTTTATTTTGGGCCTACTACCTGTGTCTGCGCCACTCATTACAATTGTCCTCCACTGAACAAAGCTATGCCACCTGTTTAGTCTTGTTACCAATTTTAACTGCATTTAGCCTACTTTTTTATTTTGGGCCTACTAACTGTGTCTGCGTCACTCGTTACAATTGTCCTCCACTGAACAAAGTAATGCCGCCTGTTTAGTCCTGTTACCAATTTTGAACTTCACTTAGCCCACTTTTTTATTTTGGACCTATATCTGTGTTTCCTCCTCATCCTGCCCATTGCCCAGCCACTGCTAGAGGAGTCTGCTGGTACATTGACCCAGACCACTACATTTCCCTTGCACTCTACACAGCCAGAATCTGACCCTGCTGAAAGTCAGGTTCCCCTTCCCGCATACTATACCACCTTACACGGGGACAAAGAGGAAGGTGCAGATGAAAGTGCATGTTCCTTCATCAGGTGGGGGGGACATACTCGCTGGCAATGGCACAGGGCCCCTCATAGTACGCAAAAGTGTCTCTGGCAGTGGGAAGCGCCACCCGCCGTCAAACACACAGCCGTACTATGAGGGGTCCTGTGCCAGTGCCAACTAGTGCCCCCCCTCTGCTTGCTCAGGATCACAGCACTTGCAAAGTTGAAATATTTACCTCTCCCTGCTCCACTGCCGTGACGTATTCCGCGTTTCCTGGGCCAATGAAAATCTTGAGCCAGCCCTACCCCCCCCCACATCTTTAGCCAAATGACCCCCTGTTTTCAATGCCTAACTATTATTATAAAGTAAATTAAGAATGACAAGCTTAAGAAATAAGAATTTATGTTTTTGGCATTAAAATGGTGACTGTAGGTGTTTTCCTGTCCTCCACTCACTGCCGACCTTGATTCCCCATTGACTTGCATTGGGTTTTGTGTTTCGGTCGGCCACTCACTTTTCGAAATAATCGGCCGATTTCACCCGACCCGACTTTTGACAAAGTCGGGTTTTGCGAAACCCGACTCGATCCTAAAAAAGTAAAAGTCGCTCAACTCTAGTGACGGCCACACCCCTTGGATGTCTACTAGTAATTAGGAGTTTTACGTCCTCTCAACGCCTTTTACAAAGTGACAGGACCTATATTAAAGGGATTGTCCTCCTGACCTCCTCTTTTGCCACTTGTATATATACATTCGGAAACCAAGTAACCCCATGAATAAGACCCTGGTGGGTCGAAACGTTGGGTTTCTATCTACATGTACTGCTCATATTACCCTATGGCAACCTTTTTTGTTATGGCTATAAATTTGTTGATCACTTTTGCATCATATCAGTTCTGAATGTGCAGTAATTTTTTGGTATATGTAGTGGAAGGGGTGTCAGAGCTCCATTATACTATGGTGAAATTGATACCACTTTAGTGGTGTATGACAATAATTTTTGGAAATGTGCAGACTCCAAATTGGGTCTCTATTTGGTGGGTTGCCTGTTTCCACTCTGGGGATATTTTTGCCACTTTATTGATGTAAACTAATCATTTTTTTGAAATGTGGAGGCTCCCAGTTGTGTTTCCATCTGGTGGGTTGCCTGTAGGGGAAGAGGTCTCAGAGCACCAGGCCTATACCTGTCACTTATCCATCTCCTGCTAATGAATTTTTAAACTAGAAATGTTGCACCAGGCCCTATTCCATCCATACATGCTACACCATTATTAAATTTCTACTGTGGGTCAAATGATGCCACTTTTCCTGATGTCTGACCCTAACTTTTTGGAAATGTTTGGACTCCAAGTTGGGTCTCCTTCATTTGTGTTGCCTCTAGCAGTAGGACTCCCAGATCAGCAGGCCTGAACTTACCTGTCAGTCAACTACCTGTGTTACTATCCTTAAATGTTTCTAACAATAGTAGTCTACAAAGCTGATATTTGTGCCACCTGAGTGTGGCTGAACAGAAATGCAGTTTTAGCTGTTGTATAAGGTATGAGGGCTCCCAGCAAAGCAGGCCTACACCAGTCCCTCACCCACCTCTTAATTTCAGCTAATTTCAAAGCTGTAAATGCTGTCCCATATGCGACGTCCACCAGGGCCATGGGGTTACTTGGAACTGGGTTGGGCAGTTCTTTGGGGAAGTCACAGGGCCATGATCCGACTTCGGGGCCCTGGGCCTGCAATAAAAAATTATGCAAGGGAAAATTTATATGTTTTTGATTCGTGATGCCACCCATGGTACTCGGCAAGGGTTTGCCGATGCTGCGGTTCCGGTCCACTGGGGCAGATGGTGATGCAGCAAGGATGTTTCAGCTCTCCACGGGTAGAGTGGAGCCCCAGGGCAGACATAGAGTAGATTAGACGATGGGCAATGTTGCAGTGCTGGGCAGGTGGTACAGTAAATAATTCTGGGGACACAGTGGGGTGAAGTCTTCACACTTTACTCACAATGTGCTTGGTACAATCACCAGCCGGGTGCTGTGTCCTCTTTGACAGTGGTCCAGCAAGCTCTCAGGTAATTTTGAGGTGCACTTTTCCGGGACCCCTTCTTGTGTACCTTTCCAGGTAATCTCTCCCTGTGCTTGCCCATGCTCTCCTGCCTTACGCCTTACACAGAGTATCCCAAGCCAGCAGCCTTAGGTCCTGTCAGGTGATGTCCTCCCTGGTCCCCTTGACCCTATGTGTCTGCCTATTTAGCGAATGTGCGCAGATTTGGCTGTGACACATACAGACACCACAGCCTCCGGTTTGCTAGCTGAGTCCTACAGTCTCTCCACTAGTCTGGGGGTGGTCCCCCACTGCGACCCGGTCCCTCCATCTGTGGATTCGGGCGCCACGGGTGGATTCTTCACTTCCCTGGCTCCTAGGACCCCTTCTCTCTCGAGCTCCTCACGCTCCGTCGCTCCTCTCTCCTTCCTAACACTCGTCTCACTCACTAACTAACCAACTTCGCCTCAATCCCTTTTCCATGACAACTCCTCACTCCACCCACACCCTCTACCTAGTTCCCCTTCCAGCCTGAGATGGGGCTCTCCCTATATAGGGTCCGCCCAGATGTCCTGGCCAGGAGTGGTGTGGTGTTGGATGTTAGGGTGCGGGTACCGGCTAGTGCCCCCTCCTCACCCAAGAGTGGGGTACCACACCTCTGGATGAGGTGTAGCACCTCTGTGGCGACTGGACCCTCAGGGGCGCCACATACCCCTCCCCCGTTAAACACTGATGTTAAAAACATGCAAATAATTTTCTGAAATGCGTTTCAACAGGTAAAATAGTTAAACAAATAATTATTTCTTCCCTTTATGGGAGGTACTTCTTTACTTAAATGTTGCATATAAACAAAACATAGCTCAATTAATGTCAGCAGGTCTCAGTGAGATCCCAATCTGGGGTGTCCTTCTCACCGTTCTTAGTGTGACATACTTTAACCCATCTCAAACCCCCAATGTTGGCTCTGGTCATGGCTACAGGGCATATCTGGTCAACGTGTTGGACCACTTTTTGGCCATGCCAGACTGTTTTTATTCCCTGGTCAATTGTAAAGTGTAAAAAAGAACCCACCATGAGCACATTAAGTGCTAACTATACACAGGAGAAGTTCTGGCCATTCACTGTTCATGACCGTATTGTCTTTAAATCTAACAAACAGTTCTTTAGGCTTGAAGTTCCTCCTCAAGTATCACACTGGGTGACAAAAACTGAGAAAAGCCTGAAGCCGGGGTCTGAATTGTCTGAGTCTGCACTGCAACTTTAGTTGAAGCTGCAGGGAGTAATGCAATGTCTGGGGTTGAAGCCGCCAGTTGCTTTTCTGGCACTGCAACTACTGGCATAGGGGCAACACGTCCCCATGTACCCTTCCTCACGCTGAATGCGTACCACACCCTCTTGCCCACATGCTAGGTTAAGGTCACAAGATCCCTGGGTATAAGTCACGATCGGGGTGCACAGGTGTGACTCCACGTCCCGTCGAGTCATGAACAGTTCTGGGGCCACACCGGGCTCCTTGATAAACCCCAAGCCCCTTTTTAAGTCAAAGGAGACCATTGTGTCTTGCCTCTGTGGACCCCGATCGACGGATCTATCCTTGCGAGCATGGGCCTTGGCCCTCATATTTCTGTCCTCCATGGCTCTCCACAGGGCTTTGCGTTCTCACTCCTCCTCTTCCAAGTTTGGTTGTTTCTACCGACAATAGTCCTCCCAAATGAGGCCTCTACCCGGGCCGCTCCCGCTTGGGCCTCGTCAGGGAACCCCATTAGTTCCATCTCCAGGTGTTCCCAATGAGAATCTATCCTTTTACGTTGCACCTCCCGGGTAATGGATTCAGGTTGTAGTGGAACCGCCAGTCTAACCCCGGTGTCTGCTGTCCGATTCCAGGCTAGATTCCTAAATGCCTGGCCAGGTTTTGGGGCTGTCGGGGGTTTTCAGGGCCCAACTAGGGTTTCCTCGGCCACCTGGGCATGTTGGTACCTGTATCTTTTGCCTCTCCGGTGCCAGGTTCCTCCTCCTTCTCCTCCGGGGTCGTGGATGCTGGTTGTGAGGCCGCCCTCCTCTCTGACATCTTTTTCAGCAGGTCTTCCCACCATTTCATCATTTTCCTGATTTGTGTCTTTCGGAGCTGGCGGTTTAGCTCCTTCATCTCTGCTTTAAGGAACTCCATGTCTACTACGAGCAGCTGGTCTGTCACTTTCTCCAGTTGACTGGGGGAGACCACCGCTTCCACGCCATGCTCTGGAGCTGTCCATCCACTTCTCTCCATGGTGCTCACCGGGTACTCTCTGTGGGATCAGCCATGCCTGCTGGTTCCGGGTTCTGGCCTTCCTGTCTCCCGCCGGCTGACTTCAGTGTGCGGGGCCGAGCTTCCCTTCGCGCTCTTTCTTGGGCTCTGCCCATGACAACACACCCCTTCTGCTTCCTGCACTCCATGCAGCGTGATAACGGCAGTTACCAACAGTTCAATAAAGTCCATGGCACACAGGACCCGGTGACACCAGCTACGAAATCCTGTTCGTGATGCCAAGTTGCAATGCCCACCAGGGATGTAGGGTACTTGGAACTGGGTCGGGAGATTCTTTGGAGAAGTTACAGGGCCGTGACCGGACTCCATGGCCTTGGGCGTGCAATAAAAAAATGCAAGGGGAAAAGTTATATGGAATTGATTTGTGATGCCATCTGTGGTGCTTGGCAAGGGATGGCCAACGCTGCAGTTCAGGTCCACTGGGGCCAATGGTGATGCAGTAAAGATGGTACAGTTCTCCATGGATAGAGCGAGGCACCAAGGCAGATATAGCGTAAATTAGATGATGGGTACTGTTGCAGTACTGGGCAGGTGATGTAGTAAATAATTCTGAGGACACAATGGGGTGCTGTCTTCACACTTTACTCATAGTCTCCAGGTTACAATCACCAGCCGGGTGCTGTATCCTCCGGGTCGGTGGTCCATCCAGCTCTTGGGTAGGATGCACTTTTCCAGGACCCCCTTCTTGTGTACCTTTCCGGGTCATCTCTCACTGTGCTGGCTCGCGGTCTCCTGCCCTGCACCTTACACACAGTGTCCGAAGCAAGCAGCCTCAAGTCCTGTCAGGCGACATCCTCCTTGTACCCTTGACCCTATGTGGCTGCCTTTTTAGCAAATGTATTTAGATTTGACTGTGGCACATACAGACACAACAGCCTCCGGTTTTCTAGCTGAGCCCTACAGTCTCTCCACTAGTCTGGGGCCGGTCCCCACTGCGACCTGGTCCCTCCACCCAATGACGGTTGGCGTGGATTCAGATACCATAGGTGGATTCTTCACTTCCCTGGCCCCTAGGACCTCTTCTCTCTCTCGAGGTCCTCTCCCACCGTGGCTCCTCTCACTTCTCTCCCTATCCCCAATGAACTCCTCCTCCCTCCTGTTTCCATAACAACACTTCCCTCCCAATTGTCATTCTACCTTTATCTACTTCCTCCACCCACATTCTCTACCTAGTTCCCCCTCCAGCCTGAGATGGGGCCCTCCCTAAATAGGGTCTGCCAAAATCCCCTGGCCTGGATTGGTGTGGTGTTGTATGCTAGTGTCCGGGTACTGGGTGGTGCCCCCTCCATACCCGAGAGTGTGGTACCACACCTCTGGCTGAGGTGCAGTACCTCTGTGGTGACAGGACCCTCAGGGGCCAATTGATGCCACTTTTCCTTGTGTCTGCACAAATTTTTGGAAATGTTTGACTCCAAATTGGGTCTCCTTCAAGTGTGTTGCCTAAATTTGTAACGCCTCTCAGAGCAACCGGCCTACACCTGTCACTCATCGACCTGTTACGGATCAATGTTTAAGCTAGAAATCGTGGTCCAAGCCCTGTTCCAGGTCTTGTCCCATGCATCCATGCTGCATAATTATACTTTCTTTTACTCTGGGTCAATTGATGTCGCTTTTCCTGGTGTCTATCCCTAATTTGAGCTGTTTTGGCAGTGTTTTTGTACCCCCTGAATGTGTTGTCTATTTGCTGGGTTTTGGCTCCCATTGAATTCAATAGGGTTTGGATATGTTCGGCGAACATCGGGACGTTCACCTATCCTAACCGAACCGAACCTTAAAAGGTTCGCTAATCTCGAGTAGGCATGCGTATATTTTCTCTGTAACCATAATATTTTCGTTAATATTTATCTATATATTGTGCCCAGCCCCCTTTTAACACCCTTTACACCAACTCTAGGTATTTCCAAAGGATATGAGATTGACACAAAATTAGGGACGTCACATCCAAAAAGTTCATCGGTAGTCTTGAGCAGTTTGTCCAAACTATTTGCCCTGTCGTGCCCTCTGCATGTGCTCCCACCTCAACAAGGGCAGTACCCAAGCATAGCTCTCATGAAGAATACCCCAAGAAAAATCTCTCCCTATGAGTTCCTTTTCTCAATAATGACATTTCAGGGGAGTTTACTTGCTAAGGGGAAGATATAACTTAACAGTCATGAGGCACATATAGCTCACTATTCCATAAAGCAAAAAGTGCCTCAGCGCTTTTAATGTGCCTAGTGTCCAAAGAAAAAGGAATCCCACAACGATGGATATTCCTTCAGGAGAAACAGAGATCTGCCATCGCTTAAAGGAGAAATGGAGATATGGTGGTATATGCTGATCATTCGGATCTTGGTTAAAAAATTGCCACACTGCACTCTTCCTACTATGGAATACCTTTTCAGGCATTGCACGCTGTGCTACTTTCACCGGATGGCCACGCTGTCCTAAAACTGTTTTTGTTTTTGACAAACGTTTTTGGCCTGATACGGGCCTGCCAGATGACAGCTGTTGTGATGTAGATGGCTGCTGCGGATCATCCTCCTTTGCTTCATAGCTACTGGCAACAGCACCCTTTTCCCCCAATGGCTGCAAATCTGGGTCAACAACTGGGTTATCTATCACCTCCTCTTCAATGTCATGTGCACCTTCCTCTGTGTCACCGTGTAAGGTGCTATTGTGTTCGGGACGAGGCACCATAGTCTCATCAGGGTCAGATTCTGGCTCAGTACACTGCGAGGGCAATGTAGTGATCTGAGTCAATGGAACAGCATTATAATCTAGCTGTAGCTGTGCATCAGTGCACTCCATGTCCAATTCATCTTGTAATGGGCAGTTAACAATTTCCCGTTCTAACCCAGGCACCGTATGTGTAAAGAGCTCCATGGAGTAACCTGTAGTGTCGCCTGACGCATCCTTCACTTTTGGTTTGGGTGAAGGACACAAGGAAACGTCTTGTTCCTGACCGGGAGCATCCACTGACGACTCGCTGCTTATATATTTGGAACTTTCTGAAGAGGAGGCAAAAGAGCTAGAGGCTGAGTCAGCAATGAAAGCCAAAACTTTTTCCTGCTGTGACGGCTTTAAAAGCCGTTTTCATACTCCCAGAAAAGTGAGCCTTCGAGGCCTTGTGTAGCGAGACGATGACACTGGCTCAACACCTCCAGCCTTATGTGCTATTGTGCTTTTGCTACTACCACCAGATGCACCACCACCACCATCAGAACCAGCTGGCAACCACCACCCACGGCCACTTCCACGAGACTTCCTCATTTTTTTGAAAATCTAACAAAAATAACAACCGTTATATGGTACTGTAAACAAGGTAGAAGGTGTATATAAACTTGTTGAGAATTTGAATCTCCCTTTTTTGGGGGGAGACTGACCCAAAACTCAGGCCCAGTGTATAAAACAACGCAATCTAAGTGGCAGAAAGTGACTGACTGACATACACCAAACTAACAGGACTGCAGTAGATCCACTTTGTGAGAATTTGAAACTCCCTTTTTTGGGGGGAGACTGACCCAAAACTCATGCCCAGTGTATAAAACAACACAATCTAAGTGGCAGAAAGTGGCTTTCTGACATACACCAAACTAACAGGACTGCAGTAGCTCCACTTTGTGAGAATTTGAAACTCCCTTTTTTAGGGGAGACTGATCCAAAACTCAGGCCCAGTGTATAAAACAACGCAATCTAAGTGGCAGAAAGTGGCTGGCTGACATACACCAAACAAACAGGGCTGCAGTAGATCCACTTTGTGAGAATTTGAAACTCCCTTTTTTTGAGGAGACTGACCCAAAACTCAGGCCCAGTGTATAAAACATTGCAATCTAAGTAGCAGAAAGTGGCTGGCTGACATACACCAAACTAGCAGGACTGCAGTAGATCCGCTTTGTGAGAATTTGAAACTCCCTTTTTTTGGGGAGACTGACCCAAAACTCAGGCCCAGTGTATAAAACAACGCAATCTAAGTGGCAGAAAGTGGCTGTCTGACATACACCAAACTAACAGAACTGCAGTAGATCCGCTTTGTGAGAATTTGAAACTCCCATTTTTTGGGGGGAGACTTACCCAAAAATCAGGCCCAGTGTATAAAACAACGCAATGTAAGTGGCAGAAAGTGGCTGGCTGACATACACCAAACTAACAGGACTGCAGTAGATCCACTTTGTGAGAATTTGAAACTCCCTTTTTTGGGGGGAGACTGACCCAAAACTCAGGCACAGTGTATAAAACAACACAATCTAAGTGGCAGAAAGTGGCTGGAAGATATATGAAAAAATACAAGGACTGTAGGACAATTTCAATCTCCCTACAATGATCTCAGGAAAAGTATGGCAGCTAGTGTTGAGCATTCCGATACCGCAAGTATCGGGTATCGGCCGATACTTGCGGTATCGGAATTCCGATACCGAGTTCTGATACTTTTGTGGTATCGGGAATCGGTATCGGATCCATATTAATGTGTAAAATAAAGAATTAAAATAAAAAATATTGATATACTCACCTCTCCGGAGGCCCCTGGACATCACCGCTGGTAACCGGCAGCCTTCTTTGTTTAAAATGAGCGCGTTTAGGGACTTCCATGACGTCACGGCTTCTGATTGGTCACGTGCCGCTTATGTGACCGCCACGCGACCAATCAGAAGCCGCGACGTCATTCTCAGGTCCTAAACTCCTCATTCTAGGAATTTAGGACCTGAGAATGACGTCGCAGCTTCTGATTGGTCGCGTGGCGGTCACATGAGCGGCACGCGACCAATCAGAAGCCGCGACATCATTCTCAGGTCCTAAACGCGCTCATTTTAAGCAAAGAAGGCTGCCGGTTACCAGCGGTGATGTCCAGGGGCCTCCGGAGAGGTAATTATATCAATATTTTTTATTTTAATTCTTTATTTTACACATTAATATGGATCCCAGGGCCTGAAGGAGAGTTTCCTCTCCTTCAGACCCTGGGAACCATCAGGATACCTTCCGATACTTGGTGTCCCATTGACTTGTATTGGTATCGGATATCGGTATCGGCGATATCCGATACTTTTCGGGTATCGGACGATACTATCCGATACCGATACTTTCAAGTATCGGACGGTATCGCTCAACACTAATGGCAGCAATAAAAAGGACTGCTGCACACAAAAGTGTGGACAAGTAAACAAGATAACTATGCAGAAAGGAGCAACAGGATTTTTGCTTTTAAAAAGCAGTTGGTTTGCACAGCAGCGTCCAAACAGCAATGCAGCTATCAGGGAGCCTTATAAGGCAGCCTAATAAGCTACAAAGCTGATGCACAAAAATATAGCCTCCACTGTCCCTGCAAACAAATGGTGGTGTTGGACAGTGGAAATCGCTACAGCACAAGCAGTTTCAGGGGTTAAACTTCCCTCCCTAACTATATCCCTTCTTCTGATGAAGCTGCTGCAACCTCTCCTTATGCTACGATCGGCAGAAGTAAGATGGCGCCCCTTTATAGCCCCTGTGATGACGCAGAAAGCAAGCCAATCACTGCCATGCCCTTCTCTAAGATGGTGGGGACCGAGACCTATGTCATCACGCTGCCCACACTCTGCGTCCTCCTTCATTGGTAGAAAAATGGCGCTGAAAGCGTCATACGAAATGCGACTTTGGCGTGAAGATCGCCGACCTCATGGCTGATTCCACACTAGGATCGGGTCAGGTTTCATGAAACCCGACTTTGCCAAAAGTCGGCGATTTTTGAATTTGTCCGATCCGTTTTGCTCAACCCCAGCCATCACGTCTGTGATGGGCCTGTGGTGTCCTGGATACCATACAAGAGTGGCGCTCCCGTGCCTAGTTTGATGTGGTGTGCTGTGATGAGAGGAGATGGCAGGTTTATGTGACGCAGGGAGTAACACTGCACCAGAAGTGCTGGACCTGTGGTGTCCTGGATATCCTGCAAGAGCGGCACTCCTGTGCCTAGTTCGATATGGTGTGCTGGGATGAGGGGAGATGGCAGGTTTATGTGCCGCCGAGAGTATCGCTGCACCAGAAGTGCTGGACCTGCGGCTTTCCCGTGCCTTGCTCGATGTTGTGTCAACTACAGGCAATCCACCAGATGGAGACATAACTTGATTCTTCACAATTCCAAAAATGATTGCCACACACCACTAAAGTGGCATCAATTTCCCCAGAGTAGAAATAGTATAATGGGGGTCTGACACCCCTGCCACTATTGGCAACCTACCAAATGGAGGCACAACTTCGAGTCTCCACATTTCCAAAAAATATTGTCACACACCACTAAAGTGGCATAAATTTCCCCAGAATAGAAATAGTATAATGGGGGTCTGAAACTCCTTCAACTATAGGCAACCCACCAGATGGAGACACAACTTGGAGTCTCCACATTTCCAAAAAATATTGTCACACACCACTAAGGTGGCATCAATTTCCCCATAGTAAAAATGGTATAATGGGCCTCTGATACCTCTTTCACTACAGGCAACCCAGAAGATGGAGACCCAACTTGGGTCGCCACATTTCAAAAAATAATTGGCACAACAATACTAAAGTGACACCTATTTCCCAAGAGAAGAAATGGCATAGTTCTGCTTTGAGACCTGTTCCACTACAGGCAACACACAACAGGGAGATCTGACTAAGAGTATCCATTTACCAAGAATTTGTGTCACGATTTATTTTTTGGATATGTGACAACTCTGGTTCTGCTTTAATTTAAACGTTGTTTTTTGCTTTCTTGCCAGGAAGGGTTAATGTCAATTTCCTTGCTGGAAGCTGCTTTGTTGCTAGGTCATCTGATGTGGGTGGTGACCACTCCCACCATCCTTTAAATAGTCAAATGACGCATCTGCTGACTGTTGGTAATAGAGTTATTCTATGTAGACCAGCCTAGGGGTTTTGCAGCTCTCTGGTGTCCGTGCTGTATCTGCTGTTCCTGTGAAGCTCGAGGTCTTGTTTTCATATCCTCTGCTGTGTGGAGCTTGGCAGCAGAGCATGAAGCTAAGTTACTTACTTACTTATCTTGTCTGTCTCGTGCTTGTCTCTACCCCCTGTGTTCACACCACCTGCAGTGGTGAGGCTAGCATCCTTGCCGGCCTTTGCAGTAGCCAGGGTTTAGTGAGGTGACAGCTAGGGACTAGGCATGTGACGGCGGCGGGTAGAAGCAGCCGCATAGGGCATAAAGGGAGCTTAGGGAGAGGCATAGACTCTGTTAGGAGTTGCCTCATCCCTCGTTCCCTTCTGTTAGGGCCTTCATCTCCCTCTTTCCATCCCAATGTTGGTGATTCTTGCGCCGTCTGCTGGACCGACCTGTCCATTGTTTTTCCTGGTGAACCTATGGCTCAAGCACAGGCTTTTGCTCACCTGATCCAGACCCTCACATACAGAATGAGGTTAAAGAGTTGCAGTATTAGTGACAATTTGGCTTGCCATGACTCTGGAGGAAGCAGAAGGAGAAGGAACAGGAGGAATATTAGAATCTTTTAAAAAAAAAACGCAATTTGTAAAAGTAACAGCTGCGCCACCAAGGCACTTGTTAGTAACATCAGTATTAGAAGCAACAGCAGCCACAGAAGCCATGGGGTGCAAAAAATTCAAGATCCATGACTTGTTCACCTTGATGAAAGATGGACAATCTACACTTTCATAGGACAGCTGGATGTGCTTATCCATCAGTACACCACCAGCAGTGCAGAAGACACGTTCTGAGAGAACGCTAGCTACTGGGCATGACAAAACCTCCAAGGCGAGGCCAAAATGCAAAAGTGTCCAAACCCACCCCTGATGGAATCGATATTGAGTTCGAGATACTCCTGTACCATACTCTCCAGTCATTTACTATGTGTTACACTTGTACTCTGCTCTGCTGGTGCATGGCATGGTGTAGAAAATGTGTGAAATGACTCACAGAAATTGCTTTTGCCACTTACATTGCTGGTGCTAATGTTTTTGTGTTGACGACTCAATATACCTGGGGTTGGAAGTATAGAACTGCGATGCACACTGTGTGTCTCACTGCTGCCTTGGGGAAAATCACTTTTCAGGTTGTCTACAAGTCTGTTTCAATACTCCATGGGGGAAGTATATGGCAAATTTTACTCTTGTACCATGGATCAAACAGAGTGACGTCCCAGTAGTCAGCACTTTTTCTAATCATAACAATATGGGCATAATGTTGCAGCAAGAAGGTACTTATGTGTTGGGTGCTGCCATGAGGTCCAAGTCCATGGTTGGTTGGTGGAAGGGTAACACTCAAGCTTGCTTCCTCCATCTTTTCCCACCCACCATGGACAACATAGAAGAGATCATTATCCTCATCATCTACTGACTGTTGCATGCCTATCACCTCTTCGTCCTCATTCTCCTCCAGTTGGTCCTCGGGTCCTGCACCTTCAGTAACCGCTTGTCTTTTACCATGAGCCCCCCTCCATCGCTGTAATCCACCTTCACATGGCACCCGCCTGTGTGATGACAGTCCAGAACTTAGAAATATTGCTATTCCTTCTGCATCCTCCTCTGCTTCCTCCTTTTCCGCTGGGACTACCACCTCCTTCCTCAGACTATTCAAAGTGTTCTCCAACATGTAGATGACTGGAATAGTGATGCTGATGACGACATCGTTGGGTCCTACTATGTTAGTATCCATTTTGAAAGGGTGCAAAGGTCTTTAATCTGGGCCCATTCCACAAGCGTGATTTGCTCCACGTCCGTACTGCGTTGACACCATGCTATGCAAAATGAGATACTGCACCAGGGCCCATCGCTGCTGCCACAGTCGATGAAACGTGCAGAGTGGAATTCCACCTTGTCGGAATATCACAAATCAAATGGTTATTTGCAAATCGTTATTAGCAATGCAAGTCGATGACCTGCGGGGTGCAAACAGCGGAAGTTTGCACACAGAGACCATGACTTATGCAGCAGACTATCCAGGCTGGAATAGTGGAGGAGAAATTGCTGTACCATCAGGTTGAGGATGTGAGCCATGCAAGGCATGTGTAGGGCCGTCAACAGGATTGCACTATTGCACTATTATCGTACCCTGGCTCAGGATTCAGTGGAGACAGCCATTACTCAATCTTGGCCTTGATAGCTATCCAGAAATCTTAAGCTGTGTGACTGTGGTCTCCAAGGCAAATTAATTTAAAAGAAATTACACAAAGAAACATACAGCGATCTGCACTGCTCTCGCACCTATGACACAGTGCCCAATGTGCAAAAAACCAAAAGCACTGTAGGCATGTACACCTGGACTCTCGGGTGCCCACCCAGAAGAAACAACACTAATAGTTCATGAGTGAGTGAAAAGAAGGGTGGCACTCACTGGTCTGTAAAATCCAAAGTTTGGAAAGGACCCGTAGAAGCGCAGTCGCGTGAAATGGCCGTCGTCCTCACACTCCACATTCCACTTCCATGCCAAAGATGTTTTAAGGATTTGCAATAAACTTAGGATTTTACAGACCAGTGAGTGCCACTCTGCCTTTTTTTTTCTCACTCCTAAATTAATTTAAATACTGGCTGATTGTGGTGAGCCCTGGCTGCACAATATGGAGGTGGGGGATCCTTTCTGCACTGGTGAAAAATGTTTCTCATTAAGGGAGAGGTTGAGGGTGCAAGTGAAGGCTGTAGAGAAGGGGGAGGAGGCAGAAGCAGTGGAGGAAGTATTAGGGTAGGTTCACACATTCAGTAATTGGCTGCGCAAGTATGCAGCGTCCAACCCACAGCGTTTACTGACCATGTTAACCTACCCTTTGGATAGAGGTTTGTCCCGCAAGCTTTGAGGATTTCAAGACTTGTGGGGAAGCCTCTTCCACGCCTGCTCATGCAACTGTTGTCCTCTATGTTCTCCCAATACTCGCCCTGAGAATCTCCCTCCTCCTCTTCCTGCCCTGGATCTTCTGTTGATGTAGATCTATGCAAATCAGGGCTGTGTGGAAGCTACATTCTCACTTTCAGGACTCTTCAAATTGAAGATAGTGTTGATTATTGAAGGCGTCGCTTACCAGAAATTATTAAATATGCGGTTTTATTCAACATATTTCAAAGTGACACACAATTCTTCCTTAGGAAATACCACATATGTGGTTATATAGACATATAGTTGTTTCCTGAAGAATAAGTGTGTATAACTATGAAAAGTGTTGAATAAAAGAGCAAATTTAATAATTCTTGGTAACTGACTCTTTATTAATCGGCAGTGCGGATTGAATCCAAAAATTCTCCCTATTTTAATTTCATTAGTTTGACAACCCATGTATTCGCAGTAGTTGAGCAATGTTTCAAAACACATAAATCTATGGATTGGGTTAGCATAATCTGATAATTATTTTGAGGGTATGTGCACACGTCTGGATTTTCTAGCAGAAATTTCCTGACAAAAACCGGACATTTCTGCCAGAAATCCGCATGCGTTTTTTTTTTCGCGTTTTTGATGCGTTTTTGAGAGTTTTTTTTTTCATTTTTTCCCACTGCATATAATAGTGGGAAAAACGCAAAAAATCCACAAAAACAACAACAAAAGTACACATATTTAGTATTGCCGCGTCAGTAACTACCCGACCTATAAAACTGTCCCACTAGTTAACCCCTTCAGTTACCACCATAAAAAATAAATAAAAAATTAGGCAAAAAACAATGCCTTATCATCATACCGCCGAACAAAAAGTGGAATAACAAGTAATGAAAAAGACGGATATAAATAAACATGGTACCACTGAAAACGTCATCTTGTCCCACAAAACATGAGCCACCATAAAGCATCATCAGCAAAAAAATAAAAAGTTATAGCCCTCACAATAAAGCGATGCAAAAATAATAATTTTTTCTTTAAATAGTTTTTATTGTATAAAAGCGCCAAAGCATAAAAAAATTATATAAATGAGGTATCGCTGTAATCGTAGTGACCCAAAGAATAAAACTGCTTTATCAATTTTACCAAACGTGGAAAGGTATAAATGCCCCCCCAAAAGAAATTAATGAATTGCCCGTTTTTGTTCATTCTGCCTAACAAAAATTGGAATAAAAAGCGATCAAAACATTTCATTTGCCCAAAAATGGTACCAATAAAAACATCAACTCGACCCACAAAAAACAAGACCTCACATGACTCTGTGGACCAAAATATGAAAAAATTATAGCTCTCAAAATGTGGTATCGCAAAAACAATGTTTTGCAATAAAAAGCGTCTTTTAGTGTGTGACAGCTGCTAAACATAAAAAATATGTAAAACCCGCTTTAAATAGTAAATCAAACCCCCCTTTATCACCGCCATAGCTAGTGAAAAATAATAAAATAAAATAATGTATTTATTTCTATTTTTCCATTAGGGTTAGGGCTAAAGTTAGGGCTAGGGCTACAGTTAGGTTTAGGGCTAAAGTTAGGGTTAGGGTTGGTGCTAAAGTTAGGGTTTGGATTACATTTACGGTTGGGATTAGGGTTGGGATTAGAGTTAGGGGTGTGTCAGGGTTAGGGGTGTGGTTAGGGTTATGGTTGGGATTAGAGTTAAGGTTGTGTTGGAGTTAGTGGTGTGGTTAGGGTTGGGATTAGGGTTAGGGGTGTGTTGGGGTTAGGGGTGTGGTTATGGTTGCGATTAGGGTTAGGGGTGTGTTTGGGTTAGGGGTGTGGTTAGAGTTATGGTGACGGTTGGGATCAGGGTTAGGGGTGTGTTGGGGTTAGGGTTAGAGTTATAATTGGGGGGTTTCCACTGTTTAAGCACATTAGGGGCTCTCCAAATGTGACATGGCGTCTGATCTCAATTCCAGCCAATTCTGGGTTGAAAAAGTAAAACAGTGCTCCTTCCCTTCTGAGCTCTCCCGTACGCCCAAACAGGGGTTTACCCCAACATATGGGGTATCAGCATAACCTGGACAAAGTGGACAACAACTTTTGGGGTCCAATTTCTCTTTTTACCCTTGGGAAAATAAAAATTTGGGGGTTAAAAAATCATATTTGTGGGAAAACTTTTTTTTTATTTTCACAGCTCTGCGTTGGGGGTCTAGTTTGCATTATGGGGTTACTTGTGGGGGGTTTCCACTGTTTAGGAACATCAGGGGCTCTCCAAATGCGACATGGCGTCCTTTCTCAATTCCATTCAATTTTGCATTGAAAAGTCAAACGGCGCTCCTTCCCTTCCAAGCTCTGCCATGCGCCCAAACAGTGGTTTACCCCCACATATCGGGTATCAGCCTACTCAGAACAAATTTCACAATAACTTTAAGTGTCCAATTTCTCCTATTACCCTTTGGGAAAATAAAAAATTGGGGGCGAAAAAATCATTTTTGTGAAAAAATATGATTTTTTATTTTTATGGCTCTACATTTTAAATTTCTGTAAAGCACTAGGTGGGTAAATGTGCTCACCACACATCTAGATAACTTCCTTAGTGGTCCTACTTTACAAAATGGTGTCACTTGTGGGGGTTTCTAATGTTTAGGTACCTCACGGGCTCTCCAAACATGCCTCCCACATACCAGGTATCTGCGTACTCAGGAGAAATTGTGCAACAACTTTTGGGGTTCAATTTCTCCTCTTAACCTTGGATGTGAAGCAAATTTTTTGTGAAAGAAGTTAAATGTTCATTTTTTTTAAACATTCCAAAAATTCCTGTGAAACACCTGAAGGGTTAATGAAATTCTTGAATGTGATTTTGAGCACCTTGAGGGGTGCAGTTTTTAGAATGGTATCACACTTTGGTATTTTCTATCATATAGACCCCTCAAAGTGACTTCAAATTTGATGTGGTCCCTAAAAAAAAAATGGTGTTTTGAAAATGAAAAATCGTTGGTCTATTTTTAACCCTTATAACTCCCTAACAAAAAAAATTTTGGTTCCAAAATTGTGGTGATGTAAAGTACACATGTGGGAAATGTTACTTATTAAGTATTTTGTGTGACATATCTCTGTGATTTAAGGGCATGAAAATTCAGATTTGGAAAATTGTGAAATTTTCCACATTTTTGCCAAATTTCCATTTTTTTCACAAATAAATGCAAGTAATGTCAAGGAAATTTTACCACTATCATGAAATACAATATGTCCTTAGAAAACAGTGTCAGAATCCCCGGGATCCATGCAAGTGTTCCAGAGTTATAACCTCATAAAGGGACAGTGGTCATAATTGTAAAAATTGGCCTGGTCATTAACACGCAAACCACTCTTGGGGGTTAAGGGGTTAAAAAAATCAACACACAGCCATTAATGTCTAAACTGCTGGCAACAAAGTGAATACACCCTAAGTGAAATAGGCCAAGTTGTGCCCAATTATCTAATTTCCTTATTCGGTGTTATGTGACTAATTAGTGTTACAAGGTCTCAGGTGTAAATGAGGAACAAGTGTGGTAAATTTGGTATTATTTCTCTCCAACTCTCTCATACTTGTCACTGGAAGTTCAGGCTATAAGAAGATTGCCAACACCCTGAAGCCATACATGGGTTTAACGAGGTAATTTGCACTCAGAACTGGCCTCACCATGGTCGACCAAAGAAGTTGGGTGGACGTGCTCAGCATCATATCCAGTGGTTGCCTTTTCCAAATAGACATATGAGTGCTGCCAGCATTGCTGCAGAGGCTAAAAGGGTGGGGGGGTTAGCCTGTCAGTGCCCAGACCATATGCCACACATTGCATCAAATTTGTCTGCATGGCTGTTATCACAGAATGAAGCCTCTTCTAAAGATAATGCACAGAAAGTCTGCCTGTGGTCTGATGAGATCAAGATAAAAATATTTGGTTCAGATGGTGTCAAGTGTGTGTCACGGCATCTAGATGAAGATTACAAAGACAATTGAGTCTTGTCTAAAAGGTAACATAACTACAAGATTATCTTGTTTTTTCCACTGAGAGCAATCTTTTGCCTACAGTCAAGCATGGTGGTAGAAGTGTCAAGTTATAGGCTGCATAAATGCTGCCCGCTGTGAGGAGCAAGAGTTCATTGAGAACGTTATGAATGCCAACATGTACTGTGACATACTGAAGCAGAACATGATCCCCTCCCTTTGGATATTGGGCTACAGGTCAGTATTCGAACATGATAACGACCCCAAACACACCTCCAAGAGTACCATTGCCTTTCTGAAGAACCTGAGGGTAAAGGTGCTGGACTGGT
Organism: Ranitomeya imitator; assembly: GCF_032444005.1. Classification (NCBI taxonomy): domain Eukaryota; kingdom Metazoa; phylum Chordata; class Amphibia; order Anura; family Dendrobatidae; genus Ranitomeya; species Ranitomeya imitator. The sequence goes on from NC_091282.1 coordinate 82,404,380, forward strand.
CAATCAGTTCTCCAGACCTAAACTCCGTTGAGCATCTGTGGGGCATCCTCAAATGGAAGATGGAGGAGTGCAAGGTCTCATCCGCCACCAGCTTTGTGATGTGGCAACCTGTGAAGCTCCAGTAAACTCCATGCTCAAGAGAGCTAAGGCAGTGCTTGAAAACAATGATGGCCACACAAAATATTGGCACACTGGGTAAAATTTGGCCACTTTCACTTATGGGTGCACTCACTTTTGTTGCCAGCAGGTTAGACATTAAGAATTAAGAATCTACACATTAGTATCCATATGATCCTAACTGCCAACAAGGCATTTGGTGTGAAACATGACCAGTAAAAAATTTAAATTAAAAAATGGAAACCAAAATTAGCTTTCTTTGCTCTATTTTTGCATTGCATTTTTTTAATAGAAATTATATAGTAATTTATATCCATTAACAAAATAAGTAGTAAAACATGTGAACAACAGTACATGTCAATAACATATGGTACTTAGCTGCCACTATTTTGATAAATAACACATAAAAGCCATCCCACTGCGACAAGGTGTACCCAATCAGGATGATTCTTAACTCTAGCATTTCACTTTGTTATGGTTCAACAGGCTACAAGATAGATGGGGCCAAGTAGGACTTGGGCCTTACTGTTTTACACCTGCCCGTGAAAAGCTAAACAGTCAAAATGCACAACCCAAATTGGGGCCCCCATGTATACATAGTACAAAGAACTAAAGCAACACCGAAGAAATGGGCATCACACCTGTTGGCATATGCGCTATGTGTAGTTGCACATTCACATTGTTGTTGAGCAATGAGAAAATACCTTGGAATAAGTTATAGTACTCAAATTACTAGAGTTATGGACCATCCTTATTGGGTACACCTTGTTGCGGTGGGATGGCTTTCACTCTTTCTTGATCAAAATAGTGTCAACTAAATATCCTATGTTATTTACATGTGCTACAACTATTTATTTAGTTACTTGAGAGTAGTGTTGAGCATTCCGATACCGCAAGTATCGGGTATCGGCCGATACTTGCGGTATCGGAATTCCGATACCGAGATCCGATACTTTTGTGGTATCGGGTATCGGTATCGGATCAATAGGGATGTGTAAAATAAAGAATTAAAATAAAAAATATTGATACGGTCACCTCTCCGGCGGCCCCTGGACATCACGCTGGTAACCAGCCGGCTTCTTTGTTTAAAATGAGCGCCTTTAGGACCTGCGAATGACGTCGTGGCTTCTGATTGGTCGCGTGCCGCTCATGTGACAGCCACGCGACCAATCAGAAGCCGCGATGTCATTCTCATTCACTAAACTCCTAATTCTAGGAATTAAGGACCTGCGAATGACGTCACGGCTTCTGATTGGCCGATTGGCGGTCACATGAGCGGCACGCGACCAATCAGAAGCCGCGACGTCATTCGCAGGTCCTAAACGCGCTCATTTTAAACAAAGAAGCCGGCCGGTTACCAGCGTGATGTCCAGGGGCCGCCGGAGAGGTGAGCATATCAATATTTTTTATTTTAATTCTTTATTTTACACCTCACTATGGATCCCAGGGCCTGAAGGAGAGTTTCCTCTCCTTCAGACCCTGGGAACCATCAGGATACATTCCGATACTTGATGTCCCATTGACTTGTATTGGTATCGGATATCGGTATCGGCGATATCCGATATTTTTCGGGTATCTGCTGATACTATCCGATACCGATACTTTCAAATATCGGACGGTATCGCTCAACACTGCTTGAGAGTACTATCAACTCATTATTTTTATCCTAGGTTTTGGCTGTTAATGGTCACAAAGTGAACATAGACCTACACATTTGACTTACACCAACAGGTATGCGGGCCAATTTTTTCAGTTCTAAAGCACAAAACAATGCCCCATACAGTCACATCATTGAAAAAAATAAAGTTATGACTTTGACAATTTAGATGAAAAAAGAAAAAAAAAAGCCTTGCCAGGTTATCAATGATCATTTGGATTGGGTCACTAAAAGTTTTCAATGGGGAGCCCAAACTTATCAGACACAGTGATGTATCTTATAGATTTTCTGTAAAAGACTAAAGTTGGGATTCTTTTGACAAGCTAAACATGGAAGCAAACTGTGATGCAGTTACTCCCTAAATAGGGATGTTGAATATATCATTTTTCAGTAGGTCTTGTAGATTTAGCTATTATATACAGGTGTTTCTCACAAAATTAGAATATCATCAAAATGTAAATTTATTTCAGTTCTTCAAAACAAAAAGTGAAGCTCATATATTATATAGAATCGAATACAAACAGAGTGATGTATTTCAAGTGTTTATTTCTGTTAATGTTGATGATTATGCCTTACAACCAATGAAAACTCAAAAGTCATTATCTTAGAATAATTAACAAAAAACACCTGCAAAGGCTTCCTAAGACTGCTGACTTGACAGATGTCCAGAAGGCAGTCATTGACACGTTCCACATAAAGGGTAAGCCACAAAAGGTCATTGCTAAAGAAGCTGGCTATTCATAGAGTGCTGTATCCAAGCATATTAATGATAAGTTGAGTGGAACGAAAAAGTGCGGTAGAAAAAAAATTCACAAGCAACCGGGATAACCGCATCCTTCAAAGGATTGTTAAGAAAAGGCCATTTAAAAAATTGTGGGAGATTCACAAGGAGTGGACTGCTGCTGGGGTCATTGCTTCAAGAGCCACAATACACAGACTCATCTAGGACATGGGCTACAAGTGTTGCATTCCTTGTGTCAAGCCATTCATGACCAATAGACAATGCCAGAAGCATCTTAACTAGGCCAAGGAGAAAAAGAACTGGTCCAAGTGTTGGTTTCAGATAAAAGTAAATTTTGCATTTCATTTGGAAATCAAAGTCCCAGAGTCTGGAGGAAGAGTGGAGAGGCACACAATCCAAGCTGCTTGAGGTCTAGTGTGAAGCTTCCACAATCAGCGATGGTTTGGGGAGCCATGTAATTTGCTGGTGAAGGTCCACTGTGTTTTATCAAGACCAAAGTCAGCACAGCCATCAACCAGGAAATTTTAGAGCACTTCATGCTTCCTTCTGCCGACAAACTTTTTGAAGATGGAAATTTCATTGTCCAGCAGGACTTGGCACCTGTCCACACTGCCAAATGTACCAATACCTGGTTTAAAAAGCAACAGTATCACTGTGTTGATTGGCCAGCAAAATCACCTGACGTTAACCCCATTGAGAATATATGGGGTATTGTCAAGAGGAAGATGAGAGACATCAGACCCAACAATGCAGATGAGCTGAAGGCTGTAATCATCAGTGGACTTCCATAACACCTCAGCAGTATCAGTCTGATCACCTCCATGCCACACCGCATTGATGCAGTAATTGATGCAAAAGGAGCCCCGACCAAGTATTGAGTGCCTTTATTGAACATACATTTCAGTATTCCAACATTTCAGATTTTAAAATCATTTTTCAAGCTGGTGTTATAAAGTATTCTAATTTACTGAGATAATGACTCTTGAATTTTCATTGGCTGTATGCCATAATCATCAACATTAACAGAAATAAACACTTGAAATAGATCACTCTGTAATGACTCCATATAATATATGAGTTTCATTTTTTGTATTGAAGAACTGAAATAATTTAACTTTTTGATGATATTCTAATTTTGTGAGAAGCACCTGAATATTCTTCTGCAGCTCTACAATGCGTTGTCACTGTGTAGTTTTATGATAATTCTATAGATGTGACCCCAGGCTGAGATCCAGCTGCATTAATTCTGCATTTAATTCCATGGTTTTTAGCAGCCTCTATTTTAGTATTTTGATCACTGTTCTTCTTATGTGGCAATGTAAAGATATTACTTTTTATATTTAAGCTCCTTCTGCAGTTATGGTAATGGTTTTTTTTCATGTGAATAAGTTATTAATGGAGCTTGAATGTTTTGATGAGTAGATATTGGTGTTTGGAGCTGGGCCAAGCAGCAGTCGTAGCGAGTTCACAGGATTCAATTTTATACTTAAATTGCCATATATTTTAGTTCTTGAAGAAGCTGTGATTGCCAAAAGTAATCATAAATTCCTTGTCGTTTACCCTTAAATGTACTTCTATATTTTCATAGAACTCTTCAATTATATATCTACTATAGAATTGTCTATGGGTCACTTCCGTATTTATGTCTGTCCTTCTGTCTGTCTGTCTGTCTGTCACGGATATTCATTGGTCGCGGCCTCCGTCTGTCATGGAAATCCAAGTCGCTGATTGGTTGCGGCAAAACAGCCACGACCAATCAGCGACGGGAACAGTCCGGTGGAAAAATGGCAGCTCCTTACTCCCCGCAGTCAGTGCCCGGCGCCCGCTCCATACTCCCCACATTCAGTGCCCAGTGCCCGCTCCATACTCCCTGCAGTCTGTGTCCGGCACCCACTCCATACTCCCCACAGTCAGTGCCCGGCGCCCGCTCCATACTCCCCAGTCAGCGCTCACACAGGGTTAATGGCAGCATTGACCGCAGTGTAACGCACTCGGTTAACGCTGCTGTTAACCTTGTGTGACCAACTTTTTACTATTCATGCTGCCTACGTCGCATCAATAGTAAAAAGATCTAATGTTAAAAATAATAAAAAAAAATAGTTATATACTCACCGTCCGTCGGATCAGGAACAGGCCTTTCCCACTCCTCGCGACGCCCTCGTGACCGCTCCATGCATTGTGGTCTCGCGAGTTGATGACGTATGGTCTCGTGAGACCGCTACGTCATCATCTCACGAGACCGCAATGCACTCTTCAGACCAGAGCGCTCGAGGAGTGTCAGTAACCGCTTCGATCCAGGGGACAACGGAGGGTGAGTATATATTTTTTTTGTTTTAATTCTTTTTTTTAACAGGGATATGGTGCCCACATTGCTATATACTGCGTGGGCTGTGCAATATATTACGTGGACTGTATTATATTTTACTACGTGGCTGGGCAATATACTACGTGGCTGGGCAATATACTACATGACTGGGCAATATACTACGCAACAGGGCAATATATTACGTGGCTGGGTAATATACTGCGCGGGCTGTGCAATGTGCTGCGCGGGCTGTGCAATGTACTGCGCGGGCTGTGCAATGTACTGCGCGGGCTGTGCAATGTACTGCGCGGTCTGTGCAAGGTACTGCACTGGCTGTGCAATGTACTGCGCGGGTTGTGCAATATACTACGCGGGCTGTGCAATATAGTACGCTGGCTGTGCAATGTACTGTGTGCGCTGTGCAATGTACTGCGCGGGCTGTGCAATGCACTGTGCGGGCTGTGCAATGTACTGCGCGGGCTGTGCAATGTACTGCGCGTGCTGTGCAATGTACTGCGAGTGCTGTGCAATGCACTGCATGGGCTGTGCAATGTACTGCGCGGGCTGTGCAATGTACTACGCGGGCTTTGCAATATACTGCGTGGGCTGTGCTATACACTACATGGCCTGTGTTATACACTACATGGCCTGTGTTATACACTATGTGGCCTGTGTTATACACTACGGGGCCTGTGTTATATACTGCGTGCGTGGTACAGCGCAGGCTGTGCAATATACTATGTGGCTGGGCAATATACTACGTGGCTGGGCAATATACTACGTGACTGGCCAATATACTACGTGACTGGGCAGTATACTACATGACTGGGCAGTATACTATGTGCATGTGCTGTATACTACGTGGCTCTGTGCTGTATACTACATGGCTGGGCAATATACTATGTCACAGGCCAATATACTACAAAACTGGGCAGTATACTACGTGACTGGGCAGTATACTACATGTCTGTGCTGTATACTACGTGGCTCTATGCTGTATACTACGTGACTGGGCAATATACTACGTGGCTGGGCAATATACTATGTGGCTGGGCAATATATTACGTCACTGGGCAATATACTATGTGGCTGGGCAATATACTATGTGGCTGGGCAATATACTACATGGTTGGGCTATATATTACGTGGTTGGGCAATATACTATGTGGCTGGGCAATATTCTATGTGGGCTGTGCAATATACTACGTGGACATGCATATTCTAGAATACCCAATGCGTTAGAATTGGGTCACCATCTAGTATCTACTATATAATTGTCTAAGGGTCACTTCCATCTTTCTGTCCTTCTGTCTTTCTGTCTGTCACGGATATTCATTGGTCGTGGCCTCTGTCTGTCATGGAATTCAAGTCGCTGGTTGGTCTCGCCAGCTACCTGTCATGGCTGCCGTGACCAATCAGCGATGGCCACAGTCCGATTAGTCGCTCCCTACTCCCCTGCAGTCGGCACCCGCTCCACACTCCCCGCAGTCACCGCTGGGCAATATACTACATGACTGGCCAATATACTATGTGGCTGAGCAATATACTACGTGGCTCTGTACTGTATACTACATTGCTTCGCAATATACTACGTGGCTCTGTGCTGTATACTACGTCACTGGGCAATATACTATGTAACTGGGCAATATACTACGTGGCTGAGCAATATACTACGTCACTGGGCAATATACTATGTCACTGGGCAATATACTACATGGCTGGGCAATATACTACATGGTTGGGCAATATACTACATGACTGGGTAATATACTATGTGGCTGGTCAATATACTATGTGGCTGGGCAATATACTAAGTGACTGGGCAATATACTACGTGGCTAGGCAACATACAATGTGGCTGGGCAATATACTACATGACTGGGCAATATACTACCTGACTGGGCAATATACTATGTGGCTGGGCAATATACTACGTGACTGGGCAATATACTACCTGACTGGGCAATATACTACGTGGCTGGGCAATATACCACGTGGCTAGGCAATATACTACGTGGACATGCATATTCTAGAATACCCGATGCGTTAGAATCTGGCCACCATCTAGTATATATATACAGTGGGGCAAATAAGTATTTAGTCAGTCAGCAATAGTGCAAGTTCCACCACTTAAAAAGATGAGAGGCGTCTGTAATTTACATCATAGGTAGACCTCAACTGTGGGAGACAAACTGAGAAAGAAAAATCCAGAAAATCACATTGTCTGTTTTTTTAACATTTTATTTGCATATTATGGTGGAAAATAAGTATTTGGTCAGAAACAAAATTTCATCTCAATACTTTGTAATATATCCTTTGTTGGCAATGACAGAGGTCAAACGTTTTCTGTAAGTCTTCACAAGGTTGCCACACACTGTTGTTGGTATGTTGGCCCATTCCTCCATGCAGATTTCCTCTAGAGCAGTGATGTTTTTGGCTTTTCGCTTGGCAACACGGACTTTCAACTCCCTCCAAAGGTTTTCTATAGGGTTGAGATCTGGAGACTGGCTAGGCCACTCCAGGACCTTGAAATGCTTCTTACAAAGCCACTCCTTCGTTGCCCTGGCGGTGTGCTTTGGATCATTGTCATGTTGAAAGACCCAGCCACGTTTCATCTTCAATGCCCTTGCTGATGGAAGGAGGTTTGCACTCAAAATCTCACAATACATGACCCCATTCATTCTTTCATGTACCCGGATCAGTCGTCCTGACCCCTTTGCAGAGAAACAGCCCCAAAGCATGATGTTTCCACCACCATGCTTTACAGTAGGTATGGTGTTTGATGGATGCAACTCAGTATTCTTTTTCCTCCAAACACGACAAGTTGTGTTTCTACCAAACAGTTCCAGTTTGGTTTCATCAGACCATAGGACATTCTCCCAAAACTCCTCTGGATCATCCAAATGCTCTCTAGCAAACTTCAGACTGGCCCGGACAGGTACTGGCTTAAGCAATGGGACACGTCTGGCACTGCAGGATCTGAGTCCATGGTGGCATAGTGTGTTACTTATGGTAGGCCTTGTTACATTGGTCCCAGCTCTCTGCAGTTCATTCACTAGGTCCCCCCGCGTGGTTCTGGGATTTTTACTCACCGTTCTTGTGATCATTCTGACCCCACGGGGTGGGATTTTGCGTGGAGCCCCAGATCGAGGGAGATTATCAGTGGTCTTGTATGTCTTCCATTTTCTAATTATTGCTCCCACTGTTGATTTCTTCACTCCAAGCTGGTTGGCTATTGCAGATTCAGTCTTCCCAGCCTGGTGCAGGGCTACAATTTTGTTTCTGGTGTCCTTTGACAGCTCTTTGGTCTTCACCATAGTGGAGTTTGGAGTCAGACTGTTTGAGGGTGTGCACAGGTGTCTTTTTATACTGATAACAAGTTTAAACAGGTGCCATTACTACAGGTAATGAGTGGAGGAAAGAGGAGACTCTTAAAGAAGAAGTTACAGGTCTGTGAGAGCCAGAAATTTTGATTGTTTGTTTCTGACCAAATACTTATTTTCCACCATAATATGCAAATAAATTGTTAAAAAAAACAGACAATGTGATTTTCTGGATTTTTTTCTCAGTTTGTCTCCCATAGTTGAGGTCTACCTATGATGTAAATTACAGACGCCTCTCATCTTTTTAAGTGGTGGAACTTGCACTATTGCTGACTGACTAAATACTTTCTTGCCCCACTGTATATATATATATATATATATATATATATATATATATATATATATATAAAAGATTAAGAAAAAGTTTATAATGGAGTCTTAGAATTAAAGGAGCTGTCACATCTGATGATATATCAATTTTAGCAAAAACTTGTGTTCCCCATCTTTTGTAATACTTTCTGTTATTCCTACTTGAAATTTCTGAATAAATTGACAACTGAGTGTTACCACTCCCTTTTGTAAAAGAGAGGGTTTCCCCAAGCGGTCCAGGATTGTCAACAATGATTGGATAGTATCAAACTGTATTGGGATAACCCCAAAGAGTAAAATTAATTAGTTAATGTATTCAGATATTCCTACGAGGTACAATATAGGAACTGCACAATAGAGAATTATTTAAAAAAAGCTATTCTGTAGAATTATTCTGTCATGGGGAATGCAATAATTTACTAAACCAAGTGAGAGAAGTGAGTTGAAGTGTTTTTTTTCACAGTTTGCAGAAGGATTTCCAAGTGGTTAGCAAATTTTTGCTATACAACACCCGATTTCCACCAATTTTGCGATGAATTTCACCTGCAGTCAAAAATTCTCATGAGAATATGCTTTACTTTCAAAATTTGTCAACCAAACAAGTTATAAAACTAAGATTACGTAATTGATTTCTAGGCTTCAAATTTTCATGACGTCATCCTACAACCTCATGATGTGTCATAATTGAAACCACTGTCAGCCACTGTGGTGCGTAAAAACCTCGGAGCAAAATAGTTTAAACTGCTGTGGAATATGCAATGATTCTATCAATAATATTAACAATATTAAGAGAGCTCATTTTGCCACCCATGCCCATTTGGTAATGAGCAATGTCTGGATGTCAGGGCAAAACTCTGCAAAATCATGACGTTTTGAGGTCTAGTCAAGTTGACTAGGTATGGCTGGACCTGTGTGGCTGCTTGAACACAAGGCAGGAATAAGGAAGGGCTACTTGGATGGACAATTGACGGTGGGGTAGAGTTGAGCAAAAAAATTTTTAATCCTTTTCTCTTTCGTTAGAGTATAGCAAAATTGGTTTCAGGCCACCATCTTGTTGGATTCACATCGATTAAATCGCCCAAAATTTGTATTTTCTCTAATCCACACATTTTAGGAAATGCTAAAAGATTTGTATTAGTTTAGAATCAACTCGCTCATCTTTAATAGAGAGCTATGTGTATTACTATAGTATATTTCTATAAGTTATAGATTAAGGTCATTATTTTTTTTCCATATATAAATTATAAGTACATTTTTCAGAACTGTGTTTCATCACTGATATTTCTGTGGCATCCATAGCTTATCCATTGCACAGTACTGTGTGTGTCAGGAGTCTGTAGGACTGTAAGACAGTAGGCAAGAGATATTATTTCCTATCATATATCAAATAGGTTTCAAGGGAGTCCTCATAATTCCCAAGATATCCATTCCAGATATGTTGTTTACAGTCGATATAGATATAGCAGATTTGAGTCTGCCATTAGGCACAGGCCTTTGTGATATCACAAAGCATTAGAGGTTTTTCATAGGATAGCAGTTTACTATAGCGTATGGGAGAAGCATGAACATAAATGACAAGTAGACATGAGGGGATATTTTGAAATTCAAATCTGACGTCTTCGCCGAATTGTGACAAAAAAATTAAATTTGTGACAAATGTGAGCAAATTTCAATATTTTAAAGCCTATAATTGTTCTTAAAATACACGTTGGGGAGAGGAGAAAAAGGACCCTTCTGACCATTAGAGCTTACAGTTTACAGGCGAGAAAGAGAGGACCTCACTAACCATATCAGCTTACACGTTATAGGAGAAGAGAGGACCCCGCTGACCATAAGAGCTTACACTCTACAGAAAGGAGAGAAGACCATAAGAGCTTACACTTTACAGGAGAGAGAGGAGTACACTGACTATAGGAGCTTACATTCTACAAAACAGTGAATCTTATCCAGTGCCAATGACTATATTGATGGAAAAAGATTCTACTGTATAAACTCTGCTGTGCTGGGAACCACTGATCTGTGATGGCCCATGTACTGACCTCCGCTGTGCAAGGTATGAGGATCTGTTAGAAGTCATACCTGCAAGGCATTATGGGGAGGCCTGAGTGGTAATGGACAATTACTGTAGCATGCTATCTGATGCTTCAGCAGTGTGGGAAATGGTGTCAGGCAAGCCTTTTTGTGAACTGCAAAGTGTAACAACCCTGCCGGCATCACTGCATGGCCTTCCATTCCCCACCTGCCTATTACATCTACTCACTCACCCTGTGCCATTGTGTGAGATCTGTCTGCTGCCAGCTTCATGCCATGTGCTCCATGGCCGCTTACTCTGTGTACACTTCCTGGCTGTGTGCATAGGGGGGCGGTGCCAGCAACTCCGGATTCTTATTGAGACTGTGTGCACCTAAGGTGCTCCTGGCCAATAGCCTTGAGGCCTCTGATACTTAAGGCATCCTCACCCATTGGAGGATGCCTGAGCAAACTATTTCCCTCAGTTAGCACTTGCTACTGAGCTGCCAGGTCATGTCTGTTTCCTGTCTCAGAGGGCTGCAATTAGCAGGCCGTGTCTCTCAGCTTTTCCCTCAGCTCTGCACTCTGTGGCTTTTCTCTCAGCTCTGCTCTCTGTAACTTTGCTCTGCACACTGACCTTGCTCTGCACTCTTTGGCTTTGCTCTCAGCTCTTCTCTCTGTAACTTTGCTCTGCACTCTGACCTTGCTCTGCACTCTGTGGCTTTGGTCTGCGGTTCTGCTCAGCTCTCGCTCTTCGGCTCCGCTCCTTGCGGTTCTACCTTGCTCCGCTCCTTGCGGTTCTACGTCTCTTGCTCTTGGCTCCGCCTCCTGCATTTCTGCATGTGGCTCCGTCTCCAGCTCTTAGCTCCGCCTTCTCCTTCTCTGCTCTTAGCTCTGCCTTCTCCTTCTCTGCTCTTAGATCCGCCTTCTCCTTCCTGCTCTTAGTCCGCCTCCTGTGGTTCTGCTTTGCATCCGCTCTTGCTCTACCTCTGTTCAGCAACTTGCCGTACAGGTTCATACCTGTTTCCATATACTCTCCAGTCTGAACAGGTTCCTACCTGTTTCCATATACTCTCCAGTCTGAACAGGTTCTTACCTGTTTCCATACACCCGCCTGTATACCAGTTCCTACCAGAGTATCAACCCTGTTTGCCTGAGTGCCAGCCGTGCCCGTCCGTCTGCCTGAGTGCCAGCCATGCCCGTCTGTCTGCCTGTATCTCCGTGAAGTCAGTCTGCCCATCAGGGCCTCTGCCATACCCATCCGTCAGCCAGTGTCACAGCTGTGCCTGCCTGCCTGTGTCTCGTCCCCGGTGGGATTAGCATCCACAGTCAGACTCCACACTGGAGTGGCACCTGGTAGCTTCCTATTGCACAAGTCTGACCTCACCATCAGAGGCTCCAGCGAACACCTAGGAAGCTACTTAGTTACGCCCCTTCCAGGGAAGTTTGGTCTGTGGTCCAGTGGGACCACACCCCCAGACGCCCGCCCCAACCAGTCTCGGCGCGAGCGTTACACAAAGCAAACCTCAAAATGCTTGAATTCACGTGAATTACATGGGAGGATTTGGTCAATGACCTGAAGAGAACTGGGTCCACAGTCTCAAACATTACCATTATTCATAATACACTATGCCTTCATGGATTAAAATCCGGCAAGTCACGCAAGGTCCTCCTGCTCACACAAACACATGTCCTGGAACATTTTAAGTTAACTAATGACCATCTGGATGACCCAGAGGAGGCATGGGAGAAAGTCATGTGGTCAGATGAGACCAAAATAGAAATTTTTTGTATCAACCCGACTTGTCATGTTTGAAGGAAGAAGAAGGAGGAGTACAATCCCTGAACACCGTCCCAGAAGAGAAGCATGGTGGGGAGAACCTCTTACTTTGAGGATGCTTTTCTGAAAACGCTATAGAATGACTGCACCATATTGAAGAGAAGATGTAAGGGGTCAAGTATTTTGGCTCTAAACAGCAAAAGTACAAAAAGAGGATTCAGAGATCCTCCAAAAATTAGAAAAAAACAGCAAAACACGGCAGAGGTTCTTACCTGCCCAGGCCTTCAAACAAATGCACTAACAGGATGCAGTGGACCCATGTGGTAAAATAGAAACACAGGTGCAGCATAACCGATGACGCAGCCACTCACCAGCTACCAAACTAATGGAGGGGGCGGCTGCTTGGCACATAGCTGCACACTTGTATGTGGCGCTGTTCACACAATGGAGATGCACAGCATCCAGGCAGGCCTAGTAGTGACACCCTTCTATTAGATCAGGCGGGCCTGCCCAGCGCTATCCAAATGCACCCCATGTGCACAGACACCACAGTTTACAAGTAGAAAATGGGCCCAACTGCACCCCGAAAAAAAAGTGCAAAAAACACATAAAAAAATATTATGTGAGGTATTGGTTTATTTTCTGGCCAAAATACGCAAGCTCATAACCCACGTCAAGGGTCCTCATGCTTATGAGTCCTATCTCTAAACAGCAAAAGTACAAAAAGAGGATTCAGAGATCCTCCAAAAATTAGAGAAAAACAGCAAAACACGGCAGAGGTTCTTACCTGCCTAGGCCTTCAAACAAATGCACTAACAGGATGCAGTGGACCCATGTGGTAAAATAGAAACACAGGTGCAGCATAACCGATGACGCAGCCACTCACCAGCTACCAAACTAATGGAGGGGGCGGCTGCTTGGCACATAGCTGCACATAAAAACTTGTATGTGGCGCTGTTCACACAATGGAGATGCACAGCATCCAGGCAGGCCTAGTAGTGACACCCTTCTATTAGATCAGGCGAGCCTGCCCAGCGCTATCCAAATGCACCCCATGTGCACAGACACCACAGTTTACAAGTAGAAAATGGGCCCAACTGCACCCCGAAAAAAAAGTGCAAAAAACACATAAAAAAATATTATGTGAGGTATTGGTTTATTTTCTGGCCAAAATACGCAAGCTCATAACCCACGTCAAGGGTCCTCACGCTTATGAGTCCTATCTCTAAACAGCAAAAGTACAAAAAGAGGATTCAGAGATCCTCCAAAAATTAGAAAAAAACAGCAAAACACGGCAGAGGTTCTTACCTGCCTAGGCCTTCTAACAAATGCACTAACAGGATGCAGTGGACCCATGTGGTAAAATAGAAACACAGGTGCAGCATAACCGATGACGCAGCCACTCACCAGCTACCAAACTAATGGAGGGGGCGGCTGCTTGGCACATAGCTGCACATAAAAACTTGTATGTGGCGCTGTTCACACAATGGAGATGCACAGCATCCAGGCAGGCCTAGTAGTGACACCCTTCTATTAGATCAGGCGGGCCTGCCCAGCGCTATCCAAATGCACCCCATGTGCACAGACACCACAGTTTACAAGTAGAAAATGGGCTCAACTGCACCCCGAAAAAAAAGTGCAAAAAACACATAAAAAAATATTATGTGAGGTATTGGTTTATATTCTGGCCAAAATACGCAAGCTCATAACCCACGTCAAGGGTCCTCACGCTTATGAGTCCTATCTCTAAACAGCAAAAGTACAAAAAGAGGATTCAGAGATCCTCCAAAAATTAGAAAAAAACAGCAAAACACGGCAGAGGTTCTTACCTGCCTAGGCCTTCAAACAAATGCACTAACAGGATGCAGTGGACCCATGTGGTAAAATAGAAACACAGGTGCAGCATAACCGATGACGCAGCCACTCACCAGCTACCAAACTAATGGAGGGGGCGGCTGCTTGGCACATAGCTGCACATAAAAACTTGTATGTGGCGCTGTTCACACAATGGAGATGCACAGCATCCAGGCAGGCCTAGTAGTGACACCCTTCTATTAGATCAGGCGGGCCTGCCCAGCGCTATCCAAATGCACCCCATGTGCACAGACACCACAGTTTACAAGTAGAAAATGGGCCCAACTGCACCCCGAAAAAAAAGTGCAAAAAACACATAAAAAAATATTATGTGAGGTATTGGTTTATATTCTGGCCAAAATACGCAAGCTCATAACCCACGTCAAGGGTCCTCACGCTTATGAGTCCTATCTCTAAACAGCAAAAGTACAAAAAGAGGATTCAGAGATCCTCCAAAAATTAGAAAAAAACAGCAAAACACGGCAGAGGTTCTTACCTGCCTAGGCCTTCAAACAAGTGCACTAACAGGATGCAGTGGACCCATGTGGTAAAATAGAAACACAGGTGCAGCATAACCGATGACGCAGCCACTCACCAGCTACCAAACTAATGGAGGGGGTGGCTGCTTGGCACATAAACTGTGGTGTCTGTGCACATGGGGTGCATTTGGATAGCGCTGGGCAGGCCCGCCTGATCTAATAGAAGGGTGTCACTACTAGGACTGCCTGGATGCTGTGCATCTCCATTGTGTGAACAGCGCCACATACAAGTTTTTATGTGCAGCTATGTGCCAAGCAGCCGCCCCCTCCATTAGTTTGGTAGCTGGTGAGTGGCTGCGTCATCAGTTATGCTGCACCTGTGTTTCTATTTTACCACATGGGTCCACTGCATCCTGTTAGTGCATTTGTTTGAAGGCCTAGGCAGGTAAGAACCTCTGCCGTGTTTTGCTGTTTTTGTCAAGTATTTTGGCCAACAACCTCCTTTCGGTAAATGTACCTTCACACTGAACAACTTAACAACGATTTCGCTAGCGATCCGTGACGTTGCAGCGTCCTGGATAGCGATATCGTTGTGTTTGACATGCAGCAGCGATCTGGATCCTGCTGTGACATCGTTGGTCGGAGCTGAAAGGCCAGAACTTTATTTCGTCGCTGGATCTCCCGCAGACATCGCTGAATCGTCGTGTGTGATGCCGATTTAGCGATGTCTTCACTGGTAACCAGGGTAAACATTGGGTTACTAAGCGCAGGGCCGCGCTTAGTAACCCGATCTTTACCCTGGTTACCATTGTAAATGTAAAAAAACCAAACAGTACATACTTACATTCCGGTGTCTGTCCCCTCGCCGTCAACTTCCCGCACTGACTGTGAGTGCCGGCCGGCCGTAAAGCGCAGCGGTGACGTCACTGCTCTGCTTTACGGCCGGCCGGCCGGCGCTGACACAGTGCAGGGAAGCTGACGCCGGGGGACAGACACCGGAATGTAAGTATGTACTGTTTTAATTTTACATTTACAATGGTAACCAGGGTAAACATCGGGTTACTAAGCGCGGCCCTGCGCTTAGTAACCCAATGTTTACCCTGGTTACCAGGGGACTTCGGCATCGTTGGTCGCTGGAGAGCTGTCTGTGTGACAGCTCTCTAGCGACCACACAGCGACGAAACAGCGACGCTGCAGCGATCGGCATCGTTGCCTATATCGCTGCAGCATTGCTTAATGTGACGATACCTTAAGAGAACTGAAGTCGTGGCTAGGTCTTCCAGCATGACAATGACCAGAAACAAAGAAGAAAAGTCAAACAGCTGCACTCTCAATTTGTGTTACTAGTGAATCATTTAATACATAAAAAATTGACACCATACAAATTGATTTTTGATGAACAAGGTACAGAATCAAGTAGTGTACGTGACGTTTTGACCCTTTGGAGGGTCTTTATCAAACGACGCTAGCTGTAGATTCAATATGGCCCACAAGGGAATGGTGTGCAAATTGGGTGTTACAGATAAGCAATGGGATAAGAAATAGTGTCCTGGAGTGCATGTCGCACTCGTTTGAGAAAGACCCTCCAAAGGGCCGAAAAGTCACGTGCGCTACTTGATTCTGTACCTTGTTCATCAAAAATCAATTTATATGGTGTCAATTTTCTACGTATTCAATGATTCACTAGCAACACGAATTGAGAGTGCAGCTGTTTGACATTTCTTCTCTGCTATCCCAGTTCAGCTTGCACCTTGTCCTTTACTTAGCTGTGTGCGCCTCCCTATTTTTTCCAATGACCAGAAACACACAGCCAGGGCAACTAAGGAGTGGCTCTGTGAAAAGCATTTCAAGGTCCTGGAGTGGTCTAGTCAGTCTCCAGACCTGAACCCAATAGGTGATCTTTGGAAGGAGCTGAACCTCAATTAACATGAGGGTCATTTGGGTGCTCCAGTCTGCTGGCCTGGCTGTCTTTAGAAAGACTGCATGGACCAGGGCTCATCCCAATGAACACCTGCACTCCTTTTCCATGGGAAAAATACTACTCAGACAACACAGAGTGAGGGTAAAACAGTGTGGCAATACTTTATTGACCCACCAACTTTCAATTAAATTTAGTACAGTCCCAGCAAATACACAAGATGGTGCAAATTATAAAATCTTAGCCTTCCGTTAGCTCATCGGGATTAGAGCAGCTGCGACTTTGGGGATTACAGGGTCACCAAACTCAACCAGTGGCACTCCACCTTTGGCTGGCACCCACAGAGAGGAGATAGTGTTACTCTTAGGAAGCTGACAGTTCATTGAGATATGTGGCCAGGAGACCTGATTGTCCCAACCTGAGTGTTTCAGATATTTTCAAGGGCTTAGTGATGAACAGTGGATCAAATCTGTATTCCTCCTGTTGGAGCCATGGTGCCTGGCTGCAGTTCAGTAAAATCTCTATCTGTAGAAGAATAGAGCCAACCTTTTAATACCCACAGATGTCTTCCAGGCCATCATCCACAGGTCAGAGAAAAGGTGGTATGAGGTCAAATTCAATTGTTCTAGAATTAAATCAATCTGAATAGTTTGTCTGTCCTTCACTGTTTGCAAGTCAGCAAGCTGACTAATACAATGGTAATCAACATATTAACAACCATTGATTATTGAACTATCCTGCATCCCTGTCTTCCAAGGATATCAGCACAATAAGTTGCAAAAAATATAAATTCAAGAGTCAACGTTCATGCTCATAAGAACAATGGCTTAGGTCTCTTGATCTGCTAGACAATACCTGTGGCATAAGTAAGAATAAATGCTGTGTCATCACATCAATGTTGCCCAGTGACAACCCAAAAACCTGAAAGATCTGGAGAAGATCTCAATGGATGAAAATACTTGGTGCAGTGTGTCAAACCTTGGTCAAGAACTACAGGAAATGTCTGACCTCTGTAATTGCAAACAAAGGTTTCTGTATCAAATATTAAATTTTATTTTTCTATTGCATCAAATACTTCATGCAATAAATTCACATTAATTATGTAATAACCACGCAATGTGATTTTTTTGATTTTTATTATTAGATAAAAAAATACAGTCCTCTCAATTCTTTGTAAGTGGAAAAACTTGCAAAACTTGCAGTGTATCAAATAATCATTTCCCCAATGTGTATACCAGAAGGGAGGGGGCGGGGTCTTGGTCCAAATATTTCCCCAGGGCTCCATCAAACTTTTATTTTGCCACTGCATCTAGAATAATTACATAATTTATTTTGATTTGGGTAGATTCATTTTTCATACATTTATATGTATTTACATGTATGTTATCGACTGAAATATATGTACAGCAATATATGTACAGCAATGCTGTTCTCCCTTACATGACCTGATCATTGTATGGTAAGCAGACAGGGTGATGCATACATCTAAAAGGTGTACCTGTTACCTCAATATGCTATTTACCTTCAAATATTATGGTAATCTACAGGTAAATAGCCAGTAAATTATGTATTATTATATTATCCCTGCAGCTATTCACTTCAAGTCATTGTAGCGGTGCAGGGAGAGGCTATAGTCGCAGCTCACTAAACATTTAGTTGTAATCACTCCCCTGCATACTGATTGACAGCCTGCACGGCACACACATGCTGTACACATACAGTATACTGCTGAATTTGTCAGTTAATGTGTGGGGGAATGATTGCAGCATTCACTACAGAATATAATAAGTGGTGACTTTAACCCCTTCATGACCTTGGGATTTTTCGTTTTTACGTATTCGTTTTTCACTCCCCTCCTTCCCAGAGACATAACTTTTTTATTGTTCCGTCAATGTGGCCATGTGAGGGCTTTTTTTTGCGGGACGAGTTGTACTTTTGAACAACATCATTGGTTTTAGCATGTCGTGTACTAGAAAACGGGAAACAAAATTCCAAGTGCGGTGAAATCGCAAAAAAGTGCAGTCCCACACTTGTTTTTTGTTTGGCTTTTTTGCTAGGTTCACTAAATGCTAAAACTGATCTGACATTATGATTCTCCAGGCCAATACGAGTTCATAGACACCTAACATGACTAGGTTATTTTTTACCTAAGTGATGAAAAAATATTCCAAACTTTGCTAAAAAAAAAAAAAAAAATGTGCGCCATTTTCCGATACTTGTAGCGTCTCCATTTTTTATGATCTGGGGTCAGTTGAGGGCTTATTTTTTGCGTGCCGAGCAGGCGTTTTTATTGATAGCATTTTGGTGTAGATATGTTCTTTTGATCGCCCGTTATTGCATTTTAAAGCAATGTTGCGGTGACCAAAAAACGTAATTCTGGCGTTTCGAATTTTTTTCTCGCTATGCCGTTTAGCGATCAGGATAATGCTTTTTTTTTAATTGATAGGTTGTGCGATTCTGAACGTGGTGATACCAAATATGTGTAGATTTCATTTTTTTTTATTGATTTATTTTGATTGGGGCGAAAGGGGGGTGATTTAAACTTTTATATTTTTTTTATTTTTTTCACATTTTTTTTAACTTTTTTTTTTTACTTTCGCCATGCTTCAATAGCCTCCATGGGAGGCTAGAAGCAGACACAGCACAATCGCCTCTGCTACATAGCAGCGATCTGATGTTCGCTGCTATGTAGCAGAAAATCAGGTGTGCTGTGAGCGCCGACCACAGGGTGGCGCTCAAAGCTACCGGCGATCAGTAACCATAGACGTCTCAAGAACCTCTATGGTTACAATGTACAAGCATCGCCGACCTCTGATCATGTGATGGGGGTCGGCGATGCCGTCATTTCCGGCCGCTCGGCCGGATGCGGTAGTTAAATGCCGCTGTCTGCGTTTGACAGCGGCATTTAACTAGTTAATAGGTGCGGGCAGATCGCGATTCTATTACGGGCACATGTCAGCTGTTCAAAACAGATGACATGTCCCGGCTTTGATGCAGGCTCACCGCCGTAGCCCGCATCAAAGCGGGGCTTCTGACCTCGGACGTACTATCCCGTCCGAGGTCAGAAAGGGGTTAACAGCTCTATGCACCACCATGATGACTGAATGTAAGCGACTAGAGTTAGAATACAACTTAATATGCTTCCTGTATTCAATAAAGGCTCAGAAAGGACTCACCTCACTGTATTTTAAGTTTAAACCAATGTTATTCAATGGGGCAGTGCAGATGAGAGATTTTTTTCACTGATTGAATCTGCATCTGAAAGAATTTTCAGCATGCAGATGTTAGGCGTCGAGTTCCTGACGCTGCACAGGGGGAATCTCGAGCCATGTCCGCTGCGGTCTCCCATTCTTCTACAGCAGCAGTCGAGCCTGCTCAGCGGAGACGTCTGTCCCAGCGCCTGGCTCAGACAGATACTGCATGTTTGGTTACTGCTGCCCTTCCAGGTCCAGCCATTATAACCAGTACTGCTCGGCGGCGAGCAGGCGCTCCTGGGACTAAGTCCTGCTTTTCTCCTCCTGAGCTTGCCCAAGGAAAGACCTCTCATTGGAGGTCGGGGGTCACATGCTTAGGTCCTGTAGCAGCTCCAATTGGTCCATTAGGAAGGTCCTGAACTGCTACAGCTATAAAAGGTTCGCATGGCCGCACGGCCATGCGCTAGTATCATTTGTGTTTGGCAGTTGCCAGTGGATACTCTGCCACACTGTATATAATTGGTGTGAATCTGTTTAGCCTTGGGGCTGTACACTCAGGCAGGCAGCTAGCGTCAGTGGGGGCAATTAGCCTTGGCTTAGCATCTGGTTGCTTCATGTGTGCGGTTAGCACAGGAGAGTTCCAGAGCAAGCACAACTTTTAGTTAGGGTTTTAGTCCCTGTGTTCAGTGCGACTCTGTGGGGCAACAGAGCTCGCTTTCATTTCACACGGGGTGAAGTTTAACCCATGTGTGAGCTCAGTGTCCATCCGCCATTACTTGCAGCAGGTATCTCTGCACGGTGGGCCCCAGGTTGAGAACGCACCTCGTATCTATCGACCAATAACTTGGTGCGTTCTGCTAGCCCTAACAGCAGATAAGTGATAACTTATTGATAAGTGGGTGTCTCACACCTGGGCCCTGTATTGATTGGCAGGTTGAGGAATTTTTATTCTTATTACAAAATGGAACATATGATTAAATGCCTGACCACTACTCAATTCTTTCTCTATAGGGCTGCAGGAAAAAGCTAAGTGCAGCATTTTACAGCAATAAAGAGATTGAATTGAGCATCAGTAGATCATGTGCACTGATGCTCCGTTTTAGCACAGGTAAATGTTGTCCACAAAAGTTATCAAAAGTAGAGATGGGCAAACCCGAATAGTGAAGTTCAGGGTCCGTACCAAACATCTACTGTTTGGGCACAGACCCTGAACACAGACTTGACCAGAAAGTCCTTGTTACTGTTCGGGTTTGGCACCCCATACACTGACTGTTTCTCACGCTGACATGACAGTGCGAGAAACACCGGTGGCTTTTTTGGCAGTAAGATAATTACCACCGGTCAGAGCACTGTGGTTCCCATGCTGTTAGATGACAGCGTGAGGCCACAGCAGTGAATGGAAATAAAAAGTTTATCTATGGTCACAGGTGTCAGCTGATGAGACCACTACGCCCATCAGCCTACACCTGCTGTATCAGATAACAGCTAGAGTAGGCACTGCTGATGAGTGTACTCCTCATTTGGCGCTTGCGCTATAAATAAATTTTAAAAAATGACTTGGGTTCCCCTGCATTTTTAATAGCCAGCCAGGAAATACTGACAGCTACGGGCTGCAGCCCTCAACTGTCAGCTTAAGCAAGGCTGGTTATCAAGAATAGAAGGGTCCATCCCCTTTTTTAAAATTAATTAAATAAATAATTTAAAAAATGGCATGGGTTCCCCCCAATTTTGACAACCAGCCAAGCTAAAGCAGACAGCTGGGGTTTGGTATTCTCTGGCTAGTAATGGATCATAGCTATTGCCCCCCAGTCTAAAGATAGCAGCCCACAGCTACCCCAGAAAAGGTGCATCTATTAGATGGGCCAATTCTGGTGCTTTGCATGGCTCTTTCCAATTGTCCTGTGGGCAGTGGCAAGTGGGATTGATGTTTGTGGGGTTGATGTCACCTTTATATTTTCAGGTGATATCAAGCTCTCAGGCTATTAATGGAGAAGCATCTATAAGATGCCTATCTATTATTAATTCTATAGTTATATTGTAAATAAAAAACACATTTTTATTTTTTATTTTAAAATAAAAAAAACGCTTATGCTCACCTTGTCGAGCTTATAGAGTATATACAGTCTCGAGTTTCTTCTCTTTTGTATCATTGGGGAAGAGTTGGGGAAGAAAGTAAAGGAACTGGATGCACAGGTAGTTTTTTCTTCTATCCTTCCAGTAGACGGGCATGGCACCAGGAGATGGAACAGGATCCTTGATGCAAACAACTGGCTAAGACGATGGTGCAGACAACAAGGATTCGGATTCCTGGACCACGGTGTGAATTACTGGTACGATGGACTCCTCACCAGAGATGGACTACACCTCAACAAACCTGGGAAACACACATTCGCCAGAAGAATCGCTACACTCATCAGGAGGGCGTTAAACTAGAAGAAGAGGGGACGGGAAGAAGAACATTAGACTTGAACAAAGTAGACCCAGGAAAACATACTCAGATGGGAGGTAAGAACATTTCTAAAACAATCCACAGCGAGGAGATTGGAACAAAACAAAATCCTCTAAACTGCATGCTCGCAAACGCCAGAAGCCTGACAAACAAGATGGAAGAACTAGAAGCAGAAATATCTACAGGTAACTTTGACATAGTGGGAATAACCGAGACATGGTTAGATGAAAGCTATGACTGGGCAGTTAACTTACAGGGTTACAGCCTGTTTAGAAAGGATCGTAAAAATCGGAGAGGAGGAGGGGTTTGTCTCTATGTAAAGTCTTGTCTAAAGTCCACTTTAAGGGAGGATATTAGCGAACGAAATGAGGATGTCGAGTCCATATGGGTCGAAATTCATGGAGGGAAAAATGGTAACAAAATTCGCATTGGGGTCTGTTACAAACCCCCAAATATAACAGAAACCCTGGAAAGTCTACTTCTAAAGCAGATAGATGAAGCTGCAACCCATAATGAGGTCCTGGTTATGGGGGACTTTAACTACCTGGATATTAACTGGGAAAGTGAAACCTGTGAAACCCATAAAGGCAACAGGTTTCTGCTAATAACCAAGAAAAATTATCTTTCACAATTGGTGCAGAATCCAACCAGAGGAGCAGCACTTTTAGACCTAATACTATCTAATAGACCTGACAGAATAACAAATCTGCAGGTGGTTGGGCATCTAGGAAATAGCGACCACAATATTGTACAGTTTCACCTGTCTTTCACTAGGGGGACTTGTCAGGGAGTCACAAAAACACTGAACTTTAGGAAGGCAAAGTTTGACCAGCTTAGAGATGCCCTTAATCTGGTAGACTGGGACAATATCCTCAGAAATAAGAATACAGATAATAAATGGGAAATGTTTAAGAACATCCTAAATAGGCACTGTAAGCGGTTTATACCTTGTGGGAATAAAAGGACTAGAAATAGGAAAAACCCAATGTGGCTAAACAAAGAAGTAAGACAGGCAATTAACAGTAAAAAGAAAGCATTTGCACTACTAAAGCAGGATGGCACCATTGAAGCTCTAAAAAACTATAGGGAGAAAAATACTTTATCTAAAAAACTAATTAAAGCTGCCAAAAAGGAAACAGAGAAGCACATTGCTAAGGAGAGTAAAACTAATCCCAAACTGTTCTTCAACTATATCAATAGTAAAAGAATAAAAACTGAAAATGTAGGCCCCTTAAAAAATAGTGAGGAAAGAATGGTTGTAGATGACGAGGAAAAAGCTAACATATTAAACACCTTCTTCTCCACGGTATTCACGGTGGAAAATGAAATGCTAGGTGAAATCCCAAAAAACAATGAAAACCCTATATTAAGGGTCACCAATCTAACCCAAGAAGAGGTGCGAAATCGGCTAAATAAGATTAAAATAGATAAATCTCCGGGTCCGGATGGCATACACCCACGAGTACTAAGGGAACTAAGTAATGTAATAGATAAACCATTATTTCTTATTTTTAGGGACTCTATAGCGACAGGATCTGTTCCGCAGGACTGGCGCATAGCAAATGTGGTGCCAATATTCAAAAAGGGCTCTAAAAGTGAACCTGGAAATTATAGGCCAGTAAGTCTAACCTCTATTGTTGGTAAAATATTTGAAGGGTTTCTGAGGGATGTTATTCTGGATTATCTCAATGAGAATAACTGTTTAACTCCATATCAGCATGGGTTTATGAGAAATCGCTCCTGTCAAACCAATCTAATCAGTTTTTATGAAGAGGTAAGCTATAGGCTGGACCACGGTGAGTCATTGGACGTGGTATATCTCGATTTTTCCAAAGCGTTTGATACCGTGCCGCACAAGAGGTTGGTACACAAAATGAGAATGCTTGGTCTGGGGGAAAATGTGTGTAAATGGGTTAGTAACTGGCTTAGTGATAGAAAGCAGAGGGTGGTTATAAATGGTATAGTCTCTAACTGGGTCGCTGTGACCAGTGGGGTACCGCAGGGGTCAGTATTGGGACCTGTTCTCTTCAACATATTCATTAATGATCTGGTAGAAGGTTTACACAGTAAAATATCGATATTTGCAGATGATACAAAACTATGTAAAGCAGTTAATACAAGAGAAGATAGTATTCTGCTACAGATGGATCTGGATAAGTTGGAAACTTGGGCTGAAAGGTGGCAGATGAGGTTTAACAATGATAAATGTAAGGTTATACACATGGGAAGAAGGAATCAATATCACCATTACACACTGAATGGGAAACCACTGGGTAAATCTGACAGGGAGAAGGACTTGGGGATCCTAGTTAATGATAAACTTACCTGGAGCAGCCAGTGCCAGGCAGCAGCTGCCAAGGCAAACAGGATCATGGGGTGCATTAAAAGAGGTCTGGATACACATGATGAGAGCATTATACTGCCTCTGTAAAAATCCCTAGTTAGACCGCACATGGAGTACTGTGTCTAGTTTTGGGCACCGGTGCTCATGAAGGATATAATGGAACTAGAGAGAGTACAAAGGAGGGCAACAAAATTAATAAAGGGGATGGGAGAACTACAATACCCAGATAGATTAGCGAAATTAGGATTATTTAGTCTAGAAAAAAGACGACTGAGGGGCGATCTAATAACCATGTATAAGTATATAAGGGGACAATACAAATATCTCGCTGAGGATCTGTTTATACCAAGGAAGGTGACGGGCACAAGGGGGCATTCTTTGCGTCTGGAGGAGAGAAGGTTTTTCCACCAACATAGAAGAGGATTCTTTACTGTTAGGGCAGTGAGAATCTGGAATTGCTTGCCTGAGGAGGTGGTGATGGCGAACTCAGTCGAGGGGTTCAAGAGAGGCCTGGATGTCTTCCTGGAGGAGAACAATATTGTATCATACAATTATTAGGTTCTGTAGAAGGACGTAGATCTGGGGATTTATTATGATGGAATATAGGCTGAACTGGATGGACAAATGTCTTTTTTCGGCCTTACTAACTATGTTACTATGTATGTTACTATGTATTTAATAACTATAGGATTACTAATGGACAGATGTCTCATAGATGTCTCTCTGATGGAAGCCTGATGGAAGTAGAAGTCCCATCATTCGACGCCTGTGACCTGAGGAGGTAAGTTTTTTTACCTCCGGTCATAGCTGTAGGCTCACGCTGTTATCCAACAGCATGGGAACCCTAGCTCTTTGGCCGGCGGTATTACTCTTACCACAGATCAGAGGCAGTGTTTTACCAAGCTGTCATGTACACTGGATGGTTCAAGTAGTGTTTTGGTACCTGAACCAATCTGATTTAAACTTTTCTTCTAAATTCGCCAGATCCGAGCATCTAGGGGTATACCCAGAGCTGTCCTCTGGATAGCTGATAATTTGTTTTTATCTTACAACTCCTGTAAATCACTAGGATTTAATTTCAAGCCCCCCAGAGGGAGGCAAATTACCAGGCTTCTAATTATCATCCAGAGGCAGTTTGTCAACTAGGTAATCATAATACACTGTCTTGAATTCTTTGGCTTTACGTACTAAAGAAAAACACATTTGTTCCTTATCCCCTTTACCCCCAGGGTGGTTTGCACGTTAACGACCAGGCCAATTTTTACAATTCTGACCACTGTCCCTTTATGAGGTTATAACTCTGGAACGCTTCAACGGATCCCTGTAATTCTGACAGTGTTTTCTCATGACATATTGTACTTCATGATACTGGTAACATTTCTTTGATATTACCTAAAATATCTCGCTGAGGATCTGTTTATACCAACGAAGGTCACGGGCACAAGGGGGCATTCTTTGCGTCTGGAGGAGAGAAGGTTTTTCCACCAACATAGAAGAGGATTCTTTACTGTTAGGGCAGTGAGAATCTGGAATTGCTTGCCTGAGGAGGTGGTGATGGCGAACTCAGTCGAGGGGTTCAAGAGAGGCCTGGATGTCTTCCTGGAGCAGAACAATACTGTATCATACAATTATTAGGTTCTGTAGAAGAACGTAGATCTGGGGATTTATTATGATGGAATATAGGCTGAACTGGATGGACAAATGTATTTTTTCGGCCTTACTAACTATGTTACTATGTTATGTTACCTGTGTTTATGTGTAAAAAACAGAAATTTGGCAAAAATTTTGAAAATTTTTCAATTTTCCAACTTTGAATTTTTTATGCAATTAAATCACAGAGATATGTCACACAAAATACTTATTAAGTAACATTAGCCACATGTCTACTTTATATCAGCACAATTTTGGAACCAAAATTTTTTTTGTTAGGGAGTTATAAGGGTAAAAATTTGACCAGCAATTTATCATTTTTACAACACCATTTTTTTTTTAGGGACCACATCTCATTTGAAGTCATTTTGAGGGGTCTATATGATAGAAAATAACCAAGTGTGACACCATTCTAAAAACTGCACCCATCAAGGTGCTCCAAACCACATTTAAGAAGTTTATTAACCCTTCAGGTGTTTCACAGGAATTTTTGTAATGTTTAAATAAAAATGAACATTTAACTTTTTTCCACAAAAAATTTACTTCAGCTCCAATTTGTTTTATTTTACCAAGGATAACAGGAGAAAATGGACCCCAAAGATTGTTGTACAATTTGTCCTGAGTACGCTGATACCCCATATCTGGGGGTAAACCACTGTTTGGGTGCATGGGTGAGCTCGGAAGGGAAGGAGCGCCGTTTGACTTTTCAATGCAAAATTGACAGGAATTGAGATGGGACGCCATGTTGCGCTTGGAGAGCCACTGATGTGCCTAAACATTTAAACCCCCCACAAGTGACACCATTTTGGAAAGTAGACCCCCTAAGGAACTTATATAGATGGATGGTGAGCACTTTGACCCACCAAGTGCTTCACAGAAGTTTATAATGTAGAGCCGTAAAAATAAAAAAATCATATTTTTTCACAAAAATGATTTTTTTCGCCCCAATTGTTTATTTTCCCAAGGATAAGAGAAAAAATTGGACTGCAAAATTTGTGGTACAATTTGTCCTCAGTACGCTGATACCCCATATGTGGGGGTAAACTACTGTTTGGGTGCATGGGAGAGCCCGGAAGAGAAGGAGCGCCGTTTGACTTTTCAATGCAAAATTGAGTTGAGATGGGACGCCATGTTGCGTTTAGAGAGCCACTGACTAGCCTAAACATTGAAACCCCACACAAGTGACCCTATATTGGAAATTAGACCCCCAAAGGAACTTATCTAGATGTGTTGTGAGAACTTTGAACCCTCAAGTGTTTCACTATAGTGTATAATGCAGAGCCATGAAAATAAAAATTATTTTTGTCCCCACAAAAATTATTTTTTAGCCCCCAGTTTTGTATTTTCCTAAGGGTCACAGGAGAAATTGGACCCAAAAGTTGTTGTCCAATTTGTCCTGAGTATGCTGATACCCCATATGAGGGGAGGAAACATCGTTTGAGTGCATGGCAGAGCTCGGAAGGGAAGGAGTGCCATTTGGAATGCAGACTTAGATGAATTGGTCTGCAGGCATCACATTGCGTTTGCTGAGCCCCTAATGTACCTAAAC
The DNA here is from genome assembly GCF_032444005.1 of Ranitomeya imitator. Lineage (NCBI taxonomy): Eukaryota > Metazoa > Chordata > Amphibia > Anura > Dendrobatidae > Ranitomeya > Ranitomeya imitator. The sequence goes on from NC_091282.1 coordinate 82,432,120, forward strand.
AGTAGAAACCCACCACAAGTGATCCCATATTGGAAACTAGACCCCCCATGGAACTTATCTAGATGTGTTGTAAGAGCTTTGAACCCCCAAGTGTTTCACTACAGTTTATAACGCAGAGCTGTGAAAATAAAAATAAAAAATATCCCCCCAAAATTATTTTTTAGCCCCCAGTTTTGTATTTTCCCAAGGGTAACAGGAGAAATTGGACTGCAAAAGTTGTTGTCCAATGTGTCCTGAGTACGCTGATACCCCATATGTTGGGGTAAACCCCTGTTTGGGCACACGGGAGAGCTCGGAAGGGAAGAAGCACTGTTTTACTTTTTCAAAGAAGAATTGACTGGAATTGAGATCAGATGCCATGTCGCGTTTGGACGCCCCTGATGTGCCTAAAAAGTGGAAACCCCCCAATTAGAACTGAAACCCTAATCCAAACACACCCCTAACCCTAATCCCAATGGTAACCCTAACCACACCCCTATCCCTGACACACCCCTAACCCTAATCCCAACCCTATTCCCAACCGTAAATGTAATCCAAACCCTAACCCTAACTTTAGCCCCAACCCTAACTGTAGCCTTAACCCTAGCCCCAACCCTAGCCCTAGCCCTAACCCTAACCCTAGCCCTAACCCTATCCCTAACCCTAGCCCTAACCCTAACCCAGCCCTAACCCTAACCCTAACCCTAATGGGAAAATAGAAATAAATACATTTTTTTTTCTTATATTTCCCTAACTAAGGGGGTGATGAAGGGGGGGTTGATTTACATTGATAGCGGGTTTTCTAGCGGATTTTTATGATTGGCAGCCATCACACGCTAAAAGACGCTTTTTATTGCAAAAAATATTTTTTGCGTCACCACATTTTGATAGCTATAATTTTTCCATATTTAGGTCCACAGAGTCATGTGAGGTCTTGTTTTTTGCGGGACGAGTTGGCGTTTTTATTGGTAACATTTTCGGGCCCGTGAGATTTTTTGATCGCTTTTTATTCCGATTTTTGTGAGGCAGAATGACCAAAAACCAGCTATTCATGAAATTCTTTTGGGGGGGGCATTTATACCGTTCTGCGTTTGGTAAAATGGATAAAGCAGTTTTAATATTAAGGTCAGCACGATTACAGTGATACCTCATTTATATAATTTTTTTAATGTTTTGGCGCTTTTATACAATAAAAACTATTTTAAAGAAGAAATAATTATTTTTGCATCGCTTTATTTTGAGGACTATAACTTTTTTGCTGATAATGCTGTATTGTGGCTCGTTTTTTGCGGGACAAGATTACGTTTTCAGCGGTACCATAATTATTTATATCTGTCTTTTTGATCGCGTGCTATTCCACTTTTTGTTTGGCGGTATGATAGTAAAGCATTGTTTTTTGACTCGGTTTTTTTATTTTACGGTGTTCACTGAAGGGGTTAAGTAGTGGGACAGTCTTATAGGATGGGTCGTTATGGACGTGGCGATACTAAATATGTGTACTTTTATTGTTTTTTTATTATTTAGATAAAGAAATGTATTTATGGGAACAATATATATATTTTTTTTCAATTTTTTTAAAATTTTTTTTACACGTGTGAATATTTTTTTTTTACACTATAACATTCCCCCAGGGGGGGGCATCATGTTATAGTGTAAGATCGCTGATCTGACACATTGCTGTGCACTGTGTCAGATCAGTGATCTGACGTGCACTCATAGAGGCTTCCCGGCAACTGCTGTGAGCAGGCGCTGTGAAGCCACCTCCCTGCAGGACCCGGATGCAGCAACGTGACCATTTTGGATCCGGGCCTGCTGCAGGGAGGAAGGTAGAAGACCCTCGGGGCAACGCGATCACATCGCATTGCTCTGGGGGTCTCAGGGAAGCCCGTAGGGAGCCCCCTCCCTGCACGATGCTTCCCTATACCTCCGGAACACTGCGATCATGTTTGATCGCAGTGTGCCGGGGGGTTAATGTGCCGGGGGCGGTCCGTGACTGCTACTGGCACATAGTGCCAGATGTCAGATGCGATAGTCAGCTGACACCCGGCCGTGATCGGCCGCGCTCCCGCCATGAGTGCGTCCGATCGCTATGACGTACTATCCCGTTGGTGGTCATACGGGCCCACCCCACCTCGACGGGATATTACGTCACATGTCAGAAAGGGGTTAAAATGTATCATCTTATGGAATTATATATTTAACAAACATTAGTCCAAAATGCAGAAACAGTGTGTGATAAATGTAGCACACCCCATGAATTTATAGCTTGCACAACCTCCTTTAGCAGCAATAACTTGAAGTTTCGTTTTCTGTGTGCGATTATCAGTTCCTCACACATTTTTAGAAGCATTTTGGTCCACTGTTCTTTAAAACATTGCTGAAATTCATGAAGTTTGTGCACATCCATTTAAACATAGCTCTCTTAAATGGAATCTGTCTACAGAATATCACCCCCAAACTATTTATATGTGGATTTAGCACTTTCAAAAAAGTTTAGAAATACCTTTAGATGGCCAGTCCATTTCTTCATTACTGAGAAATCATGCAAATTGATATACTGTACAGATGGGGCTGAAGAGTTATTTGCAGATGTTAAGCCTCTGTCACTCCAGCTCTATTCCCAGCGCCTCCTCTGTCCTGTTGCCTGACTGACAGCTTCTATGCTGCGTGACTTCAGGATAAGGAATTGTCAAACAAGCAGTAAGAGGTGGCACTGGGAGGGGAATAGAGCTGGAGTGACAGAAGTTTTAGGTCTAAGAAAGCTCTTCAGCCTCAGATGCATATTATCTATTCAAAGAAAGTTTCTTAATAACGAAGAAAAGACTTTCCATGTAAAGGTATTGCTGGACTTGTCTTTGAAAGAGCATCATGTGCATTTAAATAGTTTGGCATGTGAAACCCTGCTGGCTATAGATGAGCGAGTAAATTTGGGCAGAATCGAATTCTACTCAAATGTTACAAAAATTTACGTTTGCCAAAATGTGGATTTTATTTTCAATTAGCTTCAACATGAATTAAGTAACATGGCGACCGCTGGATTCCATTTTTCTGAACCATAAAGAGACATAAAAAATGTAAAAGAAAATAAAAAAAAATCCTTATACTCACCTTACTGCTCATTTCTCCTGCCCCTCCGCTCGTCACTATCACCCGTCCAGCTATTATTGCACTTGCGCAGAACCATTCTGTGTCTCATAAAAACCAGAAGTCTCTATTCAGTGCAAAAGGCCCAGGGATTTTAGCACAAGTGATGAGGAGTAAATAATGGAACAAAGACAGGACAAGTGACGGTGAAGAGCTGAGGGACCTTTAAAGGTGAGTGGTAAGGTGACTAGAAGGTTTCTTATTATTTATTTCATATTACATTTATTATGCTCTGGGGTCCATAGAACAATACGAGACATTACATTCAGAGAGAATAGCTTCTTCACATATTGAATTTCCAGGGAAAATCTGCATGAACTCGCTAATTCAAATTTTGCCAGATCCACTCATCTATATTGCTGAGAGATTCCCTTCAAGGTTCCATCACAACCTTTTTAATTAGATTGCCTGGTCTTTGACTGGACCACTACATCACCTTGATTCTATTCATTTTTAGCCATTCAGAGGTAAATTTACTGGTGTGCTTTGGATCATCATACTGTTGCATGACCCAATTTCAGTCAAGCTTTACAAAAAAGGAGTTCAGGGTGTACTTTTTGACTAGATATTGCTTTTTTATTTCTTGGTATGTACAACTATAAAGGTCAAAGAGAGTATACTGAGTTTATTTCATGACTGTTCAACAGTGTGTAGATCGCCTGCCTATCACTGACTGAGAAGAACGATACTATTTATGCTTGCTTTTGTAGCGCCAAGATATTCCTCAGTGCATTATAGACATCATCAGTTCATCACTCCCTGTTCCCATTGGACACACAATGTAAAATCCATTAGTGACCTGTTGAAGGCTCTTCTGAAAGCGATGGTGTACTATGCAACTCTATCTATTAATAAAGTGCATCTTAGTTTTGAAATAGTGAAGACTTGAGGTGCCTTTGGAGAACCCACTCTTCATCTGCAGGGCCAAGATTATCCATTATATTATTCAGCTACCAATTTAATCCAATATCTCTATTGGTGGGTGGGTGAGAAACTAGAGTACCAGGAGGCAGGGCTGGCATCAGCACCCGGCACACCCAGGCAAGTGCTGGGGCACTAGCGAGACGGGGGGGCCCATTCTGATAAGTGTGACCAACTTTTTACTGTTGATGCTGCCTATGTAGCATCATTAGTAAAAATATATAATGTTTAAAAAAATAAAAAAAATAAAAAAATTGTTCTATTTTCACCTTCCGTCGTCCCTGGAGGAGAGTCTCCTATCCTCCACACCCGGGTGCTATACTACGTGGCTGTGCTATATGCTATGTGGCTGTGCTATATACTATGTGGGCTCTGTTTTATACTACATGGCTGTGCTATATACTATGTGGGCTGTGCTATATGCTATGTGGCTGTGCTATATACTACGTGGGCTGTGCTATATGCTGTGTGGCTGTTCTATATACTACGTGGCTGTGCTATATGCTACGTGACTGCTATATACTACTTGGGCTGTGTTATCTGCTACGTGACTGTGTTATATAGTATGTGGTAGTGTTATATACTACGTGGCTGTGCTATATACTACGTGGTCTGTCTTATATACTACGTGGCTGTGCTATATGCTACGTGGCTGTGCTATATGCTACATGACTGCTATGTACTACATGGGCTATGTTATATATTACGTGGCTGTGTTATATAGTATGTGGTTGTGTTATATACTATGCGGCTGTGCTATATACTACGTGGTCTGTGTTATATACTACGTGGCTGTGCTATATGCTACGTGGGCTGTGCTATATACTACGTGGTCTGTGTTATATACTACATGGCTGTGCTATATGCTACGTGGGCTGTGTTATATACTAAGTGGCTGTGTAATATACTATGTGGCTGTGTTATATACTACGTGGCTGTGCTATATACTACGTGGGCTGTGCTATGCTATGTGGCTATGCTATATACTACATGGCTGTGTTATATACTACGTGGCTGTGCTATATGCTACGTGGCTGTGCTATACACTATTTGGGCTGTGTTATATACAACGTGGCTGTGCTATACTACGTGGCTGTGCTATATGATACCCATATTGCACTTTTACAAATGTTCTACGTTAATACTTTCTAAAGTTTACTTTAAAAAGTTTTCCATTAAAAAATCGTCGTATTCAATGTATGCAGTTTTTGCTTTGCAGCAAGTTCAGCTAACAATAAAATGCCTACTGGTAACTGAGGAAGAGGGAGTGTAGGTCACAAAAATTGGCGTATAAGGGGTTGACTTATATAAAGCCCCTCTGCTGTATGGTCTTGTTGAATTTACAATAGCTATCACTCATGTAAGAAGTGAAATTTGGCATTGTACTATACCTATACTTCTCTGCTGTATCTGTGCATCATGAATCGTGGTATGTGTTAAAGTGGGGGTCACTGAGACTCTTTGAGACTCTGAGACTCTTTCGCCCGGGGCCCTCAAAAATCTGGAGCCGCCCCTGCCAGGCGGAAGCCAACAAAAAAAAAAACAGTCGGAAAAAATACAAACTTCTTTAAGATGTTGTCCTTGTAAATCCAGGACTCCAGGACTTCAAGGCAACAATGCTAAAAACTGAGTCATCATGCTTTATAGAGCCAAAAATAAACTTAAAGACATTGTCCCAATGTAGCAAGTGAAAACTTATCCACCATAATACCTGTTATGATCTGGTGATTAAGGAGCGACATGCGTCTAGCTCTGAGCAGGTGGCAACTATACTGACCGTAGTCCCTAAGCTCAACACAACACTAGAAGTAGCCGTGGAATGCTCCTATCTCTGCCTAGGCATCTCGTCACAGCCTAAGAGCTAACTACCCCTAAAGATAGAAGCAGGAAAACTATGTTGCCTCAGAGAAAATCCCCAAAGGATAGATTAGCCCCCCACAAATAATGACTGTGAGAGGAGAAGGAAATGACATACGTAGTATGAAACAAGATTTAGCACAGGAGGCCACTTCTAGCTAGATAGAAAATAGTACAGGACAGAACGCTGTGCGGTCAGTAATAAAAACTAGTAAAAGTCCACCACAGAGAAATGCTGCCCAGAGCTTCCAGCTTAGCTGAATAGATCCATACTGAAAAGCTGGACAAATGAACAAAAACAAAGAAAGTGCTGAGCAACAAGTCCACAACAATAGAACCGGAAAAGGACAAGCAAGGACTTAGCTTTGATGAACTGGTCAGAGTGTCAGGAAAGTCCTAAGAGCATTGACTCCAGGCAGGAACAATTGACAACTGGCATTGAATGAGGGATAAGGCCAGACTAATAAAGCCGAGCCAGAAAGACGATCAGTGAAAACAGCTGCTGAAGCTAAATCCAAGAATCAGCCATACCACTCAAAACCACAAGAGGGAGCCAAAGAGCAGAACTAACAAAAATGCTACTTACAACCACCAGAGGGAGCCCAAGAGCGGAATTCACAACAGTACCCCCCCCACTTAAGGAGGGGTCACCGAGCGGCATGAACATCGGAGGCAACAACCCAAGAATTATCCTCCTGGCCATAACCCTTCCACTTGACAAGATACAGAAGCTTCCGCCTCGAAAAACGAGAATCCAAAATTTTCTCAACCACATATTCCAACTCCCCCTCAACCAACACCGGGGCAGGAGGATCAACAGATGGAACAACGGGCACCACATATCTCTGCAACAAAGATCTATGGAAAACATTGTGGATGGCAAAAGAGGCTGGAAGGGCCAAACGAAAAGACACAGGATTGATAATCTCAGAAATCTTATAAGGACCAATAAACCGAGGCTTGAACTTAGGGGAAGAAACCTTCATAGGAACATGACGAAAGGACAACCAAACCAAATCCCCCACACGAAGCTGAGGACCAACACACCGACGACGGTTAGCAAAACGCTGAGCCTTTTCCTGGGACAACGTCAAATTGTCCACCACATGAGTCCAAATCTGCTGTAACCTGTCCATCACAGAATCAACACCAGGACTATCAGAAGGCTCAACCTTCCCTGAAGAAAAACGAGGATAGAAACCAAAATTACAAAAGAAAGGCGAAACCAAAGTAGCCGAACTGGCCCGATTATTAAGAGCAAACTCGGCCAACGGCAAGAAAGTCACCCAATCATCCTGATCAGCAGACACAAAGCATCTCATATAGGTTTCCAAGGTCTGATTAGTTCGCTCAGTTTGGCCATTGGTCTGAGGATGGAACGCCGAAGAAAAAGACAAATCAATACCCATCCTAGCACAAAAGGCCCGCCAAAACCTGGAAACAAACTGGGAACCTCTGTCAGACACAATATTCTCCGAAATGCCATGCAAACGAACCACATGCTGAAAAAACAATGGAACCAAATCAGAGGAGGAAGGCAATTTAGGCAAAGGTACCAAATGGACCATTTTAGAGAACCGGTCACAAACCACCCAGATAACAGACATCCTCTGGGACACAGGAAGATCCGAAATAAAATCCATGGAAATATGCGTCCAAGGCCTCTCCGGGACGGGCAAAGGCAAAAGCAACCCACTAGTGCTGGAACAGCAAGGCTTGGCTCGGGCGCAAGTCCCACAGGACTGCACAAAAGCACGGACATCGCGCGACAAGGAAGGCCACCAAAAGGACCTAGCAACCAAATCTCTGGTACCAAAAATCCCAGGATGACCAGCCAACACTGAACAATGGACCTCAGAAATCACCTTACTCGTCCATCTATCAAGAACAAACAGCTTCCCCACAGGACAGCGGTCAGGCCTATCAGCCTGAAATTCCTGAAGCACCCGCCGCAAATCAGGGGAGATGGCAGAAAGAATCACCCCTTCCTTAAGAATGCCAACCGGCTCAAGGACTCCTGGAGAATCCGGCAAAAAACTCCTAGAGAGGGCATCCGCCTTAACATTCTTAGATCCTGGAAGATATGAGACCACAAAATCAAAATGGGAGAAAAACAGGGACCACCAAGCCTGTCTAGGGTTCAGCCACTTGGCCGACTCAAGGTAAATCAAATTCTAATGATCGGTCAAGACCACAATGCGGTGCTTGGCTCCCTCAAGCCAATGTCGCCACTCCTCAAATGCCCGCTTCATAGCCAACAACTCCCGATTGCCGACATCATAATTGCGTTCCGCAGGCGAAAACTTTCGGGAAAAGAAGGCACATGGCTTCATCAAGGAACCACCAGAATTCCTCTGTGACAAAACGGCCCCTGCCCCAATCTCAGAAGCATCAACCTCAACCTGAAAAGGAAGAGAAACATCCGGTTGACGCAACACAGGGGCAGAAGTAAATCAGCGTTTAAGCTCCTGAAAGGCCTCAACAGCCTCAGAGGACCAATTAGTCACATCAGCGCCTTTCTTCGTCAAATCGGTCAGGGGTTTAACCACACTAGAGAAGTTGGCAATGAAACGGCGATAAAAATTAGCAAAGCCCAAAAATTTCTGAAGGCTCTTCACAGATGTGGGTTGAATCCAGTCATGAATGGCTTGGACCTTAACAGGATACATTTCTATAGACGAAGGAGAAAAAATAAACCCCAAAAAAGAGACCTTCTGAACTCCAAATATTCACTTAGACCCCTTCACAAATAGAGCATTATCACGAAGGATCTGGAATACCATCCTGACCTGCTTCACATGAGACTCCCAATCATCGGAAAAAATCAAAATATCATCCAAATACACAATCAAGAATTTGTCAAGATAATTGCGGAAAATATCATGCATGAAAGACTGGAACACAGATGGAGCATTAGAGAGCCCAAATGGCATCACAAAGTATTCAAAATGGCCTTCGGGCATATTAAATGCAGTCTTCCATTCGTCACCCTGTTTAATACGAACAAGATTATATGCCCCTCGAAGGTCAATCTTGGTAAACCAACTAGCCCCCTTAATCCTAGCAAACAAATCAGAGAGCAAAGGTAAAGGGTATTGGAATTTGACCGTGATCTTATTAAGAAGGCGATAATCAATACAGGGTCTTAAGGAGCCATCCTTCTTGGCAACAAAAAAGAATCCCGCTCCCAATGGTGACGAAGACGGCTGAATATGCCCCTTCTCTAAAGACTCCTTAACATAGCTCCGCATGGTGGCATGCTCTGGCACAGACAGGTTGAAAAGTCGGCCCTTAGGGAACTTACAGCCAGGAATCAAGTCAATAGCACAATCACAGTCCCTATGTGGAGGAAGGGAACTGGACTTGGGCTCATTGAATACATCCTGGAAATCTAACAAAAATTCAGGAACATCAGAGGAGGGGGAAGAGGAAATTGACATCAAAGGAACGTCACTATGTACCCCTTGACAACCCCATCTAGTCACAGACATTGATTTCCAATCCAGCACTGGATTGTGTACTTGTAACCATGGAAAACCCAGTACAACAACATCATGTAAATTATGCTACACCAGAAAACGGCAATCTTCCTGATGTGCAGGAGCCGTGTACATAGTCATCTGCGTCCAGTACTGAGGTTTATTCTTGGCCAATGGTGTAACATCAATACCCCTCAAGGGTATGGGACTCTGCAAAGGCTGCAAAGAAAAACCACAGCGCCTAGCGAATTCTAAGTCCATTAAGTTCAGAGCAGCGCCTGAATCCACAAATGCCATGACAGAAAAAGATGACAATGAGCAAATCAGGGTCACAGACAGGAGAAACTTAGGCTGCACAGTACTAATGGTAACAGATCTAGCGACCCTCTTAATACGCTTAAGGCAATCAGAAATAGTATGAGCAGAATCACCACAGTAAAAACACAGCCCATTCTGACGTCTGTATCCCCTCTGTTCCGCTCTAGTCAAAATCCTGTCACATTGTATGGGCTCAGGACTTTGCTCAAAGGACACTGCCATATGGTGCACCACTTTGCGTTCGCGCAGGCGCCGATCAATCTGAATGGCCAGAGACATAGATTCGCTCAAACCAACAGGCATGGGAAACCTCACCATAACATCTTTAAGGGCTTCAGAAAGACCCTTTCTGAAAATTGCTGCCAGAGCGTCCTCATTCCATTTAGTGAGCACAGACCATTATCTAAATTTCTGGCAGTATAATTCTGCCTCTTCCTGACCCTGACACAGGGCCAATAGTGTTTTCTCAGCATGCTCTACAGAGTTAGGTTCGTCATACAATAATCCGAGCGATTGAAAAAATGCATCTACATTAAGCAATGCCGGACTCCCTGACTCAAGTGAGAATGCCCAGTCCTGAGGGTCGCCACGCAGTAGAGAAATAACTATCTTTACTTGCTGAATGGGGTCACCAGAGGAACGGGGTTTCAGAGCAAAAAACAATTTGCTGTCATTTTTAAAGTTCAAAAACTTAGATCTATCCCCGTAAAACAAATCCGGAGTAGGAATTCTAGGCTCTAAGGCCGGAGTCTGAACCACATAATCTTGAATACTCTGTACTCTTGCAGCAAGCTGATCCACACGAGAAAACAAACCCTGACATCCATGCCTGCATCCAAATCCCGAATCACCCAGAGATCAAGAGGAAGGAAAAAGACAAAACAAACTAAAGAAAAAAAATGGCTCAGAACTCTTTTTCTCTTCCTTCTTTTGAGAGGCATTCAGCTCATTTTTGGCCAGTTGTACTGTTATGATCTGGTGATTAAGGAGCGACATGCGTCTAGCTCTGAGCAGGTGGCAACTATACTGACCGCAGCCCCTAAGCTCAACACAACACTAGAAGTAGCCGTGGAATGTTCCTAACTCTGCCTAGGCATCTCGTCACAGCCTAAGAGCTAACTACCCCTAAAGATAGAAGCAGGAAAACTATGTTGCCTCAGAGAAAATCCCCAAAGGATAGATTAGCCCCCCACAAACAATGACTGTGAGAGGAGAAGGAAATGACATACGTAGTATGAAACAAGATTTAGCACAGGAGGCCACTTCTAGCTAGATAGAAAATAGTACAGGACAGAACGCTGTGCGGTCAGTAATAAAAACTAGAAAAAGTCCACCGCAGAGAAATGCAAAAATATCCACACCTGACTAAAGGTGTGGAGGGCAAACTCTGCTGCCCAGAGCTTCCAGCTTAGCTGTATAGATCCATACTGAAAAGCTGGACAAATGAACAAAAACAAAGAAAGTGCTGAACAACAAGTCCAGAACAAGAGAACCGCAAAAGGACAAGCAAGGACTTAGCTTTGATGAACTGGTCAGAGTGTCAGGAAAGTCCTAAGAGCAATGACTCCAGGCGGGAACAATTGACAACTGGCATTGAATGAGGGATAAGGCCAGACTAATAAAGCCGAGCCAGAAAGACGATCAGTGAAAACAGCTGCTAAAGCTAAATCAAAGAAGCCGCCATACCACTCAAAACCACAAGAGGGAGCCAAAGAGCAGAACTAACAAAAATGCTACTTACAACCACCGGAGGGAGCCCAAGAGCGGAATTCACAACAAATACCCAAAAATGAGAATTCAAAGTGACCCATCTGTCTGGAGCAAACATCATGCATGTGTAAAAAAGGAACTAGGTTCCTGTTGTTCGGCAGATTGGGAAGAGTGTTGAAAAGGAAAATGATCTATGGTCCCGTTGCTCACAGACCTGCTTTGAAAGGTGTGTTTGCTTGCAAAGAAGGGAGACATTTATTGAATGGCATGTTCTGAAAGACAAAAGAACTAAGTGGCATAAGGATTTATCTCTAAAATAAGTATTAGGTGGAAGAATGACTCATTATGTCAGACAAGTAGGTCTACAGCAACTGTTATTTATACCAGTTAGAAAAATATTTAGAATTGAGAGTACTCAGTTATACCAATTATACCAGATAAGAATAGTCAGACCAGCTCCTCTGGGGAACTGAGGATTCACAGTAAAACAAGGAGAAAGTGGCCTTTATCGAATGGACTTTGAGGATAGTAGTGAGGAGTTGCAGCGACGCACCTCACCCAGTGAGGCTGTGAAGGGCCATAATGACATACCCTAACTGATGTGATCCTCACAGGGGAAGATGGGGATTCTTACAATAGTTTGCTGGACTGATTTAACATGTAATGGAATGTTATGATCCGGTGACCTTGGAGCCGCATGGAACTTTCTCTGGAGTTGGTGGAAACTATACTCACCGCAAATCCTGAACTTATCACCGCAACTAGAAGTAGCCGTGGGGTGTGCCTAACAAACCCTAGACACCTCGACACAGCCGGAGGACTAAATACCCCTATAGATGAAAATAGGAATACTACCTTGCCTCAGAGCAGAACCCCAAAGGATAGGCAGCCCCCCACAAATATTGACTGTGAGTAGTAGAGGAAAAAGACACACACAGGCAGGAAACAGGACTTAGCAAAAGAGGCCACTCTAGCTAAAATAGGAAAGGATAGGATAGAATACTAAGTGGTCAGTATTAAAACCCTTCCAAAAATATCCACAGCAGAAAATACAAAAACTCCACCATCTAACTAAAGATGTGGAGCGTATATCTGCAACTCCAGAGAATCCAGCAAGACAGAGAAAAACACTGACTCAATCTAAGCTGGACAAGAGAAAACAAATGAATAGCACAGAATTATTAAGCACACAGCATGTATGCCACAGAAACAAAAACCAGACACTTATCTTTGCTGAAATGGCAGCAAGGCTGGAGGAACCAGACACAGATCCAAAACCTCCCAGAACCATGGACAACTGGCAAGGACTAATGAATCCTGCACACCTAAATATCCCAGTCAGCACTGCAATAAGCAGATACACCTGGCCAGGACTGCGACTCAGAGACAACTGCATTCCCACCTACAACCACTGGAGGGAACCCAAAAGCAGAATTCACAATAGTACTTCCCCCTTGAGGAGGGGTCACCGAACCCTCACCAGGGCCCCCAGGACGATCAGGATGAGCCAGATGAAAGGCACGGACCAAATCAGCAGCATGGACATCAGAGGCAAAAACCCAAGAATTATCCTCCTGGCCATAACCCTTCCATTTGACAAAGTACTGAAGCCTCCGCCTCAAAAAATGAGAATCCAAAATCTTCTCAACCACATACTCCAACTCTCCATCAACCAACACAGGGGCCTGAGGATCAACAGAGGGAACAACGGGCACCACATATTTCCGCAATAAAGATTTATGGATGTCATTATGGATAGCAAAAGAGGCCGGAAGCGCCAATCGACACCGGATTAATAATCTCAGAAATCTTATAAGGACCAATAAACCGAGGCTTAAACTTAGGGGAAGAAACCTTCATAGGAATATGACGGGAAGACAACCAGACCAGATCCCCAACCCGAAGCCGGGAACCCACACACCGACGACGGTTAGCAAAACGTTGAGCCTCCTCCTGAGACAACACCAAATTGTCCACCACATGAGCCCAAATCTGCTGCAACCTGTCAACCACAGAATCCACACCAGGACAGTCAGAAGGCTCAACCTGCTCAGAAGAAAAACGAGGATGAAAACCAAAATTACAAAAGAAAGGCGAAACCAAAGTAGCCGAACTAGCCCGATTATTAAGGGCAAACTCGGCCAATGGCAAGAAGGCCACCCAATCATCCTGATCAGCAGACACAAAGCATCTCAAATAAGTCTCCAAAGTCTGATTAGTTCGCTCGGTCTGGCCATTTGTCTGAGGATGAAATGCAGAAGAAAAAGACAAATGAATGCCCAGCCTAGCACAAAAGTCCCGCCAAAACCTAGAAACAAACTGGGAACCTCTGTCGGACACAATATTCTCCGGAATACCATGCAAACGAACCACATGCTGAAAAAACAACGGAACCAAATCTGAAGAGGAAGGCAATTTAGGCAAAGGCACCAAATGAACCATCTTAGAGAACCGGTCACAAACAACCCAGATAACAGACATCTTCTTGGAAACCGGAACATCAGAAATAAAATCCATCAAAATATGCATATAGGGCCTCTCAGGGACTGGCAATGGCAAAAGCAACCCACTGCCACAGGAACAACAAGGCTTAGCCCACGCACAAGTCCCACAGGACTGCACAAAAGAACGCACATTAAGTGACAAAGAAGGCCACCAAAAGGACCTACCAACCAAATCTCTGGTACCAAAAATACCAGGATGACCAGCCAACACAGAACAGTGAACCTCAAAAATCACTCTACTAGTCCATCTGTCCGGAACAAACAGTTTCCCCACTGGACAGCGGTCAGGTCTGTCAGCCTGAAATTCCTGAAGAACCCATCGTAAATCAGGGGAAATGGCAGAAAGGACCACCCCTTCTTTCAGAATGCCGACCAGTTCAAGGACCTCAGGAGAATCAGGCAAAAAACTCCTAGAGAGGGCATCAGCCTTAATATTCTTAGAACCCGGAAGATACGAAACTACAAAATCAAAACGGGAAAAAAACAAGGACCATCGAGCCTGTCTAGGATTCAGCCGTTTGGTAGACTCGAGGTAAATCAGATTCTTATGATCAGTCAAGACCACAATACGGTGCTTAGCTCCCTCAAGCCAATGTCGCCACTCGTCAAATGCCCACTTCATAGCCAACAACTCCCGATTGCCGACATCATAATTATGTTCAGCAGGCGAAAACTTCCGAGAAAAGAAGGCACACGGTTTCATCAAGGAACCAACAGGATCCCTCTGAGACAAAACGGCCCCTGCCCCAATCTCAGAAGCGTCAATCTCAACCTGAAACGGAAGAGAAACATCCGGTTGGCGCAACACCGGAGCAGAAGTAAATCGGCATTTAAGCTCCTGAAAGGCAGAGACAGCCGCAGAGGACCAATTCGCCACATCAGCGCCTTTCTTCGTCAAATCAGTCAAGGGTTTAACCACACTAGTGAAATTAGCAATGAAACGGCAATAAAAATTAGCAAAACCCAAAAATTTCTGAAGGCTCTTCACGGATGAGGGTTGAATCCAATCATGAATGGCCTGAACCTTAGCCGGATCCATCTCCATAGATGAGGGAGAAAAAATGAAGCCCAAAAAAGAAGCCTTCTGCACCCCAAAGAGACACTTAGACCCCTTCACAAACAAAGCATTGTCACGAAGGATCTGAAACACCATCCTGACCTGTTGCACATGAGACTCCCAATCATCGGAAAAAATCAAAATATCGTCCAAATATACAATCAAGAATTTATCAAGATAAGTCCGGAAGATATCATGCATGAAGGACTGAAAAACAGATGGAGCATTAGTGAGCCCGAATGGCATCACAAGATATTCAAAATGACCTTCGGGTGAAATAAACGCAGTTTTCCATTCATCACCCTGCTTAATACGAACAAGATTATATGCCCCCCGAAGGTCAATCTGAATGGCCAGAGACATAGAATCACTCAGACCAAAAGGCATGGGAAACCCCACCATAACATCTTTAACGGATTCAGAAAGACCCTTTCTGATAATTGCCGCCAAAACATCATCATTCCATTTAGTCAACACAGACCATTTTCTAAATTTCTGACAATACAATTCTGCCGCCACTTGACCCTGAGACAGGGCCAACAAGGTCTTCTCCGCTTGTTCCAGAGAATTAGGTTCATCATATAATAATCCAAAAGCCTGAAAAAAGGAGTCTACATTAAGCAAAGCCGGATTCCCTGATTCCAGGGAAAATGCCCAATCCTGTGGATCGCCACGCAGCAGGGAGATGATGATTTTAACCTGCTGAATGGAATCACCAGAGGATCGAGGTCTTAGAGCAAAAAACAGTTTACAGTTGTTTTTAAAACTCAAAAATTTGGACCTTTCACCAAAAAACAAATCAGGAGTAGGAATCTTCGGCTCTTAAACAGGAGTCTGAACAATATAATCAGAAATACCCTGTACCCTAGCAGCAAGCTGGTCCACACGAGAAGCTAATTCCTGAATATCCATGCTAGCACAAGACTCCTCAGCCACCCATAGAAAAAGAGGGAAGAGAAGAGACAGAAAAAATGGCTCAACACCTTTCTTCCCTTCTTCTGAGATGCATTTAACTCATTATGGGCCAGTCGTTCTGTTATGATCCGGTGACCTTGGAGCCGCATGGAACTTTCTCTGGAGTTGGTGAAAACTATACTGAAAGCAAATCCTGACCTTATCACCGCAACTAGAAGTAGCCGTGGGGTGTGCCTAACAAATCCTAGACACCTCGACACAGCCGGAGGACTAAATACCCCTATAGATGAAAATAGGAATACTACCTTGCCTCAGAGCAGAACCCCAAAGGATAGGCAGCCCCCCACAAATATTGACTGTGAGTAGTAGAGGAAAAAGACACACACAGGCAGGAAACAGGACTTAGCAAAAGAGGCCACTCTAGCTAAAATAGGAAAGGATAGGATAGAATACTAAGTGGTCAGTATTAAAACCCTTCCAAAAATATCCACAGCAGAAAATACAAAAACTCCACCATCTAACTAAAGATGTGGAGCGTGTATCTGCAACTCCAGAGAATCCAGCAAGACAGAGAAAAACACTGACTCAATCTAAGCTGGACAAGAGAAAACAAATGAATAGCACAGAATTATTAAGCACACAGCATGTGTGCCACAGAAACAAAAACCAGACACTTATCTTTGCTGAAATGGCAGCAAGGCAGGAGGAACCAGACAAAGATCCAAAACCTCCCAGAACCATGGACAACTGGCAAGGACTAATGAATTCTGCACACCTAAATATCCCAGTCAGCACTGCAATCAGCAGATACACCTGGCCAGGACTGCGACTCAGAGACAACTGCATTCCCATCTACAACCACTGGAGGGAACCCAAAAGCAGAATTCACAACAATGGAAGTAATGTACTGCCCCGTGTAACTGTGAAGTTTCTGCCTAAGGATTGTGCAGAATAAGGGTTCTTTAAGTGCTGTGCCTGATATCAGATGCAGGAATAGACTAGTGCTGAAATTCAGTCCTGGCATTTGAAATCACACAGGCCCTTGTTGTCCCCATCCCCATGAACCAGATCGGATATATGACTAACATTACCCTAGATGGAGGAAAGGAAGATTTTCTACAGGACCAATATTTCTAATGATACCCGTGGCTTGCTGGGGTAAGTGACAGAGTCATCAACTTTGTGCTCCATCACAACTCTTAACAGTATGGGTGTCTTGAGAACACCAATTCTGTTAACAACGTAGCAGACAAGGTAGCCCATAACCAGACAGGCCCTTCTGGCATTTGCCAGAATTGCCAGATGGCCAGTCCAGCCCTGAGCAGAAGGACATAGTTCTCATCAAGTTGTTCAATAAAGAAAAGTTTAATCTTAGCCACTGGCCTACTTCATTCATCAGTATTCCATCTGGTCCTTCTCTGCCATGTCAAGCGGCAACATGTGGTCTGCAAAGGCATATCAAAAAGGTAATAGCAGCACACAAACCCAGCCAGAAACACCATGTTACCATAGCATGATGGGGTGCAGGTGCAACTTTTGGCCACGGCTGCCAATCTCATTACATATGAGCAACCATGTTCCATTCATTGTGTATTAAACTATCATAAGAGCACCCTGATATCTCCATTACCAATGAATGGAGTTGTCGTATGATTGTGCTGCCATTACTTCGTTCAGATGGGGCATTTCACAGCCTCCTTCTTGGAATTGGTCAATTATTATTAGAATGTTATCACCTATCCTGTGGATAGGTGCTGATTTGCAAGTTAACAGCCTCGGTAAGGGTTAACCCTACTGAGGGTATCAAGGGTATCAAAACAGATTCCTTTTTCTTTCTTCTGGAGAAGAGCCATTTCGCATAAATTTTTCTCAGAAATTTTTCCTCTAAAAACTACCTACCAGATGAATCTCTTCTTCTACTTTTTTCATATTTATATAATGACTTGAGCTAAGGAAACACTGTAATGAATTCATATTATTACAATAGCTAAGAAATGAATCACTTCCCAGCTGAGAAAAAGTTGTTAATTCACATTAAATAAAAATAAAATATTTCAAGGACTAATCAATCATAAAGAAGTAAAATAAATTTTACCAGACATGAAATTGAGCAGTATATCAAATGTTAATGCAAACTGAAAAGGATTTTGTTAACTGAGCAGTAAATTCTCAAGGGTAATTCTAGTACATAAAAGTGACACTTTGTCCTCATCAATTAAGTAACTTTAAGGAGGAGAGTGAAACATCTTCTCATCACAAGCCATTATCAGCAGATTTGTGCCTGGATGTGACTGTGACATATGGACTCATCTTCTGCTTTGCACATATGAAACATGGTAGATATGAAATTGTCTGTCCATTGCAAATTAACCTTGATCCGATGGATGTAATATGCTTGTATTAATTCTAACAGAGATTTCTACGGCGGTGTTCCAGAATTTGGCCTTACGCTTGATGTAATACTCACTCCTCCAGCAGATTCCGCTATTGTAGAGGTCTTCATAGTTGCCAATAATCCCAAACTTGCCTGTAGCATCCCCAATTTTCAGGATCTCTTGCTAAAGTTTTGATCCAAAAAGATAGTATGGTGGGGGTATGTGAAAATCCTATCTAAAACAGGTGTTGCTGGGGTGAGGGAACTACAGTATCTAGATGTTGGTAAGTAAAAATTCCCAGATTTCAATAAAACAATAAAATTAAGTACCGGTAATTGGTTTTCTAAATTATATTGATACAGTCATGCTCAAAAGTGCTTTTACATCATGCATCGGGCCCTATGAGTACAGTAAAAATGAAGCAACTTAATCACATATACATATGTACCTATATGTCTTGGTAAATGTTAAAACTTCTCAAAAATAACCTCTCTTTGAGTCGAACTCAGGTATACCTAAATATCGGCATCTGCTCTCCTTTGGTATTGCCAGAGAGAGGTCCTAGTAGGTAAGACAAGTGGAAAAAGTATGCTAAGAGACTTCTCCTGGATTATTATGTAACTATATACAGGTGTATGAAAAAGTGTTTGCCTCCTTCCTGATTTCCTATTGTTTTGCATGTATGTCACACTTAAATGTTTCAGATCACCAAACAAATTTAAATATTAGACATGGATAACACATGTAGTCACAACATGCCGTTTTTAAATTAAGGTCTTTATTATTAAGGAAACAAGAAATCCAAACCTACAGGCCCCTATGTGAAAAAAGTATTTGCCCTCTAAACCGAATAACTGGTTGGGTCACTATTTACAGCAAAGACTGCAATCAAGCATTTGCGATAACTGGCAATGAGTCTTTTACAATGCTATTGAGGAATTTGGGTCCACTCGTTTTTGCAGAATTGCTGTAATTCAGCCCTATTGGAGGGTTCCTGAGCATGAACCACTTTTTTATGGTCATGCCTCAGCATCTCAATCGGATTAAGGACAGGACGTTGACTAGGCCACTCCAAAGTCTTAATTTTGTTTTCTTAAGAAATTCAGATGTGGATTTGCTGGTGTGTTTCGGATCATTGTCCTGCTGCATAACCCAAGAGTGCTTTAGCTTGACATCATGAACAGATGGCTAGATATTCTTCTTCAGGATGTTTTGGTAGACAGCAGAATTCATGGTTCCATTTACCACAGCAAGTCATCCAGGTCCTGAGGCAGCAAAACAGCGCCAGCCTATCACACTTCCACCACCATATTTTACTGTCCTTTTCTGAAGTGCTTTGTTACTTCTAGGCCAGATGTAATGGGACATACACCTTCCAAAAGGTTCAACTTTTGTCTCACCAGTTCACAGAGTATGCTTTTAAATGTCTTGGGGATCATCAAGATGTTTTCTGGCAAAACTGAGAAGAGCCTTTATGTTCTAATTGCTCAGCTGTGGTTTCTGTCTTGGAACTCAGCCATGCTGGACATTTTTGCCCAGTCTCTTTCTTATAGGGGAGTCATGAATACTGACCTTAACTGAACCAAGTGAATCCTGCAGTTCTTTGGAGGCTGTTGTGGGGTCTTTTGTGATCTATTGAATGAGTCATCGCATCACTCTTGTGGTAATATTGGTCGGCGGGCCACTTCTGGGAAGGTTCACCACTGTTCCATGCTTTCACCATTAATGGATTTTTGGCATTTGTGGATAACGGCTCTCACTGTGGTTTGCTGGAATCATTTGTTGCAGAATTTTTTTGGATCACAATATGATATCTAGCTTTTTATTATCATTCGGTCTGATTAACTTTGTCAGGCAGGTCCTACTTAAGTAATTTTTTGATTGAGAACTGGTGTGGCAGTAATCAGGCCTGTGTGTGGCTAGGGAATTTTAAATCAGCTTCCCAAAAATGTGAATAAACCACAGTTAATTTATGTTTTAAGGGGGAGGAGGCCAATCACTTTTTCACACATGGCCCTGTAGGTTTGGATTTCTTTTTGCCTAAATAATAAAGACTTTTTTTTAAAAAAAAACTGCACTTTATGTTTACTCGTGTTATCTTTTTCTAATATTTAAATTTGTTTGAATCTGAAACATTTATGTGTGACAAACATGCAAAATAATAGGAAATAAGGAAGGGGCAAACACTGTTTCACACAACCATATATAAATATATTATAAATATGTATATTTAAATATAATTACAATTAATTGTATTAATAGTATTAATAATAACAAATGATTGGATTTTCCACATAGGGAAATGGTAACAAGGCACAGTCAATTTAAACAAAAGAAAGAGACAATGCATATCAATAAAACCATTATTCTATACAAGAGGCCTTATGAGAGAAAAATATATTATTATTACTTGGGAATAATATAGTGGATTTCCCTGGGAAAAAAGCAGTAACTTGATCAGTAGAAGTAAACACAATCACAAAAACACTTTTGCCGCTGACGCTGGCGCTGAGATATTGATTTTGTACTAACGGGGATGTTTGATGTCGCCGGCGAGCATTGAGGCAGGAAAAATGATTATTGACAGATTTTACCAAGTGAACAATAAGTGGTGGAGAGACTAAAGCAGAGACATGCTGGATGGCCTTTATGCGTTCTTCATGGGTAGACAGTAACCTGACACAGGAGTCAGTGCAGCTGTCTATTTTTAACCTCTTCATTTGCAAAAATGACTGTGATTCAGTAATTTGATGTAATAATGGAAGAAGCCTGATATCGGTTTGTGCATGTTCTTTATAGAGTCAAACCAGTATTATATTGCTGAAGGTATTTTCCATTTTATACCACTGATACCTTCAAATATTTTTACATAGAATTATTTAAAGAAATCTTGAGTAGGGTACAGTTGATATGCGCAAAATTATAAAGAGACTATCTGGTTTATTAAACTCATTTTTATAGATCATTTTATTATAGGAAAAGGATACAGGTATATTCCTCTGCTTGCTTATAGGCATAGCAGAGAAATCTTTCAGCTCAAGGAAAATAAGTCTTTCGACAATGGTAGGAGCAGTGCATCCTGGGAAATGAGAGGATGGATGTTCCAGTACTTATAGTGCAAGCAGAATACTGATTAAGAGAAACTGCCCACTCATACAGTAGATAGCATGTTACATCATGAGAAGAAGGACTATTTCTGGACTTAATAGACTGGTATGTTCACCATAAGCAATTCTATCTTGCGTAAATGAGGGATTCAAGGTCATGCTGTTCCACACTTTTTGATAAAAATAGGACAGGTACAGTTTAATGTCTGTAAGTTGAAAGGTTCTATCTCCATAAATTGAACATGTTTTTATAAGATAGATTTTCAATAGGACTGAGGCCTGGGGTATTTGGAAGCATTTGGAGGCTAGAATCAGACTCTTTAATGTGTTCTTCAAACCATTCTTGAACACATTTTCAGTATGACAGTGGAATTGTCTAAATGAAAAAGATTAATGCCAATAAGAAATTTCTCTGCCATGAATGGGTGTACTTGGTCTATACAATGTTTAGGTAGGTGCACATGTCAAAGTAAAATCCACATGATAGGCAAGACCCAAAGTTTCGCAGAACTTAGTCCAAACAATCACACTGCCTCCATGCTTGCCTATGTCCTATATTGCTTCTTGGTGTCATTTTGTTCTTTGGTAACTCATGCATTTGGTTGCTGATATGATGTAAAAATATATAGTTTATCAAACCAGGCTACTTTCTCCCATTGCGTCATAATCCAGTTCTCGCATGGCCATTAGAGGTGCTTTGGATTAGCATGGGTCCTCCCCCCAGTCCTCTGTCACCATTCTATCAAAGATATTAGTAACTTTTCAGCAATTTGTGGTGCAGTAGTTCTTCTGTGGGATTTGTCCAAATGTGACAGCCATAGTCACAACAGGCCGACCTTTACTTGATTTGGTCGTGGAACTAACGTCACGCACATTAGTCCAAAGTGTCACAGGAGACAACACGACTAAGGCACCCCGCATGGTGCTTCTGCTACTGTGAGCGGCCTGTGTGCCCTAAACGTGCCACCATGGCCTGCAATGTGTCTAGACTTGTCACACATTGAGTGCAATAACAAAGTGACAGACCACGGTGGATCTTGATGATTTGCATTCCCAATTACAGGCAGGGAGGCAAGAAAACACCTCATACAATCATTAATAACCTCACTGGCAGCAGCCAAGGTATGTAAGTGCGGGGATTTCTGTATTTGGCCCTCACACTCCATACTGAATAAATCAAGATGTTTTGAAAATTGTGTTTCCATTTTCTCATCATTTGCAGATACATCCAGTGCAGCTTGAGTCAACGCTAAATACACAATGAGTGGCAGATGTAACCACGCTGCAGCGCTAACTGACAGCCAGCTGATCAGTGTATCAGGGCTGAGATGACTTTCAGTCACTACTATGGCATGATTACAGCTACCGCTCACTATGTACTGAATAAAGCTGCGCCAGCCGTGCCTCTACCACTGAAAGTCAGAGGCTGCTGGAAGAAATTAAGCACATTTCCTCCCAGTAGCAGAGCTTTCAATTCCTCAGCTACACAGGTTTAGAACACTTTTAACTTTTAGAATGCAAATGTATTCCATATCTGCAGGTTCATAGCATCTGAGGACATGACAAGTTCCCTTTAATGGATCTGCAGGAATTTCTGTCAAGTACTGACTATGTACTGCATCTGTCAACAATCTCCTGTATTTATCATATGTGTGGCTGTGGAGTAAAGTGGTAAGACTGACTCCTTTTCTTACAAACAATAACATCCAAGCCTGGGTATGTTTTGTCAAAATCTGCATCAAGTCTGCTGAAAGTATACAGGAAAATGTGTCATGGCCAATGAGTGTAAGGTAGAACTTTTTGGTTATATTTCCAAAGCATTTTTTTGCTGCAAAACCAACACTATACTTCACCAAAATAAAAACATACCCACCAAGAAGCATAGTAGAGGCAACATTAGTGTTGGATCTATTATTTGGCAGCTGAAACTGGGGTTTTTGTCAAGGTAGAGGGAATGATGAACAGTTTCAAGTATCAGTTAATTTTTCAACAAAGCCTTCTGGCCTCTGCTAAAAAGTTGAAGATGATGAAGAATTTCACCTTTCAGCATGACAACAACCTAAGCATTCAAAGCTTTGGAATGGCCCATGTTGTGAATTCTGTGGCAGAGTTCACTCCTGTGGTCACAAGTGGTACTTCGGCTGATTCTCTCTGGGAGCTTCCATTTGTGGAGGAAAGTGGTACTGCAGCTTCTGAGTTTCCTCCCTCAGGTGATCTGGTGAGGTCGTTAGCTGTTTCTCTACTTAACTCCACCTGATGCTTTGATCCATGCTTCCTGTCTATGTTCCAGTGTTGGACTTGTGTTTCTCTGGATCATTCCTGTGTCCTGCTGCTCTGCATAGCTAAGTGCTTCTTTGCTATTTGTTGCTATTTTTTCTGTCCAGCTTGTCTATTTGTTTTGCTGGAAGCTCTGGGACGCAAAGGGTGTACCTCCGTGCCGTTAGTTCGGTACGGAGGGTCTTTTTGCCCCCTTTGCGTGGTTTTCTTTAGGGTTTTGTGTAGACCGCAAAGTTATCTTTCCTATCCTCGTTCTGTCTAGAATATCGGGCCTCACTTTGCTAAATCTATTTCATCCCTACGTTTGTCTTTTCATCTTACTCACAGTCATTATATGTGGGGGGCTGCCTTTTCCTTTGGGGTATTTCTCTGAGGCAAGGTAGGCTTATTTTTCTATCTTCAGGCTAGTTAGTTTCTCAGGCTGTGCCGAGTTGCATAGGGAGCGTTAGGCGCAATCCACAGCTGCCTCTAGTTGTGTTTGGAGAGGATCAGGAATTGCGGTCTACAGAGTTTCCACGTCTCAGAGCTCGTTCTATTATTTTGGGTTATTGTCAGATCACTGTATGTGCTCTGATCGCTATGTACATTGTGTTACTGAATTGCCTATCATAACAGGCCCAGTCAGAGCCCAGACCTGAATTCAATTGAAAATCTGTGATTTGACCTGAAGAGTGCGATGTACATAGGAGATGTCATTATAATTGGAACATTTGAACAGTTACTGTGAGGAATAATGTGCAAAATTTGCCAATTCTCGATGTGCCATACTGATAGACTCCTACCCAAAAAAACTGAATTCTGTCATACATTCAAAGGGTACTTCAACAAAGTAACATACATAGTAACATAGTAACATAGTTAGTAAGGCCGAAAAAAGACATTTGTCCATCCAGTTCAGCCTATATTCCATCATAATAAATACCCAGATCTACGTCCTTCTACAGAACCCAATAATTGCACGATACAACACTGTTCTGCTCCAGGAAGACATCCAGGCCTCTCTTGAACCCCTCGACTGAGTTCGCCATCACCACCTCCTCAGGCAAGCAATTCCAGATTCTCACTGCCCTAACAGTAAAGAATCCTCTTCTATGTTGGTGGAAAAACCTTCTCTCCTCCAGACGCAAAGAATGCCCCCTTGTGCCCGTCACCTTCCTTGGTATAAACAGATCCTCAGCGAGATATTTGTATTGTCCCCTTATATACTTATACATGGTTATTAGATCGCCCCTCAGTCGTCTTTCTTCTAGACTAAATAATCCTAATTTCGCTAATCTATCTGGGTATTGTAGTTCTCCCATCCCCTTTATTAATTTTGTTGCCCTCCTTTGTACTCTCTCTAGTTCCATTATATCCTTCCTGAGCACCGGTGCCCAAAACTGGACACAGTACTCCATGTGCGGTCTAACTAGGGATTTGTACAGAGGCAGTATAATGCTCTCATCATGTGTATCCAGACCTCTTTTAATGCACCCCATGATCCTGTTTGCCTTGGCAGCTGCTGCCTGGCACTGGCTGCTCCAGGTAAGTTTATCATTAACTAGGATCCCCAAGTCCTTCTCCCTGTCAGATTTACCCAGTGGTTTCCCGTTCAGTGTGTAATGGTGATATTGATTCCCTCTTCCCATGTGTATAACCTTACATTTATCATTGTTAAACCTCATCTGCCACCTTTCAGCCCAAGTTTCCAACTTATCCAGATCCATCTGTAGCAGAATACTATCTTCTCTTGTATTAACTGCTTTACATAGTTTTGTATCATCTGCAAATATCGATATTTTACTGTGTAAACCTTCTACCAGATCATTAATGAATATGTTAAAGAGAACAGGTCCCAATACTGACCCCTGCGGTACCCCACTGGTCACAGCGACCCAGTTAGAGACTATACCATTTATAACCACCCTCTGCTTTCTATCACTAAGCCAGTTACTAACCCATTTACACACATTTTCCCCCAGACCAAGCATTCTCATTTTGTGTACCAACCTCTTGTGCGGCACGGTATCAAACGCTTTGGAAAAATCGAGATATACCACGTCCAATGACTCACCGTGGTCCAGTCTATAGCTTACCTCTTCATAAAAAACTGATTAGATTGGTTTGATAGGAGCGATTTCTCATAAACCCATGCTGATATGGAGTTAAACAGTTATTCTCAAAGTATTAGTTGAAGGGTTTGAATAATTATGCCTTCATATTATTTTGGCTCTACGATTTTCTTTTCGCACCCTAAAAGATTTAAGTTTATTGTTCAATGGATTTATACAGGTTATCGGTGACATTAAAGGTGGAAATAGTTCTGAAAGGTTTCTTCTTGGTATGATTTTTTTCACCTAACAATAACTTGGCAGCAGTGAGTAGACTTTTTATATCCAGTGTATATATGTTCTGTATATTCTTGCGGTTATTGTGGAGCGATTACTTGCTGTAATCCTCGCAATAGCACTTGATAACAATGACTACAGTTGCTATGTGAGAGCGCTATCTGACGCAGGGCTTTTGAACTAGTTGTGATTATATTGTTTAAAAATTACACATTTTTGAAGATAACATTTCAGCACACAACATGGGAAACAAATATAGCTTTACAAATAGCAGCGATTACACCTTATCAGCAACATGAACAGATAGGATTATTACTACCAACAAAAGAGGTTTTTCTAACTTTCTAATTAGAATCACAGTAGTCTGCCATGTTTCTAAAGCATCAAGTGTTGGAATGACTTTAAAGAAGGTTGCATAGTTTATTTTCCCAGATTCTAGGTTTCCAATAGATAGCATTAGTAATCTAAAGGTCAGTCTGAGATTTTGTGGCAGGAAAGACACCTTCACAGGCCTGGTTTACATCGAAATCTCTAATATTTTCTTACTATTATATTGTAAAATATTGCTGCTTAATTTTTTTAATTTTAATTTGATACAGGAAAGAAATATATCTTGGTAACGTGTTAGCAGTAGATAGAAAAATATTTAGAATTGAGAGTCCTCAGTGGTTGATACCTTTTAATGGCTAACTGAAAAGATGGTAACAAATTGCAAGCTTTCGAGACTACACCGGTCTCTTCATCAGGCAAAGACTAAAACAAATTTGTTTTAGTCTCTGCCTGATGAAGAGGCCTGTGTAGTCTCGAAAGCTTGCAATTTGTTACCATCTTTTCAGTTAGCCATTAAAAGGTATCAACCACTGAGGACTCTCAATTCTAAATATTTTTATTTGTGCATTTGCTAAACATGTACTTTATTGTTGTTTTATTATGAGTTTGACAATATTGTTGACAGGATGTTATCTGCATTAATATGAATGGAATAGTTAAAAGAAGGCGAATAGATGAAAAGACAATCCGTTATAGGGCGAATGTCAGTACAACAACATTGTTCAAACCAATCACAAATATTTTGGTGCACCCCTCGTTATGCAGATATACCCCCATTTATGTATATATTTATATAGGTACACATACAAAATACCAACAACTGTAACAGGTAACTGTTTTAGGGTATGTGCCCACGCTTCGGATTTTCCTGCAGATTTTTCCGCAGCGGATTTGGAAAATCTGCAGTGCAAAACCACTGCGGTTTTCACTGCGGATTTTCTTGCGGTTTCTTCTGCGGATTCTTCTGCGGGTTTTCACCAGCACTTTCCTGTTGGTGCTGGTTGAAACCCGCTGCGGAATCCGCACAAACAATTGACATGCTGTGGAAAATAATCCACAGCGTTTCCGAGCGGCTTTTTCCGCAGCTTGTGCACAGCGTTTTTTTTTCCCTTAGGTTTACATGGTACTGTAAACTTTGGGAAAACTGCTGCGTATCCGCAGCAGCCAAATCCGCTGCGGATCCGCAGCAAAATCCGCAGCGTGCGCACACAGCCTTATTGTGGCAACATGTAAAAGTTGACCAGTAAAACCGAAAAAATAAAAAATTGCTTGCGACATACTGACTTTTTGACGTAGACAGTCATAGTTAAACCTTTGTTTTTTGGCAAATTCTTCTGTATTTTTAAAAACTATTGTTCCCCACTTCAAAGAAATTCACAAAAAAGATTGCACAAGATATGAAAAAACTCAGTAGTTGCTTCTAACCGGCAAACACTCCGGCTCTGACTAAGACCCCCTTGACACATCTGTTTTTAAGGAACGCAAATGCAGACACCAGTACACCCACCATGGGAAAAACCTGCAGATATGTCCATTTTTCACGGCAGCATGCATAAAATGACATTCATGTGACATCTGTGTGACATGTACCGGAATGAAAAGCTCTGGCGGATGGGAAAAGTAGTACACTTAGATTATTTCCCAGGTTCTGGGTGCAGACTACAACTCATATCATCCTTGCCTGTTCTCCCAGCGATCAGCGACACCAGGCGACGCTTATGACAGTTTTAGTCAGCACCCGCCACCTGGGAATTGTGAGCATTAAATAAATAATGACATTTAAAAAAAAGCATGGGATCCCCCCTATATTTTAAAACAAGGAGCGATAAAGCAGACATCTGCCGGCTTCTATTATCAGACTGTGACTATTGTGGGGGCCGAACCAATAGGCTGAAATGAATTTTGCTCAATATATATATATTATAAAATATAATTATTAATAATTGTATGACTTAATATTGAGCAGAATTAAGTATGCTAACATAACCTATAAACAGTATGAGCCCCTACATAGCTCCCTACTTACAATATGAGCCCCCACACAGCCCTCTCAATCAACAACCAAAGCAATCAACCTATGAGGCCTTTATACATATAAACCATAACAATAAAAGTTTAAACACCCAACACATAAAGACATAAATGCACACACGTTTGCAAAGAAAAACAGTAATTTTTTTTAAAGGAGCAAAATGAGGGAAGATAGAGACTAGTTTTACCCTTCACAATTCCCTTCCTGACAGCCGAGGTTGGCACCCTAAGTTGAAACAGTATGGTGCCCCCTTTCCTTGCCGACTGACCCATGTAGCCCTACCACTTCACTGATCAGTTATCCTCTGTAGGTGATCATATAATATCTAATGAACATATAGAAATATATGCATATATATGCAAATATATGGTTTTAATCATCATGATATCATCAATATTTTTCAACATTCTGACCAGAAAAAAATAACAATGACAAAGTCCAAGAAGAAGCATATATGATGAACTTGTACAACAAAAAAAACCTTCAGATCATAAATGGTGATCAAGTGGCAGTGCAATTAACACCACAAAATACTCACATACCTTATAGTCTATATATATATATATATATATATATATATATAAATACATATTTATATATATATATATATATACAGTATATACAGTACAGACCAAAAGTTTGGACACACCCTCTCATATAAAGATTTTTCTGTATTTTCATGACTATGAAAATTGTACATTCACACAGAAGGCATCAAAACTACGAAGTAATACACGTGGAATTATATACTTAACACAGAAGTGTGAAACAACTGAGATTATGTCTTATATTCTAAGTTCTTCAAAGTAGCCACCTTTTGCTTTGATGACTGATTTGCACACTGTTGGCTTCTCTTGACGAGCTTCAAGAGGTAGTCACCGGAAATAATTATCACCTCACAGGTGTGCCCTGTCAGGTTTAATAAGTGGGATTTCTTACCTTATAAATGGGGTTGGGACCATGAGTAGTGCTGAGCAGAAGTCTGGTGGATACACAGCTGATAGTCCTACTGAATAGACTGTTCGAATTTGTATTATGGCAAGAAAAAAACAGCTAAGTAAAGAAAAACGAGTGGCCATCATTACTTTAAGAAATGAAGGTCAGTCAGTCCGAAAAATTGGGAAAACTTTAAAAAGTGTCCCCAAGTGCAGTGGCAAAAAACATCAAGCACTACAAAGAAACTGGCTCACATGTGGACCGCCCCAGGAAAGGAAGACCAAGAGTCACCTCTGCTTCTGAGGATAAGTTTATCAGAGTCATCAGCCTCAGCAATCACAGGTTAACAGCAGCTCAGATTAGAGACCAGGTCAATGCCACACAGAGTTCTAGCAGCAGAAACATCTCTACAACAACTGTTAAGAGGAGACTTTGTGCAGCAGGCCTTCCTGGTAAAATAGCTGCTAGGAAACCACTGCTAAGGACAGGCAGCAAGCAGAAGAGACTTGTTTGGGCTAAAGAACACAAGGAATGGACATTAGACCAGTGGAAATCTGCGCTTTGGTCTGATGAGTCCAAATTTGAGATCTTTGGTTCCAACCACCGGGTCTTTGTCTAACCCAGAAAAGGTTGACGGATGGACTCTACATGCCTGGTTCCCACCGTAAAACATGGAGGAGGAGGTGTGATGGTGTGGGCGTGCTTTGCTGGTGACACTGTTGGGGATTTATTCAAAATTGAAGGCATACTGAACCAGCATGGCTACCACAGCATCTTGCAGCAGCATGCTATTCCATCCGGTTTGCGTTTAGTTGGACCATTATTTATTTTTCAACAGAACAATGACCCCAAATGCACCTCCAGGCAGTGTAAGGGCTATTTGACCAAAAAGGAGAGTGATGGGGTGCTACGCCAGATGACCTGGCCTCTGTTGTGAATTCTGCTCTTGGGTTCCCTCCAGTGGCTCTAGGTGGGAATGCAGTTGTCTCTGACTCGCAGTCCTGGCCAGGTGTATCGGATGATTACAATTCTGACTGGGATATTTAGGTGTGCAGGATCCTTTAGCCCTTGCCAGTTGTCAATGTTCCTTGTGAAGTGTTGGATCACTTTCTGGCTTCTCCTGCTTGCTGCCAAATTCAGCAAACATAAGTGTTTGGTTTTTGTATCTGTGGCACACTGCTGTGTGCTTGTTTCAGTTTTATTCCTGCTCTGATTGTAGGATTCACTGGAGTTGCAGATTTACGCTCCTACATATTTTAGTTAGATGTAGGAAGTTTTTTGTATATTATGCTGTGGATGTTTTGAAGGGTTTCAATACTGACCGCACAGAACTCTGTCCTATCCTGTCCTATCTAGCTAGAGTGGCCTCCTGTGCTAAATCCTGTTTTTCTGCCTGTGTATGTTTTTTCCTCTCCGACTCACCGCCAATATTTGTGGGGGGCTGTCTATCCTTTGGGGATTTTCTCTGAGGCAAGATAGTATTCCAATTTCCATCTTTAGGGGTATTTAGTCCTCTGGCTGTGACAAGGTGTCTAGGTGTATTAGGTACACTCCACGGCTACTTCAGTATAGTGGCCACCTTCTCCAGTGAAAGATCTCATGCAGCTCCAAGGTCACCGGATCATAACAGGCCTCTACAGTCACCAGACCTGAACCCAATCGAGATGGTTTGGGATGAGCTGGACCGCAGTGTGAAGTCAAAAGGACCAACAAGTGCTAAGCATCTCTGGGAACTCCTTCAAGATTGTTGGAAGACCATTCCCAGTGACTACCTCTTGAAGCTCATCAAGAGAATGCCAAGAGTGTGCAAAGCAGTCATCAAAGCAAAAGGTGGCTACTTTGAAGAACCTAGAATATAAGACATAATTTCAGTTGTTTCACACTTTTGTGTTAAGTATATAATTCCACGTGTATTACTTCATAGTTTTGATGCCTTCTGTGTGAATGTACAATTTTCATAGTCATGAAAATACACAAAAATCTTTAAATGAGAATGTGTGTCCAAACTTTTGGTCTGTACTGTATATATATTTATTCACATACCCTATATCGCCAGAACAGTTGTGCCCTTAGACTAATGGCATCTTCCTCAAATGCATTTCTCCCCTATTTTGGTCATTCACGGGTTCATTGGGGAATTCATTCAATCAGGACAAGAAAAGGAGACCTTAAGCCATACTGCAATGAGGACAACAGCTCACAGGCCCAAGACAATATGCCCCAACACAGCACCCTACATACAGTATGAATCGACATACAGCCCCCTACGTATAATATGAGTACACACAGAGCCCCTACATACAGTATTAGCCCCCACATAGCTCCCTATGTACAACTACCTAGATACAGTATGAGCACTCACATAACTCCCTTTATACAGTATAAACCCCACATAGCTCCCTATGCAAAGTATGAGCCCCCATATAGCCTCCTACTTACAGTATGAGCTCACAAGTAGCTCCCTATATATTGTAAAAAAAAACCCTCACACAGCCCAAGATTAAAAAAAATGAAAACATTATGGGTACTGCAAAATGCGGACAAAGGTAAAAAAAAATTCCAATTTTTTTTTCACCACTTAAATAAAAAAAAAACTATACAACTTCATACTCGTACTGACCTGGGGAATCGTAATGCCTGGTCAATTTTACCATATAGAGAATATGGTAAATGAAAAAAAACCAAAGAACAATTGTACAGTAGAATTGCACTTTTCAATTTCAATGCAGTTGAAATCATCACTGGATACTCCTCACAGTGCGTAGTGCGCACGATGTGAGGATTCTCAAGTCTGCAGTCACAAAGAGTTTAAGTCAGGACTACCTCTTTAAGCTGGCCATACAGATTAGATATATCTCTGTCATACTCATTGATTTGATTTGGCCTTCCAATAAAGACTGGCATTTGGATTCCAACAACCCTCCTCTTTTCACTTTGAGGAACGTAAACCTCTAGGAGAGGTGTCTGTCAATGGCTTACTTACCTTTTCCTGCAGAGAACACAAGTATTAATGTCTATAGGAGAGGAAAGATATTGAATAATTTTTCCAAGCTTAATACTAACATAACTGTCAGGCATGAAGATAGGAGTGGAGCAAAAGAGAATGTAGATAAGGAAAATTTTATGTATACCTTAATTTTATGAAGATCAATGATCCATAGCTAGATAAAATGACTGCCTGTAGTTGCAAATTCCAAAGTAGTGATCATCAGGAAAACCTTTTATTATATCTTATTAGGGCAAAAAGAAATCTTAGAATTATGTGGTTTTATTCATCAGGACCTACATGTAAGAACGTTTTGTTAGTGGTCACCTGGCAGCTCTAAAATGGCTACCACAGACAGGCTTATCACAAGCCACTCTGATTACCAGATCAAAGGAGTTGCCCTGGCCTTTACTCTTTAAATGCCTGTACAGGGATCTGGACTTAAACAAGGGTCCTGGTTTGGGGCCAGGAAATAAGCAGCTGCTTGGTGGTGCAGGCTAGCAAGAGTGGTCAGGTTCCCAGGTCTGAACCAAGAGGGCAGGAGAAGTACAAAATCAGAGTCTGCAAGAATAGTCAGAAACAAAAGCCATGGTCAAAACAAGGAACAATGCTACTACATGTAGCTAAAAACACAGGACTAAACAGGAGGAGCACAAGATTATACCTTGCAGCTTCCAGCAGTAAGCTGGAAGCTTTAGTAGGGGGTGGTTCTCGTCAATTGGTTGGAGCATGTAGCTGATAACTCCAGCAGGACGGCACACACACACATATACTGTCACACTGGGTGGCACTGTAGACTCTTTCCACCCACTCTATTCTGAATGGCTGGACAGAGTCTGTGTCATCCAATACTTCTGGTTCCAATGTTACCTCTATCACCAGCGCATCTCAAGGAATGATTATAGTGGAGCCAAGCAACAGAAGAAGACAGGAACAGGTCCTGGTGTAGATGTGGCCTCACATTGACTATTTTATAGATAGTGGGTGAGAATTATAAAATGTTTTCCTAATAGAACGATTTTCTTTCTGGTACTTTCTGGAAAGTGTTAGAAGAAGGTAAAAAGATGAAGATAAAAAAGGAACTTACACTCCCTGTTTATTCACCCATTGACTCCAGCACTGCTGATTTCGAGGTCCCTGAAGGTCTCTGCTTATTACCGGCACTGATTATGCACATGTGACCTCTACAGCCTATCAGTGGTCTTAGAAGTCATGTGACATACATATCAGCATCACCACTGAGGCCAGTGATTGGTTGCAGCAGTCGAGAGCACATGGATGGCACGAAATCGCTGCCAGAAGTAAGCACCTACTGTTAGGGATCAGTGTGGGATTAAAAAGAGGAGCATAGGTTATTTCTTTATTTACACCATTTCTTCTTTAGGGGCAGTTTTCTTCAAATACTAGAATGTTTGTATATATGCAGCTGCAGTACAAAATAAAGCTCTGGAGCATAAACTGCGGCACTAACAAGTAAAACACCATGCTGACTGATTGACGAGAAAGGTTAACTTCATGTAAATGTTACTT
Source organism: Ranitomeya imitator (assembly GCF_032444005.1). Taxonomy (NCBI): domain Eukaryota; kingdom Metazoa; phylum Chordata; class Amphibia; order Anura; family Dendrobatidae; genus Ranitomeya; species Ranitomeya imitator. The sequence continues at coordinate 82,465,904 of NC_091282.1, forward strand.
TTTCATTATATGTATTATTTTCACTCACACTTTAACTATGTTGTTTCCACTCATAGGACACAAGCCAATAAAAGTAATATTTCTATACCCCCTATAGCCATTTGCCAAAAGCGTCATAAAGAATAAGATTGTTTTGCTATTTCCGACCACAGCCGGATTTATAAATGCAGAATTACTATCTCTGTCCATTTAATGAATCCAACTTGTTTTCCAGTATTTACACAGTGATAAAACAAATGTTGCTCATTCCAAGCCGTGGGCAGGAATTGTAGGATCCTGTCAGGTATTCTTGTATCCTGGAAGGAATTAGAGCGGAGAGTACACAGCACAACACAAGCAGCAGTATCTGGATCTGATTAGAATATGATTTCCAGACATAGAGGATAAGTTAATTATTAAACAATCAAACCAAAGATCATATTAACTCTTAACAGTCATGGCAGTTCCCTTTATACAATTTCAGCTTAGATCACGTTATCCCTGCTGGATCAGTGATAAGGGACGTGACATAAAGTACATTTTAGTTCAAACTCATAATAATAAGCAAAAACTGCACAAAAGTCTACGCAAAGAGCTAAGGCTGGTTTCACACTTGCGTTTCAAAACGCATGCGTTTTTTAAAAAAATCACATGGTGAAAAAATGCATGTAAACGCGTGCAAACGCTGCGTTTTTTTGACGCATGCGTTTTTGCATGTGGTGAAAAAAATGCGGTGTTTTGACGTGTTTACATGCATTTTTTCATGCGTTTGCGTTTTTTAAACGCATGCAGATAAATGTGTGACAGCTGCCAATCATCAAAATAAAGTAAAAAACCCACTATAAACAGAAAGAGCTAGGGTTAGGGTTAGGGGTAGGGATCCTAACCCTACCCCTAACCCTAACCCTAACCCTACCCCTAACCCTAACCCTAATGGGATCCTAACCCTAACCCTACCCCTACCCCTAACCCTAACCCTAACCCTACCCCTAACCCTACCCCTAACCCTAACCCTACCCTTAAAGCGATTAGGGTTAGGGGTAGGGTTAGGGTTAGGGTTAGGGGTAGGGTTAGGGGTAGGGTTAGGGGTAGGGTTAGGGGTAGGGTTAGGGGTAGAGGTAGGGGTAGGATCCCTTTATCAATTTTATGGTGTGGGGTGGTTTATTAGTGTGGTTTTTTTTTAAACGCATGCAAACGCATGTGGTTAAAAACGCATGCGTTTACATAGGCAGCAATGCATTTTTTGCAGCAAAAAAAGCATGCTAAAAATACTACATGTTGCATTTCTGCAACACAACGCATGCAGAAAAAAACGCATGTGTTGCAAAAACACGTCAAAACGCATACAAAAAAACGCATGCATTTTTAATGTTAAATATAAGGGGGAAAAACGCATGCTTTTTTTTGCGTTTTTTACCGCAAAAACGCAAAAAAAAAACGCAAATGTGAAACCACCCTAAGTCACATGTCTTGACCCATTTGGCATCACACAAAAGTCTTGAGATTCTTGTTTCGGGAGCATACCACGTTCCCAATGGATTCTATACAATCGATGGAAAAAGATATAACCCCACAAGTTACAATATGGCCCCACAGCAGTCCAGGAGAACTATATTAAAGACCTATAATGCACAGATTTCTAAGGGTACACCAAGGACTAATATGCAACTGATTTATGCAACAGAAAATCAGCAAAATCCACGGTTATAAAAACACCAAATGAAATGTGAGCATAACTCAATAAAACCAACTGCAGTGGGTATACAAATTTTCACTAACCCTTCACGCCTCTAAATTCCAAGTTTTGTCTTGTAAAAAAAAACCTACCAAAAAAAAATGATTTCCGATCTTTTTCCACAGGCCTAATTCACAGTGAGGTCAGTGAACACAAGGTAAGATTTTATTACTAGAGACAGACCAGGGCTGTCTCCATTGGGATACACCTTGTCGTGGTGGGATGTTTTTTTTTTTTAATCAAAATAGCATTAACTATTTCCATGTACAATTAATGGTTATTTATTTACTTGCTACAGGGTATTTGCTCCTTTTTTATTTTCTTGGGTTTTGTCTGCGAAATGGCTACAGTGTGAATGTGCTCTTATGGATTGCACGTATACAAACTTTTTCTACGGCTCATTTCTTTGCTTTTGCTTTTCCACCTTTAATGTCGCCCGTAATCTGTATAATTCAATTGAGAAATAAACTGATATCTTTTTGAGTACAAAAATAGAATACTACCATAATGTGGTTGTGTAAATATGCATACCCTTAAACTAATGCTTTGCTGCAGTACCCTTTGCATTTATGACAGCATTTAGTCTTTTTGAGTAGGAGTCTATCAGTATGGCAAACGTAAAATCGACACTCTTTGCTCGTCCTTCCTTGTTCTGAATCTGTCAGATTGTGAGGACATCTCCTGTGTAGCGCCCTCTTCAGGTCAACCCACCAATTTTCAATCGGATTCATGTCTGGTCTCTAGCTGGACCATTCCAAAACCTTGATCTTCTTCAGACAAAACCATTCTTTTACCGATTTTGAAGCATGCTTAGGCTGTTGTCATGCTGAAAGATGAAATTCATCTTCAGCTTTTTTGGAAGGTTTTTATAGAAAATTGACTGATATTTGCAGCTGTTCATCATTTGATTCACATGACTAAAGCCCACAATAGAGAAAATAAACAAAAACATTGATAAAAAATAAAATAAAAGTTATGAAACCCCCCAATAAGCGATTCTCTTAAAAAAATGCCACTGAAGCCAACATTTTGATGTAGCCCATCTGGGTAGTGGTCCGTAGTTTGAAAATCCACTTACGTTCTAATTGGGCTAGTTTTCTCCTGATATCTCAACCTCTATTGTTAAGATTGAGTTTGTCAATACCTTTATTTCTAAGGAGTTTAGAATTGCATTGATGGAAAAAAGAGAGAAAACTAGCTAAGTAAAGGTACCGTTACACTAAACGACTTACCAACGATCACGACCAGCGATACGACCTGGCCGTGATCGTTGGTAAGTCGTTGTGTGGTTGCTGGGGAGCTGTCACACAGACAGCTCTCTCCAGCTACCAATGATCAGGGGAAAGATTTCGGCATCGTTGAAACTGTCTTCAACAATGCCGAAGTCCCCGGGTAACCAGGGTAAATATTGGGTTACTAAGTGCAGGGCCGCGCTTAGTAACCTGATGTTTACCCTGGTTACCATTGTAAAAGTAAAAAAAAAGAAAAAACAGTACATACTCACATTCCGATGTCTGTCACGTCCACCGGCGTCAGCTTCCCGCACTGACTGTCAGCGCCGGCCGTAAAGCAGAGCACAGCGGTGATGTCACCCCCTGACGAAGGATTAACTCCGAAACGCGCGTTGGGGTGCGCTGTACTTGTGGGACGGACATCATCAGCCATCAGGTAGTTTTATTGTTGCCCTATGTTATGTATGGCTTGTCATTTTGAGGACCGCGGTGTATTCTTCCTACTATAGGCCCACAGCTTTTCAGTACATAGCCTCTCTTAGTCTCAGACTTCCCCATTTATATACTTTTCTCCCCACATGTATTATATAGTATATGTATGAGTATGACTTAGACAGATAGATTTAACCCCTACACGTTTGGTTTTAATACTGACCTCTATTTTTTTTGGCAGTCATACAGCACGGTTGCACTTTTAATATACACATAGTGTTGGTCTTGTTATTATTTAGCACATATAGCACCTTGCACTTTATTCATTTATCAATTATTTTTGAGGTACTATTATATATATTTATATATATACATAATCTCTTTTTTACATTTTTTATGTGGAAATATAGTAGCTTTTTTGTACACCCTGTGTCCATATATTGATTGATATGTATGATTGTCCGTACTGAGATTTATTATAATTTTTCAAGTACAGGCACATGTGATAAGTGCCATTTTGCCAAAAATTCAAATAAAGGCTCTTTTAATTAATATCATATGCTTTTCTGTGTCTTTTATATATTCTTTTATATATTAATTATTCCATATCTAGATTTGCTTGTTGTCGTTCTCTTCATTTTCTCTATGTCTAGTGTAAGGATAACGGCACAGTATGCATTTTCCCTTTAAGTACATTTGTTATGCACATTGATATCTGTACGTACAGACACTTTATTTTCAGGAATTTATACTGTGGTATATTGACTCACTCGGCTGCACAAGGAGATAGACAAAGGAACACTGTCTCTTTAAGTCTCTCACTTGTTTATTAGGGTTGCTGCATATACCAGGGCAGAGTTAGCAAAAATATAAAAGGCCTTCCTGGACTAGGGAAAAACAAAACATAGCATACAGCACAGTCCGTGTGGTTGCAGGGACTCGTCTGTTCAGGAAAACCAAATAGCACTGGAATTCCCCTCACCGGGCCTACCGAACACTGAATGGCTATCTAAACCCCAGGCCACAGCCTAGGGTGGAGAGAAGGTGGACAACCTTTCACCCACTCTATGATTGCCCACAAAAACCAGCCCTTAAAATGGCCCATTAACCCCTCTAAACACATAGTGTGCTGGAGCAAACTTCTGGGCTTCAAATCACTGAAGCTAATAGCCTCAGTGAAATGTATCTCCCCTCCAGCGCTTATCAGTGACTTTGTCACAATACATATATTTATTTATTTATTTTCATTTACTTAAATATTTCATTTTTCTATGTCTATTGCAAGGATAAATAGCACTGTATGCATTTTTTCTTGCACATTTGTTACATGAACATTAACGTATGCACTTTACCTGTATGCATGGACACATTATTTTTATGAATTAATATTCATATTATATTCACCACTCTAGATTTGTGTATTCAGGACAGCTAAATGATATAATTATATATATAAAATGTGACGTTAGCACCATAGTAAAGAACGTCTTGCGGAAAAAAGCGGACAAGACTGGATTTGTAAAGCTCAAATGTTATCTTGTATTCAGCAAAATGAATGTAACACAGTGATTTATTTATGTTAATCCTTTCATAATCAAATTACTGTACGTACACATAGGGTATTATTTATTTATGTACGCATTATCATTTTCACATCATTATACACAGTGACTTCTATACAAAATTGATTTTATTTGTTTTATACTCTCTATAATTAATTTCTTATTTATTATTCAGTATTAATAATTATGTCTTTATTCATATTACTTTAGCAGCACTCATGCACTTTGTTGCAGTTTGCATGCATTGATCTGCTAGCTATACACACTGTTTTAGCTTCATTTTATACACTAAATATAACACAAATCCTTCATTTATAATACTTTTCATTATTTACATTATGTTTTGGCCACCATTTCCCTTTTTTCGTACAGTATTTTGTGTTCCCACAGTGTGGATGTATTCAGACTCTCTTCTATGGGTCTTTGGCTCAGACGGCACTAGCATCAAGACTCGATTGCATCACCATGAATAAGGTTTCCTTAGTGACCCTGTACCTTATGATCACATCCGGTGGGCTCAAGTTCTCTCTTCTAGTCATGTTCTCAGACTGCACATGTGCTGTCATCATGGTTCTGCAGTACAAGAGATCACAAATCTATCATACTTACATTTCGTGCTTCCTTGCATTTGGCCACATATTGACTTAGGCTTGCTTTATATATTCACCTTCCTACTCCTTTCCTGACACACCCCCTGATGAAGCTGGGTGAAACGTGCGTTAAGAGCATCGGGCTACACACCAAACAAGGCTCCATACTATTACTATGTAAGTCTACATGCAAATATTTTGTTCAGTTGATGCACACGTAACCCTCGAAAAGTATCATTTAACCCCTTCACCACCCAGCCTGTTTTCACCATCCTTACCTGGCCAAATTTTATAATTCACTTGTCACTTTATGAGGTAATAAATCTTGAATGCTTGAATGCATTCCAGTGATTGTGAGAATGTTTTTTCATGACTTATTGCACTTCATGTTAGTGGTAAATTTAGGCTGATACTTTTTTTTGCGTTTATTTATAAAAATATCAGAATTTTGGCGAACATTTAGAAAATTTCTCAACTTTTAAACTTTTGATTTTTTATGCATTTAAACCAGATAGTTATATCACACAACATAGTTAATAAATAAAATTTACCACGTGACTGCTTCACATCGGTAATAATTTCTGAAACATTTTTTTTTATTGTTGGGAAGTTAAAAGGGTTAAAAATTGATCAGCACCTCTCAATTTTCGAACAAAACTTACAAATCCAATTGAAGGACCTATATGATGGAAAATATCCAAAGGTGACACTGTTTTAAAAACTGCACCCCTCAAAGGGTTCAAAACCACATTCAATAAGTTTATTAACCCTTCAGGTGCTCACCTGAGAAAAGACATTGAAAAACTGGAAAAGGTTAAGAGAAGAGCAACCAGGATGGTGAGCGGACTGCAAACTATGTCCTACAAGGAATGGTTAAAGGATCTGGGAATATTTAAAGGGAACCTGTCACCCCTCTCAGGCGTTTTTAACTAAAAAAGCCACCTTGTGCAGCACTAATGCTGCATTCTGACAAGATGGCTCTTATAGTTATGCTCCCTGCACGCGCTGAAATAAGCGCTTATAAAATGTGCCCCCTCATACCGTGAAATCGTTCCGGGGTAGGTCTTTCCCCCCTAATCAGGTGCAGCACAGCCGTCACTCCGGGCCTGTGCACGCCGGGTGCCGCCACCTCTTGCTTCATCAGCATCCCTGGCGCCTGCGCTGTAAGTTCGAAGGGCAGCGCAACTGCACATGCCCGGAAAAAAATACTTACAGCACAGGCTCCAGCACATATGCTGCTGAGAGAGTTATTAGGCCATTCTAGGGCTGGGTTTTACGAACAGTCATAAGAGATGGGTGGGAATGACTGCTCACATATCCCAACCACAGGGGCGTAGTTTTTCAGATAAAATGGAGGCCGAGTGTCTCATTCAGTGTCTGGAGCTGGAGATGTGTGGCTCTCCCGCATGGTGGTCTGTGCAGGTCCTAAAGAACAAATCTCTACAGCCCCTATATAGACTCCTGTATACAGTATGAACCCTCACATAGCCTCCTATATACAGTATAAGCCCCATATATCTTCATATATAGAGTATGAGTATGCAAATATATAGCCCTTTATATACAGTATCAGCCCCTGTATGCAGTGTGACCCCCATATAGTCTCCTATATACAGTACGAGCCATCACATCCCATACATACATAAAAGAACACATACAGACATGCTCACCTCACTCCCGTTTCCCTGGCACTCTGCTCTGGTCCCTGAAGTTCCACTTCTACTTACCAGTGTCAGCTGGTGATATCATCGGGCTGGCATGTAACAGCAGAGGTGACAGGAGCTCCCCTGGTCCTGTGCTGCCATTCTGCATCATCGGCAGCGCAGTGCCAGGGGAGGTCACCACTGAGATATGTGCACCACAGATACAGTAGCAGTGCACAAAACATTGTAATTACGGCAATCTGGTGATGGGCCCCCAAAGTCTCAGGCCCCGGGTGGTAGCTCAGATTGTCCTCATTACAATCCTCCTATCTATCTGTGCATAATATCTATTCAATCTCATGGTGTCCCTTATGTCACTCACTTATTTTATAGCTAATGTTGCTTCGTGCTGCATCCGAGTTCATTTTAACATTTGGTACATTTAAAAAGTGGCAGGTGGAGATTACAGGAGGCAGATGAACATCTGTTCCACTATTTGGAGTGTAAGTGATAGTACTGCATGTTATCCCATAAACAGCCTGGGGTAAAAGGACTGCTCGGCTTCCTGACACAAATCTAACTGTTGCTAGTAGGTTGGATTCCATCTGCCCATCTGCCTCGCAAACCAGCAAAGCAAGAAAATGTCATCTACCAATGGAAGAGACATGCAGCAATCTGTTCCCAGGTTCAGTCATAAATATTTCAGAGTGGACAGAATATTTAATAGTCTCATTGTGCTTCTGAGAAAGAGGCTTTGGTCATTTTTTAATAACCTTATGGTGTTGTTTTAAGGATATTTTAGTCAACTTAATTTACATTTATATTTAGGTAATAAATAGAGATGAGTGAATCGATTCGATGACAATCAAATTCATGTCAAATTTTTATTGTTGTGTCAAATTAGAACAATTTACAATTCACTTCATGAAAATTGGCTAGAATGGCTAGCACTATTTTATTTTATACATTGCAGAAAACTGAATCAGCCAGAAAAACATCACATGACCTCAGGTGGGCTTCCTCTTAATGCCTTGCAGCCATCACATGACATGGAAAAGTACAGCCAATCTGGGGGACTATCATATCCTCAGCAGGGTAGCTTCCAAGGAGACAAAGGATTCAGTTGACCCAGGCTTCTTGGAGGGGCCCAAGCAGAGTGACCTCCACCCTTAGCTGTATCAATATGTGCAGCTCCCTGATACAATTGAACTCAGTGATAGAGCAGAAAGATACACCTCACCTTCTATGGAGTTTATATAAGGAGAGCCTGGTGTGGGTGGGGTTAGCTTTCTCAGCTCTGCTTCATGTTAAATCTAAAAGCTCTGATTGTGTCAGAAGAGCTGCACCCACTATTCTAATCGATACATCATTAGATTCAACTTCTATTTGCCTACATCAGGCTGCTCTCAGATGAGGCAGCAAGAACTTGCTGACAGATTCTCTTTAATACGCCGTCATACAGTGTGGAGGCTACTAAGGGGGCCATTATACAGTGTTGAGGCTACATTATATAGTGTAGGGCCTATTAAACTGCCATCATACAGTATAGGGGACTACTGTGGGAGTCATGATACAGTTTGAAAGCTGTGGAGGCCATTGTATAGTTTGGCAGCTATTGTTGTGCCATTTTACAGTATGGGAGCAATTGTACTGTATAGGGGCCATCATACAGTGTGGGGGCTACAAAGAGGCCATCATATAGTGGATGTGCCATCATACTGTGTGGAGCTATTATACAGTGTGAGGGACACTAAGAGATCATGGTGTTGATGCTACTGTGGGGGCAGTTTTGACTACTTTATACTGTTATAGGGGAGCTGTGGGGAGATAATACTATGTATAGAGGAGCTGTGGGATCTTCTTACTGTATATAGGGGAGATGTGATGGCATCATACTGGATATAAGGGAGCTTAGGGACCATCATTCTGTGTATGTGAGAGTTGTGTGGACATTATACTGTGTATAATGCAGCTGTGGGGACATTACACTATGCATAGGTGACCGGGGGGCCCATTATACCACAATACTGTGTAAAGAGGAGCTGTGGGGACATAATGCTGTGTATAGAGAAACTATGGAAACATTATACTGTACTGTTTATAGGCGATCTGTGAGGACATCACACTGTGTATAGGGAAGCAGTGGGCCCACAATATTGGATATAGGGGAGTTGTGAGGACATCATACTCTGTATTGGAGAGATAGAGAGTGACATTTCCTGAAAACATGGAGCCTGCCACAGCCTTTCACCTCTGAAAACCCCCTCCTCCCAGCCTGGTGCCTGCAGCATCGCCCTGCCCTTGCTTTTGTCAGCTTCGTGTAGCAGCCACCCTGACTCTTGCGTTGCCGCTCCACTGCAACCCACCCACCCCCTAATAACCCCCTTATCCCAACCTGGAACCTGCAGCATTACCCCACTCCTGTCACTGCCGCCAGAATCTTGCAGTAGCGACCTAGTCTCCTGGGACCCTGCTCCACTGCAGCTGCTACCGTAAAAGCAAACTATAAGATGCACCACCAATTCATTAAAAAAAATCCAATTTGCCTCCCCAAAATTAGGGGCGTGTCTTAAAATACGGTGCATGTTTCATTGCAATTGAAGGTTTAGAAGTAGTTTTTATTTTTCTTAAAATTGATTTGTTCCGAAACAATTTTTTTGAGTCTAGTGAAATTGAATTTCAAAACATTTGATCATCTCTAGTAGTAAATATGATGAAGAGGTTGGTCACAACTAGGGATGGGCGCAATTCAAACGGTAAAGTTCAGGGTCCATACTGAACACCTAATGTCCGTGCATGGATGCCAAACATGGACTTCTCCAGAAAGTCCATGCTACTGTTTGGGTTCAGCAGCTCTAACAAAGTTTGTTGAAAGGCTGCAGCACAGCTAATCAACAAGCTTTGCCAGTGTGGAAACTTATGGCTCAAACACAGCCATGAAAAATATTGCCATAGCTGTGATTGGTCGGTGCACACTGTAAAAACATTGTTTAAAAAAAATTTAAATGATGCGTCATCTCCTCTGCTTTTGCTAACCAGCAAAAGTAAAGCTGACAGCTGCGGGCTGCATCCCTTAACTGTCAGCTTTGTATTGACTGGTTATCAAAAATAGAGGAGTCTCCACGCTGTTTTTTCAAACCTGCATGAGGTTCCCCCCATTTTTGACAACAAGCTACACTAAAGCAGACAGCTGGGGACTGGTATTCTCAGACTGGGAAGGGGCCATGGATATTGGCCCTCTCCAGCATAAAAATAGGATGCCACAGCCACCCCAGAAAAGGCGCATCTATTAGATGCACCAATTATGCTGCTTTTCTCGCCTCTACCCAGTTGTCCTGGTGGGGTGGAAAGTGGAGTAATATTTGTAGGGTTGATGTAAGCTTTGTAATGTCAGCTGACATCAAGCCCAGCAGTTAGTAACAGAGAGTAGCCTATAAGAAGTCCCCATTACTAACCCTATAGTAAAAATTAAATAAAGACACAAATAGAAAAAAGTCCTTCAATTGAAATAAACACACAGAAAAACTCCTTTATTTGAAATAAACCCAACCCACCCTTTTTTACCCATTTATTAATGTAAAATAAAATATAATAAAATACAATATTCCTCACCTTTCCTTTTACAATCCATTTGTCCCATGAAGAGTGTCAGGAATCCCTGACCGCTGCCACAAATTTGTTACGATTCACACCGTGACCGTCACCCCTACGTCACGGATCGGGGTGACTTTAGGCCAACAGATGGCTATCACATGTGCAGGGGGCTTATCTTAGTTATCCCTCCACGCCACAATGTGATGAAAAAACACACACAAGGCTATTGACCTCTTAGTTTACAGCAGCGGCTTATTCTAGGTATCCCACTGCTCTTCAATATACCACGAACTGCAGGGATTTATGTATATCCCGCTTACAGTTCCACTTAACACTTGCAGCTCTCTGGTACCCCCATTACTCTCAGGTCAGATTAGGTACTGCACCCTGGGTAATTAATCACCAGAAAGGCTGCCTGCTATGTACTGGCTAATGGGCACGCTGCAGCGACGCGATAAACTAATCCTGCTCAGGCAGGAACAATAATTATCAACGCCGCAGTCGCTACGACAACACCCAACTACCCAGTACAAAACGTATGCTGCCACCAGCTTCGATTAAACGGGTCCGAAGCTAATCCAAAAACAGTAGCGTAATTCCCTTCAGGAGACTTAGGGTACATTTAGAGCATGGAGAGAACTAGTATTAAATAATATACCCCACAAAATTTAGGCAGTGCTTTATCAAAATATTTTGCAAAGATGTTACAAATGATACAATTGCAAATATGTACAAGGTAATTATAAAAAAAACAAGGATTACATGAGAATAACACTTACATGTGTTCAAAGCATTGCAGGCAACCATGCTAGTGGAGCTTCCATACGTCCCAGCTCATTGGACGTGCTCAGGGCTCTCCAGGAAAAAGACAAGAAGTGACTACTTCTTTACCAGATGGAGTTAGAAGCCCGTGTTTAGAGTGATGGGTAGATCCACCGTGGGAGATTAAGAATATATATTTTCGTGTTATTAACTTAAATGGTTTGCCTAATATCATACAATAATGGAACAAAGGACTTCCATGAATTTTGGAGCCATTTTTCCAGTTCTAGCTGGCCACTTTCCACTGCAGGGATGCCGGTCGTAAATACCTTTGCTCTCAGAGCTAGAAGCAATAAACTCCTCTTCCCCCACACCTTAGAAAGGAAAGCTCTTGGCTGAGTGAAAGGGAAGGGGGGCTTTTTAGCCCACAGCCTGCTAGCAAGAGAAACTACTTATATGATATTTCATAGCATATCGTGACAAAGAGGCCAACTCTGCTTTATCTGGATTGCACAATGCGACCGCTCAGCCATGAATCCAAGACACTGAGCTTATCTTGACAACTGCTGCCTGTGATCGGTGGTGTCCTCAATGATGTCACCGAACATACATGGATCCGCCCATCAGTAATCAAAACTTCTGTTAACTCCAGATAGAGGTGCCTATGACCAGATCTGTGCATCAGCCACCTAATAAATTAGCAGCTTTCCCATATAAAGTGTTTTACAATAAGAAGAGGTTGATTGACTCATCTGGTCACATGCCTCTCCACCATGAGATTACGTAAGAGCCCTCGTTATGAACATCATATGTTAAAATAGGCTCCCTAATGCTCACCTCACCATTGATCTCTTTGGCCACTATATTGTTCTTCTTATATCAACTGTTGCACCTCTGATCTCTTCACTATAGGCCTGGTTGTACGGCCGAGTTCAAACACGTCATAAAGTTGCATCATCATTGCAACCTTATGACGTGCAACTTGGTCGCGAGTGGAAGTCCTGGCACATAGTGAAGGGCCCGAATATTCAGCACAGCCAATGACAGAAAAAAACAGGAACAGATGGCAAACAGCAGGGCAGCTGAAGAGGTATTACTTAAATGGAATCTGTCACCTAATTTTGGGCCTATAAACTGTGGCCACGCCATTAGGGGCTTATCTACTGCATTCTGTAATACTGTAGACAAGCCCCCGATGTAACCTGAAAGATAAGAAAATCAAGTTAGATTCCCCTTTGAAAAAGTATTGATTAAAAAAATAATAGTAATAATACTCCATCCTCTAGCTGCCTCGCTGCTCGCAATATGGTCCTCTTCTTTCTGCCATAGTGTGCCTGATATCCAAGACTCCCAGCAAAGTCTAAGATCCATGGGTCACTGTGTATCACTAGGACAACTCGTAAAGACTCATGGCTTACAGTATCATCTATATCAGGGTCTCAAACTGCATTCCTTGAGGGCCTCAAACCATGCGTGTTTTCAAGATTTCCTTAGCATTGCACAAGGTGCTAGAATCATTCTGTGCAGGTGATTAAATTATCACCTGTGCAATAGAAGGAAATCCTGAAAACATGACCTGTGTTAGGGGTCGAGTTCCCGCCTCTGCACAGGGGGAATCTCGGGCCGTCTCCTCTGCGGTCTCCCATTCTTCTCCTGCCGCGGTGGGGCCTGCTCAGCGGAGACGCCGGTCCCAGCATCTCGCTCAGTCTGACTCTGTACAAAGAGTTACTGCTGCTTTTCCTGCTTCTGCCATTGGAGTCAGTGCTGGGCAGCGGCGAGCAGACCTTTCTGGGACTAAGTCCTGCTTTTCTTGTTCTGAGCATGCCCAGAGTAAGATCTCTTAGTGGAGATCGAGTGTCACAAGATCAGTTTCTGCACCTAAGGCCATTGGTCCTTTCAGGAAGGTCCTGTAGGTGCTCACGCTCTGTGGCAGCCTCACTGGAGGAGTTAATAACTGACTCTACTCGTATTGACCTCTGTTTTAATGAGTGGAGGTTAGAGTGAGCCCAGTGTAGGCAGAGGTGTCGGCTGGCTCCTACTTTCGCCAAACCTCTGGAATCTCTGGTCCTGGTTCGTGAGTCACATGAGGCCATGGAAGTGTCACGATCTGCACTGCACGGGATCTGCACTCAAGGTCTGTCATGTTTGCCAGCAGTCAGGACATCTTGCCACCAGATGTCCCCAGCGGTCGAGGAAACGTCAGCGTCTAGTGGTCGTAGGTGGAGGTACTCTAGACACGGCGACGTTTGCCTCCAAATTGTCCTTTAAGGGGACAATTTTTATAGGCTCATCCTCCCACTTGGTAGAGCTCTGCGTGGATTCTGGGGCGGAGGGCAATTTTATGTCTTCTGCCTTCGCTCAACATCACGCAATACCCCTGGTTATGCTAGCTCAACTAGTAAAGGTACAAGTGGTGAATGAGTCGACACTGCCCTCACAGAAAACACACCAGACCATCCCTTTTACTCTGTTCATGTCGCCATCCCATCAGGAGATTATATCTCTGCTCGTCATTCCTGAGGGAATTGATGAGCTCCTGTTGGGGATACCTTGGCTACGATACCACTCTCCTCATATCGAGTGGTCCTCAGGCAGAATTCTGGGATCTGGTGAATCTTGTGGTGTAGGTGTCAGAGGGAGTGCGTTCAGGTTGCTACTACAGAGGTCTATCCTCTCTCCCCATGCAATATTGGCCTTATGCAGACGTGTCCTCTAAAAAGGCGGCGGAGACCCTTCCGCCCCATTGCCCCTATGACTGTCCTATTGATCTCTTGCCTGGTGGTGAGCCTCCCCGGGGTCGAGTCTATCCGTTATCTCTCCCGGAGACGGAGGCAATGTCTCAGTACATTCAAGAGAATCTGGCAAGAGGGTTCATCGGGAAGTCAGTGTTTCCTGCTGGGGCTGGGTTCTTCTTCGTGCAGAAGAAGAATGGTGAACTGCATCCATTCATAGACTACAGGGGTCTTAACGCCATCACCGTTAAGAATAAGTATGCTTTGCCCTTGATATCTGAGCTCTTCGATAGGCTTCGGGGAGCCAGGGTATTTACTAAATTAGATCTGCTGGGTGCTTACAACCTGATTCGCATCCGTGAGGGGGACGAATGGAAGATGGCTTTTAACCCCAGGGATGGGCACTATGAATATCTGGTGATGCCCTTCAGGCTCTGTAATGCCCCAGCCGTTTTCCAAGATTTTGTGAATGACATCTTCCGGGATATGCTCTCCACCTCGGTTGTAGTCTATCTGGATGATATTCTCATCTACTCTCCAGATATTGACTCCCACCGGAGAGATGTTTGCAAAGTCTTCGACCTCCTACGGGCAAACTCCCTCTATGCCAAGTTGGAGAAGTGTATGTTCGGGCAGGAGTCCTTACCTTTCCTAGGCTATATCATCTCCACCCAGGGATTGGCTATGGATCCTGCCAAACTACAGGCTGTGATGGACTGGCAGGAACCCCATTCTCTTAAAGCGGTGCAGCGCTTTATGGGGTTCATTAAATATTATCGCCAGTTTATTCCTCACTTCTCAACTTTGGTAGCTCCCTTGGTTGCCCTCACCAAGAAGGGGGCAAATCCCAAATTGTGGTCTAAGGAGGTCTCCAAGGCCTTTAACTTCCTAAAGTCACACTTTGCTAGCGCTCCCATCCTACATCGCTCCCTGCTGGAGCAGTCCTCTTCCAAAAGGATGCTCAAGGTTGGAAGCATCCTTGCTTCTTCTTTTCTAAGACCTTCTCACCAGCAGAGAGGAATTATTCCATCGGGGACAGGGAGTTGCTAGCCATGAAGTTGGCTTTCTCGGAGTGGAAACATCTCTTGGAGGGAGCTCATTTTCCCTTCCAAGTCTTCACAGATCATAAAAATTTGGTGTACCTGCAGACAGCCCAGCGGTTAAATTCTCGCCAGGCCAGATGGTCCTTGTTCTTCTCCCTGTTTCATTTCACCCTCCATTTTCTTTCTGGGGAGAAGAACATTCGTGCCGACGCTCTCTCTCACTCCATTGTGTCATCTGTGGAGGAGGAAGAGGAGCCTCGGCTTATTGTCCGCACCGATAGCCTGAGAACTGTGGCCCCGGTTTCGCTAGAGTCTGTGGCTCCGGGCAAGACTTTTGTACCATCCAGTTTGCGATCGGTGGTTCTCTCTTGGGCTTACCTGTCCAGGGGGGGTGGACATTTTGGTTCAAAAAGGACATCTGAGTTACTGGCGAGGACATACTGCTGGCCGCATATGGCTCGTGATGTCGCAGACTATGTTCGGGCGTGTGTCTCTTGCACCAAGAACAAGTCCCCTTGGCAACGGCCAGCTGGGTTGCTTTACCCTCTGCCGGTGGAGGACAGGCCCTGGGAGATGGTCGGGATGGACTTTGTGGTGGGCTTACCCAAGTCTCGTAGCTGCACCATTATCTGGGTGATCACCGACCATTTTTCCAAAATGGTTCATTTGGTGCCTCTTCCACGGCTCCCTTCTGCACGTGCTCTGGCAGCCTTGTTCATCAACCATATCTTTCGCTTACAAGGTATGCCGGACAAGTCCCCAGTTTGCATCTCGATTCTGGAGGGAGCTTTGTCGTCTACTCAGTATTGAGTTAAATCTCTCCTCGGCTTATCATCCCGAGACGAATAAGTTGGTTGAGAGAGCCAATCAGACTCTGGTCACTTATTTACGACATTTTGTCTCTGCCAGGCAGAATGACTGAGCAACCTTGTTACCGTGGGCAGAGTTTGCCCTGAACAATGCTGTAGCCGACTCTACCGGTTAGACTCCTTTCCTCCTTAATTATGGCCAGCATCCGCTTGTTCCTGTGACTATGCCCGTTCCTCTGCTGACTCCAGGGTGGCAGACTGGGCAGTGAAGGCACGAGATATTTGGGACCGCACTCAGGATGCCATCCGGGCCTCCAAGGAGAGGATGAGGTCCTCCGTCGATGCACATCGTCGCCCTGCCCCAAACTTTGCTCCTGGTGACTTAGTGTGGCTCTCCGCTCGTAACATCAGGGTGCGTGTTGAGTCCACTAAGTTTGCTCCTCGCTGCATGGGCCCCTTCAAGGTCCTCAAACAGGTTAAACCTGTGGTCTCCGTCTAGCCCTTCCTCCATTCCAGGTATCACTGACACCTTTCATGTGTCCCTCCTTAAGCCCTTATACATGTCCCGGTTTTCTGAGTCTTCTGCCTGGACATCGGGTTCGTCTACGGACAATTACAAGGTGAACGCTATTTTGGGGTGCAAGGTGGTTCGTGGCAAAAAATTTTATTTGGTGGACTGGAAGGGTTACGGTCCTGAGGATAGGTCCTGGGAGCCTACTGAGCACATTCTGGCTCCGCAGCTCATTGCTGCCTTCGAACGTAGCGAGGCCCAAGGAGGGGGGCCCTAGGAGGGGGGGTAATGTTAGGGGTCGAGTTCCCGCCTCTGCACAGGGGGAATCTCGAGCCGTCTCCGCTGCGGTCTCCAATTCTTCTCCTGCCGCGGTGGGGCCTGCTCAGCGGAGACGTCGGTCCCAGCGTCTCGCTCAGTCTGACTCGGTACAAAGAGGTACTGCTGCTTTTCCTGCTTCTGCCATTGGAGTCAGTGCTGTGCAGCGGTGAGCAGACCTTTCTGGGACTAAGTCCTGCTTTTCTTGTTCTGAGCATGCCCAGAGTTAGATCTCTCAGTGGAGATCGAGTGTCACGAGAGCAGTTTCTGCACCTAAGGCCATTGGTCCTTTCAGGAAGGTCCTGTAGGTGCTCACACTCTGTGGCAGCCTCTCATTGGTCCTTCTAGGAAGGTCCTGTATGTGCTGCAACTATTTAAGGCTCGCATGGCCGCACGGCCATGCGCTAGAATTGTTCTATGCTATTTGCTTTGCGCCAGTGTAAGTCACATAAGAGTGTGTTAAGGAACCCGGCTGAAATAAGCCCCTAGAATGCTGGCACCTCCGGCGAGGAGATTGTGTTTGTATGTATTCAGGGACCTGGCTGAAATAAGCCCCTAGAATGCTGGCACCTCCGGCGAGGAGTTTTGTGTGCATGCTTGACCACTGACTGCTCTCTGTTTGGGCAGTTAGCCTGTGCCTCTGTGAAGTCTAACAGGGCACAGTGCTTTGCTTTCACGGCTACTCGGTAAATTAACTCAGTTAGTCCATACCGCCATATAGTGCCGCCGTTTGCTAGCAGCAGGTTCTTCTGCACGGTGGACCCCGGGCTGCGAACGCACCAATAACAATAAAAACATCTATATTTACTCGGTGTGTTCCGCTAGCCCTTACAACCTGTTTGCAGCCCTCAAGGAATGCAGTTTGAGACCTCTGATCTATATGCTGATAACACTCAGATCTACCTCTCTGACTCTGACATCACTTTTCTGCTGACCATAATCCCAGAATGTGTATCAGCCATATCCTACTTCTTTTCATCACTCTTCCTGAAGCTCAATGTGGACAAAACTGAAGTCATCATATTTCCTCCATACTTTTCCACTCCCCTACTCTATCATAATAAATTAATCAATGACATCACGCTTTCCCCTGTAGACACAAAACAGAATAGTAAAACCAAAAACACTCAGTTTGAAAAAAATTTTTTGCAGTAATCTGCAAGTGCTAGTAAAAGATGTAAAAAACAGGGTATTTGGTTGATACGTTTTTTGCAAAAAATGTATACTAAGCTGCTCTACCAAACTTCACGGTATACCCATATCAGAGCAGTCCTAACTAATGTATGCAATCCCTATCTGATGTATTTAAAAACCTGATCATCTGTATATTACCTGTGTGAACAGGGTTCAGAGAGGAAAAATCCATGTGTGCATACAGAGTAGAACAGCTTTTGTGCAGATAGCCCAAGAGGAGTGGTGGAACTCCCCAGTCTTGTAGACACAAGAGAACAATTATGGAAACAGGAACACATGGGCTACTTGCACAGTGAACAAGTCTGTAGGATCATGTTCACACACCACCAAGAAACCTGAAGACACAAAAGAGAATAGTAAAACCAAAAACACTCAGTTTGAAAAAAATTTGCAGTAATCCGCAAGTGCTAGTAAAAGATGTAAAAAACAGGGCATTTGGTTGATACGTTTTTTGCAAAAAATGTATACTAAGCTGCTCTACCAAACTTCACGGTATACCCATATCAGAGCAGTCCTAACTAATGTATGCAATCCCTATCTGATGTATTTAAAAACCTGATCATCTGTATATTACCTGTGTGAACAGGGTTCAGAGAGGAAAAATCCATGTGTGCATACAGAGTAGAACAGCTTTTGTGCAGATAGCCCAAGAGGAGTGGTGGATACCTCCACAGTCTTGTAGACACAAGAGAACAATTATGGAAACAGGAACACATGGGCTACTTGCACAGTGTAGCCCATGTGTTCCTGTTTCCACGCTTTCCCCTGTAGCAGCAGTCCACTGTCTCGGAGTAATCCTTGACTCTGCTCTGTCCTTTAAACTGCAAATCTAAGCTCTTATCACCACCTGCCTCCTCCAACTCAAAAATATTTCCAGAATCTTTACTTTCCTCAACACTGAATCTACTAAAATGTTACTGCATGTCCTCATCATCTCCTGCCTCGACTACTGCAGTGGCCTCTAAGTTAGCACATTTCCAGTCCATTCTTAAATCTGCTACCTGATTAATCCACCTCTCTCCTCCCTACTCCTCCACTTGTCCCCTCTACAAATCTCTTCATTTGCTCCCAATTCCAGTTCCAGTTCAAACTAAAAGAAAAAAAAGGTTTTGGTATGGTGTTAGTCATTTGAGAAAAGGTTGATTGTTTTCAATGGGAGAAGGCTTGCTTTGCAACACCATTTATTTTATTTTTGTTAGCCATTAAAAGGTATCATAACTGCAAGATTATTCTTTGGTTTCGCCCACTGAGAACAATCAATTATTTCAAACTACTAACACTGACCATCCATAATCTGTCTCCTCCATATATCTCCGAACTAATCTCTCAATATCTTCTTGTAAACGTCCTGTTCTCTGGTCCTCATTCTCTCCTTCATGCTCATACATTCCTCACCCTCTTCTCATGAGTGTCCCCCATTCTCTGAAATTCTGTGCCCCAACATGTCTGATTATCCACAACATTCATAACTTTCAGACGGAACTTGAAAAACCAATGTTAGGGCTAGCGGAACGCACCAAATAATAAGAAAGATAGAATAAGGTGCGTTTGCAGCCCGGGGTCCACCGTGCAGAGATGGAACCTGCTGCCAAGTAATGACGGACTATATGGCAGTACAATGTGAATACACACACGGGTTAACTTCACCCTGTGTGAAGAAAGCGAACCCTGTTAAGTCACAGGGCCGCGGTACCGCACACAAGAGCGCAAGCAAAGAGTCACCGAGCTCAGTCCCAAGACTTGGGATCCGAGTACGTCTAGGCTTCTTGCGCTCGACACCGCTAATGGGGTGTCAGCGTAACCAAAATAATAATTAAAGATGCACGAGAGTACGAGCTGTGACCGTACTGGCGGACGCCACTAAGCACCCAGACTTGAGCTAAAGAAGCGCTCTAATGGCACGTGACGCCGTACTGGCGGTCACAGCAGTAGATGCTGTTTTGTTTGTTAACGCTGTGAGTTCAGCCGGGCGCTAGATTGCAGCCATACACCTTACACGAACAGACATACACAAGGGATGGGTTTTATAAGGAATGACTTGCACTCATCAACACACACACAATAACAATTGTATACTAGCGCATGGCCGTGCGGTTATGCGAACCTTATATAGCTGCAGCATGTACATGACCTTCCCAGAAGGACCAATGGGAGGCTGCCACAGAAGTTGAGCACCTTCAGGACCTTGCTGGAGGACCAATGGGATCTGCTGCAATATCTGAGCATGTGACCCTCGATCTCCAACGGGAGATCTTGCCCTGGGCATGCTCAGAAGGGGAAAAGCAGGACTTAGTCCCAAAAGCGTCTGCTCGCCGCTGACCAGCACTGGCTTCAATGGCAGAAGCTGGAAAAGCAGCAGTAACCCTATGCACAGAGTGAGACTGAGCAAGATGCTGGGACCAAAATCTCCGCTCAGCAGGCTCCACTGCGGCTGGAGAAGAATGGGAGACCGCAGCAGAGATGGTTTGAGATTTCCCCTGTGCAGAGGCAGGAACTCGACACCTAACACCCATCTCTTTAAGAAATCTTTCAGCATGCAATGACTCCGCTGTCACCTCATTACCACTGGATTTGCTGTAACCCCACAACCTACTGTCTCTTCCCCCATTACCCTGTAGAAAGTACGTCTGCAAGTACAGGGCCCTTTGCCTTTTGCGCCAGTATGCCTTTGAAAGTTTATTCATTGTAATTTATATTTATACATTATATTTAACCCCTTCTCGTGTACAGCACCATGGAATCAATGGTTCTTTTAAAATAAATATATAACAATAATATTAGTAATAAAAAAATCATAAAGTCATGATGTTGAAATCATGTCCTTATAACTTGATTTGACATTGCCTTCTCTGCAACAATAAAAAAATAATGCACACATAACATAGAAAATAAAGAAAAACAAATGTCAGATAAAATTAAAAAAAGTGGGTTGCAACTGAAATACATGAAGATGGCCTTGTGAGTACTGTTAGTTTATTTCAATCAGCAATATGGAACATTTGTAGTTTCTTTTTTATTTATCTTCTCTACAGTCATTGATGTAGTATATCTGCACAGTAATTCATTAACATTCAATGTATTTGAGTAAAGTTGTATAATTACATGTGATGTAATGAAGCATCTTATAAAATATTGTTCTTGTTAAACATGTTATAATTAATTCAAATTACCTCTGTCAAGTTTTCCTTGATTTACCTGATAATTATAGCTTACCTAATGAAGCATTCTTCTCCTATTGTAACCTAATCCTGAACAATTGTAATAATGGGGGCTTCTGACAGTACATATACAAACGTTTCACTTGTTTTCCGATTAAATCTTTCTTTGCTCCTCACACCAAACATTGTATGAAAATATAGAACATGTGTAACAAATTTACATTAAATATTCTATTCCATCCTATGTCCAGGGCTTGAGGTCATGTGTATTGATTTGTGACACCATGTCATCTAAGTATTCCCCTGAATGAACAGATGACATTATTTTTTCCATCTGTCCCTACTTGCCAGTGATTTCCTAGAATTTTCTAAATTTGAAAACTGTGTAATGCTTAATGTATTTATGTGGTGCATCATCCTAATTAAAATATAGTATCAGCTGGATGTTATATATTAAAGGAGTTTTCCAGAAAAACCTAAATTGAATTTACTCACTACAAAATATATATACTACATGGTAGCCCGATTCTAACGAATCGGGTATTCTAGAATATGTATGTAGTTTATTTATGAAGATTTTAGAATAATACATTGAATACACAGGATTTGGCCGGCCGCGGCCAATTAGCGAAGCGTGGTTCAACTTCCGCGCCAATTCGCGGCCAGACTACGCCTGATTGTTCGCAGCTGGCCACACAGTATATAGCACAGCCACGTAGTATATAACAGCCCACATAGTAAATAGCACAGCCACGTAGTATATTGCACATCCACGTAGTATATAGCACAGCCCACAGAGTATATAGCACAGCCCATGGAGTATATAGCAGAGCCACGTAGTATATAACACAGCCCACGGAGTATATAGCACAGCCATGTAGTATACAGCACAGCCTACAGAGTGTATAACAGCCCACATAGCATATAACACAGATCACATAGTATATAACAGCCCAC
This sequence comes from Ranitomeya imitator, assembly GCF_032444005.1. Taxonomy (NCBI): domain Eukaryota; kingdom Metazoa; phylum Chordata; class Amphibia; order Anura; family Dendrobatidae; genus Ranitomeya; species Ranitomeya imitator. Next base: position 82,488,152 of record NC_091282.1, read on the forward strand.
GCATGCAGTATATAACACAGCCCACATAATGTATAACACAGGCCACGTAGTGTATAACACAGGCCGCGTAGTGTATAGCACAGCCCACGTAGTGTATAGCACAGCCCACGTAGTATATTGCACAGCCCAAGTAATACATTGCACAGCCCAAGTAGTACATTGCACAGCCCAAGTAGTACATTGCACAGCCCACATAGTACATTGCACAGCCCATGCAGTATATAGCACAGCCCACGCAGTATATTGCACAGCCCACGCAGTATATTGCACAGCCCATGTAGTATATTGCACAGTCCATGCAGTATATAGCACAGCCCACACAGTATATTGCACAGCCCAAGTAGTATATTGCACAGTCCATGCAGTATATAGCACAGCCCATGCAGTATATAGCACAGCCCATGCAGTATATTGCACAGCCCACGTAGTATATTGCACAGCCCAAGTAGTATATTGCACAGCCCACATAGTATATTGCACAGCCCACGTAGTATATTGCACAGTCCATGCAGTATATAGCACAGCCCACGCAGTATATTGCACAGCCCATGTAGTATATTGCACAGTCCATGCAGTATATAGCACAGCCCACACAGTATATTGCACAGCCCAAGTAGTATATTGCACAGTCCATGCAGTATATAGCACAGCCCATGCAGTATATAGCACAGCCCACGCAGTATATTGCACAGCCCACGTAGTATATTGCACAGCCCAAGTAGTATATTGCACAGCCCACATAGTATATTGCACAGCCCACGTAGTATATTGCACAGTCCATGCAGTATATAGCACAGCCCACGTAGTATATTGCACAGCCCAAGTAGTATATTGCACAGCCCACATAGTATATTGCACAGCCCACATAGTACATTGCACAGCCCACATAGTACATTGCACAGCCCATGCAGTATATAGCACAGTCCACGCAGTATATTGCACAGCCCATGCAGTGTTATGATCTGGTGGCCTAGGAGCAGCATGTGACGTACTCTGGAGAAGGTGGTACCTGTACTGACCGCAGACCCTGAACTTAGCAGCGCAACTAGAAATAGCCGTGGGATGTATCTAACACTCCCTAGACACTTCGACACAGCCTAAGGACTAACTTCCCCTAAAGATAGAAACAGAAAACTATCTTGCCTCAGAGAAAATCCCCAAAGGATAGACAGCCCCCCACAAATATTGACTGTGAGAAGAGAGGGAAATGACAAACGCAGACTGAAATCAGGATTAGCAAAGGAGGCCTTACTAGCTAAAAAGGAAGAATAGGACAGAGAACTATGCGGTCAGTATTAAAACACTAGAAAATATTCACCACAGAAAATACAAAACTCCACATCTGACTAAAGACATGGAGGGTATATCTGCATCTCCAGAGATACCGCTTGGCTGCAAAAAATCCTTTCTCAGACAAGCTGGACAAGACAAAACATAAAAATGCACTGAACTATAAGGCCCACAGCATGTGGATAGCAGAAACAAAGCCAGGACTTATCTTTGTTGACAAGCACAGCAAGGGATGTGAATCCTCCAAAAACAATGGACAACTGGCACTGACTAAAGGATCAAGCAGGACTAAATAGCTGAGTCCAAATTGCAAAAAGTGAACACACCTGATAAATGCTGCGATCCACAGACAGCAGCACTACCACTCATAACCACCGGAGGGAGCCCAAGAACAGAATTCACAACAATGCAGTATATTGCACAGCCCACGTAGTATATTGCACAGTCCATACAGTATATAGCACAGCCCACGCAGTATATTGCACAGCCCATGCAGTCTATTGCACAGTCCACACAGTATATTGCACAGCACATGCAGTATATTGCACAGCACACGCAGTATATTGCACAGCCCACGTAGTATATTGCACAGCCCACGTAGTATATTGCACAGCCCGCGAAGTATATTGCACAGCCCGTGTAGTATATCGCACAGCCCACGTAGAACATTGCACAGCCCACGTAGTATATTGCCCAGCCCACGTAGTATATAGCACAGCCCACGTAGTATATTGCACAGCCCACGTAGTATTTAGCAATGTGGGCATCATATCCCTGTTAAAAAAAAAGAATTAAAATAAAAAATAGTTATATAATCACCTTCCGTTGGCCCCCGGATCCAGGAAGCGTTTACCGATGCTCCTCGCGCGCTCTGGTCTCAAGAGTGCATTGTGGTCTCGCGAGATTATGACGTAGCGGTCTCGCGAGACTGATACGTCATCATCTCGCAAGATCACAATGCATGGAGCGGACACCGGAGCGTCGCGAGGAGCAGGAAAGTCCTGTTCTGGATCTGAGGGGGCGATGGACGGTGAGTATATAACGATTTTTTATTTTTTTAATTATTTTTAACATTATATAGAGTAATGTAGCGGCGCTAGTGACACAGCATAAAAAAGCAGCAAGTTACTCCCTTACCACATAGGGGGAAGAAAAGGAAAAATGTAAGTGTGATAAAACAATCAAACTTGCGCTAAGAAATGCATGCAGATGAGGCCATAATATTAATAATTTACCTGGTGAGGAGGAGATTGCACAAAAGGTAGTAGAGTTGCTTGCATATGATTAGGAATACACTACTCCAGGTCTAGAGGTAGAGACAAATAAATATATTAAGGTATTGAGGAGCGTAAGTACCAATGAGCGGATATCTGCTACCGGGTCCACACGCGGTAGATGTAGATAGTGTCAGCAGGAGCGATACACGTGAGTGCTGTAGGTTAAATACTTAACTTCGCTTTCCTTGCGGAGGTTAGAGATGCTGACGATTGTTCATGGCGTACTGCCCCGGCCGGTGACAGCCGCCTCTTGCAAGGGAAAGTGTGTTAAGAGCGCGGCGCTCTGTAGTATTGCAGCTGGCAGGACCTGCGTTAAATTCGGGTCACGTGTCCAGTACGTCACGTGGTGCCCCTGTCGGCGGTACGGAGCACTGTTGGAGCCAAGAATAACCAACGCGTTTCGGAATAACACCGATTCCTTCTTCAGGGTAGGCTCCCGCTGTGCTCTGCTGGTTTTATATATACTTGGCTCCCTAACTATGTGTCAATCAAACGCAAAGAGTTCAACTCCATTATTTAACCCCTTAGGCTTAAGGGTGTCTAATTCAAAAATGAGCCGGGTCTCTTCCCTGGACATTTGTTTGATATAATCCCCATTACGCCAATCTTTGTGGACTAATTTAATCCCGGCTACCTTCATTCCATTTATGGAGCCTCCGTGGTGGATTGCGAAATGCTTAGAGAGGGGATGCTCGTCATATTTTCTCTTAATATTACGTAGGTGTTCTTGGATCCTCCTGCATAGGGGGCGTTTCGTTCGCCCCATATACAGCTTTTTGCAGGGACACTCAATTGAATAAATAGCTCCTCTAGTAGTGCATATAATGAAGTCAGTAATTTCTACTTGTGTACCATTGCGGGATGTTACAAACTTTTGCTTAGTTAGATGCTGCGACTTACACATCTTGCACTTTTGACCTGGAAAGAAGCCTTTTATGACTTGTTTAAGAGGACCTGTGTGTTTCTGTGTTGGAACTGGGCATCACATGGTGGGGGCAACAAGAGAGCCCAAATTCCGTGCTCTTCTAAAGACAAAGCGTGGAAAGTTTTGTAATTTATCACCAATGACTTTATCATCTTGTAAGAGAGACCAATGTTTTTTAACGATCTTTCTTAGTATTTGGGTGTTGGAATTATATTGCATGATAATTGGAATAGATATTTTATTGTCACTCTCATTAAGATTATCATCTGTCTCAATCTTATCGGTGATGAGTTGTTCCCTAGGGATGCTGCCGACATCATTCCTTGTTTCCAGCAAGTATTTGTGATTATATCCCTTTTTTGCAAATTTTTCTTTAAGGATATCTGATTCCTTGGTAAAGTCAGTATGTCTGGAGCAATTTCGGTTTATCCGCATAAATTGGCTGCGTGGGACGTTAAGTAGCCATCTTGGAAGATGGCAGCTGCCCATAGAGATATAGCTATTTGAGTCCGTTGGTTTGCTATATGTGCGTGTCTGGATTTTCCCATTTTCAATAAAAATATTTAAATCTAAAAAATGAATACTCTCTTTATTAATTGTTGCTGAGAATTGAAGATAAAAATCATTAATATTAAGTGTGTTTAAAAACTGGTCCAGTGAAGCGTCATCACCTTCCCATATAAAAAGGACATCATCGATAAAACGTAGCCATAGGGCCAGGCCCGCGCGCAGATGCCCCTCCTGGAAAATGTGGAGCTCCTCCCACATGCCAATGTAAAGGTTTGCATAACTAGGCGCGAACCTGGTCCCCATGGCTGTGCCCCACTGCTGGGCATAGCAGTCCGCCTTATATTTAAAAATATTGTGTGTTAAAATAAAAAGTGCACAATCACTTAAAAATTCTACTTTATTTGCAGAAAAAAGTTGTGAAGAGTTTAAAAAATGCGAGGTTACATCGAGTGTGCCCAGTATATAGTTTTCCTTCCATTGTATCTTATTGAGAATCTGTAGGACATGTTTACTGCCTTTAAGATGAGATGGCAGTGTTGGAACTATTTTTTGTAAAAAGCAGTCCACATAATGGGATAAATTGGAAGTAAGGCTTCCAATGCCTGAAATAATCGGACAGCCTGGAGGATTGGTGAGATCCTTATGGATTATTGGGAGGTGGTAAAAAATGGGTATCCTAGGATGTGGGGTGTAAATATATTCAAATTCTCGTTTGTTCAATGCGCCATCCTCTAGACCTTCACTCAGAAGCAGTTTTAAAGCCTGTGTGAATTGTACTGAGGGATCACTATCCAATTTCTTATAGGTCCTAGTGTCTCCTAAAAGGCAACGTGATTCATTGTCATAATATGATTCGTCCAGAATAACAATACCCCCCCCCCTTTATCGACTGGACGGATCACAATATCTCTTCTCTGTTGTAAGCCGTATATGGCCTCTCTTTCTTTTTTTGAGAGGTTGTATTTGAACCTGGAGCATTTTTTCTCACTGGCATTTTTTATGTCGTTAATGACATTCTTTTGGAATACTTCAAAGGCCTCAGAGTATTCGTTTAGGGGGTTAAATGCCGATTTGGGCCGTAAGTTAGTGTATGTGTCTGATTGTACATCATTATTGGGGGAAACTACTGAAATACAATTAGTAGAGGTTTTTTTAAGAAAATGTTTTTTTATCGCTAACTTACGCATGAATTGCTTAATGCCAATAAAGGCATGAAATTTATCGAATTTAGCAGCTGGGGCATATTTCAAGCCTTTTTGTAATAGTAAAGTTTCGTTGTCCTTTAGTGTATATTTACTTAAATTATAGATTTTCTGTGTATCATCATTTATTGTTTCATTTATTTTTTCACGTTGTGTCTTCTTTTTTTGGGAGAATTTCCCCGCCCTACAGCCCCTGTAACGTTTTTTCTTTGTCCCAATTGAAAAAACGGATTAATAGTTTTTGGGGGGCTTGGTGTTGTTGGGATCTAGTCTTTGTTCACACCGTTCCACTAGTATGTGGTTCTGGTGAATTATTAACAAGTGATTCAATAGTGGGATTTAGAACATCAAAGCGATTCTGTGTTACTAATGGTGTCTCAGTCAGGGCTATGGTTTGGGGGGTATCAGTGGGCTCTATATGTGCAGCACTAATAGAAATAGAGTCTCTTTGAGAATTGCTTGGAGCCGGTGCCTCATTAATATCTGGGGTGGGGTGCACAGAGAACTCCTCTTCTGATAAGCTGACCGATAAAAGACTTCCGTCTACTTGGTCAATAGTTTCAAATTCATTATAGTAAGATCTAGATTGAAAGGAGGGGATAGCATCCCGGCCAAATTTCTTTTTCTTTTTTTCTATAATTTCTTTCTCTTTATTATTAACACGATTTTTTATGCTATTTGATAGACTCCTTATCTCTGGATGGTCTTTGTAAGGATCAATTTCTTTAAATAATCTGGAGATCTCACATTTGCTTGCCATTAATTGGTCTTTTCGTTTACTAATGATGAAAGAGACAGCCTGTTTTGAAAAGGTCTTAAGTAGAGAGTCCCATTCCTTTAAAGTCCTATCATCACCTATATCCCCCGAAAGGTGTTTCTGAATTTGCAAGCCTTTGGGGATACTATCAAAGGCTAAATATCGTTCAAGGGTGACAACTTCCCATAAGTCCCTTGTTTCTTTGAGAAGTAATTGTTCTAACTGTCTCAATGATTCTTTGATATTGTGTATATTATCTTCATTAATAATATTAGGTGTTTTTTGCTGGCCTAAATTAAAGAAAGATTGAATGTATTGAATACGCTCTTTTCTGTCCTCCCAGAGCGTCTCTAGAGGTGTCTCTACCTCTAGACCTGGAGTAGTGTATTCCTAATCATATGCAAGCAACTCTACTACCTTTAGTGCAATCTCCTCCTCACCAGGTAAATTATTAATATTATGGCCTCATCTGCATGCATTTCTTAGCGCAAGTTTGATTGTTTTATCACACTTACATTATTTTTAACATTAGATCTTTTTACTATTGATGCTGCATAGGCAGTATCAATAGTAAAAAGTTGGTCACACAGGGTTAATAGCAGCTTTAATGGAGTGCATTACACTGCGGCATAACATGGTCCGTTAGCGCTGCCATTAACCCTGTGTGAGTGCTGACTGGATGGGAGTATGGAGCGGGCACTGACTGCAGGGAGGAAGGAGCGGCCATGTTGCCGCCGGACTGTGCCCGTCGCTGATTGGTCGTGGCAATGGTCATGGGCGTTTTGCAACGACCAATCAGCGACTTGGATTTCCATGATAGACAGAGGCCGCAACCAATGAATATCCGTGACAGACAGACAGAAGGACAGACAGAAAGATGGATGTGACCTTTAGACAATTATATAGTAGATATATGTATGAATTTATATATAGAGCATATATACATTTGAATTTATATATATATATATATGAAACATTATCGTGTACTATATATACTTTCGTTTGTTAAAAGGTGGATTTAGTTTTTTCCTCCCTTTCTTTCAATGGTCATTACTTTTTCATTTTTCCTTTAATATAGCTATATGAGGGCATGTTTATTGCGAGACGAGTTGAACTTTTGAATGACATCATTAATTTGACTACATAGTGTCCTGCAAAACAGGAAAAAATTACAAGTGGAGTAAAATGGAAAAAAAAGTGCAATACCACAATTGTTTTTTTTTTCTTTTATTTACCATGTTCACTATATAGTAAAACTTACCCGGCAATATAATTCTGCAAGTCAGTGTGGGTACGAAGATACCAAACATGCTGGGCTGCATCCAAAGAACACCATACCTACTGTGAAGCATGGGGGTGGCAACATCATGCTTTGGGGCTGTTTCTCTGCAAAGGGACCAGGACGACTGATCCATGTACATGAAAGAATGAATGGGGCCGTGTCTCGTGAGATTTTGAGTGCAAACCTCCTTCCATCAACAAGGACATTGAAGATAAAATGTGGATGGGTCTTTCAGCATGACAATAATTCCAAGCACACCGCCAGGGCAATGAAGGCTTTGTAAGAAGCATATGAAGGTCCTGGAGTGGCCTAGCCAGTCTCCAGATCTGCTTGGAAAAATGGGCCAACATACCACCAACAGTGTGTGCCAACCTTGTGAAGACTTACAGAAAACATTTGACCTTTGTTATTGCCAACAAAGGATATATAACAAAATATTGAGATGAACTTTTGTTAATTACCAAATACTTATTTTCCACCATAATTTGCTAAATAAATCTTGCCAAATCAGACAAGATGATTTTCTGAATTTATTTTCTCATTTTAACTCTCATAGTTGTGGTCTACCTATGATGTCAATTACAGGCCTCTCTCATCTTTTTCAAGTGGGAGAACTTGCACAATTGGTGGCTGACTAAATACTTTTTTCCCCACTGTATATATCTATAAGTATGTGCATTATTTCAATTCTTTGATTTGACATAGGGCAGTGATTTGAACTTTTATATATTTATTTTTTAAACTTTCCTTCACATTTTTTACTGACTTTATCCTTTTCACCCCTGGACCATTTTCTGTTTCTGTCTTTTGCTCCCCTTCTTTTCAGAGCCATAGCTTTTCTATTTTTCCATCATATGGCTGTGTGAGGGCTTGTTTTTGTGGGATGAGTTGTACTTTTGAACTACACGATTGACTTTACCATATAATGTTCTGGAAAATGGTAAAAATAATCCAAGTGAGGTGAAAATGCAAAAAAAGTGGAATTCCACAATTGTTTTTGGTTTTTATTTTACCATGTTCACCAAATGCTACAAATGACCTGCCATTGTGATTCTTCAGGTCTTTACCAGTTTGCAGATATCAACCCCATATGGGTTCTTTTTTATTTAAGTTGTGAAAAAAAATCCAAAGTTTGGTTAAAAAAAAAAATTGTGTCATCATCTGAGATCCGTAGCACCTCCATTTTCGGGATCTGGAACTGGATGATGGCTTATTTTTTGCATGCCAAGCTAACATTCTTACTGATACCATGTTGGTATTGGATACGATCTTTTGATCACCTATTATTGCATTTCAATGTAACGTTGAGGCGACCAAAGAAACTAATTCTGGCATTTTGGTTTTTTTTCTCATGACGCCATTTACCGATTGGATTAATTATTTTTTTACATTGATAGATATGGCAATTCTTAAAGTGGCAATACCAAATATTATTATTTTTTTTTCATTGTTTTATTTTGAATGGGGCAACTGTTATATGTTTTTTTGTAATATTTACAAAAACATTTTTTTACTTTTTACTAGCTTCAATTGTCTCCATAAGAGACTAGAAGCTGTGATCATCTGATCGCCTGTTCTCCCTGTGTAGCTTCAGCCTTGCTCTGCATAGCAGGAATGCTCACTTGCTATGAGTGCTGACCGCTCGGCAGTGCTCAAACCTATATGGCTACGACAACCACAAGGGTGTCCTGTAGACCCCAGGTTGTCATGCCAACCCATCGATGACCCACAGTCATGTGACACGGGCGCAAACGGAGGGGTTCCGCTGTGGAATTTAACATGTATCACAATTCCACCCTTGGCTGTTAGGAGCACATGGCAGCTGATGAAATTAGAGGACGTGTTCCAGAGCCCACATCAAAGGGGAAACCCTTCATGCTCTGTACATGTATGGTGCATGTCATGAAGGGGTTAATAACTTGAAGCCTGTATCTTCTGTCATTCACAGGATATTCAGGACTGTGATGGAGTCATCAGCAGACCCCGGCTATCATGACAACCCATTGTCACCCCATGTGACAGGCACGTCGAATGGTGGGATTAATGATGTGCTTCCAGCCAGGACATGTTAAATCCCGCTGTCAGTGATTGACTGCGAGATTTAAAGGGAACCTGTCAGCAGGATTGTGCACAGTAACCTACAGACAGTGTCAGGTTGGCACCACTATACTGATTAAAATGATACCTTGTTTGATATAATCGGCCTTGTGGTTGTTGTTTAATCTTTATTTTCAGTTTTGAGTTAATGATATTCCCGTGCTCCAGGGCGGCCTGTGTCGGGGTCTTCATGTGGCGGTCTGATTAGGTATTCGTAGTTCATTGTTTAAAAATAAATAAATTTGCCAAATCTCAATACTGGACAGCTTGTAGATGCACAGAAAATACACTTGGGAGAAAGAGAGCGAGAGGAACTGCTAATCATAAAAGGCGACACTCTGTTGGATAGAGAGAGAGGATCCGCTGAGAGTAAGAGCTTACACTCTACAGGAATGAGACTTATCCAGTGACTTTAGAGGTGAAAACGATTCTACTGTAAAAATTGTGCTCCACTGGGAACCACTGATCTGTGATATCTCAGGTACTGACCACTACTGTACAAGGTATGATAATTCATAAGATGTCATAGCTGAAGGACATTATGGGGATGCCTTGAAAAAAGTCATTAGCCTGCTCTCTGATGCTTCAGCAGTGTGGGAAATGGTGCCGGGTAAGATTTTTTTTTTGTTAGAATTTGTATGAAACCATGAATTTCAGGAAATTCTAACTCGATCCAACGCAAATTGATCTGCTCATCTCTACACATCAGTATTATAAATGGCCTATGGTATTGTGACGCTAGTCGCTTCTCACGGCTAAGGCATGAATCAGAGTGGTCAGGGATTCCAACGTCAGAAGCCATGAGGTTACGTCATAAACAGGAGGAAGAGACAAAAGCATAGTCAGGTAACGTTCCAAGGTCAGAGTACCGGGAGGATAACGGATCAGAGTTGAGTCTCTGTAACACCACATGGACATGTTCCTTGTGAGCGTACAGGTCTGGCGAGAAAATTAGAATGTCATTGAGGTATATTACAACAAACTTCCGAATGCAATCCGAGAAAATATCATTCAGAAAATTCTGAAACACAGCAGGTGCATTAGATAATCCGAAAGGCATGACAAGGTTTTCAAACAGACCCTCAGACTTTAAAAAAGGCCGTTTTCCACTCATCACCCTTCAAGTTTAGAAAACACACTGGTCCCCAGAAGCTGATTATATAGATCGGGATGAGTGGAAGTGGGTAGGTATTTTCAACCTTGATCTTGTTTAGTTCTCAGAAATCAAGGCAAGGATGGAGACCCCCATCTTTCTTTTTAACAAAGAAAAATTCAGCAGCTACAGGGGAGGTTGAAGGACGGATAAGACCCTTCTATAAACTTTTGTTAACATATTCTTTCATGGCGGTCCGTTCAGGCCCCAACAAATTGTAATGGCGAGCTTTTGGCAATTTGGTGCTAGGAATAAGGTCAATAGCACAATCATAAGGATGATGGGGAGGTAGTGTCCCTGCCTCTTTTTCTGAGAACACATCTCCAAAGTCCTTCAGGTACTCCAGAAGACTCTCCAGACTAGCGCATCATTTTTGTACCTTTTTTTAGACATTTCTTGGAACAGTTGGGGCTCCATTTCACAATCTCCTTCAGGCACCAATCACTAACTGGATTGTGAATCTGCAGCCATGGAAACTCCAGTACCAAACCACCGGTTAAATTATCCAACACAAAACAGGAGATGGATTCAGAGTGGAGTGCCCTCATTTGGAGAGTGAAATACCCCGTTGCTCTATTAGCACTACCTCTACCGCAGGTTTCATAATACTACCATTAGGGGTCATTTTGACCCCCATTCAAAAGTACTGACTCTGGAGTAAAAACAACTTTTTTGGTGCCAAAAAATTAAAGAACATTTATTTTAACTTAGTAGGAACAGTGTTAAGATCAAGTACAGCACGCATCTTCCTTTTACATGGTCATAGAATGAAGCTGAAGAATGATCTCCCGTTTGCTAATTTTACTCCCAGTTGCTGTTTTATAGAGTATAGTTGCGTTTATCACTGCTAAATAAAGTACATTACAAAACACCTGAACAGGCCATCGGCGGCTTACAGATTTTGTGGTGTACTTTCGAGCCATCTGGTCTACTGTGTCCACTCCAACCTTTGTTTTATTGTAAAATTGTACCGTTTCCATTTTGTTTTTCTTGTCGTTTCCAACTGCAACATCTGGGTGAAGACTACTGAGCAAAATGACATTCTTATTTGGCTTACCTTGGTAAACTGTAAGAGTGATGACACCATTCTTCATCAGAGTAGTCTCATATGTATTTGTTATTAGGAGACTTGCCTACTACTACTTTTATGTATGTGGTCAAATTGACCCCTTTAGTACTTATAGGTATGAATTGTAAAGTTCCGAGCCCCTGAAAAAGTTTCAATTCATTTTTGTGTCCTAAAATATACACTACCATGAATAAATAAAAGTCACAAAAACTCAGAACTCATTTGTTAAAATTTTAGAAATTATAGGAAAAAGAAATAGCAAAAGGGTCAAAATGACCCTTCCAGTAGTTCTCCAAGGGCAATGATTTGAATGGGTGTTTCTAAACGAACTGTCCCTAACCCTTACTTCTGGACCAGTCCCAAATCAATAAAGTTAGCAGCTGATCCACAGTCAATGAACGCCAATGTTGATAACACCTGGTTCTCAAAGGAAATCATCATAATTATCAGTACTTTGTCAGAGGAAGAAAAAGGTACCTGGGAGTCTGGGTGACCCCCTCGGTCATCACCCAGACTCAGACATTCTCCTGATGGTTTGGTGGCTTGAGGATGAATTGGGCAATTCTTAAGAAAAAGTCCAAAGAGACCACAGCATAGACAGAGTCCGAGATCTTGTCTATGTCTTCTCTCCACAACACAAACACTTGCAACTCTAACCTTGGGTAAATGGACCTGCAGCGGGGAAGTATAACATGCAGCCTGCTGTTCACCATGTCTCTCACGGATTCTGCGGTCCATTCGTATGGCCTGATTCATGGCCTCCATCAGAGAACAAGTGGCGTCATGGAGGACCAGAGCAACCTTGAGTGTCTCGGAACGGCCTCTTTGGAACTGGCACCTGAGAGCAGCATCATTCCATAGACCTTCGGTGGAACACTGCCGAAACTCAGCACAGTAGTCCTCAGCTGTGTGACCTGCCTGTGCCAGGATCATGATCTTAGCCTCAGCGACCTGAATTCTGTCAAGTTCGTCATAGATCAGAACTAAACTGTCAAAGAAGGCATCAATGGAAAACCGTTCTGGGGCTTGAGGGGACAAAGAAAATGCTCACATCTGAGGACCCCCTTGCAGTAGGACCATGATTATTCTCACTCTCTGGAACTCCTCCCCTGATGACCGGGGGTGCAGGGTAAAAAATAACTTACAGCTCTCCCTGAAAACCCTAAACTAGTCTTTCTCTCCTGAAAATTTATCAGGGAGGGATATGACAGGTTGGGGAGAGACCAACTGTACATCAGGGGATACTGATCTCACAGCCACTGCCGGCAGTGGGGGCTATGGGAGGTCTTCATCAAGTTATTTATCTGACCATGCAACTGATATTGCGGTGACTCCAGACTCTGGCAATCCTTCCCCAGATCCTGAGTCATCTGCATCAAATTTGCCACCTGGTCACAAAGCATGTGAACAGGATCCATACTGGTGAAAAAGAAAACATAGCGGTAAGACGTAATGTGATGCTAGTCACTTCTCACAGCTAAGCCGTGAGTCAGAGTGGTGAGGGAGTCCATGGTCATAAGCCAGGATGGTACATCATAAACAGGAGAAAGAGACAAAAGCGTAGTCAGGTAACATTCCAAGGTCAGAAGCCAATAGGGTACGGCACAAACAAAAGGAAGAGACAAAAGCGTAGTCAGGTAATGTTCCAAGGTCAGAGTACCAGGAGGATAACGGACCAGAGCTGAAAGGGTTAAACAGGTGGATGGTCAGAATGAAGTCCAAGGTCAGGCAACAGATCAAGCATATAGAACTCAAGGCACTGGAAAGCACAAACCTCATAAGATGAATGTATGTCTGGAAGTGGTCTGGGAGAAGCTGCTCAGTTAAGGAAGCATGGCAATTACCCGGGATAGTGAAGATCTGAGACAGCCAACGCCTCCCAGTCACAGATTGGCTAGTCGAGCTGTCAATAAACACCTTGACAGCTCAGCATGCCCCTGAACCAGACTGGATGGTCATGCTGTCAATCAAAATGCTGACAGCTTCAGCACGCCCCTGTACCAGATTGGATGGCCGAGCTCTCAGTCACTGTATCCAGACACCCTGAGGGGTGGAACCGTGACATATATATAGCAGTCCTATTACAGTTTTTGTATTTGAACTGAGAGATTCATCTAACAACCTTAGACTTAAAGAATCCTCATACTACAAATCATGTATCCAACAATGAATTTATTTCTATGATTAACCCAATAGTTATTTTACTGTAAATGTTTTAAGAAATAATACCCTTAATGTCTGTGGCAACAACGTGTTTAATCTGAGTTATCCAGACATATTACTTCAGGAGGCTCAGGCCCATGAGCTAAAGTTCATGACAGAATGACTTTTGAGCCTTATTGTCATTGAGTTTATGTTCAATGGCTGTCATTTGTTGACTGGCTGCTGATTACCTATTACATCTGAACTAGTATTGCAGTCTTTGTATTGTTCTACTATCTTTGGAAAACAAAGGCACAAAGTTTGAATGTTTGTTAATATGTTAACCCATTGGTGTTCTGCAATATGAAGGACATTCTGTGCATGTTGTTTGAACACTCGATCAGTGAGGTATGGCCTCCTACCTACCCACAAGCCTGAGCTGAAATAACTGAATGAGAAGTTGTGACCAATAAAAAGGAGGATCTACATGTATTCAGAGAGAGACTACATTACAATAACAATGGCATCATAGCTCCAACTGAAGAAATACAGAGCTGCCTCATTGCCATCACTGAACTCTCAAAGATGTTTAGAGAATCCAGGTTGGGACAGTCAAGTGACATGGTGTTAGGGCTAGCAGAACGCACCAAATAATTAGAGAAAAGGAATAAGGTGCGCTCGCAGCCCGGGGTCCACCGTGCAGAGATGGTACCTGCTGCTAAGCAATGCCGGACTATATGGTGGTAAAATGAGGATACACACAGGTTAGCTTCACCCTGTGTGAAAGAAGCAAACCCTGTTACGTCACAGGGCCGCAGTACCGCATGTAACAAAACTAATAATTAAATAGCACGAGATTGCGAGCTGTGCCGTACTGACGGATGCCACTAACCACCCAGACTTGGGCTAAGGAAGCACTCTAATGGCGCATGGCGCCATACTGGTGGTCACAGCAGTAGATGCTGTTTTGTGTGTTAATGCTGTGAGTTCAACCGGGCGCTAGATTGCTGCCATACACCTTACGCGAACAGTCATACACAAGGGATGGGTTTTTTCAGGAACGACTTGCACTCATCAACACACACACGATTACAAATGCATACTAGCGCATGGCCGTGCAGCCATGCAAACCTTTTATAGCTGCAGAATGTACAGGGCCTTCCCAGAAGGACCAATGGGAGGCTGCCACAGACGTTGAGCACCTTCAGGACCTTCCTGGAGGACCAATAGGATCTGCTGCAGTATCTGAGCATGTGACCCTCGATCTCCAATGGGAGATCTTGCCCTGGGCATGCTCAGAAGGGGAAAAGCAGGACTTAGTCCCAAAAGCATCTGCTCGCCGCTGCCCAGCACTGGCTTCAATGGCAGAAGCAGGAAAAGCAGCAGTAACCCTATGCACAGAGTGAGACTGAGCAAGACGCTGGGACCGACATCTCCACTGAGCAGGCTCCACTGCGGCTGATGTAGAATGAGAGACCGTAGCAGACATGGTTCGAGATTCCCCCTGTGCAGCGGCGGGAACTCGACTCCTAACACATGACCTCGTACATCAATGGATTGTCATCTTCCTTAACTTGTCATTACCTCCTCACTGTGGGGGCATGCCAAAAGCGGGGAGCCACTGGTGGGGGTACTCAGACCTGGAAACAGCTCTAATCCCGGTGAGTCAGTGGAAGGGTGAGACTCTGTATTTTTTACCATCTTGGGCATTTGCTGGGACTGTTATGTATGCTATTGTGTTTTGGTGGTTCTATAAATTATTGCCACACAGTTTTATCCTCACCCTGAGTTGTCTGAGTAGTGTTCTGCCCACAGAAAGAGAGAGTAGAGGTTCAATGTTATGAGCCCGGATCCATGCAGTCTTTCTAAAGACAGCTGGGCCAGCGGACGAGAGCACCCACTATTCCTGTATCTCTACAGTGTCTATTTGGTTGGCTGTGATAAAAATTAACGATAGCAATAAAATTTGCAATTAATATTATTGAGCTCTCCTTTCTCCAATCCATTGCACTAGTTGCCTATATGCTACATAGTAAAATGTAAACTTATCACTCTCACCCACAAAGTTCTCCAGAGTTCTGCACCATCCTACATCTCCTCCATCATCTCTGTCTACCACCCTACCTGTGCTCTCTGTTTTGCTAATGATCTAAAACTAACTTTCTCAATAATCTGAACATCCACAGTTTTGATTGTGCCCCAAAATCCATTTCATGACTTATCGCCTCACCTCACTCAACTATTCCTGTTTTGCCCTTTCAAAATATTGCCCGAAATCTGTTCCCTCATAGCTTCTGTTTACCCACCCCATGTACTTAATAGCCCTCTCTGTCTGTACTAGTATGCATGAACTTGGCACTCAAGTGGTAGATATGAAAGAGTAGGCTTTAAAGGCAATAAGGAACCATGTGCTACCCAGGATCACCACCACTATGGGTCACTATTTCCATGCGGTGCACTACTATTATGAAGACATGGTTCCTTATTGCCACCCATCATTTTTCACAGCTTCTACCATTTGGACACTGCGTCCGTCTTACCTGTAATAACTACAATGTGGTATGAGTTTATCTACTAGTTTACCTTCCTCTTTCCATTTCTGTTTTTTGCATGTTCTACTATATTTTATTGTTATGAACACTGACTGTTTGATCCTCTTTCCAGGAATGTCATACATAATTACTTAATGGCTGTATATACCTTGGTTGTTTTCTTATATTTTTCTGGTTTTTATATAAAATTTATTTAGTACACTGAAGGTCCATCCGGACCGAAACATCTGTTAATACCTGCATTAAAGCCTACTCTTTCATATCTACCACTTGAATGCCAATTTCATCTTTACATTACAAGGTTTGGGACCCTACTTGTGCACCTACTCTAAGGAGTGCCGTTTATTCTCTCACCATGTACTTGTACACATACTGGCCGTTGACCAGTTCATGCAGCATTTTGTAAATACACTACTAATTATCTTGATGGCTGGACTGTACAATACAAGTACTTTTTGCCATTTACCTTTCCTGCCTTACTTATTTCCTCATAGATTGTAATCTTACAAGCAGGGCCATTTCTCCTCTTGGTATCTGAGTTATGTGTTAAAAACGAATAAAAGAGAGAAAATAGCATATGGACGGCACTGCCCCAACTAAATCCATAATCTTCAGGAAAGCCGGTACTAGAAAGCTATATCATGTCAGCAACAGCCATGGCAAAAAAGATATCGGGTGCAAAACCATGAAATAACATATGTGTCCCAGGTAGCAAAAGAAAAAAGCAGGATGCACTCATCAATCTTCAAAGTAGCAAATTTTATTGAGTCTTCACAATTAAAACTTCATGGCTGGGGGAGAAGAAAAGGAGCTCGTGCGAGCAGGGGAGACGACTGCCGTTTCGCGCGATCCTTGCGCTTCAACGGGTCTGCATCCTGCTTTTTTCTTTTGCTACCTGAGTTATGTGTTATTCTGTAATGTTTTTCTTGTCTGTATAAGTCTCATCTGTAATGTAAAGTGTTGCGGAATATGATGGTGCTAAAGAAATAAAAAATATTATTATTATTATAAAATTGATTAAAGAGATTATATTTAATCAATACTATTGATTCAATATTCAATGAAATGATTTAATGGAGACTGTCAAGTCAAGGACAGGACTCATGCCATGGACGACTAGTTCATTACACGTTCCCACCCACTTGTTTTCCATTTATCTCTGACTCTCTGGGGCTCCTGTAATGCGAAAGCTGTCAATTAATGAAGAGCAAATGGAAATCAAATAGGTGGGAAGATGCACTGAATTGCCGGCGTCGCCAAGGGTAAACCGAGCTCTTATGCTTGGTTCGAATAGTCATCTTTGTGCTGACAGAATCTCTTTAACTAAGTTCATATATTCAGTTCTACAGGCACAGCTGTTCAGTTTCCTATTGTAAAGACTTGCCAAACTGCAGTACAGATCTCAGCTTCCTATAAACCTGTACTTCAAAGTTTTAGTGCAATCTCTACTACTAAGAAACATCTAAAATCAGAGCTGTCAAAATCCATTCTCCTTCAGCTCGGAAAAGCACTTGAGTGATTTGTTTTAAAAATGATTTTATATTCATTTTAATATCAAGATTGTTTTCATTTCCCAAGAGCCTCCTTTAGTTCTAGTTATAGGTAGTAAATGACGATTGTTAATTGAATCTCCTCATTTACACCTCATATCAGTTTTATTCCAGCTGCGCATGTTGGGTTCTTGTATGTTAGGTCGGATTTGCACTTAATGGGACTCATTAGCAGGTTAAAGTTGTCATTTCATTAAAAAAAGTGTTACAAGTAGGAGGTATAATTGACATAGTAAGGTTATCTCATTATGTTAAACTGTGAAAAATACGACTTTCTGAATTTAGAATGAAACCAGGAATGAAACAAAATAATTAATTTCTCATGCTGAGAATTTAAAAGGATTTACTTTGGCTCAATAGGTAATTATTTCAAATGTTATTTTATGCATTGATGCTTAAGTTTCCATTTAAGATCACAGATTATTCCAGTGTGGAATTTGTTATGTTTTAATAAACGTACATTTCTCCTACGGCACGCTCAGCGGCTGGTCACCTGCTCAACCTACTTCTGCAAAAAAACAAATTCTTATTAATTAACTATGGGTTATATTGCCAGAAATGATTTAGTTTTGTGTGCAATCTTTAAGAAAATCCTAAAATTTTGTATATTAGTGTTGCTTTTACCAACCTGCCATTTGCCAGTAAAAGTGTGGTGTTTGCCCTCAATCTTCTTTTTCAACTTTGTCATGTGGAGAGGTGATGGAAGTCCATACAACACCTCACCTCTCTTAAAAATTTGGTCAACCAAAGGCTATACCCCTATTGATAAACGGTCCCTGTGATACATACTTCTAATTCTGGATCATCTCCAACAACTCCAGTTTCTACCCTGGCTATTGCCTATACCCACAAAAAAAGTTCCAAGTCTCAACTCTCTTCTTTCCATCTTCATTTCATGTAAAGCAAAATTTTCTACTCAATCTGCTTTTCCTAACCTAAAATTTGACAGTAAAATTGTATCATGTGAAAAACAGTTCCAAAGAAATAGATGACTAAGTAAGAAAATACAGAAATGTTTGCCCTAACTTTTCTTTGAATTTCATTAAGACTTCATAGGACTCATACAGTATAAACATATCCTGATAAGGTACCTCAAAGTATTTTTATAAGCAGATCATCTTGTGCCATACATACGCAAATTGATGAGCTGGGGGGAAAAGTAAGATTAATATTTACATAGTGTTAGGAAAAAGGCAAAAAAAGAAGATGTTACCTTTTGTTAAGGTGAGGAATCTCAACATTATTAGGGTCCATGAGATACTGCTCACTTTTTTAGTAAGTTATATTGCTTGTATAACATATGGGGAATAAATGGTGGATTTAAGACTGCCCTGTATCCAAGTTTCAGGACTTGAACCCAGCACCTCTGTTGCAGCCGGCAGCAGCTCTTCCTTTGAGCTACTTCAGCTCGCTGCGCAGTTCCTTGGTAACCCAGATACTAGTACCTGTGAAATTCTCCATTGGCTCCTTCCTGTAAGTTTCTGATCGGCTCTACCTTGTAAATCTCCTGGTTGAACACCCTATTTAAGCCTGGCATTGCACTTCCTTCCTTGCAAGATTATTGAGCTCTCAGCCTTCAGTCAAGCTCTCCTTTCACCTGCTGCTTCATCCTAGACTATACTGCTGCTCCCGTGTACCAACCACTGGCTATTCCTGAATATACAACCTGCTGATCCTTCAACTATACTGCTGCTCCTGTGTACCGACCTCTGGCTATTCCTGACTATGCAACTTCCTGATCTTTCAGCTATACTGCTTCTCCCATGTACCAACCTCTGGCTATTCCTGACTACGCTACCTGCTGGTGCACCCCCTAGTGGGTACAATACCACTACTCCATCAGTCCATAACACCTAGATTGAGACTAATAGGGCTAGAGATGCATCTGTAGAGTTTGAAGAAGATTGTGATTTTGGAGAAAATATACATTATTTTGAAGATTATAAGATGCAACTGGATGATAAGACACACTCCAAATTATGGGGAGCAAAACAGGAAAACATTTTTTTAACTAAAATGGTGGTGCGTGGCGGGGGAGCAGGGTCATAAAAGGCAGGGTCGCTGCTACAGGATGCCAGAGATGACTGGAGTGAGGCAATGCTGCGGGCCCAAGGCTAGGAGGTAGGGGTGTCCCAGTGCTGTGAGGCTGCGGGCCCTGGGCTCTCCTAAGATGTTGACGCTGGGTGTAGTCTCCTTACAATTGATTTCTTTGCAGTAAACTGTGGGAAAATGGCTGCTGGAGGCAGAACATTTGCAGATTGAGATCTCGGAAGATGAGATCCCGAAGGCCATTTTTGGGAAATCAATGGGAAGGAAGGCTCCAATCAGTGCTGATATTTTAAGAACGCCCAGGGTCTGAAGCCACGCAGTACCGCAATACCCCCTCCTCCCATTCTGGGGCCCACAACATTGCTCCTCTCCTGCCGCCAGCCTCCTGAAACAGCAACTTTGCGTCCTCTGACTGTTCCATCACAGCAGACTTCCCCCCATTAAGCTACCTTGAGATTATAAGACACACTCCCATTTTCCTCCCAAATTTTTTAGGAAAAAAGTTTGTCTTACAGTCTGAAAAATGTGTTACCTTTTAGGCACTGTTGCATAATCCAATCAATTGTCAGCATTACAGAAAAGATTACTCTGGTGACATCTTTTGTAATAAAAAGTAATTAATTTAAATTTTCAATGACGCATTTAAGGGAGTATTTTCCTTCCAACAGACTGTGCAAACAACATACATATCATGCATACATGGCATAAATACTCACATGGATGCCAAGAATTACTGTACCTAGAAGTGTCAAATAGATGTATTTTCTCCATGTGCACACATATGGTCATAAAAAAACTTAGTACAATCTCTTTGAATTATATGGTTTTACACATCAGGATACCTTAAAACAAATCTGATCCTTTGAATTTCCTAAAATTAGCCAAATTCATCTCAAATGTACAAGAATTAGGTCAAAAAGCTAAATTAGAGTGTGAAAAAATAAATAAACCCCATAGCTTTTAGGATAAAACTTGTAGCATTACCTGAAGAAGGCTTCAAACAGCCAAAATATGTTGTGTGTATAGTCTTTATTTGTTTTTTATCAATTTGAAAAAATGTTACCTACACGCAATCTGAAATTTCTGCATCTTGGTTTCTCTTGGTGGCAAAGACAGCGACATTCCCTGGTCATGCTGTCTGGCATATTTGTAGCAGCGACAACTTGAAGTAATTGCTTTCTGTATGACTTTTTCAGTTTCTAACTTTGAAATGGAGACATTTTTGTCTCACTCTTCTTGTCATTGCTGCTTAAGTTCATTGAGGTTTGTGGGCATCTGTTAATGCACAGATCTCTTAAATAGGGTTGAGCGAAACGGGTCGAAATTGTTCAAAAGTCGCCGACTTTTGGCAAGGTCGGGTTTCATGAAACCCGACCCGACCCCAGTGGGGGGTCGGCCATGAAGTCAGCGATCTTTTGAATCTGGAATCGGAATTCCGATCCCGATTCCCGATATGTTTAAGATATCGGGAATTGGTATCGGAATTCAGATTAAAGTGTAAAATATAGAATTAAAATAAAAAATATTGCAATACTTACCCTCTGACGCGCCCTGGTACTAACCGGCAGCCTTCCTCCTTCGAATCCGCTCTTCTAGGACCTTGCCGTGACGTCGCGGTGACGTCGCGGCTTGTGATTGGCCGCGCGGCCGCCCATGTGACCGCTCGCGCGGCCAATCACAAGCCGCGACGTCACCCGCGACGTCACCCGCGACGTCACCGAAGGTCCTGGAAGGGCTGATTCTTAGGAAGGAAGGCTGTCGGAAGGAAGCAGGGCGCTTCCGAGGGTGAGTATATACCTAATAGGAATATACTCACCCTCGGAAGCGCCCTGCTTCCTTCCGACAGCCTTCCTTCCTAAGAATCAGCCCTTCCAGGACCTTCGGTGACGTCGCGGGTGACGTCGCGGCTTGTGATTGGCCGCGCGAGCGGTCACATGGGCGGCCGCGCGGCCAATCACAAGCCGCGACGTCACCCGCGACGTCACCGAAGGTCCTGGAAGGCTGATTCTAAGGAAGGAAGGTTCCCGGTTAGTACCAGGGCGCGTCAGAGGGTAAGTATAAGGATATTTTTTATTTTAATTCTATATTTTACACTTAAATATGGATCCCAGGGCCTGAAGGAGAGTTTCCGCTCCTTCAGACCCTGGGAACCATGGTTTCGAGTTTCGGCCGACCCCGACCCCGACTTTTTTATAGGATCGGCCGATTTCACTCGACCCGACTTTTCCAAAAGTCGGGTTTCGTGAAACCCGACCCGATCCTATAAAAATGAAGGTCGCTCAACCCTACTCTTAAAGTCTGTCATGACTCTGCCAGAAGCAAGAAGGCACACAGCAAGACTAAAGTGAAGAGGAGCTTTGCCACTAGGAAAACATAAAAGTGGGGCACCCCTGACACATGTCCAGTGAAACCCTAAGCTTCCTAGAGAAGGAAGGGCTAGGGAATGCTAGAGTGATAGTCATGGCCAACAGTAATCCTTGTGTGACTCCTTGGCCCCTTCCCCATAAAAGTTTAAATTTCTAAGCTGCATTAGCTCTGTGCTGGCTTTCTGCACCATCTGGTCTTGCCCGCTATGGGGGCGGTTGCCTCACAGACGGCTTCGGAATAAATGAGACACACTCCGGGTTAATTTCATCGACAACTGCTTTACTCAGCACAGCTTGATCATACATGCACTTCGGATAACGCATACAACACATTCTTCTTTGTCCCTGCTCTGTCCTTTCCTTTTTTATATTCAGCCCTGGGTCGGACTGCTTCTTTCGGTCGCCAAAAATTTATTCCATTCGGAATTCTTGCCTCACATGGGGGAGTCCTATACTGTTTTGCCCCGGTTCTTAGTACTGCCGCCCAGGCAAAGATCTGCCACATTTTGTGTGTAGTGACCGTGCTGACCTGTCTTCTTGCTCTATAGGGACAGACTTCCTTCAGCTGCATCCGCAGCGTTTCCATTTTCGTTTTCTCTTAGAGGAAAGCATCTGGCGAGCTGTGGTGTGGCTCTGGACTTCCGTCTCCCTGCGGATGGACAGGAACAGGACCCCAGGAACAGGTGATGTGGGAGAGAGCTCACTTTCTTGGGATGCCGGTTCACCGCCTCACGTTGTTGCTGTCAGGCTCCATTGATGGTGTCACTGCTGTCTTCTTCCACGGAGGTGGTGAGGAGCTGTCTCTCCAGAAGTAGTCCCGGCTTCGACCTTGCTTCCAGTGTAGGCCCTCGTGGGCGTATGGCCTCTGGTGGAGGTGAAGGCTCCAGCATCTTGGCTGTAGGCACCGACCCTGAAGTTTCCAGACCCGGAATCTTCGGACGGACTGTCGCTTTCTCCGCTGGGGCTTGTTGCTGGTCTTTGTTAGGATGGCACGCGATCTCAACGCAGACGCTGAGGTTCTCCGGGTACAGGTCGGGACTCCACTCCCTATGTGACATTGTTCTGCTGCATGGACCAGGCCCGCTCTTTCTCCTGCTGCCATTGCCACTCAAAACGGCTCACTCCTCTGCCGCCACAGGACCGATGCATGTCTGCTGTTGCCGAATCGCATAATGACACCGTGTGTTAGGTCTCGAGTTCCCGCTTCTGCACAGGGGGAATCTTGAGCCATCTCCGCTGCGGTCTCCCATTCTTATCCAGCCGCAGTGGAGTCTGCTCAGCAGGGACATCGGTCCCAGCGTCTTGCTTAGTCTCACTCTGTACAGAGAGTTACTGCTGCTTCTTCAGCTTCTGCCATTAAAGCCAGTGCTGGTCAGCAGTGAGCGGACTTCTCTGGGACTAAGTCCTTGTCTGCACACACTGAGCATGCCCAGGGCAAGATCTCCCATTGGAGATCGAGGGTCATGTGCTCAGGCCCTGCAGCACATTCCATTGGTCCTCTTGGCAGGTCTTGGAAGGGCAAAGTTTCTGTGGCCACTTCCTGTGCTGCAACTATATAAACTGCGCATGACCGCACGGCCATGCGCTAGTGTACATTTGCATATGTGTGTTTGTTGTGAGTGCAAGTCGTCCTTGGATACCCCTTCCCTATTGAATGTCTGTTCGCGGAAGGTGTATGGTTGCTATCTAGCGCCCGACTTATCCTACAGCACGAATCACACATTACAACGTCCAGTTGCTGTGACCGCCAGTACGGCGCCGTGCACTTCCTCTGTGCTTTCCTTACCCAAGCCTGGGTGGTTAGTGGCGTTCGTCAGTGAGGCACCGCATGCACTCTTGTGCCCTAATATTGTTACTCAGCTTCCTTACACACCCAGTTGCGGTGTTGTGCCAGCAAGGGTCTAATCGGACTTCAATCCTAGTTGGGGTTGAGTTCGCTGACTACTTGCTCGCGCTCTATGTGCGGTACCGCGATCCTGTGACGCAACAGGATCGCTTCCTTCACGCTGGGTGAAGTTTAACCCACGTGTGTATACTTATGAGTACCGCCATATAGTCCGTCATTACTTGGCAGCAGGTTCCATCTCTGCATGGTGGACCCCGGGCTGCGAACACACCATACTCTATCTGTCTTTGTATTTGGTGCGTTCCGCTAGCCCTAACATTACACTAGCGCCAGGGTCTGGCTAGTAATGACGGACAAACAGCAATCCTTGCGGTATATCCAGCAGCTGGAGGGTAGGTTGGCGGCTCTTGAGAGCGCAACCTCAGCTGTGGATGTTACCGCAGTTGCTGTACAGGCTGCTAGCGTGGCTGCAGCAACCCTGTCCATTGCCACCCCTGCTCCGACATTTTCTCGCCTCCCGCTGCCAGAAAAATTTTCTGGTGATAGCAAATTTTGTAGGGGATTTGTGAGTCAGTGCTCTATTCACCTCGAGCTCCTGGCTGCACGTTTTCCCACAGAGCGGGCTAAGGTGGGATTTATAGTGTCTCTCTTGTCGGACAGGGCATTGGAATGGGCTACGCCGCTGTGGGAGCGTGGCGATCATGTGGTGCAGAGTGCTCCGCTGTTTCTGAGCACTCTGAAACATGTCTTTTTAGGACCTCAAGTCACCCATGATATTGCGCTCCAACTGCTGGCATTAACTCAGGGTGAGTCCTTGGTCAGTCAGTTTGCCGTCCAATTCCGCACTTTAGCTTCTGAGCTGGATTGGTCGGATAAAGCTCTTATCCCCATATTTTGGAGGGGCCTGGCTGACCACGTTAAGGACGCTCTGGCCACTGGCCACTAGGGAGATTCCTGCCACACTGGAGGAGTTAATAACGGTCTCCACTCGAATTGACCTCCGTTTTAACGAGCGGAGGTTAGAGCGAGCCCAGTGTAGGCAGAGGTTTCGGCTGGCTCCTACCTTCGCCAAACCTCTGGAATCTCCGGTCCTGGTTCCTGAGTCACATGAGGCCAGGGAAGTGTCACAAGCGGGATCTAAGTCCCGGACCACTTGTGTACTCAAGGTCTGTCATGTTTGCCAGCAGTCAGGACATCTAGCCACCAGATGTCCTCAGCGGTCGAGGAAACGTCAGCGTCTAGTGGTAGTAGGTGGAGGTACACTAGACACGGCGACGTTTGCCTCTAAATTGTCCTTTAAAGGGACAATTACTATAGGCTCATTCTCCCACTCGGTAGAGCTCTCCGTGGATTCTGGGGCGGAGGGCAATTTTATGTCTTCTGCCTTCGCCCAACGTCACGCAATACCCCTGGTTATGCTAGCTCAACCAGTAACAGTACGAGTGGTGAATGGGTCGACACTGCCCTCACAGATTACACACCAGACCATCCCTTTTACTCTGTCCATGTCGCCATCTCATCAGGAGATTATATCTCTGCTCGTCATTCCTGAGGAAATTGATGAGGTCCTGTTGGGAATACCTTGGCTACGGTACCACTCTCCTCATATTGAGTGGTCCTCTGGCAGAATCCTGGGATGGGGCGAATCTTGTGGGGGTAGGTGTCAGAGGGAGTGCGTTCAGGTTGCTACTACAGAGGTACCCGCAGATCTTTCCTCTCTCCCCAAGCAGTATTGGTCTTATGCAGACGTGTTCTCCAAAAAGGCGGCGGAGATCCTTCCGCCCCATCGCCCCTATGACTGTCCTATTGATCTCTTGCCTGGTGCTGAGCCTCCCCGGGGTCGAGTCTATCCGTTATCTCTCCCGGAGACGGAGGCAATGTCACAGTACATCCAGGAAAATCTGGCAAGAGGATTCATTAGGAAGTCAGTGTCACCTGCTGGGGCAGGGTTCTTCTTCGTGCAGCAGAAGAATGGGGAATTGCGTCCATGCATAGACTACAGGGGTCTTAATGCCATCACCGTTAAAAATAAGTGTCCTTTGCCCTTGATATCTGAGCTCTTCGATAGGCTTCAGGGAGCAAGGGTATTTACTAAACTAGATCTGCGGGGTGCTTACAACCTGATTCGCATCCGTGAGGGGGACGAATGGAAGACGGCTTTTAACACCAGGAATGGGCACTATGAATATCTGGTGATGCCTTTCGGGCTCTGTAATGCCCCAGCCGTTTTCCAAGACTTTGTGAACGATATCTTCCGGGATATGCTTTCCACCTCGGTCGTAGTCTATCTGGATGATATTCTCATCTACTCTCCAGATATTGACTCCCACTGGAGAGATGTTTGCAAAGTCTTCGACCTCCTACGGGCAAACTCCCTCTATGCCAAGTTGGAGAAGTGTATGTTTGAGCAGGAGTCCTTACCTTTCCTAGGCTACATCATCTCTGCCCAGGGATTGGCTATGGATCCTGCCAAACTACAGGCTGTGATGGACTGGCAGGAACCCCATTCTCTTAAAGCGGTGCAGCGCTTAATGGGGTTCATTAATTATTATCGCCAGTTCATTCCGCACTTCTCAACTTTGGTAGCTCTCTTGGTTGCCCTCACCAAGAAGGGGGCGAATCCCAAATTGTGGTCTGAGGAGGTCTCCAAGGCCTTTAACTCTATAAAGTCACACTTCGCTAGCGCTCCCATCCTACATCGCCCCGATGTTGATAAGCCATTTATCATGGAGGTGGATGCCTCTTCTGTTGGTGCTGGAGCAGTCCTCTTCCAAAAGGATGCTCAAGGTCGGAAGCATCCTTGCTTCTTTTTCTCCAAGACCTTCTCTCCAGCAGAGAGGAATTATTCCATCGGGGACAGGGAGTTGCTAGCCATGAAGTTGGCTTTCTCGGAGTGGAGACCTCTCTTGGAGGGAGCACGTTTTCCCTTCCAAGTCTTCACAGACCATAAAAATTTGGTATACCTGCAGACAGCCCAGCGGTTGAATTCTCGCCAGGCCAGATGGTCCTTATTCTTCTCCCGGTTTCATTTCACCCTCCATTTTCTTTCTGGGGAGAAGAACATTCGGGCCGACGCTCTCTCTCGCTCCGTTGTGTCATCTGCGGAGGAGGAGGAGGAGCCTCGGCTTATTGTCCCCACCGAGAGCTTGAGAACTGTGGCCCCGGTTTCGCTAGAGTCTGTGCCTCCGGGCAAGACTTTTGTACCATCCAGTTTGCGACCGGAGGTTCTCTCTTGGGCACACTCGTCCAGGGTGGGTGGACATTTTGGTACCAAAAGGACATCTGAGTTACTGGCGAGGACATACTGGTGGCCGCATATGGCTCATGATGTCGCAGAGTATGTTCGGGCGTGTGTCTCTTGCGCCAAGAACAAGACTCCTCGGCAACGGCCAGCTGGTTTGCTTTATCCTCTGCCGGTGGCGGACAGGCCCTGGGAGATGGTCGGGATGGACTTTGTGGTGGGCTTACCCAAGTCGCGTAACTGCACCATTATCTGGGTGATCACCGACTATTTTTCCAAAATGGTGCACTTGGTGCCTCTTCCACGGCTACCTTCTGCACGGGCGTTGGCTGTCTTGTTCGTCAAGCATATCTTTCGCCTACACGGTATGCCAGACAAAATTGTTAGTGACCGGGGTCCCCAGTTTGCGTCTCGATTCTGGAGAGAGCTTTGTCTTCTACTCAGTATTGAGTTTAATCTCTCTTCGGCATATCATCCCGAGACGAATGGGTTGGTAGAGAGGGCCAACCAAACCTTGGTCACATATTGACGACATTTTGTTTCTGCCAGGCAGGATGACTGGGCATCCTTGCTACCGTGGGCAGATTTTGCACTTAACAATGCCGTAGCCGACTCCACCGGTCAGACTCCATTCCTCCTAAATTACGGCCAGCATCCGCGTGTTCCTGTGCCCATGCCTGTGTCTTCTGCTGACTCCAGGGTGGCAGACTGGGCTGTGGAGGCACGGGACATTTGGGACCGCACGCAGGATGCCATTCGGGCCTCCAAGGAGAGAATGAGGTCCTCTGCCGATGTTCATCGGCGCCCCGCTCCGACCATTGCTCCTGGCGACTTGGTGTGGCTCTCCGCCCATAACATCAGGCTGCGAGTTGAGTCCACTAAGTTTGCTCCTCACTACTTGGGTCCCTTCAAGGTTCTCGAACAGGTTAATCCTGTGGTCTACCGTTTGGCTCTTCCTCCACGCTTGGGTATCACCGACACCTTTCATGTGTCCCTCTTGAAACCTGTATACATGTCCCGGTTTTCCGAGTCATCTGCCGGGACATCGGGTTCGTCTACGGACGATTACGAGGTGAACGCTATTTTGGGGTGCAAGGTGGTACGCGGCAAAAAGTTCTATCTGGTGGATTGGAAGGGTTATGGCCCAGAGGACAGGTCATGGGAGCCTGCTGAAAACATTCGGGCCCCACAGCTCATTGCTGCATTCGAGCGTAGCGAGGCCCAAGGAGGGGGGGCCCTAGGAGGGGGGGTAATGTTAGGTCTCGAGTTCCCGCTTCTGCACAGGGGGAATCTCGAGCCATCTCCGCTGCGGTCTCCCATTCTTATCCAGCCGCAGTGGAGTCTGCTCAGCAGGGACGTCGGTCCCAGCGTCTTGCTCAGTCTCACTCTGTACAGAGAGTTACTGCTGCTTCTTCAGCTTCTGCCATTAAAGCCAGTGCTGGTCAGCAGCGAGCGGACTTCTCTGGGACTAAGTCCTTGTCTGCACACACTGAGCATGCCCAGGGCAAGATCTCCCGTTGGAGATCGAGGGTCATGTGCTCAGGCCCTGCAGCACATTCCATTGGTCCTCTTGGCAGGTCTTGGAAGGGCAAAGTTTCTGTGGCCACTTCCTGTGCTGCAACTATATAAACTGCGCATGACCGCACGGCCATGCGCTAGTGTACATTTGCATATGTGTGTTTGTTGTGAGTGCAAGTCGTCCTTGGATACCCCTTCCCTATTGAATGTCTGTTCGCGGAAGGTGTATGGTTGCTATCTAGCGCCCGACTTATCCTACAGCACGAATCACACATTAGAACGTCCAGTTGCTGTGACCGCCAGTACGGCGCCGTGCACTTCCTCTGTGCTTTCCTTACCCAAGCCTGGGTGGTTAGTGGCGTTCGTCAGTGCGGCACCGCATGCACTCTTGTGCCCTAATATTGTTATTCAGCTTCCTTACACACCCAGTTGCTGTGTTGTGCCAGCAAGGGTCTAATCGGACTTCAATCCTAGTTGGGGTTGAGTTCGCTGACTACTTGCTCGCGCTCTATGTGCGGTACCGCGATCCTGTGACGCAACAGGATCGCTTCCTTCACGCTGGGTGAAGTTTAACCCACGTGTGTATACTTATGAGTACCGCCATATAGTCCGTCATTACTTGGCAGCAGGTTCCATCTCTGCACGGTGGACCCCGGGCTGCGAACGCACCATACTCTATCTGTCTTTGTATTTGGTGCGTTCCGCTAGCCCTAACACCGTGCAGCCACACTCATGATATTCTCCTGGGCCTCACCTGTTCCAGGGAAGGCTCACTCCTTCCATTTCTCTTCAAATTGCCTTAGTAGGCATGGGGGTAAATTTCTTTGGTGCATCCTCCGGAGGTGCATCGCTCAAAGAATTTTTGTGCTGTTTCAGTGCAGACACACCCACGGAGGGTACAAGCATAGCAATAGTCCTTCTTTTTGGCACCACTCACCGCCATATTGGTCGCCATCTTGGTTGCGTCAGTCCTTACTAAATTTCCAGTCACACCCAGATTTACCGCTATCTACAGGGCATCCGTTCCTCCTGAAGTTGTGGCGCTAGTCACATCAAAAACAGTTTCTTCTTTCTTCATCGCCGCGCCAACTTCACCACCATATGGGGCAGTGAGATGCTGCTGACTACGCCAAGTGAAGGAAGGGCCAAGGGGTGCTAGAGTGATAATCTTGGATGACAGTAATCCTTGTATGGCTCCATGACCCCTTCTCCACTAAAGTTCACATTTCTCCACTGCGTTACCTCTGTTCTGGCTTTCAGCACCATCTGGACTTGCCCATTACGGGGGTGGTTTCCTCAAAGATGGCTCCTAAATCAATGAGACACACTCTGGGTTAAGTTCAATGGCAACTTCTTTACTTAGCACTGCTTGATCAATTACAGGCACTTCAGGTAATGCATACAACACATTCTTCTCTGTCCCTGCTCTGTCCTTTCCTTCTCTATATTCAGCCCCAGGTCGAACCGTTTCTTTTGGTCCAACATAATCTATTCCATTTGGAATTCTTGCCTCACATGGGGGAGTCCTATACCGCTTTGACCTGGTTCTAAGTACTGCCACCCAGGCAAAGATCTGCCACATCTCGTGTGTAGTGACCATGCTGACCTGTCTTCTTGCTCTATAGGGACAGACTTCCTTCAGCTGCATCTGCAATGCTTCCATTCTCTTTTCATCTTAGAATAATACTTCCTTGTACCTGTTCTATGCTGGGCCCCCCTTCTTTAATGTTACAGGGCACAGCGATTTCTGGCTAGGCAGCCCAGTGAGCTGCACAGACGCCCAGGCCCTGACTAACTTGTACCAGGAAGCTACACTATACTTATGCACTGTGCCCCTGCTCTAATGGCCAACTATGGACACTCCTCCCCTATCATTATACTAGGCCCAGAGACAAACTTTCCCTAACATCTGTGTGTAATATATGGCAAACAATCACAATATATAAATATGCAGAGTAGTAGGCATAAGGTGTAGCAATACTCTTGTACACGGTGACAATACACTTTATGTGTAGCAGTGCTACCATGTATGAACATTTCAATAATACACATTGAACATTCTTAAAGGGGTTGGGGAGAAAAGGGACCACAACATATTTACATCCTTTACACTAGCATCCCTAGACAGGTCCTTTCATCCCGTGCAGTGATCATGTTCCTATCCCTGTCTTACCCTGAAAACGACCCTGACTAGTTTGTAGGGCAGGAGGAATACTAGTTCTACTCTAACATAAAGACACAAAGAGAAACATACAGGGATGAAAAAAACCCTGAAATCACTCAATGCGCTATTAAACTACAGAAAGTGGACAGGAAAAGGATTAGTTGAGGCAAACCAAAATAGGAGATAAGGTAAGGAAGAAATGTAGACAGATTTCTAAACAGATATCTCCAGACATGACTCTGGGACGATCTCTCTTCACACAACTCACACTTGTAGTCTCAAACCAGGTTATAGCAAGCTATCACTGGCAACTACTTAACCTAAGAGGTGAGCTTTTATACCAAAAGGGAGTGGAGACCTCAGAACAACTGAGATAATTCAGGACAGAGAGCTCTAGGACACAAACAGAACTGTTTAACCCTTGCAACCACAGAGAAAGGGAAATCTGCATAGATAACTGGAGGCAAAGCAGATCCATCCACATGTAGCCAGTGATCTTTTTTCCCCCTCTCTGTCACAATATCCAGTGTCCTTCTACGGCATATCAATTGGATTGAGGTCTGAGCTTTAACTGGACCATTGCAATTCTTTGATTCTTTTATTTTTCGGCCATTCCTATTTAGATTTTCTGTTGTGCTTGGGATTATTGTCTGGTTGAATGAGCTAGTTTCAGCCAAGTTTTAGCTTTTGCTTAAATCGCCTCACATTTGACTGTAGAATATATTTATTTTTGTATACAGAGAAGTTCATGATTGATTCAATTAAAACAGGTCCTATGGCTACAATCCAAGCCTGTGCTGAAATGCGATGTTTGGTATTCACCAAAAATGACATTATGGTCAAACAAGTCCACTTTGGTCTTGTCTGTGCAAAAGACATTATTGCAAATGGCTTGAGGTTTGTTCAGATGCAAATTTGCAAACCGTGGCCATGCCAGTGTGTACTTTTTCGAAAGAAAATGTTTTCTCTTGGCAATCCCTTCCAAACAAGTCATACTTATCGAGTCTTTTCTAATTATTATGTCATGAATTAAAACATTTAAATAGTAATAGGCAAAATTACTAGAGCGGAATTGAATTCTACTTGAATTTTACTAAAATCCATATTCCACAAAACACAGACTGTTTTAAAATATTCTCTGTGTGAATTCATCAAAATTACTGTCAGTGTCTGCCATTTTGCTGAACCATAGAGGGCCTACAAGGGGTTTAAAAAGATAAAATAAAATTGATGCTCATCTCACCTCTCTGGCGATATCCATTGTCCCTGTACAGTTTTCAGTGTCTTTTCTTATCACCACTGTGTGTTGAAATCCTGGGCCTCTTTATTCAAGGATTCGACTTCCCGCTGCAACTTGGGTGCCGAGGACAGTATGGGAGACATTGACCCTGAAGCATAATAAGAGACATTCCTTTACATGGAGAATAAATAAATACATTTTCTGGTGAAATCTCCGCAATTTAGCAATATCACTTTATCACATTGGGCAATGCATACAATAATTGGGACTTATTGGCGGGTGTTGACAATCTGGTAACAGCCATTAAAAAGTTTTTTTTAATTATCTGAGTAAGTTACTTTTACCTCAAAAAGTAAGCACAGCATCCTTGTGTAAAACCATGGAAAATTAAGAATTTGTAATAAATAAATTGACAACCAAACCCACAACTGCAGACCTAGTTGTAAATCAGAAAACCTCTGATACAGTGAGAATCCATATATTTCACTATAGGTCCCAAGATGGGTTCTTTAGAAGGTGATGCTTTGCAACAGTCCTCTACCACGGCTAATTAATATGGGTCCCGACTCCCGAGTGCAAGAATTCCATCTATGGTGTCCATTTCCAAAAGAAGGAGTATATAAAAATTACTGTAAAAAAAAGAAATTTTATAAAATAAAACAAAACAACTAAATCTCAAATGTCAAACTCTATAGCACTGTCTCACTGGTGGTGCATGACAGTCATTTTTTGTTTTCATGCAGTATGTATGTGTCATATAGCTACATGACTGCTGCAGCCAATCACTAGCCAATGCTCAGGCCAGTGTTTGGCTGCAGTGGTCATGAGAATAGATCAGACATAATCTCTTCACGACCCAGCATTGGACTAGTTAGAGATTAAAAGTGAGTTGAGATGCCTTTCTGGGTGATTTCTTTTTTACCTACTTTATGCCTTTGAAAAATATTTTTAATCCAGTGGATAACCACATAAATGTATCTACACCTGAAATCCAGTAGGAAAGTCATAAAGTGTCACACATTTTCCTTCCATAACCAGACAACCTTTTGAATCAAGGGAATATACATAAGAATGATCAATTCTGAATTTTGAATTCAGCAGATTTGCTCACATTTGGTCTTAAGATTTGATTTGCATTGAAATTTCCAGACTGCAAAGAAAAGAAAATGGCTTGTGAGGAGTTACAAAAACAGCCGAACAAGATGAGTAGAATTTATTTTACACACACACACATATATATATATATATACATATATATATATATATGTATGTATATATATATTTATATATATATATATATATATCTATATATATATATATATATATATATATATATCACAAGAGCAGGCAGCACTCCATGTTCTTAAAGACAATATGCAGGTGTTTATTGAGCCCACATCTCCATGCAACATTTCGGCTCTAACTGAGCCTTTCTCAAGCAGTGAACAAACCTTTTTTACATACATATATAGGGACAAAACTCTACCATCCCCTAAGTGCAGCCAATCAATGAACCTCATAAATTTAGAGGTAATTACATTTCATCATAAAGTGTATTGGTGCCAGCTGTCTACTACTAAAACTACATAGGACGACTCCTTCATACAGTAACCATCTATTATTAATTTAGCCTACCTTTGGAGAGACATATCGCTAATGGAGGAGGCAGCGTGTTATCAGCGTACCAAAACAGCTACTGCGCATGTCATAGCGCTTCTATGTGCATCATAGTCACATGTTAGATAGGAGGCCAATAAGAACCGCTAATTTCCATCTGGCGTCATGCGCCTGCGCACTAGCGCTCAAAACTTCCATCTTGGTTGTGGAATCATATCAGTGACTCCATAGCATCCCACGCATGCGCCGTAGCGCCCATAGTTGCGATCTTACTAAGGATCATAAGGTGACCTCCTCAACGTTACTATGGACGCAATATAAAAGATATATATAATACCTATAGACGCCATTTTGCTAATGGCATCAAAGTGCTAATAAAGACACCATTTTAGTTGTGGCACATTGTCCAATAAGAAACTAGTGGCAATCTATATATACTCAATAAAATACAGAGAATACCGTAATTATTTATAAAACACATGGCATAATCAGTTTACCACCTTAAAGTTCATAGAGGCAAGTCTCCTCCTTATATGCCATGTGGACTAATATAAACTGTGCCTA
Organism: Ranitomeya imitator; assembly: GCF_032444005.1. NCBI lineage: Eukaryota > Metazoa > Chordata > Amphibia > Anura > Dendrobatidae > Ranitomeya > Ranitomeya imitator. Next base: position 82,522,563 of record NC_091282.1, read on the forward strand.
ATCCTGCTTTGACCCACCAGAGAGTGTCTTTATTCAGACCCTCACCTGGCACTCATACAGTGTCTAGAGGGTGCGTCTCACCCCTCCGGGCAAGGCGCCACCATTCATGACCTCTGCAGAGCAGTAGCACAATAGTCCTGGCTAATATGAACAAATGTGGTTTAATTACTGAAATTCACCAGTGAACATATTGCAACTAACCCTTTATGGCCACACTGTCAATAATAACAGAAAGCATATTGGAACAAAGGAATGATTTTAAAATATTTATTAATTGGCCTCCCACCATCCACGTGCATGATACAAAATGAATGTCTTCATATATTTAAGTCAATTGTATATTTTTGATTATAGATAATAATAATGAAATAACACACATATTACAAGAATTAATCTGTTCCTCCAAATCATATGTCTCTCCAGTTAGGATCTTCAGTTACATTTGACAGCAACAGTACCTGGACAAAGAATATACAGAATAAAATTAGGAACATACTCATAAAAACAAAGTATTCCCAAATGCAAAAAGATACCAGACTTTTAACTACAAGGTTCCGATACGGAAACGTTATCTTATATAACTGTATACAATTTGAAATCTACATTGAGGCCCATGGGCCTAAGCGTATTCAATTTATAAATCCACATGAGTTCTCTTTTGTGGAGGACCAGCTCTCTGTCACCCCCCCCCTCCTATCGACAGGTACCCTATCAATTATTTTAAATTTTAAATCCTTCTCCGAATGATTACATTCCACAAAGTGTTTAGGGACCGGAAGATCAGTCCTCCTTTTTCTGATAGAGTATCGGTGTTGGTTGATTCGGACTTTAAACTCACACGTCGTCTCCCCGACGTACCACAACTTGCAAGGACACATCAAGAGATACACAACATAATCCGAGCTGCATGTCAGATAATGTTTAACCCCTTTCTGCCATTGGACGTAATATTCCGTCCATGTGGGGTGGGCCTTAATTCCCAAGGACGGAATATTACGTCCAGCGCGATCGGCCGCGCTCACGGGGGGAGCGCCGCCGATCGCGGACGGGTGTCAGCTGCTTATCGCAGCTGACATCCGGCACTATGTGCCAGGAGCGGTCACGGACCGCCCCCGGCACATTAACCCCCGGCACACCGCGATCAAAGATGATCGCGATGTGCCGGCGGTGCAGGGAAGCACCGCGCAGGGAGGGGGCTCCCTGCGGGCTTCCCTGAGACCCCCGCAGCAACGCGATGTGATCGCGTTGCTCCGGGGGTCTCCCACCTCCTTCTTGCAGCAAGTCCCGGATCCAAAATGGCCGCGGATCCGGGTCCTGCAGGGAAGGAGGTGGCTTACCAAGTGCCTGCTCAGACCAGGCACTTGGTAACGCTGCACTGCTCTCAGACAGATCGGTGATCTGTCAGAGTGCTGTGCAAACTGGCAGATCACCGATCTGTATTGTCCCCCCCCTGGGACAAAGTAAAAAAGTTTTAAAAAAAATTTCCAAGTGTGTAAAAAAAAAAAAAAAAAAAAAATATTATTCCCATAAATACATTTCTTTGTCTAAATAATAAAAAAAAAACAATAAAAGTACACATATTTAGTATCATCGCGTCCATAACAACCCAACCTATAAAGCTGTCCCACTAGTTAACCCCTTCAGTAAACACCGTAAGAAAAAAAAAAAAAAAACGAGGCAAAAAACAACGCTTTATTATCGTACCGCCAAACAAAAAGTGGAATAACACGCGATCAAAAAGACGGATATAAATAAGCATGGTACCGCTGAAAGCGTCATCTTGTCTTGCAAAAAACGAGCTGCCATACAGCAACATCAGCAAAAAAATAAAAAAGTTATAGTCCTCAGAATAAAGCGATGCAAAAATAATGATTTTTTCTATAAAATAGTTTCTATCGTATAAAAGCGCCAAAACATAAAAAAAATGATATAAATGAGGTGTCGCTGTAATCGTACTGACCCGAAGAATAAAACTGCTTTATCAATTTTACCAAACGCGGAACGGTATAAACGCCTCCCCCAAAAGAAATTCATGAATAGCTGGTTTTTGGTCATTCTGCCTCACAAAAATCGGAATAAAAAGCGATCAAAAAATGTCACGTGCCCGAAAATATTACCAATAAAAACGTCAACTCGTCCCGCAAAAAAAACAAGACCTCACATGACTCTGTGGACCAAAATATGGAAAAATTATAGCTCTCAAAATGTGGTAACGCAAAAAATATTTTTTGCAATAAAAAGCGTCTTTCAGTGTGTGACGGCTGCCAATCATAAAAATCCGCTAAAAAACCCGCTATAAAAGTAAATCAAACCCCCTTCATCACCCCCTTAGTTAGGGAAAAATTAAAAAATTAAAAAAATGTATTTATTTCCATTTTGCCGTTAGGGCTAGGGTTAGGGCTAGGGTTAGGGCTAGGGTTAGGGCTAGGGTTAGGGTTAGGGCTAGGGCTAGGGTTAGGGCTAGGGTTAGGGTTGGGGCTAGGGTTAGGGTTAGGGCTAGGGTTAGGGATAGGGCTAGGGTTAGGGCTAGGGTTAGTGTTAGGGCTAGGGTTAGGGCTAGGGTTAGGGTTGGGGCTAGGGTTAGGGCTAGGGTTAGGGCTAGGGTTAGGGCTAGGGTTAGGGCTTGGGTTAGGGCTAGGGTTAGGGCTAAGGTTGGGGCTAGGGTTAGGGCTAGGGTTAGGGTTGGGGCTATGGTTAGTGCTAGGGTTAGGGCTAGGGTTGGGGCTAGGGTTGGGGCTAGGGTTAGGGTTAAGGCTACAGTTAGGGTTGGGGCTAAAGTTAGGGTTAGGGTTTGGATTACATTTGCGGTTGGGATTAGGATTAGGGGTGTGTCTGGGTTAGAGGTGTGGTTAGGGTTACCGTTGGGATTAGGGTTAGGGGTGTGTTTGGATTAGGGTTTCAGTTATAATTGGGGGGTTTCCACTGTTTAGGCACATCAGGGGCTCTCCAAACGCGACATGGCGACCGATCTCAATTCCATCCAATTCTGCATTGAAAAAGTAAAACAGTGCTCCTTCCCTTCCGAGCTCTCCCGTGTGCCCAAACAGGAGTTTACCCCAACATATGGGGTATCAGCGTACTCAGGACAAATTGGACAACAACTTTTGGGGTCCAATTTCTCCTGTTACCCTTGGGAAAATACAAAACTGGGGGCTAAAAAATAATTTTTGTGGGAAACAAAGAGATTTTTTATTTTCACGGCTCTGCATTATAAACTGTAGTGAAACACTTGGGGGCTCAAAGTTCTCAGAACACATCTAGATAAGTTCGTGGGGGGGTCTAGTTTCCAATATGGGGTCACTTGTGGGGGGTTTCTACTGTTTAGGTATATTAGGGGCTCTGCAAACGCAATGTAACGCCTGCAGACCATTCCATCTAAGTCTGTATTCCAAGTGGCGCTCCTTCCATTCCGAGCCCTCACATGCGCCCAAACGCTGGTTCCCCCCCACATATGGGGTATCAACGCACTCAGGACAAATTGGACAACAACTTTTGGGGTCCAAATTCTCCTTTTACCCTTGAGAAAATACAAAACTGGGGGCTAAAAAATAATTTTGAGGGGAAATTTTTTTTTTTATTTTCACGGCTCTGCGTTATAAACTGTAGTGAAATACTTGGGGGCTCAAAGTTCTCACAACACATCTAGATAAGTTCCTTGGGGGGTCTAGTTTCCAATATGGGGTCACTTGTGGGGGGTTTCTACTGTTTAGGTACATTAGGGGCTCTGCAAACACAATGGACGCCTACAGACCATTCCATCTAAGTCTGTATTCCAAATGGCGCTCCTTCCCTTCCGAGCCCTCCCATGCGCCCAAACGCTAGTTCTCTCCCACATATAGGGTATCAGCGCACTCAGGACAAATTGCACAACAACTTTTGGGGTCCAATTTCTCCTGTTACCCTCAGGAAAATACAAAACTGGGGGCTAAAAAATTATTTTTGTGGGAAAAAATTTTTGTGTTATTTTTACGGCTCTGCATTATAAACTTCTGTGAAGCTCTTATTGGGTCAAAGTGCTCACCACACATCTAGATAAGTTCCTTAGGGGGTCTACTTTTCAAAATGGTGTCACTTGTGGGGGGTTTCAATGTTTAGGCACATCAGTGGCTCTCCAAACGCAACATGGCGTCCCATCTCAATTCCTGTCAATTTTGCATTGAAAGGTCAAACGGCGCTCCTTCCCTTCCGAGCTCTCCCATGTGCCCAAACAATGGTTTACCCCCACATATGGGGTATCAGAGTACTCAGGACAAATTGTGCCACAACTTTTGTGGTCCAATTTCTTCTCTTACCATTGGGAAAATAAAAAATTGGGGGCAAAAATATAATTTTTGTGAAAAAAAAATGATTTTTTATTTTTACGGTTCTGCATTATAAACTTCTGTGAAGCACTTGGTGGGTCAAACTGCTCAACACACCTCTAGATAAGTTCCTTAGGGGGTCTACTTTCCAAAATGGTGTCACTTGTGGGGGGTTTCAATGTTTAGGCACATCAATGGCTCTCCAAACGCAACATGGCGTCCCATCTCAATTCCAGTCAATTTTGCATTGAAAAGTCAAATGGCGCTCCTTCCCTTCCGAGCTCTGCCATGCGCCCAAACAGTGCTTCCCCCCCACATATGGGGTATCAGCGTACTCAGGACAAATTGTACAACAACTTTTGGGGTCCATTTTCTCCTGTTACCCTTGGTAAAATAAAACAAATTGGAGCTGAAGTAAATTTTTTGTGAAAAAAAGTTAAATGTTAATTTTTATTTAAACATTCCAAAAAATCCTGTGAAGCACCTGAAGGGTTAATAAACTTCTTGAATGTGGTTTTGAGAACCTTGAGGGGTGCAGTTTTTAGAATGGTGTCACACTTGGGTATTTTCTATCATATAGACCCCTCAAAACGACTTCAAATGAGATGTGGTCCCTAAAATAAAATGGTGTTGTAAAAATGAGAAATTGCTGGTCAACTTTTAACCCTTATAACTCCCTAACAAAAAAAAATTTTGGTTCCAAAATTGTGCTGATGTAAAGTAGACATGTGGGAAATGTTACTTATTAAGTATTTTGTGTGACATATCTCTGTGATTTAATTGCATAAAAATTCAAATTTGGAAAATTGCAAAATTTTCAAAATTTTCGCCAAATTTCCGTTTTTTTCACAAATAAACGCAGGTAATATCAAAGAAATTTTACCACTGTCATGAAGTACAATATGTCACGAGAAAACAAAGTCAGAATCACCGGGATCCGTTGAAGTGTTCCAGAGTTATAACCTCATAAAGGGACAGTAGTCAGAATTGTAAAAATTGGCCCGGTCCATAACGTGCAAACCACCCTTGGGGGTAAAGGCAGTGGCGTAACTACCGCGGTCGCAGCGGTCGCCAGTGCGACCGGGCCTGGCAGGTCAGGGGCCCGGGCCCGGCAGGCAGGCTCGGACTGGCAGTGCCTCTCCCCGCTCCAGGGCCCCCCCCGCCGCCGCCGCTGCCGCTGCCGCTGCCTTGAATACTCACCCTGCTCCAGCGATGGTCTCGGCGTCTGCACTGCAGCTCGTTCCTGCTTGAGCGGTCACGTGACACCGCTCATTAAGATCATGAATATGCGCATATTCATGATCTTAATGAACGGTGTCACATGACCGCTCAAGCAGGAAGAAGGTGCTGCGCCGGCGCCGCCGCCTGGAGTCGGGACAGAGCGCGAGGGATGTCGGCACGGCCGTGCAGTGGGAAGATAGGTGAGTATGAGGGCCGGGGGATGAAGGAGGACATAAGCCGGCGCGCCGAGCAGGAGCGGAGAGATAAGCCTGCATACAGGGGGGAATATAAGCCATGCAGGGGGGAATATAAGCCATGCAGGGGGGGATATGAGCCATGCAGGGGGGAATATAAGCCATGCAGGGGGGGATATGAGCCATGCAGGGGGGAATATGAGCCATGCAGGGGGGAATATGAGCCATGCAGGGGGGAATATGAGCCATGCATACAGGGGGGGGAATATGAGCCATGCATACAGGGGGGAATATAAGCCATGCATACAGGGGCGGAATATGAGCCATGCATACAGGGGGGGAATATGAGCCATGCATACATGGGGAGATATGAGTCATGCATGCAGGAGGGGTAATATGAGCTATGTATATGGGATAGGAGGGAGATGAGCCATGCATACAGGAGGGGGGTCATTATACAGTATTGAGCATCATGTGTGGCCGTTATACAGTATGGAGCATCATTTGTGGTCATTATACAGTATTGAGCATTATGTGGGATCATTATACAGTATGGAGAACTGTGTGGCCGTTATACACTATGGAGCACTATGTGTGGGTGGTCATTATACAGTATGGAGCACTGTCTGGACATTATACAGTATGGAGCAATGTGTGGCCATTATACACTATGGAGCATCATGTGTGGCCATTATACACTATGGAGCATCATGTGTGGCCATTATACAGTATGCAGCATCATGTGTGGCCATTATACAGTATGCAGCATCATGTGTGGTGGCCGTTATACAGTATTGAGCATCATGTGTGGCCATTATTCTATGGGGGTTACATTGAGTTGTATGGCAGGGCTGCAGGGGGGGGGGCCCATTTGGAAGTTCGCACCGGGGCCCCTAACTTTGTAGTTACGCCACTGGGTAAAGGGGTTAATACCATATATTCTCCCTATTTTTGGATGTTCAAACGTAGCTCCCTTGACCATATAGGTACAGTTCACACAGTGTAGACATGGGAAACAACCAGTTTTACCTGAGCCTGTTAGGGATAATTGCTTGCTCTTTCTTCTTGGGCCAATGTCAGACTTAATCAAATAATCTTTAATATTTTTATTCCGTCTATAAGAATATAGCGGCGGTAATTGCAGTTCCTTTATGCCAGGCAAACACCTACCCAACATCCCCCAATGTTTACTAATCACGTTAGCAACCTCCTTACTCTCCTCACCATATGTGGTAACAAATGGGACTCTTTTGTGTTTAATCTCACGCCTATTTTTTGTCTTTTTATGAATGAGTTCTACCCTGTTTTCCTTTAATACCTTATTTCTTGTTATTTCCAATAACTTCAAAGGATATCCCCTATCTAGAAATTTTTTGACTAGTAGATCCACCACTGCGTCTATATCCTCTTCTTCTTTCACTATCCGCCTAAAGGTACTGTCACACTAGACGATATCGCTAGCGATCCGTGACGTTGCAGCGTCCTCGCTAGCGATATCGTCCAGTGTGACAGGCAGCAGCGATCAGGCCCCTGCTGGGAGATCGCTGGTCGGGGAAGAAAGTCCAGAACTTTATTTCGTCGCTGGACTCCCCGTAGACATCGCTGAATCGGCGTGTGTGACACCGATTCAGCGATGTCTTCGCTGGTAACCAGGGTAAACATCGGGTAACTAAGCGCAGGGCCGCGCTTAGTAACCCGATGTTTACCCTGGTTACCATCCTAAAAGTAAAAAAACAAACACTACATACTTACCTACCGCTGTCTGTCCTCCAGCGCTGTGCTCTGCTCTCCTCCTGCTCTGGCTGTGAGCGTCGGTCAGCCGGAAAGCAGAGCGGTGACGTCACCGCTCTGCTTTCTGGCTGCCCGGCGCTCACAGCCAGACCAGAGAAGCAGAGCGCCGAGGACAGACAGCGGAAGGTAAGTATGTAGCGTTTGTTTTTTTACTTTTTAGGATGGTAACCAGGGTAAACATCGGGTTACTAAGCGCGGCCCTGCGCTTAGTTACCCGATGTTTACCCTGGTTACCGGGGACCTTGGGATCGTTGGTCGCTGGAGAGCTGTCTGTGTGACAGCTCTCCAGCGACCAAACAGCGACGCTGCAGCGATCCGGATCATTGTCGGTATCGCTGCAGCGTCGCTATGTGTGACGGTACCTTAACCCTGAGTAATTGGCTTAGTGGAATGGAATTTACCATAGACCGCGGGTGTTGGCTATCATATAGTAGCAGGTTGTTTCTATCTGTGTTTTTTACAAAAAGTGTGGTGCTAAGCTGCCCCTCCTTTAGACTGACAAGTACATCCAGGAATTGAATTTCCTTTTTTGACATAACCAATGTGAATTTGTTTGTGTTATCAATGGTATTGTTTGGCTGCAGTGGTCATGAGAATAGATCAGACATAATCCCTTCACAATCCAGCATTGGACTAGTTAGAGATTAAAAGTGAGTTGAGATGCCTTTCTGGGTGATTTCTTTTTTACCTACTTTATGCCTTTGAAAAATATTTTTAATTCAGTGGATAACCACATAAATGTATCTACACCTGAAATCCAGTAGAAAAGTCATAAAGTGTCACACATTTTTCTTCCATAACCAGACAACCTTTTGAATCAAGGGAATATACATAAGAATGATCAATTCTGAATTTTGAATTCAGCAGATTTGCTCACATTTGGTCTTAAGATTTGATTTGCATTGAAATTTCCAGACTGCAAAGAAAAGAAAATGGCTTGTGAGGAGTTACAAAAACAGCCGAACAAGATGAGTAGAATTTATATTACACACACACATACACACACATATATATATATATATATATATATATATGTATATATATATATATATATATACCTATATAATTGTCTAAGGGGTACTTCCGTCTGTTCGTCTGTCTGTCTTTCTGTCTGTTTGTCTGTAATGGAAATCCCACATCGCTGATTGGTCGCAGCCAGTAGGCCGCGACCAATCAGTGACAGGCGTAGTCTGGCTGCAAATTGGCCCCTCTCTACTCTCCTCAAGTCAGTGCTCCCTCCCTACTCCCCTCCAGTCAGTGCCAGTGTGTCGCCCCATCCCGTACCAACTTTTTACTATTGATGCTGCCTATGCAGCATCAATAGTAAAAAGATATAAAGTTAAAAATAATAAAAAAAATATAAAATTGTGCTATTCTCACCTTCTCAACTATTTTTTATTTTGCTTCTTTTTTTAGCAGGAATATGGTGCCCACAGTGCTATATACTACATGGGCAGTGTTATATACTACGTGGGCTGTGTTACATATTTCGTGAGCTGTGTTATATACTGCCTGGATGCTATATACTACGTGGGCAGTGTTATATACTGCGTGGGCTGTGCTATATACTACGTGGCCTGTGTTATATACTGCGTGGGCTGTGCTCTATACTACGTGGGCTGTGTTATATACTGCGTGGCCTGTGCTATATACTACGTGGGCTGTGTTATATACTACGTGGGCTGTGCTATATACTATGTGGGCTGTGTTATATACTGCGTGGCCTCTGTCATATACTACATGGGCTGTGTTATATACTACGTGGGCTGTGCTATATTTTACGTGGGCTGTGTTATATACTGCCTGGCTGCTATATACTACGTGGAAAGTGTTATATACTGCGTGGCCTGTGTTATATACTACGTGGGCTGTCTCATATACTACGTTTGCTGTGTTATATACTATGCGGGCTGTGCTATATATTACATGGGCTGTTATATACTGCCTGGCTGCTATATACTATGTGGGCAGTGTTATATACTGCGTAGGCTGTGTTATATACTATGTGGCCTGTGTTATATAGTGCGTGGGCTGTGTTATATACTATGGGCCTGTGTTATATACTGCGTGGGCTGTGCTATATATTACGTGGGCTGTGCTATATACTACGTGGCTGCTATATACTATGTAACTGCTATATACTACGTGGCTGTGCTATATACTATGTGGCTGTGCTATATACTATATGGCTGTGCTATATACTACGTGGCTGTGTTATATACTATGTGGCTGTGCTATATACTACATGGCTGTGCTAAGCACAACGTACATACATGCATATTCTAGAATACCCGATGCATTGGAATCTGGCTACCATCTAGCCGGCCACGACCAATCAGCTACAGGCTTAGTCCGGCCATGAATTGGCACCTCTCTACTCTCCTCCAGTCAGTGCCCCCTCCCTACTCCCCTCCAGTCAGTGCCAGTGTGTCGCCCCATCCCGGACCAACTTTTTACTATTGATGCTGCCTATGCAGCATCAATAGTAAAAAGATATAATGTTAAAAATAATAATGAAAAACAAATTGTGCTATTCTCACCTTCAGACGTCCACTGATGCGAGAGATGCTGCCGCCAGCTTCCGTTCCCAGAGATGCATTGCGAAATTACCCAGATAACTTAGCGGTCTCATGAGACCGCTAAGTCATGGGGTAATTTTGCAATGCATTTCTGGGACCGGAAGCTGGCGGCCGCATCGCGTACATCGGGACAGCTTCAGTGGACGACGGAGGGTGAGCATATAACTATTTTTTATTTTAATTCTTTTTTTAACAGGGATATAGTGCCCCAACTGCTATATACTGCTATATACTAAGTGGGCTGTGTTATATAATATGAGGGCTGTGTTATATATACATGGGCTGTGTTATATACTGCATGGGCTGTGTTATATGCTACATGAGCTGTGCTATATATTATGTGGGCTGTGTTATGTACTGCCTGACTGCTATATACTTCGTGGGCAGTGTTATATACTGCATGGGCTGTTATATACTATGTGGCCTGTGTTATATACTGTGTGGGCTGTGCTATATATTACGTAGGCTGTGCTATATATTACGTGGGCTGTGCTATATATTATGTGACTGCTATATACTATGTGGCTGCTATATATATATACTATGTGGCTGTGCTATATACTATGTGGCTGTGCTATATACTATGTGGCTGTGGTATATACTACGTGGCTGTGGTGTATACTACGTGGCTGTCTGTGTTGTATACTACGTGTCTGTGTGATATACTATGTGGCTGTGCTATATACTACGTGGCTGTCTGTGTTACGTGGGCTGTGCTATATACTATGTGGCTGCTATATACTATGTGGCTGCTATATACTATGTGGCTGTTATATAGTATGTGGCTGTGCTATATACTATGTGGCTGTGCTATATACTATGTGGCTCTGCTATATACTATGTGGCTGTGCTATATACTACGTGGCTGTGCTATATACTACGTGGCTGTGGTATATACTACGTGGTTGTATGTGTTATGTACTATGTGGCTGTGCTATATGCTATGTGGCTGTGCTAAGCACGACGTACATACATTCATATTCTAGAATACCCGATGCGTTAGTATATATATATACTAGATTGTGGCCCGATTCTAACGCATCGGGTATTCTAGAATATGCATGTCCCCGTAGTATATGGACAATGATGATTCCAGAATTCGCGGCAGACTGTGCCCGTCGCTGATTGGTCGAGGCAACCTTTATGACATCATCGTCGCCATGGCAACCATTATGACATCATCGTCGCTGTGCCCGTCGCTGCCTGGCGGCCTCGACCAATCAGACGCAGGATGTCTACGTCCTTTATGACATCATCGTCGCTGTGCCCGTTGCTGATTGGTCGAGGCCGCCAGGCCTCGACCAATCAGAGACGTGGGATTTCTACGTCGATGCTGTGCCGGTCTCTGATTGGTCGAGGCCTGACGGCCTCGACCAATCAGAGAGCCGGGATTTCCAGGACAGACAGACAGACAGACAGACAGACGGAAAAACCCTTAGGCAATTATATATATAGATATATATACATATATATATCTATATATATATATCTATATATATATATATATATATATATATATATATATATATATATATCTATCTTTACCAGCTGTCTATTATCCAACAAAATGGTAAATCCAATTTATTATTTGTAAAAAAAAATCATTTCAGTCACCTCTAGTCATAAAGACATGGCCGGAGAGTAAAACACAGTATTTTTCCATTTTAAATTTTTTTTTTATATTTTCAACCTTGTAATTTACATGTTTCACTCACTTATTGTATTGTTATGATCTTTACATGCCATTTTTTACAGCCTTGGATTTCTCCCATGAAAATACTGTACATTGGAGGGTGAATTTGGAGTAAATTTCAATTTTCTATAGCACTTTAAAAATGTACTTTTACAGGCGACATTGACGCGTTTCGCATCCCCATCGTGCCAAGTATAGTACACAGTCCATATCTATAGTTATGTCTCCACAAATAAACTGCTCTTCAATTATTAGAGTCTTGCGAAGGTGAGAAAAAAATATTATAGACCTCACACAAGTTTGTCACCTTGCAATTTCATTGTGAACCTTTTACCAATACGTATTGTTCCAAAAGGCCAAGAAAGGCCAAAGGGTCGTAGCAGAGACAAATTTCTGGAGGATTCTTGATATCCGTTGTATACGAGACTTAAACAAACAAGAAATGACTTCCCATTGATTAAATGTAGCTTGAATTAGTAAGGAAAAATGACAGGCTCTGCTAAGGTTATGTCCTTTATTCATTGTTTAACTCAGCTTGACAGATTCAATCTGCTGAGCCCAAAGGAAGGCCAGAGATGTCACTCACAGACCCCGCATAATACTGGAGCAAAATCGAAAAGTTGCACTTTATCAACTCACAGCCTGGAGCCTCTGTTCTCATTCAGTCTTCTGTTAGGAGAACAATAAGCTACAACAGGCACAAGGCTGCTTCACATAATAATTATGGGTATCCCACAGGCAAGGCTGTTTCGGCTTTTAAGACCAGACAGAATGTATCTTGTGGGCATGACCTAGCAGATGGGGGACTTTCTTTTTTTGTTTCATCTCTCCCTTCTAAAAAAAAAAAAAAAAAGAAACCTAAGAAAGACATAGAAAGAATAGCAATAAAGGGTGTATTTTTTCCTATAGAGAGGGACAATTGCTATAAGCTACTCGTCTCTTTCATTCCCCAGTACATTAGCTGAAAGAAGTCAAGTGCAGGAAAAGAGTTGGGGGAAAGGGAGGGCTGGCTGAACGGGCGCTGGCTCCATCCAGCTAATTTGTGTCACCTATTGCACTGACTTATGTATTGATGGCAAAAAATATGAAGCAGAAAATTAAGCCTGAAAGGGTTTTTTGTAACGCTGTCACTTTGTACAAGATTTAACTCAGCTGACATGACACTGTGCCTTTTGTTACATAAAACTGTCATGTAGTCCCCTTCTGGATAAATACTGGACAGATCAATAACATCTGCCAGGGAGAAAAATAATATACAACGGATATAAAGTCTACACACCCCTGCTATAATGCCAGGTTTTAGTCATGTAGAAAAAAAATCAGACCAAGAAGAAGCATTTCAGAACTTTTTCCACCTTTATTGTCACCTGGAATCTGTACAAATCCATTGAGAAACAAAGTGAAATCATTTCGAGAGGGGAAATAAAAATAACAAAACTGAAATAATGTAATTGCATAAGGATGATCACCATTTTATAATTGGGGTTGTGGTTGTGTTCAGAATTGGCCAATCACATTTAAACTCATGGTGAAAAGTTCCATGTCATTACATAGCTGCCATTATTTACGGTGATTCTGATTACCCCATATAAAGTTTTGTCATTCTTGAACAACTTTCATGATCTTTACTTAGTTGTATTTCTCAGAAAGAACCATGCTCCATAAAGAGCTTACAACACAGCTAAGGGACCTCATTTCTGAAGGTTATCAGTCAGCGGAACTCATCAAGAAGTGGCTTAAATTTGGCACAACATACCTAGAACTGGACGTCCCTCGAAAACTGATGAAAAGACAAGAAGAAAATTGGTCCAAGAGGCTGACAAGAGGCCTACAGCAACATTAATGAAGTCAAGATCTGGTTGTGTACTGCATGTGACAACAATCTCTCTTATTCTTCATACGTCTGACCTGTTGAATGAGGTTTCAACAAGGAAGCCTTTTGTAAAAAAGGAAAACATTGAAGACTGTCAATGTTTCACCAAAGCCTATTTTACTTCTGCCAAAAGCATGTGGGAAAATGTATTATTGTCAACCAGGGTTAAACTTTTTGGAATAATTCCAAATGGTATGTTGGCGCCAAGCCAACACTGCGCATCGCCAAAATAACATCATACCTGCGGTAAAGCTTGATGGAGGCAACAGTATGCTTTTGGGCTATTTTTTGGCAGTCAAGGTGGGGAGAGTTCCAAATGTCAGTCAGTTTTGCAAAAAGAATGTTTCCAAATCAACAAAATATTAGCACTTCCAGAGCCCAGACCTTAATCCAATTGAAAATGTGTGGGTGACCCGAAGAGGGCAATGTACAAAAGAGATACCCTCATAATCTGACATATGTACCATGTTCGTAGACTTTGACTCAAAATAACAGAATGCTGTCAAAGGGTGCTTCAAAGTATTAGTTTAAGGGTATGCATATTTATGTAACCAAATTATTTTAGTTCTTTCATTTTTATATTTGTACCCGAAAAGATTTCAGTTTATTTTTCAACTGAACTATACAGAGTTATGAATCTGAGATGCATAAGCTGGAAAATGTTTTGAAATTATTCTTCTTGGAATGTTTTTTTTTTACATGGCATTTTAACGGAGGCGTGTAGACTTTTTATATTCCAAATTATACACATGTGTATAGGAGACATCATAACTGCTAGACTATAAACTGCATGTGAATAAACCAGAAATGGTTCCTGTTAAAGGCGCATCTGTGCCACACAAAACAGAAGCGAGTGGAAGGAATGAGAGAAGCACATATTGTTAAATATCACAATCATAGTAATTTCAATTCAAAGACAATGGATATAATTACATATTAATAAATATAGTCATGCAATACCACATATTCAGTTTATGATTAACCCCTTTCTGACATTAGATGTACTTTCCCGTCGAAGTGGGGTGGGTCCATATGCCCACCGACGTGATAGCACGTCATAGCGATTGGCCACGCTCACGGGGGGAGCGCGGCCGATCGCGGCTGGGTGTCAGCTGGCTATCACAGCTGACATCCGGCACTATCTGCCCAGAGCGGTCACGGACCGCCCCCGGCACATTAACCCCCGGAACACTGCGATCAAACATGATCGCAGTGTTCCGGCAGTATAGGGAAGCATCGCGCAGGGAGGGGGCTCCCTGCGGGCTTCCCTGAGACCCTCGGAGCAACACGATGTGATCATGTTGCTCTGAGTATCTCCTACCGTCTTCTCCCTGCAGGCACTAGATCCAAAATGGCTGTGGGGCTGCATCCAGGTCCTGCAGGGAGGTGGCTTACCAGCGCCTGCTCAGAGCAGGCGTCGGGAAGCCTCCAGGAGTGCACGTCAGATCGCTGATCTGACACAGTGCACAGCTAAGTGTCAGATCAGCAATCTTACACTACAACATGATGCCCCCCCCCGGGGAAATGTTATAGTGTAACAAAAAAAAAATATTTACATGTGTAAAAAAATTTAAAAAAATTCCTAAAAAAAAAATATTGTTCCCATAAATGCATTTCTTTATCTAAATAAAAAAACAATAAAAGTACACATACTTAGTATCGCTGCATCCATAACAACCCAACCTATAAAACTGTCCCACTAGTTAACCCCTCAGTGAACACCGTAAAAAATAAAACGAGGAAAAAACAACGCTTTATTATCATACCGCCGAACAAAAAGTGGAATAACACGTGATCAAAATGACGGATATAAATAACCATTGTACCGCTGAAAAGGTCATCTTGTCCCGCAAAAAACAAGCTGCCATACAACATCATCTGCAAAAAAATAAAAAAGTTATAGTCCTCAGAATAAAGCGATGCAAAAATAATTATTTTTTCTAATAAATAGTTTTTATCGTATAAAAGAGCCAAAACATAAAAAAAATATATAAATGAGGTATTGCTGTAATCATACTGACCTGAAGAATAAAACTGCTGTATCCATTTTACCAAACGCGGAACGGTATAAACGTTCCCCAAAAGAAATTCATGAATAGCTGGTTTTTGGTCATTCTGCCTCACAAAACTCAGAATAAAAAGCAATCAAAAGATGTCACATGCCTGAAAATGTTACCAATAAAAATGTCAACTCGTTCCGCAAAAAACAAGACCTCACATGACTCTTTGGACCAAAATATGGAAAAATTATAGCTCTCAAAATGTGGTAATGCAAAAAATATTTTTTGCAATAAAAAGCGTCTTTTAGTGTGTAAGGCTGCCAATCATAAAAATCGGCTAGAAAGCCCGCTATAAAAGTAAATCATCTCCATTTTCCCATTAGGGCTAGGGTTAGGGTTAGGGCTAGGGTTAGGGTTAAGGTTAGGGTTAGGGCTAGGGTTAGGTTAGTGCTAGGGTTAGGGTTAGGGCTAGGGTTAGGGCTAGGGTTAGGGCTAGGGTTGGGGTTAGGGTTAGGGTTAGTGCTAAGACTAGGGTTAGGGCTAGGGTTAGGGTTGGGGCTAGGGTTAGGGCCAGGGTTTGGATTACATTTAAGGTTGGGATTAGGGTTAGGCGTGAGTCATGGTTAGGGGTGTGGTTAGGGTTATGGTTGAGATTAGGGTTATGGGTGTGGCTAGGTTTGGGATTAGGGTTAGAGGTGTGTTGGGGTTAGGGGTGTGGTTGGGGTAGGGGTGTGTTTGGGATTAGGGTTAGGGGTGTGTTTGGGTTAAGGTTTCAGTTAGAATTGGGGGTTTCCACTGCTTAGGCACATCAGGTGCTCTCCAAACGCAACATGGTGTCCCATCTCAATTTCAGTCAATTTTGCATGTCAAACGGTGCTCCTTCCCTTCCAAGCTCTGCCATGCACCCAAACAGTGGTTTACCCCCACATATGGGGTATCGGCGTACTCAGGACAAATTGTACAACAACGTTTGGCATCCAATTTCTCCTGTTACCCTTGGTAAAATAAAACAAATTGGAGCTGAAGTAAATTTTTTGTGAAACAAAGTTAAATGTTCATTTTTTTAAACATTCCAAAAATTCCTGTGAAACACCTGAAGGGTTAATAAACTTCTTGAATGTGGTTTTGAGCACCTTGAGGGGTGCAGTTTTTAGAATGGTGTCACACTTGATTATTTTCAATCATATAGACCCCTCAAAATGACTTCAAATGTCATGTGGTCCCTAAGAAAAAAATGGTGTAAAAATGAGAAATTGCTGGTCAATTTTTAACCCTTATAACTCCCTAACAAAAAAAAATTGTTTCCAAAATTGTGCTGATATAAAGTAGACATGTGGGAAATGTTACTTATTAAGTATTTTGTGTGACATATCTCTGTGATTTAAGGGCATAAAAATTCAAATTTGGAAAATTGCAACATTTTCACAATTTTAGCCAAATTTCCATTTTTATCACAAATAAATGCAAGTAATATCAAAGAAATGTTACCACTATCATGAAATACAATATGTCTCGAGAAAACAGAGTCAGAATTACCCGGATCCGTTGAAGCGTTCCCGAGTTATAACCTCAAAAAGGGACAGTGGTCAGAATTGTAAAAATTGGCCCGGTCATTAACATGCAAACCACACTTGGGGGTAAAGGGGTTAAGCACCATGATAAAATATTGAAATATTAGGACTCATACAAATAATGTGCAATAAATTAAAAAAATAACAGTTCAATAATCAATGAAAGTAGGTGAATGGAAATAAATATTACAAAACCCTAAAAATAAATAAATTAAATAGAAAGCCTGTAAATAATTCTGAATAAAAACCTCAAAGAAGTGACCAACCCTCAGATCAGAGATGTAAGTACCTGCGTTCACCCAAATTTGTTTGTCATGTGTAAGATCTGTGTCTTGTAATTACTTGATGTAATGCTGTTTGTAATGTTGTAATGTTTTTCTGATGCTGCTGTAATACCATAATTTCCCTCGGGATCAATAAAGTACATCGTATCGTATCGTATATGCAGTACACAATGAAAACACTATATTAAATATTCCTATGAATAATACTAGGAATAAATTAATCTTTATAAATTCGAAATAATTAGCTGTGTTGAATTTTTCTCAAAAATTTGATTTTCAGCAAATTGATATGCTCTGTGTCTCAAGTACAGTTAAGTCTCCAATTGCACTAAAAACAAATCTGTAACATTGCAAGGTATCCTAGTATTGTATTGAACACTACTACTACAGCTATGTAACAGCATTAGTAGAGTGTGAATGACTTTGCTACTCGGACAACCCCTTCTCAATCTGAGTGTTTGCCCCCATTAAAATAAAAAACTTTTATATTCACCTCCCGTGCTGGTGCCGTTCCAGCGGTGTCAGCGCTCACTCTTCAGGGGCTCGCATGAGGTATTTACATCATGCGATCCCTGCACCCAATCAGTGCTGTCTTCTCTCTCTCCGCTTTCCCACTTAAATAAAATTAACACTAAGGCCGGCATCACACTCACCACAGGGAAATACGATCCGTATTTTACATGCGTAATACGCAGAAATTATCCCAAAATAGTGATCCGTATGTCATCCGTAGGCAGGGTGTGGAAGCGTATTTTACGCATGTCATCCTCCGTATGTAATCCGCAGGGCATCCGTACTGCGAGATTTTCTCGCCAGCTTGCAAAATGGACATAGAAAAGATCCATGGGCTCAAATATTCGTGAAAACATGTATACAGTCTATATATATATACATATATGTATATATATATATATATATACAGTATGTCAGTGAGACACATATATATATATATATATATATATACATATATTTATATTTCATACAGCGCTAGATAGCAGAAAAGCCGGTAATTCAATTGCCGGCTTTTCCTATCTCCTTCCCAAACCCGACATGATGGAGAAATCACCAACCACACAACTGAAGAACCGATATCAAATCTTTGTAGAGGATGAAGATGGCACACCTAAGAATGAAGCAATACCAGCAAGCAAAAAAGAAAAGGGCACACAGCAACAAGTGACAGCAAAAAGTACAGCCAAGAAGCAACGAAGAGTGGTGGTGGTGGGAGACTCACTACTGAGAGGCACAGAAGCAGCCATCTGCAGACCGGACATAACTGCAAGAGAAGTATGCTGCCTTCCAGGTGCGATGATCAAGGATGTGACCGATAGGATACCAAAGCTCTTCAGCTCCAAGGACGTCCACCCATTTCTTCTGATACATGTTGGCACCAATGACACGGCAAGGAAGGACCTACCGACAATCTGCAAAGACTTTGAAGAGTTGGGGAGGAAAGTAAAGGAACTGGATGCACAGGTAGTTTTTTCTTCTATCCTTCCAGTAGACGGGCATGGCACCAGGAGATGGAACAGGATCCTTGATGCAAACAACTGGCTAAGACGATGGTGCAGACAACAAGGATTTGGATTCCTGGACCACGGTGTGAATTACTGGTATGATGGACTCCTCACCAGAGACGGACTACACCTCAACAAACCTGGGAAACACACATTCGCCAGAAGACTCGCTACACTCATCAGGAGGGCGTTAAACTAGAAGAAGAGGGGACGGGAAGAAAAACATTAGACTCGAACAAAGACGACCCAGGAAAACATACTCAGAAGGGAGGTAAGAACATTTCTAAAACAATCCACAGTGAGGAGATTGGAACAAAACAAAATCCTCTAAACTGCATGCTCGCAAACGCCAGAAGCCTGACAAACAAGATGGAAGAACTAGAAGCAGAAATATCTACAGGTAACTTTGACATAGTGGGAATAACCGAGACATGGTTAGATGAAAGCTATGACTGGGCAGTTAACTTACAGGGTTACAGTCTGTTTAGAAAGGATCGTAAAAATCGGAGAGGAGGAGGGGTTTGTCTCTATGTAAAGTCTTGTCTAAAGTCCACTTTAAGGGAGGATATTAGCGAAGGGAATGAGGATGTCGAGTCCATATGGGTTGAAATTCATGGAGGGAAAAATGGTAACAAAATTCTCATTGGGGTCTGTTACAAACCCCCAAATATAACAGAAAGCATGGAAAGTCTACTTCTAAAGCAGATAGATGAAGCTGCAACCCATAATGAGGTCCTGGTTATGGGGGACTTTAACTACCCGGATATTAACTGGGAAACAGAAACCTGTGAAACCCATAAAGGCAACAGGTTTCTGCTAATAACCAAGAAAAATTATCTTTCACAATTGGTGCAGAATCCAACCAGAGGAGCAGCACTTTTAGACCTAATACTATCTAATAGACCTGACAGAATAACAAATCTGCAGGTGGTTGGGCATTTAGGAAATAGCGACCACAATATTGTGCAGTTTCACCTGTCTTTCACTAGGGGGACTTGTCAGGGAGTCACAAAAACATTGAACTTTAGGAAGGCAAAGTTTGAACAGCTTAGAGATGCCCTTAATCTGGTAGACTGGGACAATATCCTCAGAAATGAGAATACAGATAATAAATGGGAAATGTTTAAGAACATCCTAAATAGGCAGTGTAAGCGGTTTATACCTTGTGGGAATAAAAGGACTAGAAATAGGAAAAACCCAATGTGGCTAAACAAAGAAGTAAGACAGGCAATTAACAGTAAAAAGAAAGCATTTGCACTACTAAAGCAGGATGGCACCATTGAAGCGCTAAAAAACTATAGGGAGAAAAATACTTTATCTAAAAAACTAATTAAAGCTGCCAAAAAGGAAACAGAGAAGCACATTGCTAAGGAGAGTAAAACTAATCCCAAACTGTTCTTCAACTATATCAATAGTAAAAGAATAAAAACAGAAAATGTAGGCCCCTTAAAAAATAGTGAGGAAAGAATGGTTGTAGATGACGAGGAAAAAGCTAACATATTAAACACCTTCTTCTCCACGGTATTCACGGTGGAAAATGAAATGCTAGGTGAAATCCCAAGAAACAATGAAAACCCTATATTAAGGGTCACCAATCTAACCCAAGAAGAGGTGCGAAACCGGCTAAATAAGATTAAAATAGATAAATCTCCGGGTCCGGATGGCATACACCCACGAGTACTAAGAGAACTAAGTAATGTAATAGATAAACCATTATTTCTTATTTTTAGTGACTCTATAGCGACAGGGTCTGTTCCGCAGGACTGGCGCATAGCAAATGTGGTGCCAATATTCAAAAAGGGCTCTAAAAGTGAACCTGGAAATTATAGGCCAGTAAGTCTAACCTCTATTGTTGGTAAAATATTTGAAGGGTTTCTGAGGGATGTTATTCTGGATTATCTCAATGAGAATAACTGTTTAACTCCATATCAGCATGGGTTTATGAGAAATCGCTCCTGTCAAACCAATCTAATCAGTTTTTATGAAGAGGTAAGCTATAGGCTGGACCACGGTGAGTCATTGGACGTGGTATATCTCGATTTTTCCAAAGCGTTTGATACCGTGCCGCACAAGAGGTTGGTACACAAAATGAGAATGCTTGGTCTGGGGGAAAATGTGTGTAAATGGGTTAGTAACTGGCTTAGTGATAGAAAGCAGAGGGTGGTTATAAATGGTACAGTCTCTAACTGGGTCGCTGTGACCAGTGGGGTACCGCAGGGGTCAGTATTGGGACCTGTTCTCTTCAACATATTCATTAATGATCTGGTAGAAGGTTTACACAGTAAAATATCGATATTTGCAGATGATACAAAACTATGTAAAGCAGTTAATACAAGAGAAGATAGTATTCTGCTACAGATGGATCTGGATAAGTTGGAAACTTGGGCTGAAAGGTGGCAGATGAGGTTTAACAATGATAAATGTAAGGTTATACACATGGGAAGAGGGAATCAATATCACCATTACACACTGAACGGGAAACCACTGGGTAAATCTGACAGGGAGAAGGACTTAGGGATCCTAGTTAATGATAAACTTACCTGGAGCAGCCAGTGCCAGGCAGCAGCTGCCAAGGCAAACAGGATCATGGGGTGCATTAAAAGAGGTCTGGATACACATGATGAGAGCATTATACTGCCTCTGTACAAATCCCTAGTTAGACCGCACATGGAGTACTGTGTCCAGTTTTGGGCACCGGTGCTCAGGAAGGATATAATGGAACTAGAGAGAGTACAAAGGAGGGCAACAAAATTAATAAAGGGGATGGGAGAACTACAATACCCAGATAGATTAGCGAAATTAGGATTATTTAGTCTAGAAAAAAGACGACTGAGGGGCGATCTAATAACCATGTATAAGTATATAAGGGGACAATACAAATATCTCGCTGAGGATCTGTTTATACCAAGGAAGGTGACGGGCACAAGGGGGCATTCTTTGCGTCTGGAGGAGAGAAGGTTTTTCCACCAACATAGAAGAGGATTCTTTACTGTTAGGGCAGTGAGAATCTGGAATTGCTTGCCTGAGGAGGTGGTGATGGCGAACTCAGTCGAGGGGTTCAAGAGAGGCCTTGATGTCTTCCTGGAGCAGAACAATATTGTATCATACAATTATTAGGTTCTGTAGAAGGACGTAGATCTGGGTATTTATTATGATGGAATATAGGCTGAACTGGATGGACAAATGTCTTTTTTCGGCCTTACTAACTATGTTACTATGTTACTATGTTACTATGATATGAGACATGGATTACATACAGTAAACCTTTTCATATCCCTTTTTTTGCATATTCCTCACTACTAATGTTAGTAGTGTGTGTGTGCAAAATTTGGGGATCTAGCTGTTAAAATAAAGGGTTAAATCGCGGAAAAAAACTGGCGTGGGCTCCCGCGCAATTTTCTCCACCAGAGTGGAAAAGCCAGTGACTAAGGGCAGAAATTAATAGCCTAGAGAGGGACCATGGTTATTGCCCCCCCTGGCTAAAAACATCTGCCCCCAGCCACGCCAGAAAAGGCACATCTGGAAGATACGCCTATTCTGGCACTTGGCCACTCTCTTCCCACTCCCGTGTAGCCGTGGGATATGGGGTAATAAAGGGTTAATACCACCTTGCTATTGTAAGGTGACATTAAGCCTGGTTAATAATGTAGAGATGTCAATAAGACACCTATCCATTATTAATCCAATAGTAGCAAATGGTTACTAAAACGCACACACATTAGGAATAAAATATTTTAATGAAATAATTTTACAAACAGGAGCCTGCTAATGCAGCTGTGCTCATGACTGTAAAATCTGGGGAATGAATTTAAAGCAGGGGAACGTAGCTACCTAGACTTGCGGTGCTGCGACCCCTGCTGGTATAACCTCATATGAACTCGAGCGTGAAAAAATATTCAGAAAAATTCCCACGCTACAGTTCATATGAGGTTATGTCAGCAGGGGGCGCAGCACCGCAAGTCTACAATGCTATGTTCCCCTGCTTTCAATTCATTCCCCAGATGTTACAGTCAGGAGCACAGCTGCATTAGCAGGCTCCTGCTTGCAAAATTAATTAACCCGTTCAGATGGATTTACATCGTGGGACATGACTGTAACAGCGGAAAGGTATGGGATATTGTTGTTTTTTTATTTTTCCATTTTTACAGAATGAGGGTCGTCATTTGGATTAAGAGTATAATAAACTATTACAACACCCTGTGTCTTTATTTCATTAAAATATTTTATTCCTAATGTGTGTGTGTTTTATTAACCATATACTACTATTGGATTAATAACGGATAGGTATCTTATTGACATCTCTCCATTAATAACTAGGCTTAATGTCACCTTACAATAGCAAGGTGGCATTAACCCTTCATTGCCCCATATCCCACCAGTACATGGGAATGGGAAGAGAGTGGCCAAGTGCCAGATTAGGCGCATCTTCCAGATGTGCCTTTTCTGGGGTGGCTGGGGGCAGATGATTTTAGCCAGGGGGGGCCAATAACCATGGTCCCTCTCTAGGCTATTAATATCTGCCCTCAGTCACTGGCTTTACTACTCTGGTGGAGAAAATTGCGCGGGAGCCCACGCCAGTTTTTTCCGCTATTTAACCCTTTATTTTAACAGCTAGAGCCTCCAAATTTTGCACACACGCACTACTAAAATTAGTAGTGAGGAATATGCAAAAAAAAGGGATATGTAAAGGTTTACTGTATGTAAACCAAGTCTCATATCCTGTCGGTTTTGGGAAGGAGATAGCAAAAGCCGGCAATTGAATTCCCGGCTTTTCTGCTATCTAGCGCTGTATGAAATATACATATAGATATTTATATATGTGTCTCACTGACATATATATATATATATATATATACAGTGGGGCAAAAAAGTATTTAGTCAGTCAGCAATAGTGCAAGTTCCACCACTTAAAAAGATGAGAGGCGTCTGTCATTTACATCATAGGTAGACCTCAACTATGGTAGACAAACTGAGAAAAAAAAATCCAGAAAATCACATTGTCTGTTTTTTTAACATTTTATTTGCATATTATGGTGGAAAATAAGTATTTGGTCAGAAACAAAATTTCATCTCAATACTTTGTAATATATCCTTTGTTGGCAATGACAGAGGTCAAACGTTTTCTGTAAGTCTTCACAAGGTTGCCACACACTGTTGTTGGTATGTTGGCCCATTCCTCCATGCAGATCTCCTCTAGAGCAGTGATGTTTTTGGCTTTTCGCTTGGCAACACGGACTTTCAACTCCCTCCAAAGGTTTTCTATAGGGTTGAGATCTGGAGACTGGCTAGGCCACTCCAGGACCTTGAAATGCTTCTTACGAAGCCACTCCTTCGTTGCCCTGGCGGTGTGCTTTGGATCATTGTCATGTTGAAAGACCCAGCCACGTTTCATCTTCAATGCCCTTGCTGTTGGAAGGAGGTTTGCACTCAAAATCTCACGATACATGGCCCCATTCATTCTTTCATGTACCCAGATCAGTTGTCCTGACCCCTTTGCAGAGAAACAGCCCCAAAGCATGATGTTTCCACCACCATGCTTTACAGTAGGTATGGTGTTTGATGGATGCAACTCAGTATTCTTTTTCCTCCAAACACGACAAGTTGTGTTTCTACCAAACAGTTCTAGTTTGGTTTCATCAGACCATAGGACATTCTCCCAAAACTCCTCTGGATCATCCAAATGCTCTCTAGCAAACTTCAGACGGGCCCGGACATGTACTGACAATAAAATATTGCAAAACGCTGAGAAATTGCATTTTACAGAAAAAAAATTTTAAGAAACATTTTTTTTCTGTATAATGACTTGTATATAAGGAAAAGTTTTAAAAGGGTTACAAAACATATCTAATTTAAATAAACCAAAATTGATTTTTTTGTAAAAAAATAGGAAATTTTAGTTACATTTATGAAGGAAGCAGGAACTGCTGCCGAAAATAAGGGACTCACATACACCCTGTATTAGACATAAAGGAGGGACTCACATTATGTTCAAATTGTCATGTATTTGTACTCCTAGACTTATAAAGGCTATGCACTTTTGAGGGTTATATGCCATGAAAATGTACTCCAGACCATGGAATAGTCTATGTGTGAGCAATATAATACTGATTTGGAACAAGTTTTAGAGGCTTATATAGCAACAAAATGTATCCAGCAAGATGTAATACCATATGGATGAGCAATATAATACCAATACATATTAAACGAGTTTTTTGAGTATTATATACTAAGGAAATGTACTGTAGACTACAGAATAGTCTATGGGTGATCAATATAATAATGAAAAAAATTTGAACAAGTTTTTTGAGTGTTATATACCAACAAAATGTACCCAAGAACAGGTAATACTGTATGGTTGAAACATATATCCCAGACAAATGTTTAACTTTTTTTTAGTGTTATATAACATGAAAATGTTCCCCAAAACACAGAATAGTGTATGGATAAGAAATGTGGAGAAAAAAGCAAATTTTCAAATACTTTTTTCTACTCTTATAACTACCAAAATGTGATAGAAAGCACATAATGCTGTATGGATGAGTAATCTAATCCTGAAGTATTTTTAGACACTTTTTGTTATCTTTACATATGCAGTGTGTGGTTTGTCACCTAGACAAATAAGCTCCAGCAGAGCCTGTTGACACTTTTCTGAGGCAGTGCTGCAGAGCTTCCAGCTTCAGAATGATGTAGACGATGTTCTCTAAGATACCACATTGAAGCTAGAGCATGAGGAGGAGGTGGTGCAGGAACTGTTGTAAGAGGTGGAGGAAACCCTGATGGTAGTAGGGCCAGGAATCATCAGAGTCGGGAGCACATGCGCCATGCCAGGGTGCAACTCAGCCCCAGCCTCCACAATGTTCACCCAGTGTGCTGTTAGGGAAATATAACGTCAAGTGCTTGTCCATGTGTCGAATGTAACGACCCTGGCCACAAGTACTTGTCAATGTGTCGGTCGGTAACGGGACAATGGCAGTAAGTGTGTTGGTAAGAGCACAGGTGATGTTCCTGGACACATGCTGGTGCAAGACGGGGACGACACACAGGGAGAAAAAGTGGCAGCTGGGGCTCGAGTACTGAGGGACATCTGCCATAATGAGTCAGTGGAAGTCCTCTGTATCTACCAAACTAAATGGCAACCAGCTTGATAATATTATGGATGTCATCAACAGGCTGTAAGCCAGACAATTTGCATTGCACAAACCTGTATGACTGATGTTCTACGCAAGCCCTATTTATGTGCAGTTTATTTCTACTAGGCAGCCAACCCCTGCATAATCTGTTAGGTGTGTGGGTGGCTGTTTGTATCAGTCGTTTGCACCTGTGCTTCCCCTGCCTTGATTAGTGGGGGCCTGCTACATCCTGCTAGAAGTGCATTTGTCATCAGACTGGTTTTGGGAAGGCTGTATCCTTATGGCACAGGTTGCAAAATGACTTCTATTTAGCATCAGGTGACTTAACAACCATGACATTGGTATAGCTCGTTTCTTGAGTGGACACTATAACTGTAGTGAGTCATGTGACAGCCTGACGCAATGATATCGGATCTAGGACTGGATGATATTAGGATGCACAACGTTACTTCATATCCATGGACAGTCTGTATTGGTGCACTTGTTGCCATAGCTACAAGGAGGTGGACACAGTAGGGATTCTGAGGTTTTGTATTCATTTTATGACATTTGAATCATGTGATCTGTATGTCTTTCAATTGCTGTAATGTATACCAATGTCTTTAAATTTGTACTATAAGTAATATACATGCTGTGCAGGGACTATTTAGATGTTATGTGCTAAATGGTAGATTGAGTTGTTTGGAGAAGGAGGTGATACTTGTTCCTATTGGTGGGTCACTAATTAGTTATGCTATTGAAATCTGCTGTTTGCACTATGGTAGTATGCTTGATAAAGACTGGTATTCATGTAACACTGTATGTCTGAGAAATTGAGGCCTACAACAGTTTTAAAAGCTTTTAAACAGTTTTCCCCACAGTATGGAATAGTGTATGGCTGAGAAATGTAGCCCACGAAAATGGTTCAATGATTTTTGGGTGTGCACATAATACTTGATGGATAAAAATATATTCAATTTTTTCAACTCCCAAAAGAAAAATTGAACCTATGTATTTGCCAGGGACTACACAGGCCTAATCTCTGTCTACAGACTGGATTCTGTCACTCTACCTCCTTCTGTGACTCTCTCTCCCTCACTAGGCTAAATGTATGTGATACCATCAAATAACCCTTAGGAGGGTTCTTAATATGATTATTCAGTTTCAGCACTTGTATCTAGTAATTTTTTCCTGCCTTTGTACTGTTTGCATACTTTTGTGAGTTTAGGAGAACATCAACTACACTTTCAAAATATTTATGTAAAAAAAAAAATCTGGATTAAACTAGTCATCCATACAGTTCATCGTGCTTTATGTAAAATACCGTTGGTATACAATTTTGAAAAAACGCTTGGTCTGATACAGTTCACAATTTTTTTAAACTTTAGAACCTGCTTTATGTGAAATTTCATTGGTTTGAAATAAAAAACAAAATTGGTATGCTACAGGTATAGAAATTTGGTTGTTCAAAATTGATTATTTGTCATATATACTGTGGAACTTGGCTTATGTAACATTTTGTTTGTTTGAAATAAAAGCAAAAATTGGTCTGCTAGAGGTGTACAAATTTCGTTGTTCAAAAATTGACTATTGTCAAATATTCTGTATAACTTGATTTTTGTGAAATTTCATTGGTTTGAAATAAAAACAAAACTTGGCCTGCTACAGGTGTACAAATTTGGTCTCTCGATAATCCTTCCCCAGTCTCCATCATTTCTCATGATGTGGCTTCCCCGCCTTGTATCAGCACATGTCCAGGAACATCACCCTCACCCAGTTCTTTACCAACATGGTTACTGGGATTGTCCACTTAACAATTGACAAACAACTGTGGCCATGGACGCTATATTTTCCTGATGGCACACTGAGTGAACATAATGAAGGCTGGGCCAAGTCCTACCCTGGCATGGCACATGTGCTACCAACGGCAAGGATTTCTGGCACTACATCTATCAGAGTTTCTTCCACCTCCTACACCAGTTCCTGAAGCTCCTCCTGCATCTCCTCATCCTCTGATGTGCTTTCTCAGAGCAAGACATTCACATCAGATGGAAGCTCTGCAGCACTGCTTCAGTGAAGTGGCAATGGGCTTTGCTGAAGCTAATTTGTCGAGAAAACAAACTGCACACAGCAGCAGAGTTATTGAAAGGGATTTTTCCTGTAAATTTCAATTTCTCGTAAATTTTGAATGCTTTATTGTCAGTTCCTAAAGTGGAGTAAACGTGTGACATTGTTCTCAACAGCAATCTGGGAGTAACAGATGCTTTCATGGGTTTCCACATGCTGTTCTCCTTCCATTCAGCAATTTTTCCATCCATTTTCAACATTCTCACTGCCCCCCAAACCTCATTTTCAGCTCTGCTTGGATTTCCAATTGACCCACATTATGCTCCTTGCTGGAAACGAGCATCTGAGCATTAAGAATTGCTCAGTTCGAGTAACGATCATCGGAGAATTTTATTGCTCACTCATCTCTAGTGTCTACAAATGAATGTTCTTTTCCTTCAAGGGTATGTGCACACAGAATTTTTGTTGAAGGTTTTTGGGACTGAGTCTGCTCCCAAAAAAGTCTGAAAAAAAACAATTAAGAAATGTTTGAAAGATTCTTTCTATTTATTTTTATTATAAAACCAAATTGCTGTCAAATCAAAAGGCTGAAAAAAAATAATTTAGGAAAACAAAAAGCTCTTCCAAAACGCTTCAAAAACTCTTTAAGAGTATGTGCCCGAAATCCGGAGTGGCTGTATGTTTGACACTGGGTATTTATGAAGCATCAAACCCGCAGGTGCAAACTGTTACAGCATAGTGGATGGGATTTCAAGAAATCCCATGTCCACCATGCATTCACAGATGCCCACGGATCACCCACGGAGACTGACCTGCTGCGTCTTTCCAGACTGAGTGGTCAAGACCCAGTGGTCGGTGCTCATAGCAAGTCAGTATATCTGTTACATAGAGGCCATCTGAACATTGCCTCTATGTATCAGAGCCGATCGGGCTATGGCATGTTCTAGACTCCTATGGAAACTATTGAATCATGCCAAAAGTTAAAGAAAAATGTTTTAAAAAAATAAAAAAATATAAAAGTACAAATCACCTCCCTTTTACACCATTCAAAATAAAACAATAAAAAATCAAACATACACATATTTGGTATCGCCGCATTAAATCAGAATAGCCCAATCTATCAATGAAAAAAAAGGATTAAGTTGATCGCTAAACGGTGTAGCGATAAAAAAGTCAAAATGCCAGAATTACATTTTTTTGCTCGCCACGACATTGCATTAAAATGCAATAATGGGTATCATTAAAAACGTCAGCTCGGCACGCAAAAAATAAGCCCTCAGCCAACCCGAGATCACGAAAAATGGAGATGCTACCTGTATCGGAAACTTGCACAATTTTTTTTTTTTACCAAAGTTTGGAATTTTTTTCACTGCTCAGATAAAAAAGAACCTAGACATGTTAGGTGTCTATGAACTTGCAATGACCTGGAGATTCACAATGGCAGGTCTGTTTTAGCATTTAGTGAACCTAGCAAGAAAGCCAAACAAAAAACAAGTGTGAGATTGCAATTTCATTTCATCGCACTTGGAATTTTTTTCCCGTTTTCTAGCAAATGAAATGGTAAAACAAATGGTGTCATTAAAAAGTACAAAAAAAAGAAAAAGTCATGGCGCTGGGAAGGAGGGAAGCGAAAAACCAAAACGTAAAACTGACAAAAGCTTCGGGGGAGAAAGGGTTAAGATGCCGACAGCCCCTTCTATTCCCTGTATAGTGCAGGCGGCATCATTTAGAAGAATGAAAAAGTTATTTATTTTGACCGCTTTATGGATTCCAAACATTAAAGACTGAACATGGGTGCAGCAATCTTATTTTATCATTAGTGTACACTATGCTAATTTTCTCCCTGCGCTTTTTCATGCGGATTCCAGATGTAATTTGCCTTAAAAAGTCATAGTGTTCACATACCCCCAAAAACACCCTAGAACGGATAAATATCCTATTTCCAAATTGCAGGAATTAAAAACTTTATAAAATGTATTAGGAATTGCTATATGATGGATGGTGGGTCATACAGCGTTATTCCTGATGTATTTGCTATTCCAGTCTCCAAATCCTGAAATTACTATTTTCTAAATGAAATGCTTCTGTGATCAGCGAGCCATAAGGAGAACAACTACTGTAGCAGTAGATTCGATGAAGGGTCTTAACTTGTGCCAAAACTTTGGTACAGCATGTTGGAATTATGTACATTATCATGTAATCATAATCCATGGCAGGGACATTTTTTAAAACATTTCAATAAAAATGAATCTTATGATCTGAAATTCATAGAAACAGCAAATCAGCCTGTGTTTGGTTCCTTTCCTTAAAAGAGAAGAAACAATATAACACTGAACGAAACTTTCAATTTCTGCTTAGTCCTGATGTCTATAAAGTGGAAAGGGTTTTGCTTACTGACGCTAGAACTATACGGTGATAATGGTCATGTGAGACAAAAAAAACTATACTTCTTTATGACAACACAACTAGACATGAACGAATATCGTCGGCTCCCTCCTTACTCGGCAAGCTATAGCACTTACCGGGGAAGTTGCAGCGGGAACCCGGTTATCTGGAGCGCTCTGGATAATCAGGTGTCCGGCATTGCAGCTGCATGTGTCGCGACTGTGTGATAGTCCCAACACACAGGCTCTCAATATGGGTGTTGTGACTGTGACACAGTCACGACACATGCTGCTGCGGCACCGGACACCTCATGTCTAAGCACAACTAACTATTGTCAGTGTGGTCACATTGTGGTTCATGACCATGTGCAGATTGTCGCCAAAAGTATAACCCTGCTGGATTTTTGGTTACAGATAATAAGTCCCACATGACTTTGCCACCATCAAAAATACTGTAAGTCATGCTCAAATGCAACATGCCTGTGACCTGCCTGTAGACTAGATGCTTTTCTACAGCTAAATTGCAACTGAAAAGGGAGTCAATTACCCCCAAAATGCATTTTAAATGGGCTATGTGGTGTGGTAAGAGATTTAGCTCCTATAACAACCATACTAGCACTGTACCTGTTAATGATACATACACTGCCTGGGAAAATAACTTTTAATTTATATGCAAATAAGAAAGCTTTGGTGCACCCCTGGCTTGGCCAAGAGTTTGGTGCACCGTGATGCCTCTTCGTTTGCATATTGAGAATTTTCCCCCTCTTCTGATTGACAGAAATAGCACTGTCTGAATGCTGCCGGTGAGTGAGCGGCAAGTGGCTGGGCACATTTTTTTCCTGACTTATGATGCCGTTCGCTACACTAATCCATCTTGAAGTGTTGTGGCTATAAGAGCACCCGGGCACATTAAGGCTACATTCACGTTAGCGTCTTTGGGCGCAGCATCGTCGACGCAACCCAAAACGCATGTCAAACCGCATACACAACGCTGCGTTTTTTGACGCATGCGTTGTCCTAAAATGTTATTATTCTTGACACAATTGAAGATAAAAAACGCCCAAAACAGTGTCTAGACACTATAAAGAAATATATCTTGGTACCGTGTTAGCCAGTGGATAGAAAAATATTTAGAATTGAGAGTCCTCAGTGGTTGATACCTTTTAATGGCTAACTGAAAAGATGGTAACAAATGGATGGAAATAAATATGTGATTCCCTCTTTTTTTTTTTTTTTTTCATATACTATGTTGTGCATAAATATGTGATTCTTCAGAATTTGTTTTAGTCTTTGCCTGATGAAGAGACCTGTGTAGTCTCGAAAGCTTGCAATTTGTTACCATCTTTTCAGTTAGCCATTAAAAGGTATCAACCACTGAGGACTCTCAATTCTAAATATTTTTCTAGACACTATAAAGAGAAAGACCACCAATGGAATTTGTGTATATATACCCTTGCAGAGATGAATTCCTCCCATTTTGCTTGTGTTTCAGCATCAAGATGGAGCGTCCCATGGAGAGTATCTACATGAATATGGAGTTGGATTTTGCCTTGGCTATAATGCTTATGCTCTTGTCACTGTCTAGACTCTTCATCACTTGTTTTTTACTCAAAAGGCGTATGGGTCAAACAACGCGGATCAACGCAGGCACCTGCGCCCTATGCGTTTTAAATAGAAACTAATGAGTTTTTTTGGTGCATTTACGACGCAAGTGCGTTGCATGCGTTGTTTACCGGAAATTTGGCGCAGGAAAAATGCAACATGTAGCGTTGGCCGTGCCTTATCTGGTGCGCACAAATGACGCATGCATCGTACAATGCTTGACAACCCGCATACCGGCGCATGTCCATGCGCCCCCATGTTAAAGATAGGGGCGCATGATGCATGCGTCGGTATCCGTCGATGACGCTGCGCCCAAAGACGCTAATGTGAACGTAGCCTAACTGACAGCTGTTGCTGCACTTATATGCTGCAGAAACGGCTGTCAATGAATATACCAGGGCGTTCATATAGCCACCGCCCACTGTACACTGAGCAGTCACTGAAGCCTTGCCGGCCACGCTTCTGTGACTGAAAATGCTAACCTTCATCTTACTTGGAGATTAAATCTTTTCTTTCAAAAATACTCATTTCTGCTGTGGTGGTAGTAATTTTTGCCCCCTCTATCATCAATGACTGTACTTTGATGCACCTGGGCTAATGTTGTTGATGAGGCAAACTACATCAACAGCAGAACATGCTGCACCTTCATATTTGCTCCTCTGATTAATTCTAGGCGCTTCAGAGGGTGCTACTTAACTTCACTTGCTAGCCTCTCTCTGCGGTTCTGGGCGGCTTCTCCTTCTTTTGCCTGCCTGTACTGCCAGTACATATGTGACCTCTATTTGTGGGGAACATGGTCTTTTTGGCTGTCTTTCAAGTTTATATGGGACATGCCTGCACTTATGGTGCTGAGTCGCTGACACTATGCCTTTTTCTGACGCAGCCATGTCTAAGCAACATAGTGCATTATTTTTAACAGACACAGTGCTATCATTGCTCCTGATGAACGGTACATAAAACCTCCTCATTGTTATTATCAGTAGAGATGAGCGAATATGTTCGGGAAACGATCGCCAAACATAAATTCGGCACAAATATGGTACATTCGGATTCGTGATCGGTAACACAAGTATTTTTCTTAAAATCGGAAAAAGTCGGTAACAGTCGGTGAAAGAATAAAAGCCGGAAATTAATGTAATGTGGTCAGTAAAATCATAGCGTGACAGGTTAGAATACAATAGATAGAATAGATATATACACATAGAGTTCATATATTCAAAGACATGCACACTTATACTGGTGCATCTGACAAAATTAGAATATCATCAAAACGTCAATTTAGGAACAATATAAAGGATTTTTGTGGATATTGTCCGCGCTGCTGAACAAATGGAAATCCGGACGTTTTGATGAAAAGTGTGGTATTATATGTGTGTGGTATTTCCTGAGGAAGAAGTCATATACAGACTTCGAAACACGTTGAATAAAATCACCATTCCTTTTCATCAATACATCCGGATTTCCATTTGTTCAGCAGCGCGGACAATATCCACAAAAATCCTTTATATGGTTTCTGATATGGTCAATCCTTGACCTGTGGATCTGAGGTAGCTGATGTTTATATGTCTTATCAAAGGGGCACCAGGTGAGCAGTTTTCTGAATAACAGATTCTGAAATTGTCGGATAAGACCCTATGTGATCTGCTTCGCTCCTATAGTTTTTTGTTCAAAAAAATAATTTATTTCAGTTCTTCAATACAAAAAGTTAGACTCACATTACATAGAGTCATTACAAACAGAGTGATCTATTTCAAGTGTTTATTTCTGTTTATGTTGATGATTATGGCTTACAGCCAATGAAAACCCAAAAGTTATTATCTCAGTAAATTAGAATACTTCATAACAATAGCTTGAAAAAATGATTTTAAAACCTGAAATGTTGGCCTACTGAAATGTATGTTCAGTAAATGCCCCCAATACGGCACTTACAGCTGTATACTTAGCCTTTACTGGCTATTAAAATGGGGGACTTTAAAAATATGATGTAGGGTCCCCCTCTAATTAACAACCAACAAAGGCTATGCAGAAAGCTGATATTAATAGCCAAAGAAGGGGACATGGATACTGCCCCCCCTGGCAAAAAACATCAGCTCTCTGCCACCCAAGAGCAGTTCAGACAGCCTGGAATGCAGCCTCAGTGACCGGATGTAACCTCGATTACGTCACCACCGCTCACTGAGGCTCTGCTCGAAGTACCGTATATACTTGAGTATAAGCTGAGATTTTCAGCCCAATGTTTTTTAAGCTGAAAGTGCCCCTCTTGGCTTATACTCGAGTCATTGTCGGTGGGGGGGTTGGTGGGGGAGGGGGAGAGGCGGCTGTCACATACTCACCTGCTCCTGGTGCGGTCCCTGCATCTCCGATGGTCTCCGGGCGCTGGCAGCTCTTCCTGTGTTCAGCGGTCACGTGGTACCGCTCATTAAAGTAATAAATATGGACTCCACTCCCATAGGGGTGGAGCCACATTTTCATTACTGTAATGAGCGGTACCAATGACCGCTGAACAGAGGAAGAATCTGCCGGCGCCCAGAGACCATCTGTCAGTGCAAAGCAGGGACTGCGCCGGGAGCAGGCGAGTACAACGGGGAGGTTGAGCATTTCATATTCACCTGTCCCTGTTCCACCACCGGGCACCACTCTGTCTTCCGCATCTTCTAGCTGTGATTGTTCAGGTCAGAGGGCACGATGACGTGTCAGTGTGCGCGCCGCCCTCTGCCTGAACAGTCACTGTGGAGAGACGGAACGCTGAGGAGCAGCAGGCAGCGACGAGAGGTGAGTATGTCATTTTTTTATTGAAGCAGTAGCAGATATACAGTATGGATAATCATATCAGCATAAGCTGCATCTTATGAGGCTATAATCAACTTTAATGCAGCATTACATGGGGCATATTTTCTATGGAGCATCTTATGGGGCCATTATTAACCTTTGTGCAACATTGTATTTTGCAAATGTTTCTATGGAGCATCTTATGGGGCCATTATTAACCTTTGTGCAGCATTATATGGGGCATATTTTTGTGTAAAGCATCTTATGGGGCCCATCATAATCTATATGGAGCTTTATATGGGCGTATTTTGTATGGAGCATATTATGGGGCCCATCATGAACTGTATTGAGCATTATATGGGGCGTATTTTGTATGGAGCATCTTATGGGGCCCATCATGAACTGTATGGAGCATTATATGGGGCTCTTGATTCAATATGGATATTCAAAAACTCTTAACCTACTGATGCCTCAATTAATTTTACTTTTTTTGGTATCTATTTTTATTTTTGAAATTTACCAGTAGCTGCTGCATTTCCAACCTTAGGCTTATACTAGAGTCATTAAGTTTTCCCATTTTTTTTGAGGCAAAAATAGGGGTCTCGGGTTATACTCGGGTCGGCTTATACTCGAGTATATACGGTAGTTCTTTCCCCAGTGGTTCTCAGCCTGGACGGTCGCATCTTGGCACCATCCAGGTTGAAAACTATTAATCCCCTAGACATGGATTATGGTGTGGCACAGAACGACAGATAGGTATGATATATATATTTTTTTATTTTAGCTTTATTACAGGAGAACGAGGGTTTCAGTGGAATTAGGTGCTAGATGAGTATAACTGTGTTTGTTATTTTTAAATAAAATTGAAAACTGTGTTTAGTCTTGTTTCTAATAAAGGACTTTATTCTGGCTGTGTCTTTATTTGCCATGGAAAATGTCAGATTTAGGGAGGTTAGTAGACGATGGGAGCAGAAGAAGTTCAGTTTTGGAGAGGTTGAGTTTCAGATTGAGGGTGGACATGATGTCGGAGACTGCTGACATAAGTTCTGTAGTACAGTGGGAGTAAGATCAGGGGATGACATATATAGTTGTGTGTCATCGGCATAAAGATGATACTGAAAGCCAAATCTGCTGATGGTCTATCCAATTAGGATCTTGTAGAGAGAGAAGAGAAGTGGGCCAAGGACTGATCCCTGAGGTACCCCGGCACTGAGAAAAAGAGGGTCCGAAATGGAGCCAACGAATGATACACTGAAAGAGCGGTCAGAAAGATAGGACGAGAACCAGGAGAGGGCAGTATCCTTAATGCCTAGTGACTCGAACCTAGAGAGTAGGAGAAATATGAACCCCACTTGCCACCGCTACAGGACAACTGGGAAGAGACAGGCAAAGTGACAGAATTGGTGCATCTAATAGATGTGCCTTTTCTGGGCAGCTGTGGGCTGCTATTTTTAGGTTGGGGTCTATATCAATGGCCCCTTACCAACCTGAGAATACCAGCCCCCAGCTGTCTGCTTTAGGAAGGCTGGTTGTCAAAAATGGGGGGGACCCTATGCCATTTTTAAAAATTATTTATTGAAATAATTAAAAATACAGCATGGGGACCCCTCTATTCTTGATAACCAACCTTGCTGAAGCTGACAGTTGAAGGTTGCAGCCCCTAGCTATGAGTTTCACCTGGCTGGTTATCATAACATACAGGAGAACCCACGCTGTTCCTTTAAAAAAATATATATTTATTTACAGCGCAGGAGCGGCTGATGAATACTCCCATCCGCTGCTGTTATAAGCGGCAGCAGGTGTCAGCTGATGGGAGCTGTAGTCCCGTCATCTTACACCAGTGACCGGAGGTAAACTTTATACTTCTGATCACAGCTGAGCACTCAAGCTGTCATCTGACAGCGTGGGAACCACGGCTCTCTGACCTGTGGGAATGATTTCACTGCCGATCAGAAGCATTACGCCAGCGTTTCCCACACTGTCAGGCTTTTGTGCTGTGTATGTACAGCTATATTCGGCTATTTAATCAACGATTGAATAGGCAAATATTGCAAATTCGATGATCGTAAGTAGTGTTGAGCGATACCTTCCGATATCGGAAAGTATCGGTATCGGTTTGGATCGGCCGATATTCAAAAAATATCGGATATCGCCGATACCGATACCCGATCCCAATGCAAGTCAATGGGACCAAAATATCGGAATTAAAATAAACCCTTTCTTTCCTTGTAGGTTCATTCTACATGAAGGAAAACAACTAAGAATAATGTAGGATGTATTGGGGGAGGTGGCGGAGACATTAAAGGCAATGAGGATTAGCCCAATCAAATAGAATAGCATGATTTTTTTTTTTTTTAAAGACGTTCGGATTGAAAAAGATATTGACTATGTAAATTTTTTTTTATTTTGTCAGATATTGATGTTTCACTATTCCACGACCTTCCCCTTCTTTTTTTTCCTTTTCCCACACTTTCATCTTCATCATCATCAGCATCTTTGACATCAACTTCTTCACCTTATTCATCTTCTTCTTCATCTTCTACCTATTTTTTTTTTTTATTACATTCTTCATATTCATTTTCTTCAACTATTATTATTCTTCCTATTCTACATATTCTTTTTATTCCACTGTTATTATTCTTCCGATTCTACTTCTTCATCATATTCTCATTTGTGACAGGCATTCCCGTAGTTGTTATCTATAAAAGTTGGAAGATTACACCTTCCGTTCTGCCAGTCACAAAAGTTACATTTGTCCGCGTTCAGTTTGGCCTGCAGCATCAGGCTTTATCCAGGGGCACCACGAGGAGGAACGGACTCACCCCCATACACTGCTTAGTCTTCTTCTGCATATAATTTAGATAATATCTTTTGCTCTGATATTAAGTGTTATGCTTAATGTTCTTCTGCTCTTTGTTCTGCAGCCTCTTGTTCTTCTGCTTCTCGGTCTTCCATGTCGTCGTCTCCAGGGTCGTCGTCTTCAGTGTCGTCATCTCCGTCGTCGTCGTCTCCGCCGTCGTCGTCGTCGTCTCCGCCGTCGTCGTCGTCGTCGTCATCGGGGTGGTCTTCCGGGTCGTCGTCGTCGTCGTCATCGGGGTGGTCTTCCGGGTCGTCGACTTTAGGGTCTTAAACTTGGAAATGTAGCAGAAGGTACAAGAAGGCTGAGAAAATGCCAAGAACCAGCTGATGGAACTGGAACTCGGATGGCTACCCGAAGGTTCAAGAGCCTATGGAACTACCGAGGACCAGCTGACGTTACTGGAACCCGGTTACTAAGCAGGAGGTACCCGTGCTAAAAAGCACTACCAAGGACCGCCTGACGTTGGCGGAACTCGGATACCCAGAAGGAGGCACCTAAGCCAAAGGCTCTGCCCGGAACCAGCTGACGTTACTGGAACCAGGATGGGGAGCAGAAGGTACAAGAGCAAAAGACACTGCCGAGAACCAGCTGACGGTACTGGAACCCGGATGGGTAGCCGAAGGTCCAAGAGCCAATGGAACTACCGAGGACCAGCTGACGTTACTGGAACCCGGTTACTAAGCAGGAGGTACCCGTGCCTGAAAGCACTACCAAGGACCACCTGACGTTGGTGGAACTTGGATACCCAGAAGGAGGCACCTAAGCCAAAGGCTCTGCCCGGAACCAGCTGACGTTACTGGAACCAGGATGGGGAGCAGAAGGTACAAGAGCAAAAGACACTGCCTAGAACCAGCTGACGGTGCTGGAACCAGGTGGTGGACCCGAAGGCCCACAGGAGAGGAGAGAACAGCTAGGCCGCGAGGCAGCCACAGTTACCGAACCCCAACAGTCCTACAGGGGGAGCTGGGCCTACTGGCACTACAGAACCAGCCTTGACTACCAGTTCACGCAGCCCACATAGGAAGCTCCTAAACTGGAGGCACCCTGGAGTTGGCTAACTCGACCGCACCACGACGGGGCAAGCATAGGCGTCTCAGTGAAGTTGACACAACCCGGAAACAGCTGACGGTGCTGAAACCAGGCTTGGCACGAGGGAGTACCTGTGACAAGAACACTGCCGAGAACCAGCTGGCGGTGCTGGAACCCGGATGTGTTGCCCCAGTGTGCAAGAGCCAATGGCACGACCGAGGACCAGCTGACGGTGCTGGAACCCGGTTACTAAGCTGTAGGTGCCCGCGCTTAAAAGCACTACCAAGGACCGCCTGGCGTTGGCGGAACTCGGATACCCAGGAGGAGGCACCTAAGCCAAAGGCTCGGCCCGGAACCAGCTGACGGTGCTGGAACCAGGTGGTGGACCCGAAGGTCCACAGGAGAAGAGAGAACAGCTAGGCCGCGAGGCAGCCGCAGTTACCGAACCCCAACAGTCCTACAGGGGGAGCTGGGCCTACTGGCACTACAGAACCAGCCTTGACTACCAGTTCACGCAGCCCACATAGGAAGCTCCTAAACTGGAGGCACCCTGGAGTTGGCTAACTCGACCGCACCACGACGGGGCAAGCATAGGCGTCTCAGTGAAGTTGACACAACCCGGAAACAGCTGACGGTGCTGAAACCAGGCTTGGCACGAGGGAGTACCTGTGACAAGAACACTGCCGAGAACCAGCTGGCGGTGCTGGAACCCAGATGCGTTGCCCCAGTGTGCAAGAGCCAATGGCACGACCGAGGACCAGCTGACGGTGCTGGAACCCGGTTACTAAGCTGTAGGTGCCCGCGCTTAAAAGCACTACCAAGGACCGCCTGGCGTTGGCGGAACTCGGATACCCAGGAGGAGGCACCTAAGCCAAAGGCTCGGCCCGGAACCAGCTGACCTTGCTGGAACCAGGTGGTGGACCCGAAGGTCCACAGTAGAGGAGAGAACAGCTAGGCCGCGAGGCAGCCGCAGTTACCGAACCCCAACAGTCCTACAGGGGGAGCTGGGCCTACTGGAACTACAGAACCAGCCTTGACTACCAGTTCACGCAGCCCACATAGGAAGCTCCTAAACTGGAGGCACCCTGGAGTTGGCTAACTCGACCGCACCACGACGGGGCAAGCATAGGCATCTCAGTGAAGTTGACACAACCCGGAAACAGCTGACGGTGCTGAAACCAGGCTTGGCACGAGGGAGTACCTGTGACAAGAACACTGCCGAGAACCAGCTGACGGTGCTGGAACCCGGTTACTAAGCTGTAGGTGCCCGCGCTTAAAAGCACTACCAAGGACCGCCTGGCGTTGGCGGAACTCGGATACCCAGGAGGAGGCACCTAAGCCAAAGGCTCGGCCCGGAACCAGCTGACGGTGCTGGAACCAGGTGGTGGACCCGAAGGTCCACAGGAGAGGAGAGAACAGCTAGGCCGCGAGGCAGCCGCAGTTACCGAATCCCAACAGTCCTACAGGGGGAGCTGGGCCTACTGGCACTACAGAACCAGCCTTGACTACCAGTTCACGCAGCCCACATAGGAAGCTCCTAAACTGGAGGCACCCTGGAGTTGGCTAACTCGACCGCACCACGACGGGGCAAGCATAGGCGTCTCAGTGAAGTTGACACAACCCGGAAACAGCTGACGGTGCTGAAACCAGGCTTGGCACGAGGGAGTACCTGTGACAAGAACACTGCCGAGAACCAGCTGGCGGTGCTGGAACCCGGATGCGTTGCCCCAGTGTGCAAGAGCCAATGGCACGACCGAGGACCAGCTGACGGTGCTGGAACCCGGTTACTAAGCTGTAGGTGCCCGCGCTTAAAAGTACTACCAAGGACCGCCTGGCGTTGGCGGAACTCGGATACCCAGGAGGAGGCACCTAAGCCAAAGGCTCGGCCCGGAACCAGCTGACGGTGCTGGAACCAGGTGGTGGACCCGAAGGTCCACAGGAGAGGAGAGAACAGCTAGGCCGCGAGGCAGCCGCAGTTACCGAACCCCAACAGTCCTACAGGGGGAGCTGGGCCTACTGGCACTACAGAACCAGCCTTGACTACCAGTTCACGCAGCCCACATAGGAAGCTCCTAAACTGGAGGCACCCTGGAGTTGGCTAACTGGACCGCACCACGACGGGGCAAGCATAGGTGTCTCAGTGAGCTTGACACAACCCGGAAACAGCTGACGGTGCTGAAACCAGGCTTGGCACGAGGGAGTACCTGTGACAAGAACACTGCCGAGAACCAGCTGGCGGTGCTGGAACCCGGATGCGTTGCCCCAGTGTGCAAGAGCCAATGGCACGACCGAGGACCAGCTGACGGTGCTGGAACCCGGTTACTAAGCTGTAGGTGCCCGCGCTTAAAAGCAGTACCAAGGACCGCCTGGCGTTGGCGGAACTCGGATACCCAGGAGGAGGCACCTAAGCCAAAGGCTCGGCCCGGAACCAGCTGACGGTGCTGGAACCAGGTGGTGGACCCGAAGGTCCACAGGAGAGGAGAGAACAGCTAGGCCGCGAGGCAGCCGCAGTTACCGAACCCCAACAGTCCTACAGGGGGAGCTGGGCCTACTGGCACTACAGAACCAGCCTTGACTACCAGTTCACGCAGC
Source organism: Ranitomeya imitator (assembly GCF_032444005.1). Taxonomy (NCBI): domain Eukaryota; kingdom Metazoa; phylum Chordata; class Amphibia; order Anura; family Dendrobatidae; genus Ranitomeya; species Ranitomeya imitator. The sequence goes on from NC_091282.1 coordinate 82,563,999, forward strand.
CCACATAGGAAGCTCCTAAACTGGAGGCACCCTGGAGTTGGCTAACTCGACCGCACCACGACGGGGCAAGCATAGGCGTCTCAGTGAAGTTGACACAACCCGGAAACAGCTGACGGTGCTGAAACCAGGCTTGGCACGAGGGAGTACCTGTGACAAGAACACTGCCGAGAACCAGCTGGCGGTGCTGGAACCCAGATGCGTTGCCCCAGTGTGCAAGAGCCAATGGCACGACCGAGGACCAGCTGACGGTGCTGGAACCCGGTTACTAAGCTGTAGGTGCCCGCGCTTAAAAGCACTACCAAGGACCGCCTGGCGTTGGCGGAACTCGGATACCCAGGAGGAGGCACCTAAGCCAAAGGCTCGGCCCGGAACCAGCTGACCTTGCTGGAACCAGGTGGTGGACCCGAAGGTCCACAGTAGAGGAGAGAACAGCTAGGCCGCGAGGCAGCCGCAGTTACCGAACCCCAACAGTCCTACAGGGGGAGCTGGGCCTACTGGAACTACAGAACCAGCCTTGACTACCAGTTCACGCAGCCCACATAGGAAGCTCCTAAACTGGAGGCACCCTGGAGTTGGCTAACTCGACCGCACCACGACGGGGCAAGCATAGGCATCTCAGTGAAGTTGACACAACCCGGAAACAGCTGACGGTGCTGAAACCAGGCTTGGCACGAGGGAGTACCTGTGACAAGAACACTGCCGAGAACCAGCTGACGGTGCTGGAACCCGGTTACTAAGCTGTAGGTGCCCGCGCTTAAAAGCACTACCAAGGACCGCCTGGCGTTGGCGGAACTCGGATACCCAGGAGGAGGCACCTAAGCCAAAGGCTCGGCCCGGAACCAGCTGACGGTGCTGGAACCAGGTGGTGGACCCGAAGGTCCACAGGAGAGGAGAGAACAGCTAGGCCGCGAGGCAGCCGCAGTTACCGAACCCCAACAGTCCTACAGGGGGAGCTGGGCCTACTGGCACTACAGAACCAGCCTTGACTACCAGTTCACGCAGCCCACATAGGAAGCTCCTAAACTGGAGGCACCCTGGAGTTGGCTAACTCGACCGCACCACGACGGGGCAAGCATAGGCGTCTCAGTGAAGTTGACACAACCCGGAAACAGCTGACGGTGCTGAAACCAGGCTTGGCACGAGGGAGTACCTGTGACAAGAACACTGCCGAGAACCAGCTGGCGGTGCTGGAACCCAGATGCGTTGCCCCAGTGTGCAAGAGCCAATGGCACGACCGAGGACCAGCTTACGGTGCTGGAACCCAGTTACTAAGCTGTAGGTGCCCGCGCTTAAAAGCACTACCAAGGACCGCCTGGCGTTGGCGGAACTCGGATACCCAGGAGGAGGCACCTAAGCCAAAGGCTCGGCCCGGAACCAGCTGACGGTGCTGGAACCAGGTGGTGGACCCGAAGGTCCACAGGAGAGGAGAGAACAGCTAGGCCGCGAGGCAGCCGCAGTTACCGAACCCCAACAGTCCTACAGGGGGAGCTGGGCCTACTGGCACTACAGAACCAGCCTTGACTACCAGTTCACGCAGCCCACATAGGAAGCTCCTAAACTGGAGGCACCCTGGAGTTGGCTAACTGGACCGCACCACGACGGGGCAAGCATAGGCGTCTCAGTGAGCTTGACACAACCCGGAAACAGCTGACGGTGCTGAAACCAGGCTTGGCACGAGGGAGTACCTGTGACAAGAACACTGCCGAGAACCAGCTGGCGGTGCTGGAACCCGGATGCGTTGCCCCAGTGTGCAAGAGCCAATGGCACGACCGAGGACCAGCTGACGGTGCTGGAACCCGGTTACTAAGCTGTAGGTGCCCGCGCTTAAAAGCACTACCAAGGACCGCCTGGCGTTGGCGGAACTCGGATACCCAGGAGGAGGCACCTAAGCCAAAGGCTCGGCCCGGAACCAGCTGACGGTGCTGGAACCAGGTGGTGGACCCGAAGGTCCACAGGAGAGGAGAGAACAGCTAGGCCGCGAGGCAGCCGCAGTTACCGAACCCCAACAGTCCTACAGGGGGAGCTGGGCCTACTGGCACTACAGAACCAGCCTTGACTACCAGTTCACGCAGCCCACATAGGAAGCTCCTAAACTGGAGGCACCCTGGAGTTGGCTAACTCGACCGCACCACGACGGGGCAAGCATAGGCGTCTCAGTGAAGTTGACACAACCCGGAAACAGCTGACGGTGCTGAAACCAGGCTTGGCACGAGGGAGTACCTGTGACAAGAACACTGCCGAGAACCAGCTGACGGTGCTGGAACCCGGTTACTAAGCTGTAGGTGCCCGCGCTTAAAAGCACTACCAAGGACCGCCTGGCGTTGGCGGAACTCGGATACCCAGGAGGAGGCACCTAAGCCAAAGGCTCGGCCCGGAACCAGCTGACGGTGCTGGAACCAGGTGGTGGACCCGAAGGTCCACAGGAGAGGAGAGAACAGCTAGGCCGCGAGGCAGCCGCAGTTACCGAACCCCAACAGTCCTACAGGGGGAGCTGGGCCTACTGGCACTACAGAACCAGCCTTGACTACCAGTTCACGCAGCCCACATAGGAAGCTCCTAAACTGGAGGCACCCTGGAGTTGGCTAACTCGACCGCACCACGACGGGGCAAGCATAGGCGTCTCAGTGAGCTTGACACAACCCGGAAACAGCTGACGGTGCTGAAACCAGGCTTGGCACGAGGGAGTACCTGTGACAAGAACACTGCCGAGAACCAGCTGGCGGTTCTGGAACCCGGATGCGTTGCCCCAGTGTGCAAAAGCCAATGGCACGACCGAGGACCAGCTGACGGTGCTGGAACCCGGTTACTAAGCTGTAGGTGCCCGCGCTTAAAAGCACTACCAAGGACCGCCTGGCGTTGGCGGAACTCGGATACCCAGGAGGAGGCACCTAAGCCAAAGGCTCGGCCCGGAACCAGCTGACGGTGCTGGAACCAGGTGGTGGACCCGAAGGTCCACAGGAGAGGAGAGAACAGCTAGGCCGCGAGGCAGCCACAGTTACCGAACCCCAACAGTCCTACAGGGGGAGCTGGGCCTACTGGCACTACAGAACCAGCCTTGACTACCAGTTCACGCAGCCCACATAGGAAGCTCCTAAACTGGAGGCACCCTGGAGTTGGCTAACTCGACCGCACCACGACGGGGCAAGCATAGGCGTCTCAGTGAAGTTGACACAACCCGGAAACAGCTGACGGTGCTGAAACCAGGCTTGGCACGAGGGAGTACCTGTGACAAGAACACTGCCGAGAACCAGCTGACGGTGCTGGAACCCGGTTACTAAGCTGTAGGTGCCCGCGCTTAAAAGCACTACCAAGGACCGCCTGGCGTTGGCGGAACTCGGATACCCAGGAGGAGGCACCTAAGCCAAAGGCTCGGCCCGGAACCAGCTGACGGTGCTGGAACCAGGTGGTGGACCCGAAGGTCCACAGGAGAGGAGAGAACAGCTAGGCCGCGAGGCAGCCGCAGTTACCGAACCCCAACAGTCCTACAGGGGGAGCTGGGCCTACTGGCACTACAGAACCAGCCTTGACTACCAGTTCACACAGCCCACATAGGAAGCTCCTAAACTGGAGGCACCCTGGAGTTGGCTAACTCGACCGCACCACGACGGGGCAAGCATAGGCGTCTCAGTGAAGTTGACACAACCCGGAAACAGCTGACGGTGCTGAAACCAGGCTTGGCACGAGGGAGTACCTGTGACAAGAACACTGCCGAGAACCAGCTGGCGGTGCTGGAACCCAGATGCGTTGCCCCAGTGTGCAAGAGCCAATGGCACGACCGAGGACCAGCTGACGGTGCTGGAACCCGGTTACTAAGCTGTAGGTGCCCGCGCTTAAAAGCACTACCAAGGACCGCCTGGCGTTGGCGGAACTCGGATACCCAGGAGGAGGCACCTAAGCCAAAGGCTCGGCCCGGAACCAGCTGACCTTGCTGGAACCAGGTGGTGGACCCGAAGGTCCACAGTAGAGGAGAGAACAGCTAGGCCGCGAGGCAGCCGCAGTTACCGAACCCCAACAGTCCTACAGGGGGAGCTGGGCCTACTGGAACTACAGAACCAGCCTTGACTACCAGTTCACGCAGCCCACATAGGAAGCTCCTAAACTGGAGGCACCCTGGAGTTGGCTAACTCGACCGCACCACGACGGGGCAAGCATAGGCATCTCAGTGAAGTTGACACAACCCGGAAACAGCTGACGGTGCTGAAACCAGGCTTGGCACGAGGGAGTACCTGTGACAAGAACACTGCCGAGAACCAGCTGACGGTGCTGGAACCCGGTTACTAAGCTGTAGGTGCCCGCGCTTAAAAGCACTACCAAGGACCGCCTGGCGTTGGCGGAACTCGGATACCCAGGAGGAGGCACCTAAGCCAAAGGCTCGGCCCGGAACCAGCTGACGGTGCTGGAACCAGGTGGTGGACCCGAAGGTCCACAGGAGAGGAGAGAACAGCTAGGCCGCGAGGCAGCCGCAGTTACCGAACCCCAACAGTCCTACAGGGGGAGCTGGGCCTACTGGCACTACAGAACCAGCCTTGACTACCAGTTCACGCAGCCCACATAGGAAGCTCCTAAACTGGAGGCACCCTGGAGTTGGCTAACTCGACCGCACCACGACGGGGCAAGCATAGGCGTCTCAGTGAAGTTGACACAACCCGGAAACAGCTGACGGTGCTGAAACCAGGCTTGGCACGAGGGAGTACCTGTGACAAGAACACTGCCGAGAACCAGCTGGCGGTGCTGGAACCCAGATGCGTTGCCCCAGTGTGCAAGAGCCAATGGCACAACCGAGGACCAGCTGACGGTGCTGGAACCCAGTTACTAAGCTGTAGGTGCCCGCGCTTAAAAGCACTACCAAGGACCGCCTGGCGTTGGCGGAACTCGGATACCCAGGAGGAGGCACCTAAGCCAAAGGCTCGGCCCGGAACCAGCTGACGGTGCTGGAACCAGGTGGTGGACCCGAAGGTCCACAGGAGAGGAGAGAACAGCTAGGCCGCGAGGCAGCCGCAGTTACCGAACCCCAACAGTCCTACAGGGGGAGCTGGGCCTACTGGCACTACAGAACCAGCCTTGACTACCAGTTCACGCAGCCCACATAGGAAGCTCCTAAACTGGAGGCACCCTGGAGTTGGCTAACTGGACCGCACCACGACGGGGCAAGCATAGGCGTCTCAGTGAGCTTGACACAACCCGGAAACAGCTGACGGTGCTGAAACCAGGCTTGGCACGAGGGAGTACCTGTGACAAGAACACTGCCGAGAACCAGCTGGCGGTGCTGGAACCCGGATGCGTTGCCCCAGTGTGCAAGAGCCAATGGCACGACCGAGGACCAGCTGACGGTGCTGGAACCCGGTTACTAAGCTGTAGGTGCCCGCGCTTAAAAGCACTACCAAGGACCGCCTGGCGTTGGCGGAACTCGGATACCCAGGAGGAGGCACCTAAGCCAAAGGCTCGGCCCGGAACCAGCTGACGGTGCTGGAACCAGGTGGTGGACCCGAAGGTCCACAGGAGAGGAGAGAACAGCTAGGCCGCGAGGCAGCCGCAGTTACCGAACCCCAACAGTCCTACAGGGGGAGCTGGGCCTACTGGCACTACAGAACCAGCCTTGACTACCAGTTCACGCAGCCCACATAGGAAGCTCCTAAACTGGAGGCACCCTGGAGTTGGCTAACTCGACCGCACCACGACGGGGCAAGCATAGGCGTCTCAGTGAAGTTGACACAACCCGGAAACAGCTGACGGTGCTGAAACCAGGCTTGGCACGAGGGAGTACCTGTGACAAGAACACTGCCGAGAACCAGCTGACGGTGCTGGAACCCGGTTACTAAGCTGTAGGTGCCCGCGCTTAAAAGCACTACCAAGGACCGCCTGGCGTTGGCGGAACTCGGATACCCAGGAGGAGGCACCTAAGCCAAAGGCTCGGCCCGGAACCAGCTGACGGTGCTGGAACCAGGTGGTGGACCCGAAGGTCCACAGGAGAGGAGAGAACAGCTAGGCCGCGAGGCAGCCGCAGTTACCGAACCCCAACAGTCCTACAGGGGGAGCTGGGCCTACTGGCACTACAGAACCAGCCTTGACTACCAGTTCACGCAGCCCACATAGGAAGCTCCTAAACTGGAGGCACCCTGGAGTTGGCTAACTCGACCGCACCACGACGGGGCAAGCATAGGCGTCTCAGTGAGCTTGACACAACCCGGAAACAGCTGACGGTGCTGAAACCAGGCTTGGCACGAGGGAGTACCTGTGACAAGAACACTGCCGAGAACCAGCTGGCGGTTCTGGAACCCGGATGCGTTGCCCCAGTGTGCAAAAGCCAATGGCACGACCGAGGACCAGCTGACGGTGCTGGAACCCGGTTACTAAGCTGTAGGTGCCCGCGCTTAAAAGCACTACCAAGGACCGCCTGGCGTTGGCGGAACTCGGATACCCAGGAGGAGGCACCTAAGCCAAAGGCTCGGCCCGGAACCAGCTGACGGTGCTGGAACCAGGTGGTGGACCCGAAGGTCCACAGGAGAGGAGAGAACAGCTAGGCCGCGAGGCAGCCACAGTTACCGAACCCCAACAGTCCTACAGGGGGAGCTGGGCCTACTGGCACTACAGAACCAGCCTTGACTACCAGTTCACGCAGCCCACATAGGAAGCTCCTAAACTGGAGGCACCCTGGAGTTGGCTAACTCGACCGCACCACGACGGGGCAAGCATAGGCGTCTCAGTGAAGTTGACACAACCCGGAAACAGCTGACGGTGCTGAAACCAGGCTTGGCACGAGGGAGTACCTGTGACAAGAACACTGCCGAGAACCAGCTGACGGTGCTGGAACCCGGTTACTAAGCTGTAGGTGCCCGCGCTTAAAAGCACTACCAAGGACCGCCTGGCGTTGGCGGAACTCGGATACCCAGGAGGAGGCACCTAAGCCAAAGGCTCGGCCCGGAACCAGCTGACGGTGCTGGAACCAGGTGGTGGACCCGAAGGTCCACAGGAGAGGAGAGAACAGCTAGGCCGCGAGGCAGCCGCAGTTACCGAACCCCAACAGTCCTACAGGGGGAGCTGGGCCTACTGGCACTACAGAACCAGCCTTGACTACAAGTTCACGCAGCCCACATAGGAAGCTCCTAAACTGGTGGCACCCTGGAGTTGGCTAACTGGACCGCACCATGACGGGGCAAGCATAGGCGTCTCAGTGAGCTTGACACAACCCGGAAACAGCTGACGGTGCTGAAACCAGGCTTGGCACGAGGGAGTACCTGTGACAAGAACACTGCCGAGAACCAGCTGGCGGTGCTGGAACCCGGATGCGTTGCCCCAGTGTGCAAGAGCCAATGGCACGACCGAGGACCAGCTGACGGTGCTGGAACCCGGTTACTAAGCTGTAGGTGCCCGCGCTTAAAAGCACTACCAAGGACCGCCTGGCGTTGGCGGAACTCGGATACCCAGGAGGAGGCACCTAAGCCAAAGGCTCGGCCCGGAACCAGCTGACGGTGCTGGAACCAGGTGGTGGACCCGAAGGTCCAGAGGAGAGGAGAGAACAGCTAGGCCGCGAGGCAGCCGCAGTTACCGAACCCCAACAGTCCTAGAGGGGGAGCAGGGCCTACTGGCACTACAGAACCAGCCTTGACTACCAGTTCACGCAGCCCACATAGGAAGCTCCTAATCTGGAGGCACCCTGGAGTTGGCTAACTCGACCGCACCACGACGGGGCAAGCATAGGCGTCTCAGTGAAGTTGACACAACCCGGAAACAGCTGACGGTGCTGAAACCAGGCTTGGCACGAGGGAGTACCTGTGACAAGAACACTGCCGAGAACCAGCTGGCGGTGCTGGAACCCAGATGCGTTGCCTATTAAAGATTGTCTTCCTAGAGCCCCAACTAGCGGTGTTGGAGCAAAGGGTAAGCAGGGGGAGATGAGTGTAGGCCGAAGCCTGCACTGGAGGCAGCTTTGTGTCTGCGTTGCGTTTGCAGGACACTTTGCCGGCTACACACTGGGGGAACAGCTGGCGTTGCTGAACCCCACTAACACAATGGCGTGTGTTTTTCTCTGTGCAGCTAGCACTTGCGGGCAAAAACTAGCGATGTTAGAGCCCGTGTTGAAGCAGGAGGAGGAGGAGAGGAGCAGAGTGTAGGCCGAAGCCTAGTTGAACCAATTTCAAAGGAAACCTTTAACCCCCCCCTCAGGTGTTACAAAGTACAAGAGACACACCTTGTGCAGTATTAATGCTGCACAAGTGAAAGGTTGCTCTATTAATTTGTCTAGTTGCACACGCTGAATGAAAGACATACACAATTTACCCAATTCTACAGTCAAACTGTAGTGGATGCGTGACTTGGTTTTTTGATGAGACGCAGCACAGGTGTCCAAAATAACGCCTTGGTGCTTGGCGCAGCTTCCTGAGCGTTGTTATTTGCTGTACAGGAGTCTGCGCTCTTGTGTTATCCCTTGGCAATGCCCTGTTAGCGCTGCCCATCTTATGACATCATTTCATGTTGGCCGGTGCGGTTAACGATGGCCATAAATCCCAGACCCACAGTGTCTTTTCATAAAGCCACACTGCGGTGCTGGGATTCGTGGCCTTGAGCAGTAAATATTTTGGCCGCTCACACACGTCCTTACACCTGCTTCAGACTGGGTGGCCTCTGCTGATCCCTTCTCGCATGCCGCGGACATGAGGCTGCACAGTCTGAAGAAGGCGGAAGGAGATGAGTTAAGACAGGCAAAGATATGCACTGCTCGTGCCCATCAATCACACCCTCGCAGTCAAAATAAGTAAGACAACGAGGAGCATTTTATTCAGGCAGGGCGGACGAACAGGCGCAAGTAGCCAACCAATGATGTCAGAAGACGGGAAGCGCTACCAAGGGGGGTGCTGCGTATCATTAGAAAGGAAAGTCACACCTCAGGGACAGTGGAATGGTCTCAAAGAGACACATTTTGTACGTGTTGAGTTCCACGTGGGCAAGGAGAAAACATCAGCCACCTTGTACAAATGCAGCAGTACTGCTGTACAAGGTGGCTGTTATACATAGAAACACCTGGGGGTGGGGGGCAGGCTCCCTTCAATTTCAGTTCATGTGCCTGCGTGGCGTTTGCAGGTCACAATGCAAGCTACACAGCAGGGGAACAGCTGGCGTTGCTGAACCCCACTGACACATTGACTGGTGTTTTTCTCTGTGCAGATCGCATGTCCGGACAAAAACTAGCGGTGTTAGAGCCCAGGGTCAGCAGGAGGAGGAGGAGAGGAGCAAAGTGTAGGCCGAAGCCTGCACTGGTGGCAGCTTTTGGTCGGTTGTGCCAGCGTGGCTTTTGCTGGACACGATGCCGGCTACACAGCGGGGGAACAGCTGGCGGTGCTGAACCCCACTAACACATTGGCTGGTGTTTTTCTCTGTGCAGCTAGCATTTCCGGGCAAAAACTAGCGTTGTTAGAGCCCAGGGTCAGCAGGAGGAGGAGAGGAGCAGAGTGTAGGCCAAAGCCTAGTTGAACCAATTTCAAAGGTTACCTTTAACCCCCCCCTCAGGTGTTACAAAGTACAAGAGCCACTCCTTCTGCAGCATTAATGCTGCACAAGTAAAAGGTTGCTCTATTAATTAGTCTACTTGCACACGCTGAATGCAACACGTACACTATTTAGCCCATTATACTGTTAAACAGTAGTGGAGGCGTGACTTGTCTTTTTAAAGAAAAGCAGCACAGGTGTCGAAAATAACACCTTTTTGCATGGGCGCAGCTTCCTGAGTGTTGTTAGTTGCTGTACAGGAGTCTGCGCTCTTGTGATCCCTTGGCTATGCGCTGTGAGCGCTTCCTGTCTTATGACCTCATTTCATGTTGGCCGTTGCGGTTAGCGGTGGACATGAATCCCAGACCCACAGTGTGTTTTCAAAAAATCACACTGCGTGGCTGGGATTCGTGGCCTTGTGCAGTAAATATGTTTGACGCTCACACATGTCCTTACACCTGCTTCAGACTGGGCGGCCTCATCTGATCCCTTATCGCCTGCCGCGGCCATGAGGACACCCAGTCTGAAGAAGGCGGAAGGAGATGAGTGAACACAGGCAAACATATGCACTGCACATGCCCATCAATCACACCCTCGCTGTCCAAAAAAATAAGACACCGAGGGGCGTTGTTTCGAGCAGGGGAGATGCACAGGCGCAGCCAGCTAACCAATGATGTCAAAAGACGGGCAGCGCTAACAAGGGTGGTGCTGCGTGTCATTACAAAGGAAAGTCACACCTCAGGGACATTGTAATGGTCTCTAATGAGACACATTTTGTACGTGTTGAGTTCCACGTGGGCAAGGAGAAAAAGTCAGCCACCTTGTACAAATGCAGCAGTACTGCTGTACAAGGTGGCTGTTATACATAGAAACACCTGGGGGTGGGGGGCAGGCTCCCTTCAATTTCAGTTCATGTGCCTGCGTGTCGCTTGCAGGTCACGTTGCAAGCTACACAGCAGGGGAACAGCTGGCGTTGCTGAACCCCACTGACACATTGACTGGTGTTTTTCTCTGTGCAGATTGCATGTCCGGGCAAAAACTAGCGGTGTTAGAGCCCAGGGACAGCAGGAGGAGGAGGAGGAGAGGAGCAAAGTGTAGGCCGAAGCCTGCACTGGTGGCAGCTTTTGGTCGGTTGTGCCAGCGTGGCTTGTGCTGGACACGATGCAAGCTACACAGCAGGGAAACAGCTGGCGTTGCTGAACCCCACTAACACATTGGCTGGTGTTTTTCTCTGTGCAGCTAGCATTTCCGGGCAAAAACTAGCGGTGTTTGAGCCCAGGGTCAGCAGGAGGAGGAGAGGAGCAAAGTGTATGCCGAAGCCTGCACTGGTGGCAGCTTTTGGTCGGTTGTGCCAGCGTGGCTTTTGCTGGACACGATGCCGGCTACACAGCGGGGGAACAGCTGGCGGTGCTGAACCCCACTAACACATTGGCTGGTGTTTTTCTCTGTGCAGCTAGCATTTCCGGGCAAAAACTAGCGTTGTTAGAGCCCAGGGTCAGCAGGAGGAGGAGAGGAGCAGAGTGTAGGCCGAAGCCTAGTTGAACCAATTTCAAAGGTTACCTTTAACCCCCCCTCAGGTGTTACAAAGTACAAGAGCCACTCCTTCTGCAGCATTAATGCTGCACAAGTAAAAGGTTGCTCTATTAATTTGTCTACTTGCACACGCTGAATGCAACACGTACACTATTTAGCCCATTATACTGTTAAACAGTAGTGGAGGCGTGACTTGTCTTTTTAAAGAAAAGCAGCACAGGTGTCGAAAATAACACCTTTTTGCATGGGCGCAGCTTCCTGAGCGTTGTTAGTTGCTGTACAGGAGTCTGCGCTCTTGTGATCCCTTGGCTATGCGCTGTGAGCGCTTCCTGTCTTATGACCTCATTTCATGTTGGCCGTTGCGGTTAGCGGTGGACATGAATCCCAGACCCACAGTGTTTTTTTAAAAAATCACACTGCGGTGCTGGGATTCTTGCCCTTGTGCACTAAATATGTTTGCCGCTCACACATGTCCTTACACCTGCTTCAGACTGGGCGGCCTCATCTGATCCCTTATCGCATGCCGCGGCCATGAGGACACCCAGTCTGAAGAAGGCGGAAGGAGGTGACTTAAAACAGGCGAACATATGCACTGCACATGCCCATCAATAACACCCTCGCATCCAAAATATGAGACAACGAGGGGCGTTGTGTCGGGCAGGGCGGACGCACAGGCACAGGCAGCCAACCAATGATGTAAGAAGACGGGCAGCGCTAACAATGGGGGTGCTGCGTGTCATTAAAAAGGAAAGTCACACCTCAGGGACATTAGCATTGGTCTCTAATGAGACACATTTTGTACGTGTTGAGTTCCACGTGGGCAAGGAGAAAACATCAGCCACCTTGTACAAATGCAGCAGTACTGCTGTAAAAGGTGGCTGTTATACATAGAAACACCTGGGGGTGGGGGGCAGGCTCCCTTCAATTTCAGTTCATGTGCCTGTGTGGCGTTTGCAGGTCACGTTGCAAGCTACACAGCAGGGGAACAGCTGGCGTTGCTGAACCCCACTGACACATTGACTGGTGTTTTTCTCTGTGCAGATTGCATGTCCGGGCAAAAACTAGCGGTGTTAGAGCCCAGGGTCAGCAGGAGGAGGAGGAGAGGAGCAAAGTGTAGGCCGAAGCCTGCACTGGTGGCAGCTTTTGGTCGGTTGTGCCAGCGTGGCTTGTGCTGGACACGATGCAAGCTACACAGCAGGGAAACAGCTGGCGTTGCTGAACCCCACTAACACATTGGCTGGTGTTTTTCTCTGTGCAGCTAGCATTTCCGGGCAAAAACTAGCGGTGTTTGAGCCCAGGGTCAGCAGGAGGAGGAGAGGAGCAAAGTGTAGGCCGAAGCCTGCACTGGTGGCAGCTTTTGGTCGGTTGTGCCAGCGTGGCTTTTGCTGGACACGATGCCGGCTACACAGCGGGGGAACAGCGGGCGTTGCTGAACCCCACTAACACATTGGCTGGTGTTTTTCTCTGTGCAGCTAGCATTTCCGGGCAAAAACTAGCGTTGTTAGAGCCCAGGGTCAGCAGGAGGAGTAGAGGAGCAGAGTGTAGGCCGAAGCCTAGTTGAACCAATTTCAAAGGTTACCTTTAACCCCCCCCTCAGGTGTTGCAAGGTACAAGAGCCACACCTTGTGCAGCATTAATGCTGCACAAGTAAAAGGTTGCTCTATTTAATTTGCTCCTTGCACACGATGAATAAAACACGTACACTATTTAGCCCATTATACTGTCAAACAGTAGTGGAGGCGTGACTTTCCTTTTTACGGAGATGCAGCACAGGTGTCAAAATTAACACATAGCTGCTGTGCGCAGATTCCTGAGCGTTGTTATTTGCTGTACAGGAGTCTGCGCTATTGTGTGATCCCTTGGCCATGCGCTGTGAGCGCTTCCTGTCTTCTGACCTCATTTTATGTTGGCCGTTGCGGTTAGCGATGGACATGAATCCCAGACCCACAGTGTGTTTTCAAAAAATCACACTGCATGGCTGGGATTCGTGGCCTTGTGCAGTAAATATGTTTGACGCTCACACATGTCCTTACACCTGCTTCAGACTGGGCGGCCTCATCTGATCCCTTATCGCCTGCCGCGGCCATGAGGACACCCAGTCTGAAGAAGGCGGAAGGAGATGAGTGAACACAGGCAAACATATGCACTGCACATGCCCATCAATCACACCCTCGCTGTCCAAAAAAATAAGACACCGAGGGGCGTTGTTTCGAGCAGGGGAGATGCACAGGCGCAGCCAGCTAACCAATGATGTCAAAAGACGGGCAGCGCTAACAAGGGTGGTGCTGCGTGTCATTACAAAGGAAAGTCACACCTCAGGGACATTGTAATGGTCTCTAATGAGACACATTTTGTACGTGTTGAGTTCCACGTGGGCAAGGAGAAAAAGTCAGCCACCTTGTACAAATGCAGCAGTACTGCTGTACAAGGTGGCTGTTATACATAGAAACACCTGGGGGTGGGGGGCAGGCTCCCTTCAATTTCAGTTCATGTGCCTGCGTGTCGCTTGCAGGTCATGTTGCAAGCTACACAGCAGGGGAACAGCTGGCGTTGCTGAACCCCACTGACACATTGACTGGTGTTTTTCTCTGTGCAGATTGCATGTCCGGGCAAAAACTAGCGGTGTTAGAGCCCAGGGTCAGCAGGAGGAGGAGGAGAGGAGCAAAGTGTAGGCCGAAGCCTGCACTGGTGGCAGCTTTTGGTCGGTTGTGCCAGCGTGGCTTGTGCTGGACACGATGCAAGCTACACAGCAGGGGAACAGCTGGCGTTGCTGAACCCCACTGACACATTGACTGGTGTTTTTCTCTGTGCAGATTGCATGTCCGGGCAAAAACTAGCGGTGTTAGAGCCCAGGGTCAGCAGGAGGAGGAGGAGAGGAGCAAAGTGTAGGCCGAAGCCTGCACTGGTGGCAGCTTTTGGTCGGTTGTGCCAGCGTGGCTTGTGCTGGACACGATGCAAGCTACACAGCAGGGAAACAGCTGGCGTTGCTGAACCCCACTAACACATTGGCTGGCGTTTTTCTCTGTGCAGCTAGCATTTCCGGGCAAAAACTAGCGTTGTTAGAGCCCAGGGTCAGCAGGAGGAGGAGAGGAGCAGAGTGTAGGCCGAAGCCTAGTTGAACCAATTTCAAAGGTAACCTTTAACCCCCCTCAGGTGTTGCAAGGTACAAGAGCCACACCTTGTGCAGCATTAATGCTGCACAAGTAAAAGGTTGCTCTCTTAATTTTTCTCCTTGCACACGCTGAATAAAACACGTACACTATTTAGCCCATTCTACTGTAAAACAGTAGTGGAGGCGTGACTTGTCTTTTTAAAGAAAAGCAGCACAGGTGTCGAAAACAACACCTTTTTGCATGGACGCAGCTTCCTGAGCGTTGTTAGTTGCTGTACAGGAGTCTGCGCTCTTGTGATCCTTTGGCCATGCGCTGTGAGCGCTTCCTGTCTTATGACCTCATTTCATGTTGGCCGTTGCGGTTAGCGGTGGACATGAATCCCAGACCCACAGTGTGTTTTTAAAAAATCACACTGCGGTGCTGGGATTCGTGCCCTGGTGCACTAAATATGTTTGCCGCTCACACATGTCCTTACACCTGCTTCAGACTGGGCGGCCTCATCTGATCCCTTCTCGCATGCCGCGGCCATGAGGCTGCACAGTCTGAAGAAGGCGGAAGGAGATGAGTTAAGACAGGCGAAGATATGCACTGCTCGTGCCCATCAATCACACCCTCGCAGTCAAAATAATTAAGACAACGAGGAGCATTTTATTCAGGCAGGGCGGACGCACAGGCGCAACTAGCCAACCGATGATGTCAGAAGACGGGAAGCGCTACCAAGGGGGGTGCTGCGTATCATTAGAAAGGAAAGTCACACCTCAGGGACAGTGGAATGGTCTCAAAGAGACACATTTTGTACGTGTTGAGTTCCACGTGGACAAGGATAAAAAGTCAGCCACCTTGTACAAATGCAGCAGTACTGCTGTACAAGGTGGCTGTTATACATAGAAACACCTGGGGGAGAGGGGGCCAGGCTCCCTTCAATTTCAGTTCATGTGCCTGCGTGGCGTTTGCAGGACACGTTGCCAGCTACACAGCAGGGGAACAGCTGGCGTTGCTGAACCCCACTAACACATTGGCTGGTGTTTTTCTCTGTGCAGCTAGCAGTTCCGGGCAAAAACTAGCGGTGTTTGAGCCCAGGGTCAGCAGGAGGAGGAGAGGAGCAAAGTGTAGGCCGAAGCCTGCACTGGTGGAAGCTTTTGGTCGGTTGTGCCAGCGTGGCTTGTGCTGGACACGATGCCGACTACACAGCAGGGGAACAGCTGGCGGTGCTGAACCCCACTGACACATCACCTAGTGTTTTTTCTGTGTAGACAACACTTCCAGGTGTCAACTGACAGTGTTGAAACCCAGGGAATTAAAGAGGAGCAGAGTGTAGGCCGAAGCCTGCAGTGGAGCAAGTGTAAAGGGAACCTTTAACCCCCCCCCCCAGGCATTTGTTGCTGAAAGAGCCATCTTGTACAGCAGTAATACTGCACATGGAAAATGGTGGCTCCGAAAATAATGCTCCTTGCAAACGCTGAAGTACACACTCATATAATGTGTCCCCTCACACCGTCAAACCATCCCGGAAGTGGGACTTTCCTTTGTAATGTGACACAGCACAGCCGTCATTCCAACCCCCTTGGTGCCGTGCGCCACCTCCTCAACGTTGTTTGGTTCTGTCACGGAGCCCGCGCTGTAATGTTATCCCTTGGCCATGCACAGTTAGCGGTGCCCGTCTTCTGACATCATTTAGGTGTCAGGCTGGCAGTGCCTGTGCGTCAAAGCTGCCCGAGATCCAACCTTGCAGTGTCATCAAATGTAATCCCACTGCGGGCCAGGGATCCATGGGCATGCGCAGTGCATATCATCGCCTCTCACTCACCTCCTTCATGCTTCTTCAGACTGTGCGGCGTCACGGCCGTGGCATGCTATTAGGGATCAGCTGACGCCGCCTAGTCTGAAGAAGCATGAAGAAGGGGAATGAGAGGCTAGTATATGCACTGCGCATGGCCATGGATACCAGGCCCACTGTGGGATCACATTAGACGACACTGCGAGGTGGGATTTCGGGCAGCGTGGACGCACAGGCGCAGCCAGGACGACAACAAATGATGTCAGAGGACGGGCAGCGCAAACTGTGCATGGCCAAGGGATAACATAACAGTGCAGGGTCCATGACGGAATCAAACAACGCTAAGGAGGCAGCGCACGGTGCCAAGGGGGTAGCAATGACGGCTGTGCTGCGTCACATTACAAAGGAAAGTCCCACCTCTGGGACGGTTGGACGGTGTGAGGGGACACATTACATGAGTGTGTAGTTCAGCGTTTCCAAGGAGCATAATTTCAAGAGCGACCTTTCCCTTGTGCAGTATTAGTGCTGCACATGGTGGCTCTTTCAGTAACAAACGCCTAGGGGGGGGGGACAGGTCCCCTTACATTTTAGTTGTGCCAGCGTGGCGGTCGCATGACACGTTGCCGGATACACAGCTGGGGATCAGCTGACGTTACTGAACCCCAATAACAGAGGAGCGACTGTTGACTGTGCACACAGCACTTCCAGGCACCAACTGGCGGTGTTAGAGCCCAGGGACAGCAGGAGGAGCAGATTGGAGGTATTACCGCACACACAGCTGGGGATCAGCTGACGTTACTGAACCCCAATAACAGAGGAGCGACTGTTGACTGTGCACACAGCACTTCCAGGCACCAACTGGCGGTGTTAGAGCCCAGGGACAGCAGGAGGAGCAGATTGGAGGTATTACCGCACACACAGCTGGGGATCAGCTGACGTTACTGAACCCCAATAACAGAGGAGCGACTGTTGACTGTGCACACAGCACTTCCAGGCACCAACTGGCGGTGTTAGAGCCCAGGGACAGCAGGAGGAGCAGAGGAACAGAGTGTAGGCCGAAGCCTGATTGGAGCAAGTTGAAAGGGAACCTTTAACCCCCCCCCCCAAGACGTTTGTAGCTGAAAGAGCCATCTTGTGCAGCGCTAAGGATGCAAAAGGAAAAGGTTGCTCTTTTAATTATGCTCCTTGCAAACACAGAAGTAAACACTAAAAATGTGTCCCCTTATACCGTTAAACCGTCACGGAGGTGCGAATTTCCTTCGTAATGGGACACAGCACAGCTGTCATTCCTATCCCCTTGGTGCCGTGTGCTGCCTCCTCAGCGTTGTTTTAAGCTGTCACGGAGCCTGCGCTGTTCTGTTATCCCTTGGCCATGCCCAATTAGCGCTGCCTGTCTTCTGACATAATTTGGTGTCAGGCTGTCAGTGCCTGTGCGTCCACGCTGCTCCAGATCCCACCTCGCAGTCTCGTCTAACGTAATCCCACTGCGGGCCTTGGATCCATGGGCATGCACAGTGCATATCCTCGACTCTCACTCCCCTCCTTCCCTCTTCTTCAGACTGTGCGTTGTCACGGCCGTGGCATGCTATTAGGGATCAGCTGACGGCGCACAGTCTAAAGAAGGCGGAGGGAAATGAGTGAGAGCCCGAGGGGAAGATATGCACTGCGCATGCCCATGGATCCCAGGCCCGCAGTGTGACTCAATCAGAAGACACTGCGAGGCGGGATCTATGGCAGCGCGGCCGCACAGGCGCAGCCAGCCTGACACCAAATGATGTCAGAAGACAGGCAGCGCAAATAGGGCATGGCCAAGGGATAACAGAACAGCGCAGGCTCCGTGACAGCTTAAAACAACGCTGAGGAGGCAGCGCATGGCACCAAGGGGGTAGGAATGACGGCTGTGCTGCGTCACATTATGAAGGAAAGTCCCAGCTCTGGGACGGTATAACGGTATCAGTGAACACATTTTATAAGTGTTAAGTTCTGCGTGTGCAAGGAGCCCCAAAAAAATAGCTACCTTTTCCTTGTGCAGCATTACTGCTGCACAAGATGGCTCTTTCAGTAACAAACGACGGGGAAGGGGGGGGCAGGTTCCCTTACATTCAGGTTGTTGTGCCAGCGTAGCGGTCGCAGGACACATTGCCGGCTACACAGCTGGGGATCAGCTGACGTTACTGAAACCCAATAACACTGGGTCGTATGTTTTGACTGTGCAGCCTGCACTTCTGAGCCGCAACTGGCGGTGTTGGAGCCCAGGAATAGCATTTCAGGTGGTAGAAAGATGAACACAGCAGAAGACCTGGATGACACCCAATTAATTAATCAGGCAGAGGAGTGGCAAATTCCTGCGAGATCCAGGCCTGGTTCATTTTCAGGAAAGTAAGCCGGTCAACGTTATCGGAGGATAGTCGCATGCGACGGTCTGTTAGTACACCACCTGCGGCACTAAAGACACGTTCCGATAAGACACTAGCCGCAGGGCAAGCCAGCACCTCCAATGCATACTGACTTAGCTCTGGCCATGTATCCAGCTTAGAGACCCAAAACTTGAACGGGGAAGAGCCGTTGGGGAGTACAGTAAGAGGGCAAGCCATGTAGTCTGTCACCATCTGACGGAACCGTTGCCTCCTGCTGACTGGAGCCGCCGGTGATGGTGTAGACATTTGGGGCGGGCACACAAAAGTGTGCCAGAGTTGTGCCATACTCGGCTTGCCTTGGGCAGAGGCACTGCTTCTGCTCCCTCTTTGGGCAGAGCCTCCCCCACTGCCTTGACGCACTGAGCTGCTTTGTAAAGCACTAGCAGCACTCCTCTCAGTTGGACAGGAGAAGATGATGGAATTCACCAGTGTGTCGTGGTACTCCCGCAATTTACGTTCCCGGGTCAACGCAGGGATGAGGTTTTGGACGTTGTCCCGGTAGCGAGGATCGAGGAGGGTGAACACCCAATAATCAGGCATGTTGAGAATGTGGTCGATGCGGCGGTCATTTCTCAGGCACTGCAGCATAAAATCCATCATGTGCTGCAGAGTGCCAACCGGCCCAGAAACGCTGTCCCCTGCTTGAGACATGATCTCTGCCCGCTCGTCATCACCCCACCCTCGCTGTACACACTGACCACTGGACAATTGTGTCGCTCCCTCCTCTGGACGGAGCTCTTCCTCGTCCATTGACTCCTCCTCATCCTCCTCACAAATTGGCCCCTGCGTACCCCTTTGTGAGGAACCACGTGGCGCTGACTCTCCAGAAGCTGATGGAAAAGGTGACTCCTCATCCTCCACCTCTTCCACCACATCATCCCTTAACCCTTGCAAAGTTTGCTGAAGCAGGCAGATAAGGGGGACAGTCATGCTGACTAGTGCATCATCTGCACTTGCCATCCGCGTGGAATAATCAAAAGGACGCAAAACCTGGCAGACGTCCTTCAGAGTGACCCACTCTGTGGTTGTGAAGTCTGATCGGCGCTGACTGCGACTTCTTTGCGCCTGATGCAGCTGGTACTCCATAACTGCTTGCTGCTGCTCACACAACCGCTCCAACATATGTAACGTGGAATTCCACCGGGTAGGTAGGTCACATATGATGCGGTGTTCCGGAAGGCGGAATCTGCGCTGCAGAGCAGCAATGCGGGATCTGGCCAAGCTGGAACGCCGCAAGTGAGCACACTCTAGGCGGACCTTGTGCAGCAGGGCATCAAGATCCGGATAGTCCCTCAGAAAACTCTGCACAACCAAATTGAGCACATGTGCCAGACATGGGATGTGAGTGAGGTTGCCAAGGGCCAAAGCTGCCACCAGATTTCGGCCATTGTCACACACTACCATGCCTGGCTGGAGATTCGCTGGCAGTAACCACACATCGCTCTCCTGCTTGATGGCATTCCAGAGCTCCTGCGCTGTGTGGCTTCGATGCCCCAATGAAACTAGTTTCAAGACGGCCTGCTGACGTTTGGCCACGGCTGTGCTCATGTCGGTCATAGGTAAACGTTCACGGGTCCATGTGGGGGTGGACTGTGATGGATCCTGCAGAGAGGAATCAGAGGAACTGGTGTAAGAGGAGGAGTCGATGCATACAGACTGGATTCCTGCAATCCTTGGAGTGGGCAGGACACGTCCTGCGCCACTCGCACGATCTGTACCTGGCTCAACAACATTAACCCAATGGGCAGTGAGGGAAACATATCGCCCCTGTCCATGCTGACTGGTCCACGCATCGGTGGTGAGGTGGACCTTGCTACTGACGGCGTTCAGTAGCGCATGTTTTATGTTTGCCTCAACATGCCTGTGCAGGGCAGGGACAGCCTGCCTGCTGAAGTAAAAGCGGCTGGGCACCTTGTACTGTGGGACTGCCAATGCCATCAAGTCACGGAAGCTGTCAGTCTCCACCAGCCTGAACGAGAGCATTTCCAGGGACAACAGTTTGGCAATGCCTGCATTCAGAGCCTGTAATCGGGGGTGGTTGGCCGAGAATGCCCGCCTTTTCTCCCATGCCTGTACTACCGATGGCTGTAGAGTAGACTGGGAGTGTGAGGATGACTGGGAAGGTGGTGCTGTGGGTGGAATTACACAAGGTCTCTGGGAGGAAGCCAAACCAGCTGTGCGTGAGCTGGAGGAAGAGGCAACACGAGCTGAAGAGGTGGTAGCTGCCGCTGTTGGTTGGCCTACATCTTCAGTGTGTTTCTGTAACTCCACCGCGTGCCTGGTCCGCACATGTTTCCACATATTTGTGGTATTGAGGTTGCTGACATTTTTCCCTCTTTTTACTTTATGATGACACAGCTTGCATTTGACAAAACAAATGTCATCTGCAACTGTGTCAAAAAAGGACCAGGCACTGCAAGTCTTGGGAGCGCCCTTTTTGGCTTTGGAAAGAGACAGGCTCCTAACGGGTGCCAAAGTGGAGGCTACAGGCTCCGCAGTCTTCCCCCTCCCTCTCCCTCTTTGGCCCGTAAGAGGAAGCTCTTCCTCTGAGCTGCTCCCACCACCTTCCTGTTCCTCACGCCACGATGGGTCAAGGACCTCATCATCTCCACTACCCTCTGCCACCAACTGCTCCTCCTGGGTAGTCTCAGCAGCACAGTACGCACGAGAAAGCGGCACCTGAGTTTCATCATCAGATGCGTACTGCGCTGTGGTCACCGGAGGCACTGGCCCACCTGCCTCTTCAGAGTCAGAGAGAAAAAGGTGTTGGGCATCACTGCACACTGCCTCTTCTTCCATTTCTCCAATGCTGCTTGGCTGGCCCCCTGTTTCCAAGCCAAGAGATTCAGAGAACAGAAGTAGAGACGGCTCCTGTCCTGGGCTCTCTGACTGCCTGGCCAATTTGGCAGGTGGTGAAGAGACAGATGGCTGCTCTCCAGTGCTCTGTGCCTGAGAGGATGTTGCACTAACTGAAGTCGATGCCGAGGCGTTAGCTGCCATCCACCCGACAACGGCTTCAATTTGGTCTTCACGCAGCAGCGGTGCACGGCGCTCTCCGACAAAGCTGCGCATGAAGGACTGTTCCCTGCTGAAACTGAGTGACGACGAGTCACCGGCACCCGCAGCAGGCACAGAATCACCACGTCCTCTCCCTGCTCCTCTCCCTGCTCCGCGCCCACGCCCACGTGCCTTACTCCCTGCCCTCTTCATCTTGGTTGACAGATAAAGATAAGCAGAAAAGTACTAAGGCCTTAGTGTGCTTATTCCTGTAATGCTCCTCCTAACAGGTGTAAGAAACACTAATGTTGTAAATTGTGGACTAAACTTTATTATTTTTCAAATGTGGCCTACACAAGTGTTAAGTTGTGTTTGGTGAACTTAACTTTTTTTTTGGTGCAGATCGGGCTACAGAGCTAGTTTAAATCACACGGAGACCGTGCAGACAGCCGTAAACGGCGCTGCAAGGCCAAAAAACCCTCCTCTAGGTTATCCTATATAGTGTTTTTCCACTATTTAGCTGGATACAAGTGGAAAGACACTAATAGGAATTTTTTTTTTCAAATTTTAAACTGGCTGCACTATTTGAAAAAAAGGAAATTGTTTTTCAAAGTATGAGGCAGTAACGCACCCTGAGCTGAATCCAACCGGCTATGGCTGCACACAGACTACAGGGCGAGCTGCGCTCACACAGAGACCGTGCAGACAGCCGTAAACGGCGCTGCAAGGCCCAAAAAAACCCCTCTAGGTTATCCTATGTAGTGTTTTTCCACAATTGAGCTGGAGACTGGTGGAAAGACACTAATAGGAATTTTTTTTTTTCAAATTTTAAACAGGCTGCACTATTTCAAAAAAAGGAAAATTTTTCTCAAGGTATGAGCCAGTAACGAACCCTGAGCTGAATCCAACCGGCTATGGCTGCACACAGACTACAGGGCGAGCTGGGCTCACACGGAGACCGTGCAGACAGCCGTAAACGGCGCTGCAAGGCCAAAAAACCCTCCTCTAGGTTATCCTATATAGTGTTTTTCCACTATTTAGCTGGATACGAGTGGAAAGACACTAATAGGAATTTTTTTTTTCAAATTTTAAACAGGCTGCACTATTTGAAAACAAGGAAAATTTTTCTCAAGGTATGAGCCAGTAACGAACCCTGAGCTGAATCCAACCGGCTATGGCTGCACACAGACTGCAGGGCGAGCTGGGCTCACACGGAGACCGTGCAGACAGCCGTAAACGGCGCTGCAAGGCCCTAAAACCCCCCTCTAGGTTATCCTATGTAGTGTTTTTCCACAATGCTGCTTGGCTGGCCCCCTGTTTCCAAGCCAAGAGATTCAGAGAACAGAAGTAGAGACGGCTCCTGTCCTGGGCTCTCTGACTGCCTGGCCAATTTGGCAGGTGGTGAAGAGACAGATGGCTGCTCTCCAGTGCTCTGTGCCTGAGAGGATGTTGCACTAACTGAAGTCGATGCCGAGGCGTTAGCTGCCATCCACCCGACAACGGCTTCAATTTGGTCTTCACACAGCAGCGGTGCACGGCGCTCTCCGACAAAGCTGCGCATGAAGGACTGTTCCCTGCTGAAACTGAGTGACGACGAGTCACCGGCACCCGCAGCAGGCACAGAATCACCACGTCCTCTCCCTGCTCCTCTCCCTGCTCCGCGCCCACGCCCACGTGCCTTACTCCCTGCCCTCTTCATCTTGGTTGACAGATAAAGATAAGCAGAAAAGTACTAAGGCCTTAGTGTGCTTATTCCTGTAATGCTCCTCCTAACAGGTGTAAGAAACACTAATGTTGTAAATTGTGGACTAAACTTTATTATTTTTCAAATGTGGCCTACACAAGTGTTAAGTTGTGTTTGGTGAACTTAACTTTTTTTTTGGTGCAGATCGGGCTACAGAGCTAGTTTAAATCACACGGAGACCGTGCAGACAGCCGTAAACGGCGCTGCAAGGCCAAAAAACCCTCCTCTAGGTTATCCTATATAGTGTTTTTCCACTATTTAGCTGGATACAAGTGGAAAGACACTAATAGGAATTTTTTTTTTCAAATTTTAAACTGGCTGCACTATTTGAAAAAAAGGAAATTGTTTTTCAAGGTATGAGGCAGTAACGCACCCTGAGCTGAATCCAACCGGCTATGGCTGCACACAGACTACAGGGCGAGCTGCGCTCACACAGAGACCGTGCAGACAGCCGTAAACGGCGCTGCAAGGCCCAAAAAAACCCCTCTAGGTTATCCTATGTAGTGTTTTTCCACAATTGAGCTGGAGACTGGTGGAAAGACACTAATAGGAATTTTTTTTTTTCAAATTTTAAACAGGCTGCACTATTTCAAAAAAAGGAAAATTTTTCTCAAGGTATGAGCCAGTAACGAACCCTGAGCTGAATCCAACCGGCTATGGCTGCACACAGACTACAGGGCGAGCTGGGCTCACACGGAGACCGTGCAGACAGCCGTAAACGGCGCTGCAAGGCCAAAAAACCCTCCTCTAGGTTATCCTATATAGTGTTTTTCCACTATTTAGCTGGATACGAGTGGAAAGACACTTATAGGATTTTTTTTTTTTCAAATTTTAAACAGGCTGCACTATTTGAAAAAAAAGGAAAATTTTTCTCAAGGTATGAGCCAGTAACGAACCCTGAGCTGAATCCAACCGGCTATGGCTGCACACAGACTACAGGGCGAGCTGGGCTCACACGGAGACCGTGCAGACAGCCGTAAACGGCGCTGCAAGGCCAACAAACCCTCCTCTAGGTTATCCTATATAGTGTTTTTCCACTATTTAGCTGGATACGAGTGGAAAGACACTAATAGGAATTTTTTTTTTCAAATTTTAAACAGGCTGCACTATTTGAAAACAAGGAAAATTTTTCTCAAGGTATGAGCCAGTAACGAACCCTGAGCTGAATCCAACCGGCTATGGCTGCACACAGACTGCAGGGCGAGCTGGGCTCACACGGAGACCGTGCAGACAGCCGTAAACGGCGCTGCAAGGCCCTAAAACCCCCCTCTAGGTTATCCTATGTAGTGTTTTTCCACAATAGAGCTGGAGACTGGTGGAAAAACACTAATAGGAAATTTGAGAAAAAATGTGCAGCAGGCTGCACTAAGAGCAAAAAAGAACAACTGTGTGAGGCAGTGTGAACCCCCCCTGAGCTGAATACAACCGGGTATATGGCTGCACACAGACTACAGAGTGAGCTGCACACACACACACACACACAGAGACCTTGCAGAACGCTGTTAAAACAGCGCTGCAAGGCAAGAGCAAGGTGAACAGTGAAGAACACACAGCGTTTTGCTAAATTAGCCTTTGGAAAGGAAAATAAAGCAATTAGCAAGCTCAACTGGCCCTCAGTTAGAACACAGCGTCCTGTCCCTAACTGAAATCACAGCAGAGTGAGCGCAAAATGGCGGCAGCGCTTTTTTATAGTGCAGAGTGACATCATTTCAGCAGCCAATCCCAGCCTTGCCAGTACTTACATGCCCACCATGCTAAACAGGATGTGCCCACACTTTCATTCATTCCTCATTGGCTGCTGCGTTCAATTTGAATTCTGGGAACTTCCGATTCCGGTATCCGATACGCGGGAAGTATCGGAATTCGGTATCGGAATTCCGATACCGCAAATATCGGCCGATACCCGATACTTGCGGTATCGGAATGCTCAACACTAATCGTAAGCCAAGCTGAACATTGAAATATTCGCTGATCTCTAATTTGGTACCCTGCCTTGGCATTATTATCTACCATATCGTTTTCTGTATCCTGAGGATACATGGAACCAAAATGAAGGTGAATAAGGTTCAAGGAAATCCAAATCTTCTGGACATCTTATGACTTCTGTGTCACAACTTGATCACATACTATGTTGCTTGATAATGAAAGTGTATCGGGACTGTGACCTTTGCTTGCACAATGCGTGCCTCAGATAAATTTGCAGGGCATCATGTTTTGATTTTGTGCATTAATAACTGGCTTCTCTTGCGTGGACTTCACTTGACAATCTCATTATTGGAGAATCCAATTTGGAAGACTTTGATTTTTAGTTTGTGGCTGGATAGTTACAGAAGTGTCAAGTGAATGGCTTTAAGTTTCATCACATAGATGAGAGTAGTTCTATGTTTGTAAATAAAAAAAAATATCTGTGGAAAAGAGGCCAATCAAAACTTTTTTTTATATTTTTCATTTTACTTTTTAGAAATAGCTTTCTTAACATCTTTAATTTGATCCTTTAGGAGATTTGAACCTGGGATCACTTGATTGCCTATACAATACACTGCAATACTGTAAAATTACTGTGAATTTCGAAAATGACAGAATGCAATGAAGCCCAAGAACAGTAGGAAAAAGCAAGTTTTTACAGGACAACTCATTAACATTAAACTATGTCTAATCTAAAACTAATGAGCACACTTAAAAAGGAATAACAATTAGTTTTCTTCTAACTCCAGCTAACATAGAAAAATTCAAAAAAAACACAACATGAAGAGCATGGGTGGTTGCTCTCATCAGTAGCTTGCACCTGTGCTGCTTTAGCATTTATTATCAGGGGGCCTGCTGCACCCTGCGAGTACATTTGACAAGTTTTGGTGAGTTTGCTTTTCACGTTGTGTTTTTTTGAATATTTCTATGTTAGCTGTTTTTGATATTAGAGTAGGACGCGCAAGTTTATGAGGACCCTTGACGTTGGGTTGCTGGCTTATCCATTTTGGCCAAAATTGTAACTAATACCTCATCTAATGTATTATTTACATTATTTAATTTTTCATCTTTTTTAGCACTTTTTATCATCTTTTTGCAGGGTGCAGCAGGGCCCCTTTATGTTGTTAATTTTGTGTTGCATGTATATATATAGTGCTGGACGGCCGGCCTGTTAATACTATGGGCGTGATCAATAGGTTGTCCAGACATTGTGCATCACATTTATCTGTGTGAATAGTGTCTTATACAAGCCTTAACCGTGGGCATTTTTTCTACTAGGCAGCCAACCCCTCCAATGTTTGGGCGAGTGGGTGGTTGCTCTCAGTAACTTGCACCTGTGCTGCTTTAGCATTTATTATCAGGAGCCTGCTGCATCCTGCAAGTGCATTTGTCATTTGACAAGTTTTGGTGAGTTTGCTCTTCATGTTGTGTTTTTTTTTCTTCTAACTCCCCCATTAATCATTGCCTTAGCTATTATTTGTATTTGATATGCTTTGCATTCAACACAAGTAGATGTTTTCATCTACAAAATATTTTTTTTATAGTTGCATTCATTTCCAATACATAACATATGTGATCAGGTATTTTGCCAGAATTGGAATGTCATGTTAGGTATTTTAAACAAGAACTGTAATTTCAAGAAACTTTTCAGAATAGCCGCCCTGTGTGTGCAAGGGAAATAACACTTTCTTTGGCCATTACATGACTTGTGACCTACACTTTCCCCACATTCGGCTCCATCCCATAATTTGCAATTCGCTCTGAGCTGCTGGGAGGAGACTAGATGCTATGATCTCTCATACACACAGCATAGCACACAGAGAAATTGCTGTTCTTCATTCCTAATTATCACACAAATGTGGAGGTAATGCAGTGTGGAGGTAATTATTCAGAAGTTCTGAGCAATGCACATGTTAATGCTGCTCTGGGGATATTTTTAATATTTTTTTTCTCCACCTGTTTTCTTACTCTGCTCCTCACTTCTTCTCCTCCCTCCATCATAGGGTATAATAGGCTGTGTAACCTGACACATCAATGTGTGGTAGTCTGTTTGGTTACAGGCAAGATGAAGTTGAGCTGTTTCCCAGAGTGGATGACATGTTCAGGAGGCACGAGGAAGGAAAAAAGTAGCTCTAAAGTTTAGAAAGAATCATAATTCTCTCATAACATATGATACAACATTTCTTATATTCACATGTAGTATTGATTCAGTAGTGAACCTAGCCTATCTGCTGCCTGAGGCAAACTGCAAAACGGCGCCCCCCTGTAGTAAAATCAGTACAAATAAGTCTTAGCAGGATCATATCTGACAACCTCAGCTCATCCACATAGGGTAACACACAACAACTCTGCTATATCCCACTTCCTTACTGCTTTCAGATCTGAAAACCCCAGCTGGTTCACATAGCTTATCTACTTTTGACAGTCTGATGGAGGGAAGCTGTGAACCGTGACAGACCTGTGCAGCAGCAGCATGTGGGGCCGGTGGGGGCAGGGCCGGTGATGTTTTTTACAGTTACTTACTGCGGTTACTGCTTGACTAGTCTGACTCCCAGCAATGTGTGTGTCCCAGCAGGTCAGGAGACTGGGCACCGCCTCTACACCTCAGCCTGGGTAAGTAACAGTCACCTGCCGGGCACGCCACACATTAGGTTGTTATGACACTGCACTGTCAGCGAGTGTCAGAGCAGGGATTACAGAGAGAGTCGGCACCACATGTTCTGACTGCCGCTCTGCCGCCCTCTGTCTTTAAGGATGCTCCGCCACCTGAGGCAAAGTATTCAACTTGCCTAATGAAAGCAGTGCCCCTGTATTGATTTTATGCAAAGATTGTTGAACATACAGTTCCCTTTTAATGAAATATAAATTGTAAATTAGTACTCTTTACACACAAACAGAATTTACATGACGATATCTATCAAATACTACAAATGTTATCTAGAATTTCGATAGGAGAGGTGGAAGGGTACAATAAACAACTGCAATTTGGAAGTGACTAGAAATGAGCGAACCCAAATGAAAAATTTTGAGATTAGTGTGTGTTGCTAAACATTTGTTTTAATGTTCAAGAGACAGAATGATTTTCCAGATCAAAAGTTTGGGTGTCCATTGTTTTCAATGAGGTTCTGGTTCAAGTTCTGGTACGTTTCTGGTACCCCAACCAAACCTTGGACTAAAGTTCAGGTTGGGTACCAGAACCCAAACATCCACTGGTTTGCCCATCCCTAGAAGTGACCACTTGCCAATAAATGCTGCCACAATCATTCTTTCCATCTCGACAATAACCAGTGATGTACTTGAGGAGGGTTCAGTTCAATAACTAAACCAGTTACAATGTCCATTCTAGCTAATACAATAGAAAAAAAAGAAAAAGGGGCTGGACTTCAAGTTCCCTTACTGTGTCAAGACGAACATGGAATTTAAGCTAGTGGGACCATGAGTGGGGTGCTGAAACAAGGACTATGCTGCAGATTTGAACAATAAATTATAGTAAGTTCAATATTTTCTCATAACATAGACAATACAATATATGTTTCTTCTTTAACCATTTACAAAGGACATAACTTGTAAAAACAGAAATATTGTCAATAAGATTTTAATGTAACAGGTAGAATGGAGAAAATTGATTTCTTAGCAGGCTGACATGAAATCAAGTGTGACCACACAGGTTTACCCATAATGTCGTGCAAATAACACATCAGGAAGGACTATCATAGCCAATATACAAGCCAAAGCAAGCACTGCACCAACCATTTTAAAGTAATTTAGAATAGTCACAGTTCATCAGAGCTCACAGCTCAGAAATAGAGATAGGAGGAGAAAACCCTAAGACAATAAACAAATACTTCAGACAGTATGTGTTTTACAACTGCATTACTCAATATGATGAGTGCAGTATTTTGCTAATATAGAGATTCAATTGACAAGAGGAGAGAGACACAGAAGAGGGAACAGCAGCAGTGCCAGACTCAGTGTAATTTAACAGTGAAATGGAGTAGCTGCTATTTGTTCAGCACTATTTGTCCTTTAATTACACTATTTTTACCATTATTCTTAATGCACTGGATAGCATCAAGCCAATACAATAAAATCTTAAATCGGTGTTAGTCAGAAACGTTGAAATTTTTATTATGTCATTTTTGGAAAAGGGTTGAATTTTGTAAAAAATGTAGACAAATGCATTATTATTAAAAGTAGTTAACCACAGCACTAAGTACGCTTTTATTGGGAGATCATGAGGTAAGAATCCACAATGTCATTGTAAAGGCCTAAGTTAAATAGTGGTGGCTAGGGTTGAGCGAAACGGGTCGGCCATTTTCAGAAGTCGCCGACTTTTGGCAAAGTCGGGTTTCTTGAAACCCGACCCGACCCCTCTGTGGGGTCGGCCATGAAGTCGGCGATCTTCTGAATCTGGTAGCGGAATTCCGATCCCGAGTTCCGATATGCTTTCAATATCGGAAATCGGTATCGGAATCCATATTTAAGTGTTAAATAAAGAATTAAAATAAAAAATATCGCTTTACTCACCCTCTGACGCGCCCTGGTACTAACCGGCAGCCTTTCTTCCTTTGATTCAGCGCTTGCAGGACCTTGCGGTGACGTCGCGGCTTGTGATTGGTCGCACGACCGCCCATGTGACCGCTCGAGCGACCAATCACAAGCCGCGACGTCACCGCAAGGTCCTGGAAGCGCTGATTCTTAGGAAGGAAGGCTGCTGGAAAGAAGCAGGGCGCGTCCGAGGGTGAGTATATACCTAATAGGAATATACTCACCCTCGGACGCGCCCTGCTTCTTTCCGGCAGCCTTCCAGCGCTTCCAGGACCTTGCGGTGACGTCGCGGCTTGTGATTGGTCGCGCGAGCGGTCGCGCGACCAATCACAAGCCGCGACGTCACCGCAAGGTCCTGCAAGCGCTGATACGAAGGAAGAAAGACTGCCGGTTAGTACCAGGGTGCGTTAGAGGGTGAGTATAGCGATATTTTTTATTTTAATTCTTTATTTTACACTTAAATATGGATCGCAGGGCCTGAAGGAGAGTTTCCTCTCCTTCAGACCCTGGGAACCATTGGAAACCCAATGCACTACATTGGGTTTCGAGTTTCGGCCGACCCCGACTTTTTTATAGGATCGGCCGATTTCACTCAACCCGACTTTTGAAAAAGTCGGGTTTCGTGAAACCCGACCCGATCCTATAAAAGTAAAAGTCGCTCAACCCTAGTGGTGGCATCTGTAGCTGTTTCGATCATACTGACTCTATTTGAATCAGGCCTTGATAAAGGTCCAAGGATGGACTGAAATGTTGGCCATGAATAATATATTACCTCATACTGATGTCCCAATAAAAGTGTGCTACGGCTTACCATTCATCGCTCTACTGCCAGCAGCAGCAGAAGTATCACAGCCACTGGCACAAGCTGACAAGCTGTTGGGGCAGTAGTATTACCAAACTCAGGTCACAATTGCCTTATTTTGCTTTCAACAAGTGCATTAGGGGGTATTAAATGGGTGAGCTTGAAGTATATGACACATCACTCATCTTTGTCACAGCAGTTTGATGTTACCTCTGACAGCGACACTGTTAGTTTGAGTCAGTGTTCTGTACAAAATGATCTACCAAATCACAAATGAGAGGGATAATTTTTTGAATGTTTTTCATTTTTCAAAACTTGATCAGTCTGTCAGTGCTTTGTGTTAAAGGGAACCTGTCAGCAGGATTGTGCTTAGTAACCTACAGACAGTGTGAGGTTTTCTCCGTTATACTGATTAAAATAGTAACATAGTAACATAGTTAGTAAGGCCGAAAAAAGACATTTGTCCATCCAGTTCAGCCTATATTCCATCATAATAAATACCCAGATCTACGTCCTTCTACAGAACCTAATAATTGTATGATACAATATTGTTCATAGTAACATAGTTAAAATGATACCTTGGTTGATTAAATCCATCTTGTGGTTGTTGTTTAATCTTTATTTTCAATTTTGAGATAATGATATGCTCGTGCTCCGGGGCGGGCCTGTGGAGGTGGGGTCTTCATGTGGTGCTCTGCTTAGATATTCATCTGTATGGCTTCTGACAGGTCAGTGATCACTCAGTGACCTGCACCTTATTTTACTTAATGAATATTATATACATTGGAAAAAAAATCACTTTCAGCAGGCACGTGCTGGCGGCAGCATGATTGCATGTATAATGTGCATTTAATTCTTTAATTTGCTTGAATAAATAAATTAATTAAAATAAAATCTGTCTCAAAATGACGCCGGTCACGTCTGTGCCGTAGAAGCTATCAGAGATCCGATACATGACACTGTGCAGGCACCATCTTGCTAGAGAAAAAAAATGCCTCCACTAAAATGGCACTGGCCCCACTTACTCAGTAGCATCTATCATTTGTACAAGCAAATTAAAGAATTAAATGCACATTATACATGCGATCATGCTGCAGTGCAGGCATCGCCGCCGGCAGCTGCCTGCTGAAGGTGATTTTTGTAATCTATATATAATATTCATTATGTAAATTAGGGTTAAGGTTACTGAAGAACGTAAAGAATCCACACCTCGCTACCCCACCTGACATCAATATTACGTCAGAGGGATCACATGGTAAGATCTACTCACTTGTACCAACATAATGTTCAAAGTATGTAGAACATAGAGGTGGCACTTACTAGTCTAGAAAATCCATGCTTTATTGAAGAAACCCAAATGGTTAAAACATCTTCAACGGGAGAATGAGAGATGGAGTATGCGAGTGACGACGGCCGTTTTGCACTAGTGTGCTTCTACGGGTACCAACGTAATGCTCTGCACCCTCTAGGGACACGTAAGTTTAGCTTGCCACAGTTTTATTCAGACACCCCCTGCACTCACGGCAAAGGGAGGCATGGGGAGTGAGAGAAGGTGGCCCACGCAGACACTGACGTAGCACCACACTCACCAAACAGACCTGACAGGCTTTGAGGCAGAACATATGGTCAGTTTCCAGTTAGATGAAAGGCCTGGCTTGTGTGGGAGGGGCTGCCACATGGGAGGCTTGTGATCATCTTTGTGTATAAAGTTTCCTCACAGAATATGTCTTCCAGAAATCCCAGATAAGAAGCAATAGGATATGATTCACACAAGCATTAACTCTCTGGATCACTCCCCTCCTGAGCCTAAAACCCCTCCCCTGGAGGTTTGGAGATAAATCTCTTAAAACCTATAAAATATCATAACTTCTTTCTGGGCAGTGTAGGGCAGTGGATATGGTGCCATCAGATCTGACCGGGCCCCTGCTCCTCATAGAGGCTATACACAATTTTGCTACCTAGCTGCTCTTTACTATTCTTTGTGCCTCCTTTCCCATGTGTGTTAGAATGACTCGGGACCCAGGTGGGTGCTTTCCCTGTTCTGGGGATCTTAGAAATATACACAATGTACAGCTAAGATGAATAGTATTTTCATAACTTTATGAATTCCTTAGCTGGCTGAACAAAGGACTCAGGTCACATGGCTTAGATCCACAGGGGGTCTTCCTGTAGGAGGTTGTATACCAGCTAGCTAACAGGGTTTTTACAATTCTATACCAAACAGGACACAGATGATTGACATGGAATTATGTCTCCAATATTCTTCACAATCCATTATCTATCTATCTATCTATCTATCTATCTATCTATCTATCTACCATATTTTTTTAACCATACGTCGGTGATTCTGCCAACCCTGGGCTGGCAAGATGGGGTGTTTGGTGCCGAGATCTCAATCTGTGCATGTGAAGTCTCTGGTGGCCATTTTCCCGGAGGCCATCGCATTGCAGGAATATATGTGCGGAGGCTCTGGGTGTTAGGAGTCGAGTTTCCTCTGCTGCACAGGGGGAATCTCGATTCGTGTCTGCTGCGGTCTCCCATTCTGCATCGGCCGCAGTGGAGCCTGCTCAGCAGAGACGTCGCTCCCAGCGTCTCACTGAGGCTGGTACTGTGCAAAGGGTTACTACTGCCTCTCCCGGCTCTGCTATGGTACCCTGCACTGACCTGCAGCGAGCAGGCTTTTCTGGGTCTAAGTCCTGCTTTGCACACACTGAGCATGCCCAGAGCAAGATCTCTCAGTGGAGATCTAGGGTCACATGCTCAGGAAGGTCCTGTAGGTGCTAGGACTTAGTCCTGCTTTGCACACTGAGCATGCCCAGGGCAAGATCTCTCAATGGAGATCTAGGGTCACATGCTCAGGTACTGCTGCAAATCCATTGGTCCTTCTTTGAAGGGTCCTGAACGTGCTGCATCTATATAAGCTTCGCATGACCACACGGCCATGCGCTAGTATACTATTGTTATCATGTGTGTGTTGATGAGTGCAAGTTGTTCCTTAAAAAACCCATCCCTTGTGTATGACTGTTCGCGTAAGGTGTATGGTTGCAATCTAGCGCCCGGCTGAACTCACAGCCTTATCACACGAAGCAGTGTCTAACTGCTGTGACCGCCAGTGCAGCGCCGTGTGCTTACCTTACCCAAGTCTGGGTGGTTAGTGGTGTCCGCTAGTGTGGCACAGCATGCACTTCTGTGCATAATAGTTTCCTCTGATACCCCTATTGTGGTGTCGATCGCAAGAGGTCTACACTAACTCTAATCCTGTGTCCTGGGATAGAGTTCTGTGGTTCCTTGCTTGCGCTCTCTGTGCAGTACCGCGACCCTGTGACTTAACAGGGATTGCTTCCTTCACACAGGGTGAAGTTAACCCGTGTGTGTGCAATCACATTGTACCGCCATATAGTGCCGCCATTCACTTAGTAGCAGGTTCTTTCCTGCACGGTGGATCCCAGGTGGCGAACGCACCAATCTTACTTAATAAATATATTCGGTGCGTTCCGCTAACCCTAACACCGGGCTTTCACAAAATGTAAGCTGAATTTGGACTGTAAGACGGACCCACATTTGACTCATTAATTTTTTCCCTATTTTCCTCCTGAAAATTTGGAGTGCGTCTTGTGGTCCGGTGCGTCTTATAGTCCGAAAAATACTATATCTATTATCTGTCTATTTATTTATCTATGTATCTATTTCTATATCTATCTGTCTAACTATTTATATATCTATCTATTGTCTATCTATATATCTATCTATCTTTTATATCTCCCTATATCTACAGTATCTATCGACACACATTCTGCTCCTTCAAAATACAACAAAAAGCCGTATAAAAGATGCACTTTTTTAGGTCACTGCCATTTCATTGCTTCTTTATTAATATTTCCAGTGTTTCACATACTACAAATTACACTGGCTTTGTGCTCAGCTTGTATGCCAGACAATTTTGACCACCATACGCTCAATTGTGCTCAAGTAGGCCTATTTAAACTATAATTGGCTTCCTCGGCAATTATTGTGAATAGCAGCTGACTGCTAGTACAAAAAAAAAGCAACATACAAACAGAAAGGCACATTATATACAGTTTACAGTCTACTCATGTAGCAAAAAAAAAAAAATATACACACAGCAACTATTTCTATAACTCATTACAGTAAATATTAGAAAAAATTACATTTACAAATTATCTTTATTATAATAAAAATAGTTTTCTCTTATTTTTAGAAAAAAATGCCAAAATATTCTGTTTATGATTAAACCTAGCAGATAATTAGAATTTCCCTCATTTTTAAGGTTACTGGTACTATGTAGTCATTAAATAATTAGATATTATAACATATGTATTATAGCATTTATATCTCTATAAGGTTCAAAAGAAGAAAAAAAAACAAACACCTTCCTTTGTTTTCCTCCTAAAAAAAACCCCTGACATAATTAGATGGATTATTTTGTATCTGTGCGCGTGTATGCTAAAGAGAACAAGCCAGATAAATTAGCACTTAGGGGAACTTACAATAGCACATAATATGCCCTTGTGTTTCATATAAAGCTTTATTTGTCATTCACGGCTGGTTGGCAACACTGACTTTGCTTTTGAAAATGACAGGTGGTGCAGCGGTGTGTTATACATGGAGGAAAAAAAAAGAGAAACCTTCCCCAAGACGGCTTCTGTCAATAGCACCAGTGATTTTCTATTCAACCCTTGCTCTGAATTTTATATTCAAAGATTTACATTTCCGAGCCCCTTTTTTGTAATTGCCTTCCTAAATCATATGTTGTGCCACGACTCCGACAAGACGACAGGTGAGTTTCCTTGTGTTATAATAGCGTTGGGCATTCCATGTCAGAAATCAATGCTCCTCCTCCCTTTCTTGGGGGTTTATTAAATTTCAGCTGTAACATTAAACTTCTTTATCCCATCGATCTTCTTTTCAGAGAACCCCAGAAATCAATCAAAATCAATAGAAATGTCCTATTTTTACTTAGTAGATATTTTCGTCTAACTGTCGGTCCAGGTGGGCTCGACTCCGCTCTCAGTATGGTTTTTTTTTTTCCTCTTCCTCTTAAATCCACAACATGCCGCAGTGCAAGGATCCAGCTTGCTGCTCGCTATAGTTATCGATTTTAAAATGAAATACAGAGAGATCAATGGCAATCGGGAATGTAGATGAAATTTCCTAAGTATGCAAAGGCAAAGGGCAAGCTCACTTTTCTAGGAACTCAAGCTGTGATCCAATTAAATGTGTCCGTAATGTTTTGTCAAGTAAATACTGTACTCCTCTCAGCTAATATATTGGTTTAACATAGATCAGGAGCAAAATCAAATACCGTACCTAATCAACTATTCTGAAGAGAGGAGATCTCCAAGACACCCGGCAGGAAATGTAGCATTACTCTCTTCTTATCAATAACATTTTTACATTTTCAAATGATTATTATTTTTATTGCATATTCTATTAATGCTATTACTATTATTACTATTATTATGATTATTCGCTTTATTATGGGACAACACCCTTGCATGAGCAAAATCAGCTGCAGAGATTAAGGCTATGTGCACACGATGCGTTTTTTATGCGTTTTTGCATGTGTAAATGGTCCAAAAATGCAATGGAATACTTATACAACGTAATACAATGACCATCCTGAAGTTTGTGCATATGATCAGTAAATTTCCGTCAATATTTGCAGCGTTTTATTTTCTGCAGCATGCCAATTCTTTTTGCATTTCTGCAGAGTTTTTGACTCATTGACTACAATTGAGTCAGTCAAATCTGCAGCAAAAACGCAGGTGTAAAAAGGTTTGCATATTTTATGCGTATTTGCTGCCAAAAATGCTGCGAATTGTCAAAGGAAATGATGTCAGAAGGAGGAAGAGTGTGTGGGCGGAGAATATGTGTCTGGGTGGAGAATATGTGCACGTGTGTCTGTGTGTGTACCCATGCGATGAACAGCCCATAGTGATTGTACTTAGGCGTTGTCTGATGGGACTACTACTCCCATCCGGCTATGTTTTTTTCAGAGACAGCATGAGCCAATGATGGGAGAATAGTCTCATCATCCGGCGCTTGTGTACAATTGTAAAAAAAAATCAAAACATTTACATTAGACCGCACATGGAGTACTGTGTCCAGTTTTGGGCACCGGTGCTCAGGAAGGATATAATGGAACTAGAGAGAGTACAAAGGAGGGCAACAAAATTAATAAAGGGGATGGGAGAACTACAATACCCAGATAGATTAGTGAAATTAGGATTATTTAGTCTAGAAAAAAGACGACTGAGGGGCGATCTAATAACCATGTATAAGTATATAAGGGAACAATACAAATATCTCGCTGAGGATCTGTTTATACCAAGGAAGGTGACGGGCACAAGGGGGCATTCTTTGCGTCTGGAGGAGAGAAGGTTTTTCCACCAACATAGAAGAGGATTCTTTACTGTTAGGGCGGTGAGAATCTGGAATTGCTTGCCTGAGGAGGTGGTGATGGCGAACTCAGTCGAGGGGTTCAAGAGAGGCCTGGATATCTTCCTGGAGCAGAACAATATTGTATCATACAATTATTAGGTTCTGTAGAAGGACGTAGATCTGGGGATTTATTATGATGGAATATAGGCTGAACTGGATGGACAAATGTCTTTTTTCGGCCTTACTAACTATGTTACTATGTTATGTTACATAATTACATACATATTCACATACAAAATACATACTCGCCAAGCACCTAATCCCCAATGCCCGTGTCTCCTGCAAACAATCAAAAATAATAAACCAACATATTCTCACTTTTCAGACCTTAGTTCATTTACTGTCGAGTGTCCCATGGCAATCACACCTGGCCTTCAACGATACACTGACAGGAGGTGATTTCTCCCGCAAGTGTCTTACTGAGCCGCTGTGAGAGTTCACTGGAGTTCATTAGCTGATCAGCTTCGGTGCTCTCACTTATGGCACTGCTGCATGGGAAAGTTCTCACACAGCGGTAGAAGTGAGAGCACCAGAGCTGATGAACTCCGGTGAGCTCTCATGGCAGCTCAGTGATACACTGCGGGAGCGATCACCTCCATTAAGTGTATCGCCGGAGGCTGGGTAGAGCAGTCACATCTCCTGATGTGGCTGTTCTACATGTGAAATCGACGTGGGATGCTCGGTATTAAATGGACTACATCAAACAGGATAGTATTACATGTTGGTTTGTTATTTTTTGATTGTTGGCAGGAGACGAGGGTGTCAGGGATTCAATAAAGGAGTCTGTGTGATTATTTCAAATAAAGGACTTTATTCTGGGTGTCTGCGTTTTATACAATATCACTATGGGGTTAGAAATGAATAGATGTCTTATAGACGCATCTACATTACTAACCTGTGGGTTTGATGTTACCTGACAAAACAAAGGTGACATCAACCCCACAAATATGAACCCCACTTGCCACCGCTACAGGGCAAGTGGGAAGAGCAAGGCTAAGTGCCAGAATTGGTGCATCTATAAGATATACTATATATAGGGGAGATGACACACAGCAGGTATATACTATATTCAGGGGAGATGACATACAGGTATATACTATATACAGGAGATGACATACAGGTGTATACTATATATAAGGGAGATGACAAACATGTACATACATGTATATACATGTATATACTGAGGGGAAAATGAGAGGTGTGAGGTGAAAATGAAAAGGTGTGAGTGCAAAATGAGAGGAGTGAGGGAAAATAGTGGAGTGATCAGAACATGACAGATGTGAGGTCGAAATGACAAGTGTTAGGGGGGAGTGAGGGAGAAAAAGAGAGATGTGAGGGGGAAAATGAGAGTCGTGATGGGAAAATAAGAGAAGTGAGATGCTATAACTAACCACAGATATTTACTATGCCCAGGCAACGAAGGCTCTTCAGCAAGTTATATATAAAAAGCAATGCTGTGCCACTGATTTTATATATATATATATATATATATATATATATTCTAATCATCTCATTTATATATATATAAAAATAAATTTCACGCCAATCAGCAAAAAGATGACAAAAATGTAAACATTTTAAATGGGAATGCACTGTAAAGAATATCCATTCTCCAGAGATGCGAGAATAAATTCTAATGGTACTGAATTCCATGAATATCTGCATTTGCCAAAGTGTGGATTTTTTATAATTAAAGTCTGTGTGGATTCAGCAAAATTGTTGCCCCTGGCTGGCATTTTGCCGATCCATAGAAAGGCATCAAAATGTTAAAAAAAACAACTTGTACTTACCTCTTCGGCCTCTCCACTCTTCACTTTCACCTGTCCGATAATCACATCGATTGCAATCAGCTGTGCTGACGTCCCCTGGGCCTTGCTCGTTATGCTGAGCTCGAAGGGTATGTGCACACGATGCGGATTTTGCTGCGGATTTTGCTGTGGATCCGCAGCTGCAGAGTTTACAGTACAATGTAAACCTATGGGAAACGAAATCCGCTGTGCACATGCTGCGGAAAAAAACGCGTTTTCCGCAGCATGTCAATTCTTTGTGCGGAATCCGCAGCGTTTTTACACATGCTCCAATAGAAAACTGCAGATGTAAAATCGCAGCAGAATCCGCAATAGAAACTGCGATGAATCCGCAGGAAAAACTGCAGCGGTTTTGCACTGCGGATTTATCAAATCCGCTGCAGAAAAATCCGCAGAGGAGCTGTCTATGCGTGCACATACCCTATAGCCTTGCTAGGCTCTGCAGGGTTTGGCGAATGTGCCAATAAAGATCGCAAAGGGCGCCGTGATATCATATTTCTCAGCGTGGGGTACAACCTTTGCAGGTGAATGTGCAGAACTGTCCCAGATAAAATGCTAGGGAGAAAATAGCGCAAAATAGGGTCTTATCCAAAAAACATTACAGGTATTATATCAGATTGTGCTAACCTGATCCATAGTAGTAAGCATTTTTAGGTTCGATATTAAGCTGCTGCGGATTCACGGGTTATAAAATAACCAACGAATATCTGTACCAGAGGAGTTTTGTGGTTATTTCCAGCAGTGCTGATTTACTGAAAAAGTCAATCCAAAGGAATTTTTAATAAAAAGTGGATGACTCCTGAAGAAGAAGTTCTTGTCACTTTATATAAAAAAAAATGCTAGTTTATTGAAAATACTCTTGGATTGACACCTTCAAAAAATCAGCAGCGTGGGAGATATCCACAAGACTCCTCTGAAACAGAACCCTACTGGGCATAGCAAACTCTGAAGCGAGGCCCGGGACCTCCGCACAGTTGACGGCGGTCTGAAACCACAATGAGGACAGGACGGTTGGCATGGAGGAGCCGAAGAGCTGGAGAGGTGTGCGGGAGGGGAGTATAAGGATTTCCTTTTTTTACATATTACGGTCATTATACTTTGGGGTCTGCAATAAAGTGCATTAAATTCACTCCTCCTCCACAAAATGAATTCCCTGGGAAAAATTCACAAATTCAAATTTTGTCTGATATGCTGATCTGTACTATCCTAACTTTCCCCCCAAAAAAGTGTTTTTGATGCCATTTTTTTGTACAAACACAAGAGTGAATATAGCATAGAGAAGTATCAGCCTATTCTTTAACTTCATATTGGATCAACTCCTGACTTTTCCAGAAATGCTATTTCAAAAATGGCTCACACACTTGAAAAAGTCAATTTTCTTGTTGTTTTGCTGAACTTTCTTGCTCCAAATTCTTTAAAAATTGTGCATGCAATTCGTGAATTTTGAGCAAAGACCAAAATTCTTTTTTTTTTGTTTTAAAAGTATTGCAAATTTTTAGCAGGATATTTTACAACAAATGCACCAAAATAACTGGCATACATAGAATCACTCCAGGGGAGGGAATCAGAATAGAGTGGTGCAAAATTTTGCTAATATTTTAAAAAGATGCTTTAACTAAATATGTCTAAAATATCTGGAGAAACCACATTACCTTAAATATCAGAATACTAACTAGAGCATGAAAGGCACCTTGAAAAAATAAAATAAAATGTCACTAATTGAGAGCTATTTCTGTAAATAAAGTGGCAGAATTGAAATTATAATTTGGGTGTTGTATGTTTCAAAAATGTGAATAGCATTTTGTTTTATAAATGCTTTGGTGGTGTTTTCCAATTTGTAACAATTAAAAAGACTTTTTATCTTTCATATTTGAAGTTATATAGGGACATCAATAGGAAAATTATATTAAAAAATGCTATAGCTAAAGAAAAACTGCATGCTGAAAAAATGCTACTGGACCCAAAATACAAAAAGGGGTGAAAAATACAAGTGCTGTGTGTAAATCTATTCTCATATGGTTATACGTTGAGTGTTTTTTTGTTTAGGGGATCACAAATGATCTTTGTATGCTGTATTTACAAAAACTCTTATTTCGGGGCAAAATTCCATAACTGTAAAAGTGCTTTGTTGCAATTAATGTGGCAGATTAACTTTTAATTGTTTGGCAAAAAGGTTAAAATGGTCTTTATGGTGAAACATGTAAAAAGTATAAAAAGTAGAAATCTTAGAAAATTCAGTAAATAAATCTAAACAATACATAAAGAGGTTGCCCAGTACTTTAATAATTAAGGCCTATCCTTAGGGCAGGTACAGATGACTGTATTTTCAGTCCAGATCCGATCTGACTAAATATCTGATCACACTTGGACCAATGTTAGTCTATGAGGACGTGCATAAGTCCTCTGTCTGAGTAAAAAAAAATCACAGCATGCCCGAATTGGATTCGATCATCACAACGCTTTCAGCTAGGGACCTGTGGATGTTCGAATTGTTTGGGTTTGGCTGAACCAGAAGTAATTTTCTGGTTTAGCATTGAACTTCATCTCCAAGTTGACCCTGGACCCAAACCTAATAGAAGTCAATGGGGACCTGAATTTTGGTGCTTTAAAATGGCTGTAAAATGGTCATGGTAAATTCTACTCTCCCTGACAGAAGTTATGTCGCTTATCCATGTTTTGTAAATAAAAGCTTATAACCTGACGTTAAATTCATCCATTGGTTGTATAAATCATTCTTTTGAAAGCTGAAACCCTCCTAAATGTGGTTTAGATTAAGAAAATAAATTGGCATCAATGCAGAAATATTGATCATTTAATGGACACAGAATGGTAAGGTTTTGGCAAGACAAAAGTTTTGTCGCCTGGTCATATAATGCACCCAATCCTAGGTTACATCCTCACCTGTGCTCAATAAATGATCGGTTAATTAGTGTGTGTATAAAAAGAAACCCAGCACCCCAGATCTTCACTTGAACTGCAACTTGAGCTCTGACAACATGCCAAAAATCCACCCAAAGCCTGGATTATCAAGAGGCTGAAGACCAGATCCATTGCAGAGGGGGCTGGCACCTTTAATGTGTCTCAGCGTCAAGTACAAAGAAGTAAAAAAAGATTTGAAGAGACCGGAGATGTGTTTGACAAGCTCAGGTCCAGCTGACCCCGCAAGACAACTGCTCAGGATGAATGTTTGCTGGTTAGAAAATCCAAAGCAAGCTCCTCTTCCACTGCTGCACATCTCCAACAGGCCTGGTCTCCTCAAGTCCCTGTGTCAACTAAAAAAATTTGTAGGATTCTGTCTCGAAATGGCCTCCATGGTCGAATCAGTGCCCAGAGGCCAGCACTAAACAAAAGGCAAATAAAAAAAAGTGTGGCATTTGCAAAGTACCACAGCCTGCTAAACAGATGGAAGCTGTAAAAGTGGCAGAAGGTGGATTTCTTTGATGAATCTTCAGTAGAATTACACCACAGCCGACGCAAATACTGCAGGGGACCTACTGGACCCGATATGGATCCAAAATACACCCAGAAAACAGTTAAATTTGGTGGTGGAAAGATCATGGTCTGGGGTTACATTCAGTATGGGGGTGTGCGAAACATTTGCAAGGTAGAAGGCAATATCAATAGCCTAAAATATCAAGAAGTATTAGTTACCTCTTATATTCCAAATCATAAAAGGGGTCAAATACTGCAGCAGGATGGTGCTCAATCTCATACATCCATCTCTACAACAACGTTCCTCCAGGCAAAAAAGATCAAGGTGCTCAAGAACTGTCCAGCCCAGTCACCAGACATGAACATCATTGAGCAATGTTTGGGGTAGGATGAAAGATGAAGCCTGGAAGACAAAACCAAAGAATCTAGATGAACTCTGGGAGGCATGTAAGACTGCATTCTTTGCTATTCCTGATGACTTCATTAATAAATTGTATGAATCATTGTTGAAACCGCATGGATGCAGTCCTTCAAGCTCATGGAAGTCACACAAAATATTAAATATGACTCTAATAGCACCACAACTTCATTCACCAATGTTATGCAACATATATTTGTATTTTAAGTTACTATTTGTTTCAATATAACATTACTTTCTGTGGGCAACAAAACATTTGTCTTGCCAAAATCTAACCATTCTGTGTCCATTAAATGATCATTATTTCTGCATTGATGCCAATTTATTTACTTAACTTAAACTACTGGTACTGGTAAATTACTGGTATGATGGACTCCTCGCCAGAGACGGACTACACCTCAACAAACCTGGGAAACACACATTCGCCAGAAGACTCGCTACACTCATCAGGAGGGCGTTAAACTAGAAGAAGAGGGGACGGGAAGAAAAACATTAGACTCGAACAAAGACGACCCAGGAAAACATACTCAGAAGGGAGGTAAGAACATTTCTAAAACAATCCACAGTGAGGAGATTGGAACAAAACAAAATCCTCTAAACTGCATGCTCGCAAACGCCAGAAGCCTGACAAACAAGATGGAAGAACTAGAAGCAGAAATATCTACAGGTAACTTTGACATAGTGGGAATAACCGAGACATGGTTAGATGAAAGCTATGACTGGGCAGTTAACTTACAGGGTTACAGTCTGTTTAGAAAGGATCGTAAAAATCGGAGAGGAGGAGGGGTTTGTCTCTATGTAAAGTCTTGTCTAAAGTCCACTTTAAGGGAGGATATTAGCGAAGGGAATGAGGATGTCGAGTCCATATGGGTTGAAATTCATGGAGGGAAAAATGGTAACAAAATTCTCATTGGGGTCTGTTACAAACCCCCAAATATAACAGAAACCATGGAAAGTCTACTTCTAAAGCAGATAGATGAAGCTGCAACCCATAATGAGGTCCTGGTTATGGGGGACTTTAACTACCCGGATATTAACTGGGAAACAGAAACCTGTGAAACCCATAAAGGCAACAGGTTTCTGCTAATAACCAAGAAAAATTATCTTTCACAATTGGTGCAGAATCCAACCAGAGGAGCAGCACTTTTAGACCTAATACTATCTAATAGACCTGACAGAATAACAAATCTGCAGGTGGTTGGGCATTTAGGAAATAGCGACCACAATATTGTGCAGTTTCACCTGTCTTTCACTAGGGGGACTTGTCAGGGAGTCACAAAAACATTGAACTTTAGGAAGGCAAAGTTTGACCAGCTTAGAGATGCCCTTAATCTGGTAGACTGGGACAATATCCTCAGAAATAAGAATACA
Source organism: Ranitomeya imitator (assembly GCF_032444005.1). Classification (NCBI taxonomy): domain Eukaryota; kingdom Metazoa; phylum Chordata; class Amphibia; order Anura; family Dendrobatidae; genus Ranitomeya; species Ranitomeya imitator. The sequence continues at coordinate 82,607,869 of NC_091282.1, forward strand.
GATAATAAATGGGAAATGTTTAAGAACATCCTAAATAGGCAGTGTAAGCGGTTTATACCTTGTGGGAATAAAAGGACTAGAAATAGGAAAAACCCAATGTGGCTAAACAAAGAAGTAAGACAGGCAATTAACAGTAAAAAGAAAGCATTTGCACTACTAAAGCAGGATGGCACCATTGAAGCTCTAAAAAACTATAGGGAGAAAAATACTTTATCTAAAAAACTAATTAAAGCTGCCAAAAAGGAAACAGAGAAGCACATTGCTAAGGAGAGTAAAACTAATCCCAAACTGTTCTTCAACTATATCAATAGTAAAAGAATAAAAACTGAAAATGTAGGCCCCTTAAAAAATAGTGAGGAAAGAATGGTTGTAGATGACGAGGAAAAAGCTAACATATTAAACACCTTCTTCTCCACGGTATTCACGGTGGAAAATGAAATGCTAGGTGAAATCCCAAGAAACAATGAAAACCCTATATTAAGGGTCACCAATCTAACCCAAGAAGAGGTGCGAAACCGGCTAAATAAGATTAAAATAGATAAATCTCCGGGTCCGAATGGCATACACCCACGAGTACTAAGAGAACTAAGTAATGTAATAGATAAACCATTATTTCTTATTTTTAGTGACTCTATAGCGACAGGGTCTGTTCCGCAGGACTGGCGCATAGCAAATGTGGTGCCAATATTCAAAAAGGGCTCTAAAAGTGAACCTGGAAATTATAGGCCAGTAAGTCTAACCTCTATTGTTGGTAAAATATTTGAAGGGTTTCTGAGGGATGTTATTCTGGATTATCTCAATGAGAATAACTGTTTAACTCCATATCAGCATGGGTTTATGAGAAATCGCTCCTGTCAAACCAATCTAATCAGTTTTTATGAAGAGGTAAGCTATAGGCTGGACCACGGTGAGTCATTGGACGTGGTATATCTCGATTTTTCCAAAGCGTTTGATACCGTGCCGCACAAGAGGTTGGTACACAAAATGAGAATGCTTGGTCTGGGGGAAAATGTGTGTAAATGGGTTAGTAACTGGCTTAGTGATAGAAAGCAGAGGGTGGTTATAAATGGTATAGTCTCTAACTGGGTCGCTGTGACCAGTGGGGTACCGCAGGGGTCGGTATTGGGACCTGTTCTCTTCAACATATTCATTAATGATCTGGTAGAAGGTTTACACAGTAAAATATCGATATTTGCAGATGATACAAAACTATGTAAAGCAGTTAATACAAGAGAAGATAGTATTCTGCTACAGATGGATCTGGATAAGTTGGAAACTTGGGCTGAAAGGTGGCAGATGAGGTTTAACAATGATAAATGTAAGGTTATACACATGGGAAGAGGGAATCAATATCACCATTACACACTGAACGGGAAACCACTGGGTAAATCTGACAGGGAGAAGGACTTGGGGATCCTAGTTAATGATAAACTTACCTGGAGCAGCCAGTGCCAGGCAGCAGCTGCCAAGGCAAACAGGATCATGGGGTGCATTAAAAGAGGTCTGGATACACATGATGAGAGCATTATACTGCCTCTGTACAAATCCCTAGTTAGACCGCACATGGAGTACTGTGTCCAGTTTTGGGCACCGGTGCTCAGGAAGGATATAATGGAACTAGAGAGAGTACAAAGGAGGGCAACAAAATTAATAAAGGGGATGGGAGAACTACAATACCCAGATAGATTAGCGAAATTAGGATTATTTAGTCTAGAAAAAAGACGACTGAGGGGCGATCTAATAACCATGTATAAGTATATAAGGGGACAATACAAATATCTCGCTGAGGATCTGTTTATACCAAGGAAGGTGACGGGCACAAGGGGGCATTCTTTGCGTCTGGAGGAGAGAAGGTTTTTCCACCAACATAGAAGAGGATTCTTTACTGTTAGGGCAGTGAGAATCTGGAATTGCTTGCCTGAGGAGGTGGTGATGGCGAACTCAGTCGAGGGGTTCAAGAGAGGCCTGGATGTCTTCCTGGAGCAGAACAATATTGTATCATACAATTATTAGGTTCTGTAGAAGGACGTAGATCTGGGTATTTATTATGATGGAATATAGGCTGAACTGGATGGACAAATGTCTTTTTTCGGCCTTACTAACTATGTTACTATGTTACTATGTTACTACATTTCGGAAGGGTTTTAGTTTTCAATGCAAACAATATTGTATAGAGAAATGACTTAAAGAGGTTATGTCACCATAGCAATCATGGTAAAGCAGGAAGTAAATAAATAACATAAAAATTTTAACAGTGCCCCCACAGAGACTGAGGCTTGCTATCGCCAGTCCAGTTAAAAATTTCAACCACAGAGCATGGGGCGGAGTACTCCACAGAAGGAGCTAACAGATTTCACCCAGAGAGCATGAAGCACAGTACCCTTATAGAAGCAGCTTACAAATTTCACACACAGGGCATGGGACACAGTACCCCATAGAAGCTGATAAGAATTTCCCTTACAGGCCATGGGGCACATTACCCCCACAGAAGCAGCTTAAAAATTTCGCTTATAGAGCATGGAGCACCATACACCAACAGAAGCTGATAACATTTTTCACCCACAGAGCGCGGGGCACAGTACCCCCACAAAAGCTGATAAAAAATGTCACCCACAAAGCATAGCACTCAGCACCCTCACAGAAAAAGCTTAGAAATTTCAAACTTAAAAGCAAAGCCACAAAAATAGAAATAAAAATCCTCCAAAAATTCAACAATTAACACAGCAAAAAAGACAGCAGTTTTTACCTGCCCATGTCTCAGAACTAAGGATGCTTCTAACCCATTTAGCAAAGATGGCAGCGACACAAGTGCAAAATACCGATGAGACAAGCACTCACAGCCAACTAACTAATGGAGGGGGTGATTGTTTAGTATGAAATTGCACAAAAGCTGTTTGTATAGGGCACTGATCACACACAGTGTCTGGCTTATAGCCTGTTAGTGACACCCATGCTACTAGAATAGGTGGGCTGTGCAGAACTAAACGAATCCCACAAGAGGAGACACACTAGTTTACAAGGCCAAAAATTCTAGGCCTTTTATAACTACATTGGTTTGCTGCATCCTGATAGTGCATTAGTTCTGAGACCCGGGCAGGTAAACACTGATGCCCTTTTTTAGCTTACACAGTTCACCCACAGAGCATGGAGCACAGTACCCCACAGAAGCTAATAACAAATTTTACCCACAGATCATGGGGCATAGTACCTCACAGAAGCTGAAAATGTCACCAACAGAGCATCTTTACACTTTTCCCAACAGAGCCAAAATTTAACCTTCAGTGGCATGCAACTGAGCAGCTGCAGATCTAAAATATTCCCTTGAAAAAATTTTTGTTCAACCCAGGTAACCACACTTGAATAGTTCAGCTAGTGATAATAGAATTGTACTCCGCTTCTATTTTCTTGTTTGATGAAACTGGGGCCATGATTAAGGGACCCAGTGTAACTCAAAGCAAAGGAACTGGAGGCACTCTCAGCCATCCAATCTCAAATCAACATCCACCGACTCCTCAACCCTGCCCTCCTTGCCAGTCTGCACACTGCAAAAAGATGCTGCAGTTGGCAACTGAGTTTAACCATCATCTGACATGTCCTGTGGTGCTTCACTGTCCGCACAGCTCCCTCAACTGAATAGTGGCTGAATAAATAGGGGTGGATCTGCAGTTTCCCACTGAGGCCACAATGCAGTTGATAGAGCTGCGCTGTTTTGCAACTCAACTCATCTGACTACCATAGTCAGTGAGAACAAATGAGCAGCAGGGGTGACGGGTGACACACCCTCATCAATCTGGTATACTATTGATGACTCAACTGAATGATAGACAATTAATATTAAAGTACAGTATAACCCTGTTAAAGGGGAATTAGAAAAACTAAAAAATTACTGCTTCTTACTTTTAAAAATAGTGCCACACATGTCCACAGATTGTATGCGGTATTGCAACTCAGCCCTATTCACTTTGATAGATTTGAGTTGTAATACCAGACACCTATAGGCAAAAGGCAGCAATGTTTTCCCCAAAACTAGACAACTTGTTTTAAAACTCAAACCCATAGTAACATTTGTTACATCCCTGCGCAACTGATTGCAGTCCTACAAAATGTGTAAATTAATCACACCTCTATATTTTTTTACAAGATCCAACTTATAATATGAAGTCCACATCACAATATAATATATTCGACTTTTCTTATGTCGTAAGGATCAAACAATATACTTTAAAATAAGCCATTTGTCTACACATTGTACTTGTATGGATTGGCTTCCTAGAGAAGAAGAGGCCGCAGCTTCCCACGGAGAGGTCAGCTGCAGCGCGGTCTTGTGTGGCTGCCAGGTTTTAATTGAAACATTGTGATAAATTTCAATAAAAGGTCAGAAGTCTTATTCTGGTTGAAAAGGGGTCAAACAGGTCTCTTAAAGAAGTCCTCTTAATTTTTATAGTGTCCACTAAGAGTTGATTTACCACACAAATGACCCGATCACTCTTAGCTGACCTTTTACAAGGAAGCAAGACTCAGCTCCTTTGTCAGTCAAGAATAGAAAAGACGATATTTTATTTATTGGGATTTATATTCTTTAGAGGAAGATGGATGCCACCAAATCAATACAGCACAGGCATTTTGCTGATTGCTTTGCAGAAAGAAAAAAAAAACGGAAGTAGAAGGGAGCCGGTAAGGTGACTAAGGTGTAGTTAATGAGAAGTAAAAAAATAAATGAGTTTGGTCAATTTTAATCTTGTGATGATTTTGCTTTCCGTGCTTGATTTTCAATTAGCAATCATGTGTTTATTCTTCTTCCCTGGATAATGGATCACAAGACTTAACTCTATGGTCAAATAACGCGTTTGCTTCAGATTTCGTTTTACAAAGTTCCAATAGAGCAGCACAAATTAATTTCCTGCTGTACACATACTACAGTGAAAAGGACTGGGAGAGAGTTCTTCTCCCTCTTTCATGTCCGTGACATTAGGAAAGACAGGTTCTCCTGCTCAGTTCCTTAACTGTTCCAGCCCCATTATCTATATTTCACAAAGAGGAGACTGGCTTAACAACTAACCAGAACCTGACTGCTTGCTCCCTTTTCCAGAATATACAGTAACTGCTCACATGCCAACAGAGAGACTAAGTGGCTATTTTCTCTATTTCTGTGTCGCGGTGAAGATGGAAGTTGAGAAACCAGAATTAAGAGGCAAGAAGGACCTTGGAAAGCCAGGATCAGGAGAGGGTCCCCAAGGGCCAAGAGGGGCAACCAGCATCATGAAAGAGGAAGTAAGGAATAGTAAGTAAGGGCAGCCAGGATCATCATAAGCACAGTCAGGACCAAGAGAGGGTCACCAAGACCCAAGAATGGCAGTCAAGATCATGATAAGGGTAGTAAGATTCAAGTAGAGAGCTGCCAGGGTCATGATAGGGGCACTTTGAACAAATTTAGGTTAAGCTATGACAATTAGTGGTGCATCCAGGACTACAAAAGGGGCAGCCAGGACAAGGAGAGGGTCAACCAGGACAATGAGAGGGGCGACTATGACCAGTAGAAGGGCAGCCTGAGCCAAGAGAGGGGCAGCAACAAATAGAAGAGGAGCATCCTAGGACCTGACAGCGGCACTGAAACCAGGATGTTGTAGAATAGTTAAACAATTACTATGTTCAATTATATAATATTCAATACATCTTACATTTCATCATTTTGGTGCTCTTTTTTATTTTTATTTTTTTTCATTTTTAACTTTCATTTGTCTATGAAAAATTATGGAAAATGAACCAATAGAATGGCACGACCCGGGCATTCTGCTTTAATTTAAAAAAAAAAAAAAGCTTAAAACACTTAAAAAAAATCCCCCCCCAAAACAATTTTTAATATGGTTTCAGCATTTTGATAAAAAAGTAGTAAAAAACATAAAAACCCCAAACAAATGCACAATTAAAAAAATAATAATAAGGTATGATATGTCTTGTAAATCCCACCTTGAAAAACTGTAGTAGTTGAATATCTGCATTCTAAAGAAGCAGCTTCTTCTGTTTCAGTGACATTTCCACATATTTCTTGCAGTGTGAATGATCTTTTAAATGTAGAAATATTCTTGCGATAGAATTTGATTGCCTCCATAGGAACCTGTTAAGTGAACAGTCACAGCCATCATATGATGCACTATAGAGATATTGTTAGTGCAATGCTTCTAGTGGAGCATATCTCGGGTACAGTGTGGTAAGGATGATTCATGTGGCGGCACACAAAGTGCTTATGACTTGTATGAATCCAGAGGGACTCTATGAAACTTTTCCAGAGAAATAGAAAAAAATGCATTATTTTCCCATCACTGTACCTAGTCTTTACAGTTCTCTACCAGGTGCATCATACAATAGCTCATAACATAGTCAGACACCTGTATCTAGAAAACAGAGGTCACACTATACCATTCATCTCCGAATGTATCCTCTCTGTAGGGCAAGGTTGTAACTCGATTCACTTGCAGCTAAGATGTTGGGTAAGTGGCCATTGTGCCTCAGGACTGTCATGTTTGTTTAGTGTTCATGATATGCTTCAATTGACTTGACTAGTTCCAGGTTATGACAAGGTCACTTCAGTAAGAGACTTCTTGTGGAGGAAATGCTTCCCAAGCAAAAGTAAAGATAGACGGCTCAACATCTTGCAACTTTTAAGTCATTTTTGCTTACTGCTTTCACAAAACACACAAACACATACTAGTATAAGAATGTGTTGACCTGTGGCTATTACTAAATATATTTCTCTATATATTTTCTTTAAATGTATGTAAGCATAACAGATAAAGAAGAAAAATTATAAAACAAATATATATACACACATATACATATATACAGTTGAAACCAGAAGTTTACATGCACTATATAAAATATTCTGACAATCAAAAATCAATAGAAATGCTGTAGAAAGCACCCTAACAGGAATTTGAAAAAAGCACTAGGATAACAAGACAGATGAAAAAGGAACCTGTCTCCAGCAAAAACTCTGTTTACCTGCAGTATCACTAACCTGCATGGCGCTTGTGCTTAGCCGAATGCAGGGGTGGAGAAAATTAACTTTATTCTCCCCGGCAGCATTTGGTTTCAGTCCCGATGGCGGCGCCGATTCGGGTTCAGTCACTGCTCTGTGTCCTGTGGCTGTGACCATGACACTGGCCCTGTCTGACAGCTGGCCCCAATGCAAAGTAAGTGTTAGTCAGGGCTGGCGTGCAGTTACAGCTAGAGAAGAGCGAACTTGTTCTTAAAAGTTTTGCTAATCTCAAAGTCGCCATGAACCTTGCACATTTGGATTCGTTTTTTGGATTTCAAAGCATTTTCCTCAAAATCAGCAAAATTGGGCCAATGTTTGTTAATGGATCGAGTTTTCACTAATGCTTTAGTTAGGACTTTGGCTGGGATAGTAATACTGTATGCTGAGTGGGGAGTCGTGTTTGATGAGGGGGTGGGAAGAGGTCAAAGCAGACTCTTATTTTCTTAACTTAATGTGCGGAGATTCTGGCAGCGAATCAGGATGCAGGAACCATTCACAACGTCCAGATACAAGAGCTAGTGTTATTGGCTACCAAAGTCACATGTCGCTCTCCAGATATGTGGCTTTGGCACCATTTTGTGAGTGTAAGGCTGTATGGCTGTATGGTACATTATTGCGGACTTCCTATGGTGTTTCCCAAGCTGTCATCTGTGTGACAGTGCAAAAAACACTGACAGTTCTAAGAGGCTGTAATATTACCACCAGTAAGATCGTTATCGTTGGTCAGAGTGCTGTTAAGTCACTCTGTCAGATGTCAACGTGACCTCACAGCTATGACTGTGACCTATGGTAAAAAGCTTACTGCAGGTCACAGGCATTTGCTGACAATAAAGGAGTCTGTTTCATTTGTTCAAATAAAGGATTTTATTCTGGGTGTGTTTTTTATATAATTTCGGTATACAATATAGAATACACAGCTGTGAGCTGATATTAATAGTCTGGGAAGCTCCATGGGTATTACCCCTTCCCAGGTTATAAACATCTTCCACCAACTGTCCGCTTTCTCTCTGCTGGTTAATAAAATTTCAGGGGATCCCACGCCATTTTTTTCAGAAAATAATTTATTTAGTAATAAAATACATGTAGAGTAAACTACATAAGCACTGTACTAATTATACATGTGACTGACAAATTTATATCTATCTATTCTACGTCTACTTATCTATTCATTTCTATTCTGTCTGCTTGCACTGTGATTTTACTGTACGTGGCATATGAAATATTGAGATTTCAAGGTCATGAGTGTGTAAAAATCAGAGGGTACTCACATGGTCTGTACTTTTCCTGGCGTCTGCTCCTTATTTGAGATGTTTTGCCAGCATTTGTGCAACCCTGAAAGTGTTGTCTATGCATTTGGCTTTACCTACCATTTAATTTAATGGGGTTTGGATATGTTTGGCGAACATCAAGAAGTTTGCCGATCCCAGCCGAACCGAACCTTAAAAAGTTTGCTCATTTCTATTATACCATATATCTAAAATATAACGCTGGGAGCGTCACTCTGTCCGAAGCCTTTATAGACTGCGCAAGCGCAAGCGCCGACGCAGGCTGGACCCCACAGAGTGACGCAGCCCAGGAGATCGCGATATGAGTAAGCACTGAACGCACACCGCGATCTCCAACAGAGAAGCAGGGTCGTGCCAGGAGGGTGAGTATAAGCTATATTCACCTGTCCCGTTCCAGCGCTGCGTGCCGCTCCATTTTCCGGGTCCTCTGCCTGTGACATTCAGTTCAGAGGGCGCGATGACGCGCTTAATGCGCGCCGCCCTCTGACTGAACAGTCAGAGCCAGATGACCCGGAAGACGGAGCTGCACGCAGCGCTGGAACGGGACAGGTGACTAGCAAGTGTCGGGGGCCTGAGCTAGCGGCGACTCTGGCACCTGACCCCCACAGCGCGCCGGTGTCCCCGCCTGCTCAGGCCCCCCAGCACTCGGCGCCCAGCGATGATAGGTGAGTATGTAATTTTTTTTATAAATCGCAGCAGCATATGGGGCATATAATACTATGGAGCATCTTATGGGGGCCATCAACATTTATGGAGCAGTATACGGGGCATATACTATGGAGCATCTTATGGGGGCCATCAACCATAATGGAGCAGCATATGAGGCATGTACTATGGAGCATCACATGGGGGCCATCAACCATAATGGTGCAGCATATGAGGCATATACTATGGAGCATCTTATGGGGGCCATCAACCATAATGCAGCAGCATATGAGGCATATACTATGGAGCATCTTATGGGGGCCATCAACCATAATGCAGCAGCATATGAGGCATATCCTATGGAGCATCTTATGGGGCCATCAACCATAATGCAGCAGCATATGAGGCATATACTATGGAGCATCTTATGGGGGCCATCAACCATAATGGAGCAGCATATGAGGCATATACTATGGAGCATCTTATGGGGGCCATCAACCTTTATGGAGCAGCGTATGGGGCATATGGATGGGAGCAGCAAATTACAGAACGGTGGTGCAGGATGGGAGCAGCACATAACAGGATGGGGGCGCAGGATGGGAGCAGCACATGACAGGATGGGGGCGCAGGATGGGAGCAGCAAATGACAGGATGGGGGCGCAATATGGTAGCAGCACATGACAAGATTAGGGCGCAGGATGGAAGCAACACATAGCAGGATGGAGACCATATACCAATATTAATGCTCGCCACCCGGGCATAGAACGGGTTCAATAGCTAGTTATACTATATTCTCAGAGCGGTGACTGAACCCATGTCGGCACCGACCCCGTGACTGAAACCAAATGCTGCTGGTGAGAATAAAGTTCATTTTCTCCCTGCAGTGCTCGGCTAAGTTCTGACGCTGGTCAAGTTAGTAACGCTTTTAACCTGCACATTAACCCAATATCTGCAGCTAATAGCGTTTTTGCTGTTGACACATTCCCTTTGACGTTTAGAAATGTGAGGACTTTGAGTCTCAGACTCCGGTTGATCCCATAATTTTGATCATTTTGGTTGCCTACTCAGATTATAGAACTTGATGGAAGAAGCTGGAAGCTCAAGGACTTCTTTATGTTATATATAGAATGTTAACTATAAGGTCATTGAATGGGAGTTGCGTAAAGGGTGGAAATACTTATTTACAAAAAAAAGTATAAATGAGAGCTAAGAATAAAATCTATGTTTTTAATTGTATGATGTGAATTTATGTGAGTGAATAAATAGATATAATGAATGAGAAATATGTACAGTATTTTCATTTTGTCGTGTACTACTATTGATGGTTGATGTAGTCCACAATGCGGTGTGACAGAGGTCAGATTCTTCTTCCATCAGTCTCTGTCACAATTGAGCTAACAATCTAATCTCTGCCATAGGTAGGCACAAGATTGCATAGCTGTGCTCATTTAATCTGGGCCTGAAATCAATTTGTTTCTCTTGGAAACTTGCCATATGTATATTAATCTCGCCATTAGTACTGCTCTTTTGCACTATGAACACTGTGAACTGATTTTACATGCAAATAGAGTATTTATATGCATATAGATGGCAGCTTGGCTGTATAATACAGAATTTAGCAGAATTCAAGATCAACATGGCAGAATACAGACAGAAGCTCATGATGCAAATCAGGACAAGCTCAAGATCAGGCCTACACAAACAAGGAAATCTTGCATCTACCCAAATAGAGAAACCGCTGGTGATCACTTCCATTAAGGCTATAATAAAAGTGAAACCATACCCAATACATTATTTATTAACTCCATCTCAGCTTTGACCATTTTTCCACTAATATTCTAAACCTGCGTGTGGCCACGCTGATCTCCACAACGGCATGACAACCAAGTGTTGTCTGCTAATTATTACAATGAGTGCAGGTTACATTAAGATCCTTTTTTAGGCTGGAGTCACATTAGCTTATCACATCCTATGGAATATGCTAATGACACTCGGCTCCTGCTCTGCTGCGAGAGGGAACCTAGAGTCAGTGCTCTGTACTCCATTCCTCTCGTATGAGCGGATCGCAGCACAGGTGTATCTCATTCAATGCCACCATCACAGGGAATCGCATTCCCTTGTGTTATATCCAAGTGCAGCGTGATGTTTCACACGCACACATAGACTTTCAGGGGTGCGTGCGATCTGAATTTTCGCTGGCAATCGCAGCATGCTGCAATTTTTTTCCATTCGATCACGATCCGATCAGAGCTGGAAAAAAAACACCACCATTGAGAACACAAGCATATGATTAAATTGTTCCAAATGCAATCCGATTTTTAATCGGAGTGCATTTGTCAAGTTTAATCGCAAGTGGGAGTGAGCTCTTAAGTGTACGCTCACATTAGTGTTTAAACTCGGCTAGAGCAATGTTGGAAAACCACGCATTGCACTCGCTACAAGGTTAGTCAATGAGGCAGTGTTCATCTGTGAGCTTTACCTCATCTGGAATTGGGGTGAAGAAAAATTTGTAGCATGCTTTGTATGGCCGAATGAAACGACTGAGAATCACCAATGCAAGTAAATAAGTGTGAGAAAAGGATGTGCAATTTCTGGGGCGGCTTAAAGCTGATGTTTTCAGTCTGCGAGAGGAGTCAATATCCACGGCCCCTTTCTGGGCTCTTAAAATCAGCCAGCTGCTGTCTGCCTAGCCTTGCTGGTTATTCAAAATAGAGGGACATCATTTTTTTTGGGGGGTCACCCATTAATAACCAGTAAAGGCTAAATAGACACCTGCAAGCTAATATTAATAGCCTGGGTAGCACCATATTTATTGCCCTATTCCCAGACTATATAACATCAGTCCCCAGCTGTGGACTTTCTTAACTGGTTAAGAACAATATGGGGGACCTCATGCCATTTTTTTATTTTAGTACTTACCTAAACATATGTAAAGTAAAGTACAGACACACTGAACTAATAATATATCTCAATGACATATTTCTATCTATCTATGTATATATATATATATATATATATATATATATATACTGTATATATATACTAGATTGTGGCCCGATTCTAACACATCAGGTTTTCTAGAATATGCATGTCCCCGTAGTATATGAACAATGATGATTCCAGAATTCGCGGCAGACTCTGCCCGTCGCTGATTGGTCGAGGCAACCTTTATGACATCTTCGTCGCCATGGCAACCATTATGACATCTACGTCGATACTGTGCCCGTCGCTGATTGGTCGAGGCCGCCAGGCCTCGACCAATCAGAGACGCGGGATTTCCAGGACAGACAGACAGACAGAAAGACAGACAGACAGACGGAAAAACCCTTAGACAATTATATATATAGATATATGTATCTATCTGTCTTTCTATCTATCTGAATCTGTAATCTGTATATAAGATTGTTTTATTAGTTCAAAAAATAGCTTGAAATGAAAGAGAATTACTGTATGTAAAAGCTGATGTTAAAAACGCAGTGAATCTCCATTCACATGTATGTGATACGGATGCTATGCGAGGGAAAAAATGTACACTTGCATAGCACTCGCATGACATACAGATGCTAGGTGAGGCTAGGTGAGAAAAAAACACAAGACACTAGCATGACACTCTCTACCTTTTTTGGCTGAGAATATCACCTTCTTTTTATACATAGATTTCAGCAAACCCAAAGACAAATAGCGGGGTCAATATACTATATCTTCTGCCCGATATATACGGCACTCAGGAAACAGCAGCCAAATCCAATGGTGCACACAGTCAAATGATCACAGCACAGATCCAAAATGCCATATAAAAATAAACAGATACAGCATATCTGCCAGCAATATAGTAGCATGGAGAGGAGCAGGTGAGTCTCAGATGAAAACTTTTTGACAGTGAGGGTGATCAATGAGTGGAACAGGCTGCCAAGAGAGAAAGTGAGTACTCCTTCAATGGAAGGCTTCAAACAGAGGCTGAAAAGAACCTAGCACTCAACTTGATGCTTTTAAAAGCATCAAGTTGAGTGCTAGGTTCTTTTCATTATACTGTCTAAAGGTGTGGGAACCTAACCTTAGCACCATTTCACCAGTAGTGCATACGGTTATTTTGTTCAAACAGAGGCTGGACAGACATCTGACTGAGATGGTTTAGTGAAACCTGCATTGAGCAGAGGGTTGGACACTCTGACCCTTGAGGTCCCTTCCAACTCTAACATTCTATCATTCTATGAAGGTTGTTTCACCTCCAATCAATCCTTCCTCTTGCCTCTAGAGCAGTGTTTCCCGATCCCCATCCTTATGATCCCCAACACATAATTTTTTCAGGATTTCCTTAGTATTGCACAGATGAAAGAACCTGTGGCAGTTTCTGGTGCCTTAATAGTAGGGTTGGGAAAATATCTCGGTGATTTTCGAATATCACTCGAGTATCTGGGTGCTCGGATATGCTCAGCACACAAATCCTTGACCCGCATGTTTAACGACCATTTCACAGTCAATAAGCATGAAGGGATTGCCTGCAAATCACTCTAATGACATAGCCATCTTTGTAAGGTATTACTGTGATTGGCTGGCTGCATGACATCATCATAGGTTATAAAAAGACAGGCGCCGCCACGCTCGGCACACTGACACCATTGCACTGCTCAGGGACAGTTCTTATTGGAGGGAGAGAGCGCTTGTCCAGGGCTGTGTGTACACAATTGAAAGAATCAGTGTCCTCTAGCATTGATACTGTTGCTGATTCTGATCCATCATACTATAAGCCCTTGTAAGGGCTAAATCTGTGCTTTGCTGTTTGTATCAGATACATTCCATATTTAGCCTAGGGTGTTACAGTTGCAGGAGCAGGGAGAGTGGCAGAATACAGTCACTAGGCAGGGCTTTGCAGTTCATTGCTAAATGTATATCTGCTGCACATGTCAACTTTTTTTAAGTGGGGGTAAAAAAATGACCATATTTTCATCCACAGAGTACTATGTGCTCTGTTATACATTTCGGTGGAAATAACACTCCAAAAAAAGCATTGAAAACATTTTCTGGATTCAATTAGTCATCCACATAGTATTGCATGCTTTGCAATACATTTCTACATTATATAACACTGCCAAAAAGCATTCTTTTTCCATTCAATTACTCATCCATACAGTATTATATAGTACATCTCAGTGGTATATAACACTACAAAAAAGCATAAAAATTTCCAGGATTCAGTTACTCATCCACAGATTATTACGTGCTTTGTGGTACACTTAGTAGCATATAACACTCAAAAAAGCGCTGAAATTTTTTTCTGGATTTAATTACTCATCAATATACTATTACATGCTCTGTAGTAAATTTTGATGTTATACAACAGTACAAAAAAGCATTCATAAATGTTTCTGTATTCAATTACTCATCCATATACTATAAAATGCTCTGTGGTACATTTCAGTGTTGTATAACAGTCCAAAAAAAGTATAATTTTTTTACTGTATTCAATTACTCATCTGTGGTAAACTTCTATATTTTATAGCACTTCAAAAAGCATTTACATTTTTATTTATTGTTTCAATTACTAATCAATAGAGTATTACATGCTTTATTTAACATTTCTTTGGTCAATAACACGACAAAAAAAGAGTTGACATTTTTTTCTGTATTAAATTACTCATCCATGCATTTTTACGTGCTCTGTAGTACCTTTCAGAGCTATATAAGTCTACAAAAGAAAAATTCCAAATTTTTTTATGGATTCAAATTTTCATCCATACAGTTTATCATGGTTTTTGTTACATTACGGTGGTATATAAAACTACAAAAAACTTCCAAAATGTTTTATGTATTCAAATATTCATCCAAACAGTTTAACATGATTATTTTTACATTATGATTGTATATAAAACTCCGAAAACAATTCCAAAATTTTTCTATGGATTCACTTATTTAGATATACAGTTTAACACAGTTATTGTTACATTACAGTGGTATATAAAACTCGGAAAAAATGTTTCAAAATATTTTATGGATTCAATTAGTAATCCATACAGTTTAATATGGTTATTGTTACATTACGGTGGTATATAAAACTACAAAAATGGTGTTCCAAAATGTTTTATGGATTCAATTAGCCATCCATACAGTTTAATGCAGGTCTTATCACATTACAGAGGTATATGTTGCAATACGGTTGTATATAAAACAAAAAAACTTCCAAAATTTTCTATGGATTCAATTATTCATCCATACAGTTTAAAAAGGTTATTGTTACATTACAGTGGAATATAAAACTCCAAAAAAACCTTCGAAAAATGTTTATAGATTTAGTTATTGTGGTAGTGTGCTAGCCAAACCCGCATGGCTCATCCCACCGAAAGCTTGCTCCTCTTTAAAAGTGGGCATAATTCTACTCAGTCAAAATATTTTATTGACCCACAAAACAGGCAAATAACACATAGAAGAGTCCGAGAAAATACTCAAGATGGTGCAAATTTACAAAGTCTCATCCTTCTGCTGACTCGCCCGCTGTGACTACAAAGCTTCCAGTTCTGACTACCCCCACCTGTGCACACACAGAGAAGAGGTAATGACAAGCTTCAGAAGCTGACAGTCCATTAAGGTACAAGGCCAGGTGACAGGAGGGTCACAACCTGGCTTCTCTGAACATCTCCATGGAGATAGGTGACTGATTGGTCCCAATCCTGGCTTTCCAAAAGTATCAATAGGGATCAGATAACTGGTAGGTCCAAATCCTAACTTCCCCAAATGTATCCATGGTTTTAGTGATGGTAAATGGTGCAGGTCTGTATTCTTCCAGCCCGAGCCATGGTTCCCTAAGGCCTCTTTCACACTTCAGTTATTTGGCGTCAGTCTAAAACCGCCATTTTCCTCAAATAACGGATCCGTCATTTTTTTTGACGGATCCGTTATTTTCCCATAGACTTGCATTAGTGACGGATTGTGACGGATGGTCGTCCGTTCCTTCCGCCATGCGACGGATCCGTCGACATTTGGCGGACGTTTTCTGAAAATAGACGGACATTGGAACGTTTTTTGTCAACGCCGAAATGGCGGATCGCGACGGATCCGTCGCGTCCGCCATTCCATAGAATGGGCGCCTATGGGCGACGGATCCGCCGCAACCGTTTTTTTGGCGGATCCGTCGCCCCAATTCGTTTTTTCAATTGCGCATGCTCCAAAAAGTAGATACTTCTCCCAGACAACCCCCAAGTAACGGATCCGTCAAAAAAACGGATCCGTTAGAACCGTTTTCGCAACAATTGTGACGGATCCGTCAATCCGTCACTATGTCGGTAGTGACTGACGCCAAAAGACTGAAGTGTGAAAGAGGCCTAAGCTGGCATCCTGTAGAATGTCAAATCTGTTTAAATAGAGACGGAGCCATGAGTGAGCTTGCAGCTATACTGTACAGTTCAGCTATACTGTGCAGTGTTCCTGCTATGGTTTTGTAAAGAGTCTCTGGTTCTTTGGATCTCTTGATGTCTTGGATATATAGATGTATCTTGATACAGAGGCATATCCCTTTTTATAGTTCATAACTGTTATTACATAGTAACATAGTAACATAGTTAGTAAGGCCGAAAAAAGACATTTGTCCATCCAGTTCAGCCTATATTCCATCATAATAAATACCCAGATCTACGTCCTTCTACAGAACCTAATAATTGTATGATACAATATTGTTCTGCTCCAGGAAGACATCCAGGCCTCTCTTGAACCCCTCAACTGAGTTCGCCATCACCACCTCCTCAGGCAAGCAATTCCAGATTCTCACTGCCCTAACAGTAAAGAATCCTCTTCTATGTTGGTGGAAAAACCTTCTCTCCTCCAGACGCAAAGAATGCCCCCTTGTGCCCGTCACCTTCCTTGGTATAAACAGATCCTCAGCGAGATATTTGTATTGTCCCCTTATATACTTATACATGGTTATTAGATCGCCCCTCAGTCGTCTTTTTTCTAGACTAAATAATCCTAATTTCGCTAATCTATCTGGGTATTGTAGTTCTCCCATCCCCTTTATTAATTTTGTTGCCCTCCTTTGTACTCTCTCAAGTTCCATTATATCCTTCCTGAGCACCGGTGCCCAAAACTGGACACAGTACTCCATGTGCGGTCTAACTAGGGATTTGTACAGAGGCAGTATAATGCTCTCATCATGTGTATCCAGACCTCTTTTAATGCACCCCATGATCCTGTTTGCCTTGGCAGCTGCTGCCTGGCACTGGCTGCTCCAGGTAAGTTTATCATTAACTAGGATCCCCAAGTCCTTCTCCCTGTCAGATTTACCCATTTTTTTCCCGTTCAGTGTGTAATGGTGATATTGATTCCCTCTTCCCATGTGTATAACCTTACATTTATCATTGTTAAACCTCATCTGCCACCTTTCAGCCCAAGTTTCCAACTTATCCAGATCCATCTGTAGCAGAATACTATCTTCTCTTGTATTAACTGCTTTACATAGTTTTGTATCATCTGCAAATATCGATATTTTACTGTGTAAACCTTTTACCAGATCATTAATGAATATGTTGAAGAGAACAGGTCCCAATACTGTAGATGATCTAACCTTCATTAAAATGAACCACAACTGGATTTCGAAATCTTTTGCCCCACCTTGCCCGACTGACACCTAGCTTTCCTATGAAAAGGTCTTGCCTGTGGACTATTCTGAATGCCTTTTCCAATCTCGTAATTTTCAGCACCTGATTGTCCAGCATACGACATGTTTACACCTCACTAAATGGCCAAACTCCCCACACGGGGCCGTGGTATCGACACTTGGCGACAGCACCCGTGAGAGTGCAGTTTGTCTGAAGAGGTGGGTGAGCCCGCTTTTGGTCGACGGCACTGCCACTGGGTCCCTCCTAGTACAATAAAGTGTCTCTGGCGGTGGTGGTGCGCACCCAACGTCAGACACACCATTGTAATATGAGGGGCCCTGGGCCTGTACCGCCGGCCACAAGACAGTTTCCCCCCACCCCAGCTCAAACAGTGCTCTACCACTTGCAAAATTATCTCACAGCTCCACCAATGTTTAGTCTATGCGCTGACATCCTTCAATGCCTGCCACTGACATACCATTGTATTGACATTTTTGTTATGTTAGGCCTTCGATGCCTGTCTGTGGTCACTCCTTCCACTAGGCCTCCACTGACCACACCACTGCTGCCCGTGTACCCCTGGAACCAATTTAAAATTGCTTACAGCCATGTGTTATTATTTTAGGCCTTCGATGCCTGTCTGCGGTCACTCCTTTCACTAGGCCTCTACTGACCACACCACTGCTGCCAGTGTACCCCTGGAACCAATTTAAAATTGCCTACAGCCAGCCCAATTTTTTTATTTTAGGCCTTCGATGCCTGTCTGCGGTCCATTCTTTCAACTACTACTACACTGACCAGGGCACTGCTGCCCGTGTACCCCTGGAACCAATTTAAAATTGCCTACAGCCATGTGTTATTATTTTAGGCCTTCGATGCCTGTCTGCGGTCACTCCTTCCACTAGGCCTCCACTGACCACACCACTGCTGCCCGTGTACCCCTGGAACCAATTTAAAATTGCCTACAGCCAGCCCAATTTTTTTATTTTAGGCCTTCGATGCCTGTCTGCGGTCCATTCTTTCAACTACTACTACACTGACCAGGGCACTGCTGCCCGTGTACCCCTGGAACCAATTTAAAATTGCCTACAGCCATGTGTTATTATTTTAGGCCTTCGATGCCTGTCTGCTGTCACTCCTTCCACTAGGCCTCCACTGACCACACCACTGCTGTCCGTGTACCCCTGGAACCAATTTAAAATTGCCTACAGCCATGTGTTATTATTTTAGGCCTTCGATGCCTGTCTGCGGTCCATTCTTTCAACTACTACTACACTGACCAGGGCACTGCTGCCCGTGTACCCCTGGAACCAATTTAAAATTGCCTACAGCCATGTGTTATTATTTTAGGCCTTCGATGCCTGTCTGCGGTCACTCCTTCCACTAGGCCTCCACTGACCACACCACTGCTGCCCGTGTACCCCTGGAACCAATTTAAAATTGCCTACAGCCAGCCCAATTTTTTTATTTTAGGCCTTTGATGCCTGTCTGCGGTCCATTCTTTCAACTACTACTACACTGACCAGGGCACTGCTGCCCGTGTACCCCTGGAACCAACATCAGAAAATATAAAAATAAGTATTTTGCTTACAAAAAAGAAAATACTGGAGAGATATCAAATGCAGACATTTTAACATTAAAAACAAACACACAACTAAAATCTGGTACAGTACTAAAAATGGCCACCAGCTACAATTACTTTCTCCTGCAAGTAGTTAACTGAAAGGATTTTTAAATTGAAAACACAGATATGGCATCCACCGAGTGTTGTCCTGTCGCGTCTTCTTTATATTATTTCCGAGAAGATGCAAAACAATGAAAATAATAAAATCATTAATTACCAAAATAATAGAGAAAGTCAACACCACATTGCAAATAAACATTCATTCCAAATAAAGAAGCAGGGCGCGTCCGAGGGTGAGTATATACCTAATAAGAATATAATCACCCTCGGACGCGCAATGCTTATTTCCAACAGCCTTCCTTCCTAAGAATCAGCCCTTCCGTGGTGTAGAGAGACGTTGTGTTACACTCCAAGGTGTTCCCCAGGTTGCCTTTCCTGAGCTTCGATCTTCCGGCTCTCGTTTAGTAGTTGTTGGAAACTACGCTGCATTAGGCCTTCAAATTGGGTATGGGGTGTAGAGAGATGGTGTGTTCCACTCCAAGGTGTTCCCCAGGTTGCCTTTCCTGAGCTTCGATCTTCCGGCTCTCGTTTAGTAGTTCTTGGAAACTACACTGCATTAGGCCTTCAAATTGGGTATGGGGTGTAGAGAGAGGGTGTGTTACACTCCAAGGTGTTCCCCAGGTTGCCTTTCCTGAGCTTCGATCTTCATGCTCTCGTTTAGTAGTTGTCGGAAACTACGCTGCATTAGGCCTACAAATTGGGTATGGGGTGTAGAGAGAGGGTTTGTTACACTCCAAGGTGTTCCCCAGGTTGCCTTTCCTGAGCTTCGATCTTCCGGCTCTCGTTTAGTAGTTGTTGGAAACTACGCTGCATTAGGCCTTCAAATTGGGTATGGGGTGTAGAGAGAGGGTGTGTTACACTCCAAGGTGTTCCCCAGGTTGCTTTTCCTGAGCTTCGATCTTCCGGCTCTCGTTTAGTAGTTCTTGGAAACTACACTGCATTAGGCCTTCAAATTGGGTATGGGGTGTAGAGAGAGGGTGTGTTACACTCCAAGGTGTTCCCCAGGTTTCCTTGCCATTGCTTCGGTCTTCCGACTCTCGTTTAGTAGTTGTAGAAAAGTACACTGCATTAGGCCTACAAAATGGGTATGGGGTGGAGAGAGATGGTGTGTTACACTCCAAGGTGTTCCCCAGGTTGCCTTTCCTGAGCTTCTATCTTCAGGCTCTCATTAAATTGTGGTTAAATGGAACAACTGCATTTGGCGTACTAGTTGGTTTGGGGCCTACTATCGGTGTCTGCCACTCCTTGCTGTTCTCCTGGTTTCCTGTCCTGAAATTCCATTTTCAGGCTCTCGTTAAGTAGTTGTTAATGTTAGACTGCATTTGGCCTACTAGTTGGGTTGGGGCCTACTATCGGTGTCTGCCACTCCTTGCTGTTCTCCTCCACTGAACAAAGCTGTGCCGCCTGTTTACTACGGTTGCCAATTTTGAACTGCATTTCGACTACTTACTGATTTGGCCCTACTCTCTGTGTCAGCCTCTCATTCCAGTTGTCCTCCACTGCAATGCCCCCTGGTTATTCCTGTGTTACCAATTTTGAACTGCATTTAGCCCACTTTATTCTTTGGGCCTATATCTGTGTTTCCACTTCATCGTGCCCATTGCCCAGCCAGTGATAGATGAGTCTGCTGGTACATTGACCCATAACGCAACATTCCCCGTGCATGCTACACAACAACATTGTGACCCTGCTGAAAGTCAGGTTGCTCTTCCCGCATACCATACCACCTTACACGGGGACAAAGAGGAAGGTGCAGATGAAAGTGCAGGTTCCTTCATCAGGTGGGGGGAGGAATACTAGTTGGCGACGTCACTGGCACATGGCCTCTCATAGTACGCAAAAGTGTTGCTGCCGGTGGGAGGCGCCCCCGCCGTGCAAACACACCGCTGTACTTTGAGGGGCCCTGTGCCAGTGCCAATGCCAACAAGTGGCCCCCCCCTGCTTGCTCAGGATCACAGCACTTGCAAAGTTGAAATACTTACCTCTCCCTGCTCCACTGCCGTGACGTGGTCCAGATTTCCTGGGCCCACTAATTACTTGAACCAGCCCTACCCACCACAACTTTAGCCAAATGACCCCCAATTTCAAATGCCTTCCAATTATTATAAGGTAAATTACGCTTGACAAGCTTCATTAAGAAGAATGGATGGTTTTGACATTAAAATGGGCACTCTAGGTGTTTTCCTGGCCCCCACTCACTGCCGACTATGCTGCCCCATTGACTTGCATTGGGTTTCGTGTTTCGGTCGATCCCGACTTTACGTCATAATCGGCCGATTTCACTCGACCCGACTTTTGAGATAGTCGGGTTTCGCGAAACCCGGCTCGACTCTAAAAAGGTCAAGGTCGCTCAACTCTACTACTGATTGTGTGTCCAATAGGGGCAGTATACAACGAGAAGAGGAGGGGGCCTAGGACTGATCCTTGAGGAACCCCAACAGTAAGGGGAAGGTGAGAGGAGGAGGAACCAGCAAAACATACAGTGAAGGATCGGTCAGAGAGATAGGAGGAGAACCAGGAGAGAACGGTGTCCTTGAGGCCGATGGAGCGGAGCATAGTGAGGAGGAGCTGATGATCCACAGTATCGAATGCTGCAGAGAGATCCAAGAGAATTAGCATAGAGTAGTGACCATTAGATTTAGCTGTTAGTAGGTCATTAGAGACTTTAGTGAGGGCAGTTTCAGTAGAGTGTAAAGAGCGGAAGCCAGATTGAAGAGGGTCGAGAAGAGAGTTATCTGAGAGATAGCGGGTAAGACGGGAGTGGACCAGGCGTTCGAGGAGTTTAGAGATGAAGGGAAGATTAGAGACAGGTCTATAATTTGCGGCACAGTTTTGATCGAGGGATGGTTTTTTAAGTAATGGATGTATGATGGCATGCTTAAATGAGGAGGGAAAAATACCGGAAGCGAGGGAAAGGTTGAATATTTTTGTTAGGTGAGAGGTGACAGCCGGGGAAAGGGACTGGAGGAGATGTGATGGAATGGGGTCACTGGTGCAAGTGGTCGGGCGAGAAGATGCAAGGAGCCTGCTTACTTCTTCTTCTGTAACTGCTTCAAAGTCAGAGAGTGAACTAGATGCAGTGGGGGAGGGAGGACAGTGCATGGTATGAAGAGATTGGGAGATGATTTCCTGTCGAATGTGGTCAATTTTTTCTTTGAAGTAATTGGCCAGATCGTCAGCACGGAGATCCGTGGTTGGGGCCTGCTCTCTTGGGTTGAGTAGGGACTGGAACGTGTCAAAAAGACGTTTAGGGTTATTGGACAGGGAGGTGATGAGGGTGTTGAAGTAGGTTTGTTTGGAGAGGTGAAGGGCAGAATTGTATGTCTTTAGCATGAACTTATAATGGATGAAATCTTCGGGTAAATTAGATTTTCTCCACAGACGTTCTGCGCACCTGGAGCACCAGGTACATACTACCTGCCTGCGGAGGTTGGCACCCTATAATCCTGCGCAAATGGCGCCCCCGCTCTCGTAGTCTGGCCCTGATGCGCCCTAACACTGCCAAATGGCAACTAGACCGAAAAAATACAAAAAGCAGGCCGCACGTACAGTCACCAAAAGAGGTAAACTATAACACCTAACAAAAAAAAACATCCCCAATAACACAAAAATATATACATATATAAATATATGCATCTCAATATACATATCTCAGTATGTTCGTCTCGACGCGTTTCCCCGAGGTCGGTTCATCAGGAGACATACTAGAAAGATATCACTTATCTGAGTGACGGGTAGAAGATAAATCACTCAAGGAGGTGTACGGTAGAGCAGTGGGGAACAATGTCCATCCCTGACCGCATGTTACAATCAGCCTTACACACAGCGATTCCGCCGTGCTTTAAATACATTAACACTCACCCCCTCATGGTCCTGACCCACGCTGAATAGATAACTTCTGGGTCAAAATGTCTAAAGGGTAACTCGTTACTGCGCAAGTGCATGGCGCCCTTCTTCAGCGCTTAAACTGAAACGCAAATGCGTCCCAGCTAGCGCATGCCCCGTTCGTCTTCCGGGGTTTGTAATGGATGCCTAATTCAAAGAGCAAAATATATCTCAAATAGTCCAGCTACGTGCGTATTGGATAACGAAACCAACTAATCACGCCATACATCCGCGCCAACAGCCTAACACAGATCAGTAAAACGAAGATACTCTAATAAATTAACCCTTTACAAGAATTTAAAAGAAACACTGAAAAACAAACCATTTAGATATATCCCCACCGTTTTTTAGACCGTGCTTAAACAAGATACAAAAGTAGATAATAATAATTACATATAATAATGACCAACCCCACTTTTGGGACAATGGGTCAAAGGACAAAAATCCATCAGGGAATCACAATAGGGAGATGGTACAGAACAATTCTCACACAAAGCAGCCAAATTGCAGTTGGTCATTCAAGCCTTGTGGTTTAATGCTCTTCATCCGAAATATCCATTTTGCCTCTTTTTGCAAAATTAAGCGGTCCCAGTCTCCTCCTCTAACTGGTGGTGTCACAACCTCCATCACTGAAAAACTACAGCACTTCAAATCACCTCCATGTGTCCCCCTAATATGAATGGAAATAGGGGTATCACGTCCATTCCAAATGTCTCCAATGTGTTCGCCTACCCTCCTGCGCAGCTCCCGTTTAGTTTTACCCACATAATCCATAGGGCAGCTGCACTGGAAAAGATAGACCACACCTTCAGTTTTACAATTAGCGAATTGCATCATATCATAAACCTTTCCCGTACAAGAACTCACAAAAGTGCAACTCCTCGAGACATATTTACAAAATTTGCATTTTCCACATTTGAAGGTGCCATTCTGCCTCTTTTCCAACCAAGTAGGAGACTTCTTATGGGGGAAAAAGGCACTATGGACCAATTGATCACGAATAGATCTCCCTCTCCTATATGTAATAGATGGGACATCAGGGATAATATCCCTCAAAGCTGGGTCCATTCTCAAAATCCCCCAATGTTTCTGGATTACTTGCCTTACCTTATAGGATTGATTATCATATGTGCCTATGATTCTAAGATCATTACCCCCCTCCTCCCTAGCTTTTTTAACAAGCAAAGGGGCTCTCTCCTTAGTACTGGAGTTTTAAAAGGCCTCATTTAGGACTCCCAACGGGTAGCCCCTATTTATAAATTTGTCTCTCAAGTCCCCCACTTGTCGGTAAAAGCCAGAATCAGTTGAAGAGTTCCTTCTCATACGCAGGTATTGCCACCTCGGTATACCCCTCCTCAAGGCCACAGGATGATGACTCTCCCAACGTAATAAATTATTGGTAGCTGTAGGTTTATAATACGTCTCAGTAACTATCCGTCCTGTGCTACCCCTAGAGATTTTCAAATCCAGAAAATTTATAGAGTCCCATTGAAACTCATAAGTAAGCTTAAGACCAATTGCATTGTCATTAAGTTCATCCACAAATCTAGAGAACGACGACACATCCCCCGACCAGAGTATAAGCACATCGTCTATGTACCTACCCCAAAATAATATTTGGGGTTTCCACCAGAATGCGTCGTCGTCACCAAAAACTGATTGGTCCTCCCACCAGCCCAGGAATAAGTTAGCGTACGTGGGAGCACAAGGGCTCCCCATAGCCGTACCCCTGAGCTGGTGGAAGAACCTACCCCCAAAAGCAAAAAAATTGTGTTTGAGTACAAATTCGAGTAATCCAACAATGCACTGATTATGTCGGGACAACTGTGTTCCCCTTGATCTTAGGAAAAAGTTAGCAGCTTGAAGACCTTTATCATGTGGAATATTACTATAAAGTGCCTCCACATCAATGGAGGTAAAGTATACATCATCACTAAGGACAATGTCCTCAAGCCTGAGGAGGAGATCCGAGGAGTCCCTAACGTAAGAGGGCAACGAAGTTACAAATGGTCTTAACACTCTATCAATGTACACACTGGTCTTCTGCGTGATCGAATCGATCCCAGCCACTATTGGGCGACCTTTTAACGGGCTCAGACCCTTGTGCACCTTCGGCAATGAATAAAAGACGGCCAAAACTGGAAACTTGGGAAGCATGAAATCATACTCATTTTTAGATATTAGCCCATGATTACTCGCTTTAATAAGTAGTGTCTTCAAATCTTCCATAAACTCATTAGTAGGGTCCCTACCAAGAAGTCTATACGTAGAGGTGTCTTTCAAGATATTTTCACACATCACCTGGTATTGGCAAAGATCTAAAATTACCAGGTTCCCCCCCTTATCGGAGGGCTTAAATACATAATCCTTATTGGCAGCCAGACCATCCAATGCCTCCCTTTCAGCTTTAGTTAAGTTGGAATGGTACTTATCCCCCTGAGTGTTAATTTTTTTCAGATCCTCCACCACCAATCTGGTAAATATCTCTATGCTGTCATAGCCCTCTTGAGGGGGCATTCTAACACTCCTGGGTTTTAGATCAGTAAAAGGGCCCATGTCCAAGGGTCTCTCATTCTCCCTAAGCAGGTCAGTTAGAATTCTCACACTTGGCAAGTCCTCCTCCATTACGCCTAACAACTCACAGTCAGCCTGATCGTGTGTTTTAAAGAACTTTTTCCATCTGACTTTCCTAATGAACAGATTTATATCTTTGACCCAACCAAATTCGTCAAATTTATTTGTAGGGACAAAAGAGAGACCCTTGGACAGCACAGACCTCTCCACATCACTCAGGAAATAGGAGGAAAGATTTATAATCCTATTTTCCTCCATTACTTTTTGTTCTTGATCTCCTTTTCTTTTGGAGGATCCGTACCCATAACCCTCTTTTTCTCCAAAAAAGACAAGGATGAGGATGATGGAGAGGGTCCTGAGGGAGACATTTCTCTTCTGTAAAGGTTCCTTGTAACCATATGGTCCTGTCTTACCCATTTGTGCCTATCATTTTTTCTACGTGTACCTCCAAAGATACCCCTACTTTCCCAAAAACTGGGTGCCCCTTTATCAGTGTCCGATGAGTCAATGTCGGAAGATGATATATCTGTAGCATTTTGCAATCTCCTATCCTCCTGCAAAAAAGTATACACTAGGGTTGAGCGACCTTGACCTTTTTAGAGTCGAGTCGTGTTTCGCGAAACCCGACTATCTTAGAAGTTGAGTCGAGTGGAATCGGCCGATTATCGCGAAAAGTCGGGTATCGCCCGAAACGCGAAACCCAATGCAAGTCAATGGGGGAGCATAGTCGGCAGTGAGTGGAGGCCAGGAAAACACCTACACTGCCCATTTTAATGGCAAAAACATCCATTCTTTTTACTGAAGCTTGTCAATCGTAATTTAGCTTATAATAATTGGAAGGCATTTGAAATTGGGGGTCATTTGGCTAAAGTTGTGGGGGGTAGGGCTGGTTCAAGTAATTAGTGGGCCCAGGAAATCTGGAACGCGTCACGGCAGTGGAGCAGGGAGAGGAAAGTATTTCAACTTTGCAAGTGCTGTGATCCTGAGCAAGCAGGGGGGGCCCACTCGTTGGCACTGGCACTGGCACAGGGCCCCTCAAAGTACAGTGGTGTGTTTGCACGGCGGGGGCGCCTCCCACCGGCAGCAACACTTTTGCGTACCATGAGAGGCCCTGTGCCAGTGACGTCGCCAACTAGTATTCCTCCCCCCACCTGATGAAGGAACCTGCACTTTCATCTGCACCTTCCTCTTTGTCCCCGTGTAAGGTGGTATGGTATGCGGGAAGAGGAACCTGACTTTCAGCAGGGTCACAATCTTGCTGTGTAGCGTGCACGGGGAATTTTGCGTTATGGGTCAATGTACCAGCAGACTCATCTATCACTGGCTGGGCAATGGGCAGGATGAGGAGGAAACACAGATATAGGCCCAAAGAATAAAGTGGGCTAAATGCAGTTCAAAATTGGTAACACAGGACTAACCAGGGGGCATTGCAGTGGAGGACAACTGGAATGAGAGGCTGACACAGAGAGTAGGCCCAAATCAGTAAGTAGTCGAAATGCAGTTCAAAATTGGCAACCGTAGTAAACAGGCGGCACAGCTTTGTTCAGTGGAGGAGAACAGCAAGGAGTGGCAGACACCGATAGTAGGCCCCAACCCAACTAGTAGGCCAAATGCAGTCTAACATTAACAACTACTTAACGAGAGCCTGAAAATGGAATTTCAGGACAGGAAACCAGGAGAACAGCAAGGAGTGGCAGACACCGATAGTAGGCCCCAACCCAACTAGTACGCCAAATGCAGTTGTTCCATTTAACCACAATTTAATGAGAGCCTGAACATAGAAGCTCAGGAAAGGCAACCTGGAGAACACCTTGTAGTGTAACACACCATCTCTCTACACCCCATACCCAATTTGTAGGCCTAATGCAGTGTAGTTTCCAACAACTACTAAACGAGAGCAGGAAGATCGAAGCAATGGCGAGGAAACCTGGGGAACACCTTGGAGTGGAACACACCATCTCTCTACACCCCATACCCAATTTGTAGGCCTAATGCAGTGTAATTTCCAACAACTACTAAACGAGAGCATTAAGATCGCAGCAATGGCGAGGAAACCTGGGGAACACCTTGGAGTGGAACACACCATCTCTCTACACCCCATACCCAATTTGTAGGCCTAATGCACTGTAGTTTCCAACAACTACTAAACGAGAGCAGGAAGATCGAAGCAATGGAGAGGAAACCTGGGGAACACCTTGGAGTGTAACACACCGTCTCTCCACACCCCATACCCAATTTGTTGGCCCAATGCACTGTAGTTTCCAACAACTACTAAACGAGAGTCGGAAGACCGAAGCAATGTGGATGAAACCTGGGGAACACCTTGGAGTGTAACACACCATCTCTCTACACCCCATACCCAATTTGTAGGCCTAATGCAGCGTAGTTTCCAACAACTACTAAACGAGAGCATTAAGATCGAAGCAATGTGGATGAAACCTGGGGAACACCTTGGAGTGTAACACACCATCTCTCTACACCCCATACCCAATTTGTAGGCCTAATGCAGTGTAGTTTCCAACAACTACTAAACGAGAGTCGGAAGACCGAAGCAATGTGGATGAAACCTGGGGAACACCTTGGAGTGTAACACACCATCTCTCTACACCCCATACCCACTTTATAGGCCTAATGCACTGTAGTTTCCAACAACTACTAAACGAGAGCAGGAAGATCGAAGCAATGGAGAGGAAACCTGGGGAACACCTTGGAGTGTAACACACCATCTCTCTACACCCCATACCCAATTTGTAGGCCTAATGCAGTGTAGTTTCCAACAACTACTAAACGAGAGCAGGAAGATCGAAGCAATGGCGAGGAAACCTGGGGAACACCTTGGAGTGGAACACACCATCTCTCTACACCACATACCCAATTTGTAGGCCTAATGCAATGTAGTTTCCAACAACTACTAAATGAGAGCATTAAGATCGCAGCAATGGCGAGGAAACCTGGGGAACACCTTGGAGTGGAACACACCATCTCTCTACACCCCATACCCAATTTGTTGGCCTAATGCACTGTAGTTTCCAACAACTACTAAACGAGAGTCGGAAGACCGAAGCAATGTGGATGAAACCTGGGGAACACCTTGGAGTGTAACACACCATCTCTCTACACCCCATACCCAATTTGTAGGCCTAATGCAGCGTAGTTTCCAACAACTACTAAACGAGAGCATTATGAACGAAGCAAAGGCGAGGAAACCTGGGGAACACCTTCGAGTGTAACACACCGTCTCTCTACACCCCATACCCAATTTGTAGGCCTAATGCAGTGTAGTTTCCAACAACTACTAAACGAGAGTCGGAAGACCGAAGCAATGTGGATGAAACCTGGGGAACACCTTGGAGTGTAACACACCATCTCTCTACACCCCATACCCAATTTGTAGGCCTAATGCACTGTAGTTTCCAACAACTACTAAACGAGAGCAGGAAGATCGAAGCAATGGAGAGGAAACCTGGGGAACACCTTGGAGTGTAACACACCATCTCTCTACACCCCATACCCAATTTGTAGTCCTAATGCAGTGTAGTTTCCAACAACTACTAAACGAGAGCAGGAAGATCGAAGCAATGGCGAGGAAACCTGGGGAACACCTTGGAGTGGAACACACCATCTCTCTACACCCCATACCCAATTTGTAGGCCTAATGCACTGTAGTTTCCAACAACTACTAAACGAGAGCATTAAGATCGCAGCAATGGCGAGGAAACCTGGGGAACACCTTGGAGTGGAACACACCATCTCTCTACACCCCATACCCAATTTGTAGGCCTAATGCACTGTAGTTTCCAACAACTACTAAACGAGAGTTGGAAGACCGAAGCAATGTGGATGAAACCTGGGGAACACCTTGGAGTGTAACACACCATCTCTCTACACCCCATACCCAATTTGTAGGCCTAATGCAGCGTAGTTTCCAACAACTACTAAACGAGAGCATTAAGATTGAAGCAATGGCAAGGAAACCTGGGGAACACCTTGGAGTGGAACACACCATCTCTACACCCCATACCCAATTTGTAGGCCTAATGCACTGTAGTTTCCAACAACTACTAAACGAGAGCATTAAGATCGCAGCAATGGCGAGGAAACCTGGGGAACACCTTGGAGTGGAACACACCATCTCTCTACACCCCATACCCAATTTGTAGGCCTAATGCACTGTAGTTTCCAACAACTACTAAACGAGAGCAGGAAGATCGAAGCAATGGAGAGGAAACCTGGGGAACACCTTGGAGTGTAACACACCGTCTCTCCACACCCCATACCCAATTTGTTGGCCCAATGCACTGTAGTTTCCAACAACTACTAAACGAGAGTCGGAAGACCGAAGCAATGTGGATGAAACCTGGGGAACACCTTGGAGTGTAACACACCATCTCTCTACACCCCATACCCAATTTGTAGGCCTAATGCAGTGTAATTTCCAACAACTACTAAACGAGAGCATTAAGATCGCAGCAATGGCGAGGAAACCTGGGGAACACCTTGGAGTGGAACACACCATCTCTCTACACCCCATACCCAATTTGTAGGCCTAATGCACTGTAGTTTCCAACAACTACTAAACGAGAGCAGGAAGATCGAAGCAATGGAGAGGAAACCTGGGGAACACCTTGGAGTGTAACACACCGTCTCTCCACACCCCATACCCAATTTGTTGGCCCAATGCACTGTAGTTTCCAACAACTACTAAACGAGAGTCGGAAGACCGAAGCAATGTGGATGAAACCTGGGGAACACCTTGGAGTGTAACACACCATCTCTCTACACCCCATACCCAATTTGTAGGCCTAATGCAGCGTAGTTTCCAACAACTACTAAACGAGAGCATTAAGATCGAAGCAATGTGGATGAAACCTGGGGAACACCTTGGAGTGTAACACACCATCTCTCTACACCCCATACCCAATTTGTAGGCCTAATGCAGTGTAGTTTCCAACAACTACTAAACGAGAGTCGGAAGACCGAAGCAATGTGGATGAAACCTGGGGAACACCTTGGAGTGTAACACACCATCTCTCTACACCCCATACCCACTTTATAGGCCTAATGCACTGTAGTTTCCAACAACTACTAAACGAGAGCAGGAAGATCGAAGCAATGGAGAGGAAACCTGGGGAACACCTTGGAGTGTAACACACCATCTCTCTACACCCCATACCCAATTTGTAGGCCTAATGCAGTGTAGTTTCCAACAACTACTAAACGAGAGCAGGAAGATCGAAGCAATGGCGAGGAAACCTGGGGAACACCTTGGAGTGGAACACACCATCTCTCTACACCACATACCCAATTTGTAGGCCTAATGCAATGTAGTTTCCAACAACTACTAAATGAGAGCATTAAGATCGCAGCAATGGCGAGGAAACCTGGGGAACACCTTGGAGTGGAACACACCATCTCTCTACACCCCATACCCAATTTGTTGGCCTAATGCACTGTAGTTTCCAACAACTACTAAACGAGAGTCGGAAGACCGAAGCAATGTGGATGAAACCTGGGGAACACCTTGGAGTGTAACACACCATCTCTCTACACCCCATACCCAATTTGTAGGCCTAATGCAGCGTAGTTTCCAACAACTACTAAACGAGAGCATTATGAACGAAGCAAAGGCGAGGAAACCTGGGGAACACCTTCGAGTGTAACACACCGTCTCTCTACACCCCATACCCAATTTGTAGGCCTAATGCAGTGTAGTTTCCAACAACTACTAAACGAGAGTCGGAAGACCGAAGCAATGTGGATGAAACCTGGGGAACACCTTGGAGTGTAACACACCATCTCTCTACACCCCATACCCAATTTGTAGGCCTAATGCACTGTAGTTTCCAACAACTACTAAACGAGAGCAGGAAGATCGAAGCAATGGAGAGGAAACCTGGGGAACACCTTGGAGTGTAACACACCATCTCTCTACACCCCATACCCAATTTGTAGTCCTAATGCAGTGTAGTTTCCAACAACTACTAAACGAGAGCAGGAAGATCGAAGCAATGGCGAGGAAACCTGGGGAACACCTTGGAGTGGAACACACCATCTCTCTACACCCCATACCCAATTTGTAGGCCTAATGCACTGTAGTTTCCAACAACTACTAAACGAGAGCATTAAGATCGCAGCAATGGCGAGGAAACCTGGGGAACACCTTGGAGTGGAACACACCATCTCTCTACACCCCATACCCAATTTGTAGGCCTAATGCACTGTAGTTTCCAACAACTACTAAACGAGAGTTGGAAGACCGAAGCAATGTGGATGAAACCTGGGGAACACCTTGGAGTGTAACACACCATCTCTCTACACCCCATACCCAATTTGTAGGCCTAATGCAGCGTAGTTTCCAACAACTACTAAACGAGAGCATTAAGATTGAAGCAATGGCAAGGAAACCTGGGGAACACCTTGGAGTGGAACACACCATCTCTACACCCCATACCCAATTTGTAGGCCTAATGCACTGTAGTTTCCAACAACTACTAAACGAGAGCATTAAGATCGCAGCAATGGCGAGGAAACCTGGGGAACACCTTGGAGTGGAACACACCATCTCTCTACACCCCATACCCAATTTGTAGGCCTAATGCACTGTAGTTTCCAACAACTACTAAACGAGAGTTGGAAGACCGAAGCAATGTGGATGAAACCTGGGGAACACCTTGGAGTGTAACACACCATCTCTCTACACCCCAGACCCAACTTGTAGGCCGAATGCAGTGTTGTTTTCAACAACTACTTAAGAAGAGCCTGAAGATCAAAGCTCAGAAAAGGCAACCCGGGGAACACCTTGGAGCGGCAGACACTGCTAGTAGGCTGTAAACCCCAAATTTTGGTCAATGGAGTTTATGAAATGTTCCAGGGGTACACAGGCAGCATTGGTGTGGTAAGCGGAGGACAATTTATATTTGGGACTGCAGACAGACTTTGTAGGCTGTCCCCTGTGGACCATGCATCCACAACATTAACCCAGTGCGCCGTAATGGACATCTAACCTTTCGTGGACATGCCTACTGGTCCATGCATCTGTTGTCAGGTGCACCTTTCTACTATTAGATAGCCAGAGAGCATGGACAATGCAGATTTTTACATGATGCTGTAGTGCTGGGATGGCTTTTCTCGCAAAAGAAGTGACGACTGGGTAGCTCTTACCGTGGTACAGCGTAGTCCATCTGGGCTTTATAATTGTAAAATAGAGAATAAAAATTGGCTGTATGCACTTTAAAATAGGTTACAGGGGTACACGGGCGGCAGTGGTCTGGTCAGTGTAGTTGTAGTAGAAAGAAGGGACCGCAGACAGGCTTCGAAGGCCTAACATAACAAATTGGACAGGCTGTAGGCACTTTTACATTGGTTCCAGGGGTACACGGGCAGCAGTACAATAGTCAGTGGAGGCCAAGTGGAAGGAGGGACCGCAGACAGGCTTCGAAGGCCTAACATAAAAAAATAGGGCTGTTGGCAATTTACAATTGGTTCCAGGGGTACACGGGCAGCAGTACAATGGTCAGTGGAGGCCTAGTGGAAGGAGGGACCGCAGACAGGCTTCGAAGGCCTAACATAACAAAAATAGGGGTGCAGGCAATTTAACATTGGTTCCAGGGGTACACGGGCAGCAGTGGTCTGGTCAGTGTAGTAGTAGTAGAAAGAAGGGACTGCAGACAGGCTTCGAAGGCCTAACATAACAAAATTGGGCTGTTGGCAATTTAAAATTGGTTCCAGGGGTACACGGGCAGCAGTACAATGGTCAGTGGAGGACTAGTGGAAGGAGGGACCGCAGACAGGCTTCGAAGGCCTAACATAACATAAATAGGGGTGCAGGCAATTTAACATTGGTTCCAGGGGTACACGGGCAGCAGTGGTCTGGTCAGTGTAGTAGTAGTAGAAAGAAGGGACTGCAGACAGGCTTCGAAGGCCTAACATAACAAAATTGGGCTGTTGGCAATTTAAAATTGGTTCCAGGGGTACACGGGCAGCAGTACAATGGTCAGTGGAGGACTAGTGGAAGGAGGGACCGCAGACAGGCTTCGAAGGCCTAACATAACAAAAATAGGGGTGCAGGCAATTTAACATTGGTTCCAGGGGTACACGGGCAGCAGTGGTCTGGTCAGTGTAGTAGTAGTAGAAAGAAGGGACTGCAGACAGGCTTCGAAGGCCTAACATAACAAAATTGGGCTGTTGGCAATTTAAAATTGGTTCCAGGGGTACACGGGCAGCAGTACAATGGTCAGTGGAGGCCTAGTGGAAGGAGGGACCACAGACAGGCTTCGAAGGCCTAACATAACAAAAATAGGGGTGCAGGCAATTTAACATTGGTTCCAGGGGTACACGGGCAGCAGTGGTCTGGTCAGTGTAGTAGTAGTAGAAAGAAGGGACTGCAGACAGGCTTCGAAGGCCTAACGTAACAAAATTGGGCTGTTGGCAATTTAAAATTGGTTCCAGGGGTACACGGGCAGCAGTACAATGGTCAGTGGAGGCCTAGTGGAAGGAGGGACAGCAGACAGGCTTCGAAGGCCTAACATAACAAAAATAGGGGTGCAGGCAATTTAACATTGGTTCCAGGGGTACACGGCAGCAGTGGTCTGGTCAGTGTAGTAGTAGTAGAAAGAAGGGACTGCAGACAGGCTTCGAAGGCCTGACATAACAAAATTGGGCCGTTGGCAATTTAAAATTGGTTCCAGGGGTACACGGGCAGCAGTACAATGGTCAGTGGAGGCCTAGTGGAAGGAGGGACCGCAGACAGGCTTCGAAGGCCTAACATAACAAAAATAGGGGTGCAGGCAATTTAACATTGGTTCAAGGGGTACGCGGGCAGCAGTGGTCTGGTCAGTGTAGTAGTAGTAGAAAGAAGGGACTGCAGACAGGCTTCGAAGGCCTAACATAACAAAATTGGGCTGTTGGCAATTTAAAATTGGTTCCAGGGGTACACGGGCAGCAGTACAATGGTCAGTGGAGGCCTAGTGGAAGGAGGGACCGCAGACAGGCTTCGAAGGCCTAACATAACAAAAATGTCAATACAATGGTATTGTCAGTGCCAGGCATTGAAGGATGTCAGCGCATAGACTAAACATTGGTGGAGCTGTGAGAGATAATTTTGCAAGTGGTAGAGCACTGTTTGAGATGGGGGGGGGGGAAACTGTCTTGTGGCCGGCGGTACAGGCCCAGGGCCCCTCATATTACAACGGTGTGTCTGACGTTGGGTTCACCACCACCGCCAGAGACACTTTATTGTACTATGAGGGACCCAGTGGCAGTGCCGTCAACCAAAAGCGGGCACACCCACCTCTTCAGAAATAAAACAGCACTCTCACGGGTGCTGGCGCCAAGTGGCGATACAACGGCCCCGTGTGGGGAGTTTGGCCATTTAGGGAGGTGTAAACATGTCGTATGCTGGACAATCAGGTGCAGCAAATTACGATATTGGAAAAGTCATTCATAATAGTCCACAGGCAAGACCTTTTCATAGGAAAGCTAGGTGTCAGCCGGGCAAGGTGGGGCAAAAGATTTCGAAATCCAGTTGTGGTTCATTTTAATGAAGGTTAGATCATCTACATTTTGGGTAGCCAGACGAGTCCTTTTTTCTGTTAGTATTGAACCTGCAGCACTGAATACTCTTTCTGATAGGACACTAGCTGCCGGGCAAGCAAGCTCCTGCAATGCATATTCTGCCAATTCTGGCCAGGTGTCTAATTTGGATGCCCAGTAATCAAATGGGAATGACGGTTGAGGGAGAACGTCGATAAGGGATGAAAAATAGTTTGTAACCATACTGGACAAATGTTGTCTCCTGTCACTTTGAATTGATGCTGCAGTACCTGTCCTGTCTGCGGTCATAGCAAAATCACTCCACAACCTGGTCAGAAAACCCCTCTGGCCAACGCCACTTCTGATTTCTGCCCCTCTAACACCTCTGGTCTGCTGGCCCCTGCAGCTCGTGTGAGAACGATCACGGGCACTGTGTGCAGGGAATGCCAGAAGCAAACGGTCAACAAGAGTTGATTGTTTGGTTGCTAATATTAGTTCCAAGTTCTCATGTGGCATTATATTTTGCAATTTGCCTTTATAGCGAGGATCAAGGAGGCAGGCCAACCAGTAATCGTCATCGTTCATCATTTTAGTAATGCGTGTGTCCCTTTTGAGGATACGTAAGGCATAATCCGCCATGTGGGCCAAAGTTCCAGTTCTCAAATCTGCGGTTGTGCTTGGTTGAGGGGCAGTTTCAGTCAAATCCACGTCACTTGTGTCCCTCAAAAAACCAGAACCCGGCCTTGCCGCGCCAACAATTTCCAGTGGCCCCGGAAAAGCTTCCTCATTAAAAATATAATCATCCCCATCATCCTCCTCGTCCTCCTCCTCCTCTTTGCCCGCTACCTCGTCCTGTACACTGCCCTGGCCAGACAATGGCTGACTGTCATCAAGGCTTTCCTCTTCCTCA
Organism: Ranitomeya imitator; assembly: GCF_032444005.1. NCBI lineage: Eukaryota > Metazoa > Chordata > Amphibia > Anura > Dendrobatidae > Ranitomeya > Ranitomeya imitator. The sequence goes on from NC_091282.1 coordinate 82,644,005, forward strand.
GCTGCAGACGCCTGATCCTTTATGTGCGTCAAACTTTGCATCAGCAGACGCATTAGGGGGATGCTCATGCTTATTATGGCGTTGTCTGCACTAACCAGCCGTGTGCATTCCTCAAAACACTGAAGGACTTGACACATGTCTTGAATCTTCGACCACTGCACACCTGACAACTCCATGTCTGCCATCCTACTGCCTGCCCGTGTATGTGTATCCTCCCACAAAAACATAACAGCCCGCCTCTGTTCGCACAGTCCCTGAAGCATGTGCAGTGTTGAGTTCCACCTTGTTGCAACGTCTATGATTAGGCGATGCTGGGGAAGGTTCAAAGAACGCTGATAGGTCTGCATACGGCTGGAGTGTACGGGCGAACGGCGGATATGTGAGCAAAGTCCACGCATTTTGAGGAGCAGGTCGGATAACCCCGGATAACTTTTCAGGAAGCACTGCACCACCATGTTTAAGGTGTGAGCCAGGCAAGGAATGTGTTTCAGTTGGGAAAGGGAGATGGCAGCCATGAAATTCCTTCCGTTATCACTCACTACCTTGCCTGCCTCAAGATCTACAGTGCCCAGCCACGACTGCATTTCTTTCTGCAAGAACTCGGACAGAACTTCCGCGGTGTGTCTGTTGTCGCCCAAACACTTCATAGCCAATACAGTCTGCTGACGTTTGCCAGTAGCTGCCCCATAATGGGAGACCTGGTGTGCAACAGTGGCAGCTGCGGATGGATTGGTTGTGCGACTGCGGTCTGTGGACAAGCTCTCGCTTCTGCAGGAGGACGAGGAGGAGGAGGAGAGGGTGCGAACGGCTACAGCCAATTGTTTCCTAGACCGTGGGCTAGGCAGAACTGTCCCAAAATTGCTGTCCCCTGTGGACCCTGCATCCACAACATTCACCCAGTGTGCCGTGATGGACACGTAACGTCCCTGGCCATGCCTACTGGTCCATGCATCTGTTGTCAGGTGCACCTTTGTGCTCACAGATTGCCTGAGTGCATGGACGATGCGCTCTTTAACATGCTGGTGGAGGGCTGGGATGGCTTTTCTGGAAAAAAAGTGTCGACTGGGTAGCTCGTAGCGTGGTACAGCGTAGTCCATCAGGGCTTTGAAAGCTTCGCTTTCAACTAACCGGTAGGGCATCATCTCTAACGAGATTAGTCTAGCTATGTGGGCGTTCAAACCCTGTGTACGCGGATGCGAGGCTAAGTACTTCCTTTTTCTAACCATAGTCTCATGTAGGGTGAGCTGGACTGGAGAGCTGGAGATCGTGGAACTAGCGGGGGTGCCGGTGGACATGGCAGACTGAGAGACGGTGGGAGATGGTATTGTTGCCGCCGGTGCCCTAGATGCAGTGTTTCCTACTACGAAACTGGTGATTCCCTGACCCTGACTGCTTTGGCCTGGCAAAGAAACCTGCACAGATACTGCAGGTGGTGCGGAAAATGGTGGCCCTACACTGCCGGAAGGGATGTTGCGTTGATGACTAGCTTCATTGGCCGAGGGTGCTACAACCTTAAGGGACGTTTGGTAGTTAGTCCAAGCTTGCAAATGCATGGTGGTTAAATGTCTATGCATGCAACTTGTATTGAGACTTTTCAGATTCTGCCCTCTGCTTAAGGTAGTTGAACATTTTTGACAGATGACTTTGCGCTGATCAATTGGATGTTGTTTAAAAAAATGCCAGACTGCACTCTTTCTAGCATCGGATACCTTTTCAGGCATTGCAGACTGAGCTTTAACTGGATGGCCACGCTGTCCTCCAACAGGTTTTGGCTTTGCCACGCGTTTTGGGCAAGATACGGGCCCGGCAGATGGAACCTGTTGCGATGTTGATGCCTGCTGCGGCCCCTCCTCCTCCGCTTCAGAACTGCTGCCGCCTGCACCCTGTTCCCCCAATGGCTGCCAATCGGGGTCAAGAACTGGGTCATCTATTACCTCTTCTTGTAGCTCGTGTGCAACTTCGTCTGTGTCACCGTGTCGGTCGGTGGTATAGCGTTCGTGATGGGGCAACATAGTCTCATCAGGGTCTGATTCTTGATCATTACCCTGCGAGGGCAATGTTGTGGTCTGAGTCAAAGGACCAGCATAGTAGTCTAGCTGTGGCTGTGCATCAGTGCACTCCATGTCAGATTCAACTTGTAATGGGCATGGACTGTTAACTGCTTCACTTTCTAAGCCAGGGACGGTATGTGTAAAGAGCTCCATGGAGTAACCCGTTGTGTCGCCTGCTGCATTCTTCTCTGTTGTCGTTTTTGCTGAAGAGGACAAGGAAGCGACTTGTCCCTGACCGTGAACATCCACTAACGACGCGCTGCTTTTACATTTACCAGTTTCACGAGAGGAGGCAAAAGAGCTAGAGGCTGAGTCAGCAAGATAAGCCAAAACTTGTTCTTGCTGCTCCGGCTTTAAAAGCGGTTTTCCTACTCCCAGAAAAGGGAGCGTTCGAGGCCTTGTGTAGCCAGACGACGAACCTGGCTCCACAGCTCCAGACTTAGGTGCAATATTTTTTTTCCCACGACCACCTGATGCTCCACCACTACCACTACCCTCATTACCAGCTGACAATGAACGCCCCCGGCCACGACCTCTTCCACCAGACTTCCTCATTGTTTTAAAAACGTAACCAAACTAACGGTATTTGTTGCTGTCACACAACTTACACGGTGAGCTATAACTTCAGTATGATTTAGCTACCCCTTTACAGGTGGGTGAGACCACAACGAAAATTAGGCACAATGTTACACACTCTGTTTTTGGTGGCACCAAATGAGAGAGATGCCACACGCGCAGGACTGTCACTGAAGCACAAATGTAAATATTAATCTCCCACTGTTTTTTTTTATTTTTTATTTTTTTCAGGGAGACTTTAGAAACAAAATAAAATAAAATTATTTTTTCAGGAAGAATTTAGAAACCAAATAAAATAAAATGATTTCTTCAGGGAGAATTTAGAAAACAAATAAAACAAAAAATAGGCTTTCTATGGCCCACTGAGTGAGAGATGACGCGCACAGGAGTCAGGAGTGGCACACAAGCCCAGAGGCCAATATTTTTCTCCCAATGATTGATGTAGTGATTTTTTCAGGTTGATTTTGGAACCCAAATCAAGCTACAAAAATAATAGGCTTTCTATGGCCCACAATTGGAGAGAGAGAGAGAGATAGCATACCCAGGAGTCAAGACTGGCACACAAGCAGAAAGGGCAATATTAACCCCTTCCCGACCTTTGACGCATACGCTGCGTCATGAAAGTCGGTGCCATTCCGACCCATGACGCAGCATATGCGTCATGGAAAGATCGCGTCCCTGCAGGCCGGGTGAAAGGGTTAACTCCCATTTCACCCGATCTGCAGGGACAGGGGGAGTGGTAGTTTAGCCCGGGGGGGTGGCTTCACCCCCTCGTGGCTACGATCGCTCTGATTGGCTGTTGAAAGTGAAACTGCCAATCAGAGCGATTTGTAATATTTCACCTAAAAAAATGGTGAAATATTACAATCCAGCCATGGCCGATGCTGCAATATCATCGGCCATGGCTGGACACACTAATGTGCACCCACCCCACCCCTCCGATCGCCCCCCCGAGCCCCCCGATCTGTGGTCCGCTCCCCTCGGTCCTGTGCTCCGCTCCCCCGTCCTCCTGCCCGCTCCCCCCGTGCTCCAATCACACCCCCCGTGCTCCAAACAAACCCCCCCGCACTCCGATCCCACCCCCGCACAGCGATCCTCCCCCGCACAGCGATCCCCCCCCGTGCTCCGATCCACCCGCCCGCACAGCGATCCCCCACTCCGTGCTCCAATCCACCCCCCCGTGTTCCGATCCACCCCCCCCGTGCTCCGACGCCCCCCCCCCCCGTGCCCTGATCTCCCCCCCTTATACTTACCTGGCCTCCCGGGGACCGTCCGTCTTCTTTCCTGGGCGCCGCCATCTTCCAAAATGGCGGGCGCATGTGCAGTGCGCCCGCCGAATCTGCCGGTAGGCAGATTCGTTCCAGAGTGAATTTTGATCACTGAGATATAACCTATCTCAGTGATCAAAATTAAAAAAAAAAATTTAAATGACCCCCCCCCTTTGTCACCCCCATAGGTAGGGACAATAAAAATAATATTTTTTGTTTTTTCCACTAAGGTTGGGGTAAGAACTAGGGTTAGGGTTAGGGTTAGGGGTAGGGGTAGGGGTAGGGTTAGGGGTAGGGGTAGGGTTAGGGGTAGGGTTAGGGGTAGGGTTAGGGGTAGGGTTAGGGGTAGGGTTAGGGTTAGGGGTAGGGGTAGGGGTAGGGTTAGGGTTAGGGGTAGGGTTAGGGGTAGGGTTAGGAATGTGCACACATATTCTGGTCCTCTGCGGATTTTTCCGCTGCGGATTTGATAAATCCGCAGTGCTAAACCGCTGCGGATTTATGGCGGATTTACCATGTTTTTTCTGCGCATTTCAATGCGGTTTTACAACAGCGATTTTCTATTTGAGCAGTTGTAAAACCGCTGCGGAATCCGCAGAAAGAAGTGACATGCTGCGGAATGTAAACCGCTGCGTTTCCGTGCAGTTTTTCTGCAGCATGTGTACAGCGATTTTTGTTTTCCATAGGTTTGCATTGAACTGTAAACTCATGGGAAACTGCTGCGGATCCGCAGCGTTTTCCGCAGCGTGTGCACATACCTTTAGAATTAGGCTATGTGCACACGGTGCGGATTTGGCTGCGGATCCGCAGCAGTGTTCCATCAGGTTTACAGTACCATGTAAACATATGGAAAGCCAAATCCGCTGTGCCCATGGTGCGGAAAATACCGCACGGGAACGCTGCGTTGTATTTTCCGCAGCATGTCAATTCATTGTGCGGATTCCGCAGCGTTTTACACCTGTTCCTCAATAGGAATCCGCAGGTGAAATCCGGACAAAAAACACTGGCAATCCGCGGTAAATCCGCAGGTAAAACGCAGTGCCTTTTACCCGCGGATTTTTCAAAAATGGTGCTGAAAAATCTCATACGAATCCGCAACGTTGGCACATAGCCTTAGGGCTAGGGTTGGGTTGGAATTAGGGTTGTGGTTAGGGTTAGGGGTGGAGTTAGAATTGAGGGGTTTCCACTGTTTAGGCACATCAGGGGGTCTCCAAACGCAACATGGCGCCACCATTGATTCCAGCCAATCTTGTATTCAAAAATCAAATGGTGCTCCCTCACTTCCGAGCCCCGACGTGCACCCAAACAGTGGTTTACCCCCACATATGGGGTACCAGCATACTCAGGACAAACTGCGCAACAATTACTGGGGTCCAATTTCTCCTGTTACCCTTGTGAAAATAAAGAAATGCTTGCTAAAACATCATATTTGAGGAAAGAAAAATGATTTTTTATTTTCACGGCTCTGCGTTGTAAACGTCTGTGAAGCACTTGGGGGTTCAAAGTGCTCACCACATATCTAGATAAGTTCCTTGGGGGGTCTAGTTTCTAAAATGTTGTCACTTGTGGGGGGTTTCTACTGTTTAGGCACACCAGGGGCTCTGCAAACACAATGTGACGCCCGCAGACCATTCCATCAAAGTCTGCATTTCAAAAGTCACTACTTCCCTTCTGAGCCCCGACGTGTGCCCAAACAGTGGTTTACCCCCACACATGGGGTATCAGCGTACTCAGGAGAAACTGGACAACAACTTTTGGGGTCCAATTTCTCCTGTAACCCTTGGGAAAATAAAAAATTCTGGGCTAAATTATTATTTTTGAGGAAAGAAAACGTATTTATTATTTTCATGGCTCTGCATTATAAACTTCTATGAAGCACTTGGGGGTTCAAAGTGCTCACCACACATCTAGATAAGTTCCTTTCGGGGTCTAGTTTCCAAAATGGGGTCACTTGTGGGGGGTTTCTACTGTTTAGCCACATCAGGGGCTCTGCAAACGCAACGTGACGCCCGCAGAGCATTCCATCAAAGTCTGCATTTCAAAACGTCACTACTTCAATTCCGAGCCCCGGCATGTGCCCAAACAGTAGTTTACCCCCACATATGGGGTATCACCGTACTCAGGAGAAACTGGACAACAAATATTGGGGTAAAATTTCTCCTGTTACCCTTGGGAAAATTAAAAAATTCTGGGCTAAATAATTATTTTTGAGGAAAGAAAACGTATTTATTATTTTCACGGCTCTGCATTATAAACTTCTGTGAAGCACTTGGGGGTTCAAAGTGCTCACCACACATCTAGATAAGTTCCTTTCGGGGTCTAGTTTCCAAAATGGGGTCACTTGTGGGGGGTTTCTACTGTTAAGCCACATCAGGGGCTCTGCAAACGCAACGTGACGCCCGCAGAGCATTCCATCAAAGTCTGCATTTCAAAACGTCACTACTTCAATTCCGAGCCCCGGCATGTGCCCAAACAGTAGTTTACCCCCACATATGGGGTATCACCGTACTCAGGAGAAACTGGACAACAAATATTGGGGTCAAATTTCTCCTGTTACCCTTGGGAAAATTAAAAAATTCTGGGCTAAATAATTATTTTTGAGGAAAGAAAACGTATTTATTATTTTCACGGCTCTGCATTATAAACTTCTGTGAAGCACTTGGGGGTTCAAAGTCCTCATCACACATCTAGATTAGTTCCTTTGGGGGTCTAGTTTCCAAAATGGGGTCATTTCTGGGGGATCTCCAATGTTTAGGCACACAGGGGCTCTCCAAACGTGACATGGTGTCCGCTATTGATTGGAGCAAATTTTCCATTTAAAAAGCCAAATGGCGTGCCATCCCTTCCCAGCCCTGCCGTGCGCCCAAACAGTGGTTTACCCCCACATATGGGGTATCAGCGTACTCAGGACAAATTGGACAACAATATTTGGGGTCCAATTTCTCCTATTATCCTTGGCAAAATATGAAATTCCAGGCTAAAAAATCATTTTTGAGGAAAGAAAAATTATTTTTTATTTTCATGGCTCTGCGTTATAAACTTCTGTGAAGCACCTGGGGGTTTAAAGTGCTCAATATGCATCTAGATAAGTTCCTTGGGGGGTCTAGTTTCCAAAATGGGGTCACTTGTGGGGGAGCTCCAATGCATAGGCACACAGGGGCTCTCCAAACGCGACATGGTGTCCGCTAACAATTGGAGCTAATTTTCCATTCAAAAAGTCAAATGGCGCGCCTTCCCTTCCGAGCCCTGCCGTGTGCCCAAACAGTGGTTTACCCCCACATATGAGGTATAGGCGTTCTCGGGAGAAATTGCCCAACAAATTTTATGATCCATTTTATCCTACTGTCCATGTGAAAATGAAAAAATTGAGGCGAAAAGAATTTTTTTGTGAAAAAAAAGTACTTTTTCATTTTTACAGATCAATTTGTGAAGCACCTGAGGGTTTAAAGTGCTCACTAGGCATCTAAATAAGTTCCTTGGGGGGTCTAGTTTCCAAAATGGGGTCACTTGTGGGGGAGCGCCAATGTTTAGGCACACAGGAGCTCTCCAAACGCGACATGGTGTCCGCTAACGATGGAAATAATTTTTCATTCAAAAAGTCAAATGGCGCTCCTTCCCTTCCGAGCCTTACCATGTGCCCAAACAGTGGTTTACCCCCACATATGAGGTATCGGCGTACTCAGGAGAAATTGCCCAACACATTTTCGGATCCATTTTATCCTGTTGCCCATGTGAAAATGAAAAAATTGAGGCTAAAATAATTTTTTTGTGAAAAAAAAGTACTTTTTCATTTTTACGGATCAATTTGTGAAGCACCTGGGGGTTCAAAGTGCTCACTATGCATCTAGATAAGTTCTTTGGGGCGTCTAGTTTCCAAAATGGGGTCACTTGTGGGGGAGCTCCAATTTTTAGGCACACGGGGGCTCTCCAAACGTGACATGGTGTCCGCTAAAGAGTGCAGCCAATTTTTGATTCAAAAAGTCAAATGGCGCTCCTTCCCTTCCAAGCCCTGCCGTGTGCCCAAACAGTGGTTTACCCCCACATATGAGGTATCAGCGTACTCAGGACAAATTGGACAACAACTTTCGTGGTTCAGTTTCTCCTTTTACCATTGGGAAAATAAAAAAATTGTTGCTAAAAGAGAATTTTTGTGACTAAAAAGTTAAATGTTCATTTTTTCCTTCCATGTTGCTTCTGCTGCTGTGAAGCACCTGAAGGGTTAATAAACTTTTTGAATGTGGTTTTGAGTACCTTGAGGGGTGCAGTTTTTAGAATGGTGTCACTTTTGGGTATTTTCAGCCATATAGACCCCTCAAACTGACTTCAAATGTGAGGTGGTCCCTAAAAAAATGGTTTTGTAAATTTAGTTGTAAAAATGACAAATCGCTGGTCAAATTTTAACCCTTATAACTTCCTAACAAAAAAAAATTTTGTTTCCAAAATTGTGCTGATATAAAGTAAACATGTGGGAAATGTTATTTATTAACTATTTTGTGTCACATATCTCTCTGGTTTAACAGAATAAAAATTCAAAATGTGAAAATTGCGAAATTTTCAAAATTTTCGCCAAATTTCCGTTTTTATCACAAATAAACGCAGAATTTATTGACCTAAATTTACCACTAACATGAAGACCAATATGTCACGAAAAAACAATCTCAGAACCGCTAGGATCCGTTGAAGCGTTCCTGAGTTATTACCTCATAAAGGGACACTGGTCAGAATTGCAAAAAACGGCAAGGTCTTTAAGGTCAAAATAGGCTGGGTCATGAAGGGGTTAATCTCCCACCGATTTTTTTTTTTTTTTTCAGGGAGACTTTAGAAAAAAAAAAATAATAAAAAAAAATGATTTTTTCAGGAAGAATTTAGAAACCAAATAAAATAAAATGATTTTTTCAGGGAGAATTTAGAAAACAAATAAAACAAAAAATAGGCTTTCTATGGCCCACTGAGTGAGAGATGACGCACCCAGGAGTCAGGAGTGGCACACAAGCCCAGAGGCCAATATTTGTCTCCCAATGATTGATGTAGTGATTTTTTCAGGTAGATTTTGGAACCCAAATCAAGCAAAAAAAATAATAGGCTTTCTATGGGCCACAATTGGAGAGAGAGAGAGATGGCACACCAAGGAGTCAAGACTGGCACACAAGCAGAAAGGGCAATATTAATCTCCCACTGATTTTTTTTTTTTTTCAGGGAGACTTTAGAAAAAAAAAATAATAGAATAAAATGATTTTTTCAGGAAGAATTTAGAAACCAAATAAAATAAAATGATTTTTTCAGGGAGAATTTAGAAAAGAAGTAAAACAAAAATTAGGCTTTCTATGGCCCACTGAGTGAGAGATGACGCACACAGGAGTCAGGAGTGGCACACAAGCCCAGAGGCCAATATTTTTCTCCCAATGATTAATGTAGTGATTTTTTCAGGTAGATTTTGGAATCCAAATCAAGCAAAAAAAATAATAGGCTTTCTATGGCCCACAATTGGAGAGAGAGAGATAGATGGCACACCCAGGAGTCAAGATTGGCACACAAGCAGAAAGGGCAATATTAATCTCCCACTGATTTTTTTTTTTTTTTTCAGGGAGACTTTAGAAAAAAAAAATAATAGAATAAAATGATTTTTTCAGGAAGAATTTAGAAACCAAATAAAATAAAATGACTTTTTCAGGGAGAATTTAGAAAACAAATAAAACAAAAAATAGGCTTTCTATGGCCCACTGAGTGAGAGATGACGCACACAGGAGTCAGGAGTGGCACACAAGCCCAGAGGCCAATATTTTTCTCCCAATGATTGATGTAGTGATTTTTTCAGGTAGATTTTGGAACCCAAATCAAGCAAAAAAAATTATAGGCTTTCTATGGCCCACAATTGGAGAGAGAGAGAGAGATGGCACACCCAGGAGTCAAGACTGGCACACAAGCAGAAAGGGCAATATTAATCTCCCACCGATTTTTTTTTTTTTTTCAGGGAGACTTTAGAAAAAAAAAATAATAGAATAAAATGATTTTTTCAGGAAGAATTTAGAAACCAAACAAAATAAAATGATTTTTTCAGGGAGAATTTAGAAAACAAATAAAACAAAAAATAGGCTTCTATGGCCCACTGAGTGAGAAATGACGCACACAGGAGTCAGGAGTGGCACAAAAGCCCAGAGGCCAATATTTTTCTCCCAATGATTGATGTAGTGATTTTTTCAGGTAGAATTTAGAACCCAAATCAACCAAAAAAATAAATAGGCTTTCTATGGCTCACTATCTGAGAGAGAGAGATGGCACGCTTAGGACTGGCACACAAGCCCAAAGGCCAATATTAATCTCCCTTTTTTTTTTTTTTTTTTCAGGGAAAATTTATAAACCCAATAAAAAAAATAATAAATAGGCTTTCTATGGCCCACTATCTGAGAGAGAGAGATGGCACGCTTAGGACTGGCACACAAGCCCAAAGGCCAATATTAATCTCCCACTTTTTTTTTTTTCAGGGAAAATTTATAAACCCAATAAAAAAAATAATAAATAGGCTTTTTATGGCCCACTATCTGAGAGAGAGATGGCACGCTTAGGACTGGCACACAAGCCCAAAGGCCAATATTAATCTCCCTTTTTTTTTTCAGGGAGAATTTATAAAACCAAAAAAAAGAAAAAAAAAAAAGGCTTTCTATGGCCCACTATTTGTGAGAGAGATGGCACGCTCAGGACTGGCACACAAGCCCAGAGGCCAATATTAATCTCCCACTTTTTTTTTTTTTTTTTCAGGGAAAATTTATAAACCCAATAAAAAAAATAATAAATAGGCTTTCTATGGCCCACTATCTGAGAGAGAGAGATGGCACGCTTAGGACTGGAACACAAGCCCAAAGGCCAATATTAATCTCCCTTTTTTTTTCAGGGAGAATTTATAAAACCAAAAAAAAAAAAATAAATAGGCTTTCTATGGCCCACTATTTGTGAGAGAGATGGCACGCTTAGGACTGGCACACAAGCCCAAAGGCCAATATTAATCTCCCACTGATTGATTTATTGATTTTTTCAGGTAGAATTTAGAACCCAAATAAAGCAAGAAAAAAAATAGGCTTTCTATGGCCCACTGAGTGAGTGATGATGCACACAGGAGTCAGGAGTGGCACACAAGCCCTGAGGCCAATATTTTTCTCCCACTGATTGATGTAGTGATTTTTTCAGGTAGATTTTGGAACCCAAATCAAGCAAAAAAATAAATAGGCTTTCTATGGCCCACTGACTGAGAGATGGCACACACAGGAGTCAGGAGTGGCACACAAGCCCTGAGGCCAATATTTTTCTCCCACTGATTGATGTAGTGATTTTTTCAGGTAGGTTTTAGAACCCAAATCAAGCAAAAAAAATAAATAGGCTTTCTATGGCCCACTGAGTGAAAGATGGCACAGACAGGGATGGCACTCTAGCAGAAATGCCAATCTTAATCTCCCACAAAAAAAAAAAAAAAAAAAAAAGGAACTGTCCTTCAATTACTATCTCCCTGCAGTAATCTGAGCCAGGTATGGCAGGCAGCAATAAGGAGTGGACTGATGCACAAATTAAATAAAAAGTGTGGACAAACAAACAAGATAGCTGTGCAGAAAGGAAGGAACAAGAGGATTTGTGCTTTGAAAAAAGCAGTTGGTTTGCACAGCGGCGTACACACAGCAATGCAGCTATCAGGGAGCCTTCTAGGGCAGCCCAATGAGCTACAGCGCTGAGAAAAAAAAAAAATGTAGCTTCCACTATCCCTGCACACCGAAGGTGGTGTTGAACAGTGCAAATCGCTACAGCACAAGCGGTTTGGTGGTTAATGGACCCTGCCTAACGCTATCCCTGCTTCTGACGAAGCGGCAGCAACCTCTCCCTAAGCTCAGATCAGCAGCAGTAAGATGGCGGTCGGCGGGAACGCCCCTTTATAGCCCCTGTGACGCCGCAGACAGCAAGCCAATCACTGCAATGCCCTTCTCTAAGATGGTGGGGACCAGGACCTATGTCATCACGCTGCTCACACTCTGCGTTTACCTTCATTGGCTGAGAAATGGCGCTTTTCGCGTCATTGAAACGCAACTTTGGCGCGAAAGTCGCGTACCGCATGGCCGACCCCGCACAGGTGTCGGATCGGATTTCATGAAACCCGACTTTGCCAAAAGTCGGCGACTTTTGAAAATGAACGACCCGTTTCGCTCAACCCTAGTATACACCCTTTTCTCTTTAAACTCCTGGATGTCCCGAGTAAACTGTTTGTGTTTCCTGGCCTTAATTTCACTCTGAAACTGTTCAACTGTAGTTTGAAGGCTAGCCTCCCTCCTAGAAAAATCGGTGTGTGTTTTAAATTTAAGAACCTCCTCCACTTGGTCAGCTAGTCTCTTGGAGGTAGCTTCAAAGGTTCTCTTCTCCTCCTCCAATAGAATAGTCATAAACCTTAAGGAACTTTCAGTAAGTTCTGTTTCCCATCTACTTAGGAGGTTAGCGGACCTAGATCTCCGTGCTGGTGTAATGGAGATCCTAAGACCTTTTGGTACTATTTTATTCTTAATATAATTTTCCAGTGACTGTGTTTCCCACCTGGAGCGAATGTTGTCTTTATAACATGCAGTGAGATCATTAAAGAGGCTCCTTAATTCTGTACTTTTAGTACCACTTCCTTCCTCTGTTTCAGAGAAGGCATCCAGAGCATCAGCCACCCATAGCTCCCTATTGATTGTCCCAGACAGAAAGCCCGCCATATATAAACAGTATCACAGAAAAACTAATAAATGCAAGTGCCCCAAAACAAGAAATAATCACCGACTAAAGCACTAAATGAACAGATAAATACAATACACAATAAAACGTAACATTTACTATTAATGCAGATAAAAATGACAACACTCACGACCTAAAAACGTCTACTATTAGGCTGACAAAAAAAGATACAGGGTGCACTCAAACCCTATAATAAAGCTATCTATACCCTACCTAACTGCGGAGGTTGGCACCCTATAAACCCTGCGCAATGGCGCCCCCGCTCAACGTAGGCTCGCCCTGACTCACCCTGGAACACCCTCAAGTGAGGAAGATAGACAAACAGCAGACCATACAGACAGACAAACAAACAAAAATAGAAGAATCAAAAGTACATGCAATTGGAGATGCAACAAAATATATAAAGTGCACGTATGCTATAAAAGATCATCTTTCTAGTATGTCTCCTGATGAACCGACCTCGGGGAAACGCGTCGAGACGAACATACTGAGATATGTATATTGAGATGCATATATTTATATATGTATATATTTTTGTGTTATTGGGGATGTTTTTTTGGTTAGGTGTTATAGTTTACCTCTTTTGGTGACTGTACGTGCGGCCTGCTTTTTGTATTTTTTCGGTCTAGTTGCCATTTGGCAGTGTTAGGGCGCATCAGGGCCAGACGACGAGAGCGGGGGCGCCATTTGCGCAGGATTATAGGGTGCCAACCTCCGCAGGCAGGTAGTATGTATCTAGGTACAGTTTATCCTACTAGTAGGCTATAGGCCATATGGGGATAAGTGCAATTGTGTGCTTGGTATGCGCTATTATTGATCTTTTATAGCATACGTGCACTTTATATATTTTGTTGCATCTCCAATTGCATGTACTTTTGATTCTTCTATTTTTGTTTGTTTGTCTGTCTGTATGGTCTGCTGTTTGTCTATCTTCCTCACTTGAGGGTGTTCCAGGGTGAGTCAGGGCGAGCCTACGTTGAGCGGGGGCGCCATTGCGCAGGGTTTATAGGGTGCCAACCTCCGCAGTTAGGTAGGGTATAGATAGCTTTATTATAGGGTTTGAGTGCACCCTGTATCTTTTTTTGTCAGCCTAATAGTAGACGTTTTTAGGTCGTGAGTGTTGTCATTTTTATCTGCATTAATAGTAAATGTTACGTTTTATTGTGTATTGTATTTATCTGTTCATTTAGTGCTTTAGTCGGTGATTATTTCTTGTTTTGGGGCACTTGCATTTATTAGTTTTTCTGTAACACAATGTAAGTGGCAGAAAGTGGCTGGAAGATATATGAAAAATACAAGGACTGCAGTACAATTTCAATCTCCCTACAATGATCTCAGAAAAGTATGGCAGCAATAAAAAGGACTGTTGCACACAAAAGTGTGGACAAATAAACAAGATAACCGTGCAGAAAGGAGCAACAGGATTTTTGCTTTTAAAAAAGCAGTTGGTTTGCACAGCAGCGTGCAAACAGCAATGCAGATATCAGGGAGCCTTCTAGGGCAGCCCAATAAGCTACAGAGATGATGCACAAAAATATAGCCTCCACTGTCCCTGCAAAAAAATGGTGGTGTTGGACAGTGGATATCGCTACAGCACAAGCAGTTTGGTGGGTTAATCTTCCATCCCTAACTATATCCCTTCTTCTGATGAAGCTGCAGCAACCTCTCCCTATGCTAAGATCGGCAGAAGTAAGATGGCGGCCGGCGTGCACGCCCCTTTATAGCCCCTGTGATGCCGCAGAAAGCAAGCCAATCACTGTCATACCCTTCTCTAAGATGGTGGGGACTGAGACCTATGGCATCACGCTGCCCACACTCTGCGTCCTCCTTCATTGGCTGAAAAATGGCGCTGAAAGCGTCATACAAAGCGTGACTTTTGCGCGCAGATCGCCGACCTCATGGCCGATCCCACATTAGGATCAGGTCGGGTTTCATGAAACGCGACTTTGCCGAACGTCGGCGATTTTTGAATTTGTCCGATCTGTTTCACTCAACCCTACTTGGATATACTCCATTTGCACAATATCTGTCTGACTGTGGATTAATGTGTTTCTGTTTCCATAATTGTTCTCTTGTGTCTACAAGACTAGGGAGTTATCCATCACTCCTTGTGGGCTATCTGCACAAAAGCTGTTCCATTCAGCATGTCCACATGGACATTTCCTCTCTGATCCCTGCTCATACAGGTAATATACAGATGATCAGGTTTTCAAATACATCAGATAGGGATTGCATACATCAGTTAGGACTGCTTTATATGGGTTTTCCTTGATGTTTGGTCGAGTAGTTTAGTATACATTTTTTGCAAAAAACATATCAACCAAATAACCTGTTTTTTACATCTTTTCACTAGCACTTGCTGATTACTGTGATTTTTTTGCAACGGAGTGTTTTTGGTTTTACTGTGCTCTTTTGTGTCTTCAAGTTTCTTGGTGGTGTGTGAACATGTTCCTATAGACTTGTTCACTGTGCAAGTAGGCCATGTGTTTCTGTTTCCATAATTGTCCTCTTGTGTCTATAAGACTAGGGAGTTATCCACCACTCCTTGTGGGCTATCTGTAAAAAAGCTGTTCCATTCAGCGTGTCCACATGGGCATTTCCTCTCTGAACCCTGCTCATACAAGTAATATACAGGGATCAGGTTTTTAAATACATCAGATAGGGATTGCATACATCAGTGTTAGGGGTCGAGTTCCCGCCTCTGCACAGGGGAATCTCAGGCCATCTCCGCTGCGGTCTCCCAATCTTCTCCGGCCACAGTGGAGCCTGCTCAGTGGAGGCGTCAGTTCCAGCGTCTTGCTCAGTCTGACTCTGTACAAAGAGTTACTGCTGCTTTTCCTGCTTCTGCCATTGAAGCCAGTGCTGGGCAGCGGCGAGCAGACGCTTCTAGGGCTAAGTCCTGCTTTTCTCGTTCTGAGCATGCCCAGAGTAAGATCTACGATACGATACGATACGATACACTTTATTGATCCCGTGGGAAATTATGGTATCACAGCAGCACAACTTAAATCATAAAAATCATAAAAGAATTACATAGTTGACATGACAGTGGAGTTGACAGAAGAACATTATACATTATACATTAGAATAGGGCATACACAACGAGTAAACTGAAATGTAGAGAAATAGGTAGACATTCACCTTGGTGGTTTAACCCTAATGTTATTGTTGTACATTCCCATGGCAGTTGGCACAAACGATTTCCTATATTTTTCCTTCTTACACCTCAGAAGTATTAGCCGGTTGCTGAAGGTGCTCTTCTGTCTCATGAATAGCTCATATAATGGATGTGCATTATTGTTCATAATTGCCATATACTTTTTCAGAGTTCTTTTCTCCACTACCTCCTCAAGAGAGTCCAGCTTGCAGCCTACAGCAGAACTTGCCTTCTTAATAATCTTATTCAGCTTATTAGCATCAGAGGCCCGCACACTACTACCCCAGCACGTGATTGCAAAAAAGATGGCACTTGCCACTACAGATTGGTAGAACATTTCTAACATTTTGCTACACACATTAAAAGACCTCAGTTTCCTTAGGAAAGGAATCTGCTCATCCCCTTCTTGTAGACAAACTCTGAGTGGCATCTCCAGTCCAGTTTGCTATCCAAATGGACCCCCAAATATTTGTAACTCTCCACCTGCTCTACCTCCTGACCAGCAATAGTGATCGGTAAGCATTCCATCTTTATCCTGCTATAGTTGGCCACCAACTCCTTAGTTTTCTTAACATTTAGTTGTAGATAGTTACCATTGCACCAATCCACGAAATTCGACACCACCCTTCTATATTCCTCATCCCCCCGATCTCCCCTAATGCATCCCACAACCACAGAGTCATCCGAAAATTTTTGAAGGTGGCAAAGTTCAGATTTATACTGAAAGTCTGAAGTATACAGTGTGAATAGAAAGGGTGCAAGCACCGTTCCCTGGGGGGCACCTACACTGCTCAGTAATCTGCTTGACACCACTGCTCCCATCTGTACAAACTGTAGCCGATCTGATAGGTAGTCAGTTATCCAATTTCTCATCCCCACCTCCACCTTCATATCAGTCATCTTTTTGTGTAGTAAAAGTGGCTGCAGGGAGTTAAATGCACTCGAGAAATCGAAGAACATCGCTCGCACCATGGTTCCGTCAATCTCCAGAAATGAATGTACCCTATGTAACAGAGAAAGAATAGCATCATCCACCCCCAATCTATGTCGGTAGGCAAACTGAAGGGGATCGATAAAAGCGTTAACCCTCGGTCTTAAGTGAGCAAGAACTAATCTTTCCAAGGCCTTCATAGCATGAGATGTTAAGGCTACAGGACGATTGTCATTTAGGGTTGCAGGAGAAGTAGTCTTGGGTACCGGCACCAGACAGGAAGTTTTCCATAACACAGGTACCCTCTGTGTTTGTATACTTCCATTAAATAGGCGTGTAAAGACAGTACACAGCTGGTCTGCACAAACTTTAAGGACACGTGAGCTGAGTCCATCTGGTCCTGCTGCTTTACCAATGTTAAGTGACTTAAACTGCCTCCTCACATCATTTTCGGATACTCTAAAATTAGTCTGCTCATCCTTCAATATCGATGTCTCTCAGTGGAAATCGAGGGTCACATGTTCAGATACTGCAGCTAAATCCATTGGTCCTCCAGGAAGGTCCTGTAGGTGCTCAGGCTCTGTAGCAGCCTCTCATTGGTCCTTCTAGGAAGGTCCTGTACGTGCTGCAACTATTTAAGGCTTGCATGGCCGCACGGCCATGCGCTAGTATCTTTCAAAGTTATGTGCTTTGCGCCAGTGTGGTCATGTAAGTTTGTTTTCAGGGACCCGGCTGAAATAAGCCCCTAGAATGCTGGCACCTCCGGCGAGGAGATTGTGTGTTTGTATGTATTCAGGGACGTGGCTGAAATAAGCCCCTAGAATTCTAGCACCTCCAGCAAGGAGTTTTGTGTCCATGCATAACCACTGACTGCTCTCTGTTGGGCAGTTACCCTGTTCCTCTGTGAAGTCTAACAGGGCACAGTGCTTTGCTTTCTCAGCTACTCTGTGAAATAACAGAGCTAGTTCATACCGCCATATAGTGCCGCCACTGCTAGCAGCAGGTTCTCCTGCACGGTGGACCCTGGGCTGTGAACGCATCAATTATAATAAAACATCTATATTTACTTGGTGCGTTCCTCTAGCCCTAACAATCAGTTAGGACTGCTCTATATGGGTATTCCTTGACGTTTGGTGTAGTAGCTTAGTATACATTTTTTGCAAAAAAGATATCAACCAAATGCTCTGTTTTTTACATCTTTTCACTAGCACTTGCTGATTACTCTGATTTTTTTGCAACGGAGTGTTTTTGGTTTTACTGTGCACTTTTGTGTCTTCAAGTTTCTTGGTGGTGTGTGAACATGATCATACAGACTTGTTCACTGTGCAAGTAGCCGATATGTTTCTGTTTCCATGTGGATTAATGTAGCTCAAGCTCTCTCAAGATGGTTTTGTAATCTTTTCAAACCTGATGAACACCAACAACTTCACTTCTGAGGTACTCAGCAATTTCCTTTGTGCCATGATACACTTCCATAAATGCACAATAAAACTGTAGTTTGTCACGCTAATCCTATAAGAGTGATTAACTGTTTAGCATGAAAGAAATAACTTGGATAATTTAGATATTGCATTTGATGTTTTCTTTGGCTCTTTTTTAGGTGAGGTGATCTAGTGCTCCACACATTAGAGCTGCATATTCTTCTATTGGGAACCATCTCCCATCAGTTATTTCTTTCATGCTAACTAGTTAATCACCGTTATAGGATTAGCGCAACGAACTACCGTTTTATTGCTGGTTTTGGCCTATTTCCTAGATTTTATCACACAAGAATCCTTAGTTTGTCTGCAGCTTTCCATTATTTTTCTGATTTTCTTATATCCTTGAGGGCGCTAGTGTTAGTCTCTGATATAATTATTTCCATAAATGTTTTATGAAGATCAGACTAAGATCCCTAACTAACAAATAAAGTTGCACTCTGTAATTTTATAGCATGTAAGCATGAAATATATGAAATTGGAATCGCATTATGGCTCTAGAAAAGAGAAAAAATGAAGATACTTAATGCATATAGTGGCCTATTCATGTATGCCCAGTAATGATGAGCGAGTGAGCTCGTTACTTGAGATTTCCGAGCATGCTCGGTTTTTCTCCAAGCATCTTGGGTGTGCTCGTAGATTATGTTTGTGTCTCCGCAGCTGCATGATTTGCGACTGTTAGGCTACTTTCACAAATCAATTTTTTGCCATCAGGCACAATCCAGCTAACTTTGAAAAAAATGGATCCGGCAAAAGTTGCCGCCGGATCCTTTTTTTTTCTCATAGAGACATGCATTAGCGCCGGATGGCCTCATGTTTCATCTGGTTTTTGCCAAATCTGTCGAAAATTTGTTTTCCGGCGGCCAGAGAAAACGTACATAGGAACACTTTTTCTGTGCCGCGAAAATACAGCCAGCGATGGATCCGGCGAAAAACATATGAAACGTGAGGTGAAATGATGGAATCCGGTGACAAATCCATTTTTTTTACACAAATCATGCATTTGCCATTCTGGTCTCCCTCTCCCTCTCCCCCTCCCAGGAACAGGAAGTCCAAACTCTATCCACAGGTTTAAAAAAAAAATGGATCCAGCAAAAAAACGGATCCGTCGCTTCAGTTTTTCACAATTTGTGATGGATCAGTTTTTTCAAAATTCATCGGACTTTGCCTGATGGCAAAAAACTGATGTGTGAAAGTAGCCTTAGACAACCTGAACACATGCAGGGATTGCCTGCTTGTTAGAGAATCCCCACATGTATTCAAGCTGTCTAGCAGCCGCAATCATGCAGCTGCGTCGACATAAACTAAATCTCCAAGCACGCCAAAATACTCGGAGACTACCCGAGTATGCTCGGAAAATCTCGAGTAACGAGCATACTCACTCATCACTAATCATAATAAGTTTCTGTCTGAAGTGGGGGTCTAATGGGTAATGTTTCTCCTTGTGGAGAGTGACAAGCCAAGCCTGACATGTCAGAGGGAGGAGACTATTAAGCCGTCCATGATCCTCTGGGAAATTAAATATGCAATTTGTCTCTTCAGAGAGGAAGAGGACTAGAATTCTAGTGCCACCTCAATATTGACTTTTAGGATCACTGCTTCCAATAGGGGGAACTAGAGTTCTAGTCCTATTCCTCTCTCAAGAGACAATTTGTATGTCTGAAGATTTAGAGTTTGTCAACTAAAATAAATCTATTGTACTATCTCAGCAAAAATATTACTTCGAAGAGTTAAATGATCACAGTGGTTAGCACTGCAGCCTTGCAGCGCTGGGGTCCTGGGTTCTAATCCCACCCAGGACAACATCTGCAAAGAGTTTGAATGTCCTCTCCGTGTTTGCGTGGGTTTCCTCCGGCCACTCCGGTCTCGTCCCACATTCCAAAGATGTACTGAGGCTGGTTTCACACGTCAGTGGCTCCGGTACGTGAGGTGACAGTTTCCTCATGTACCGGAGACACTGACTCACGTAGACACATTAAAATCAATGTGTCTCTGCACATGTCAGCGTGTTTTCACGGACCGTGTGTCCGTTTGGAAAACACGGAGACATGTCAGTGTTCGTGGGAGCGCACGTATTACACGGACCCATTAAAGTCAATGGGTCTGTGTAAAACACGTACCGCACATGGCTGTTGTCTGTGTGCAGTCCGTGTGCCATGCAGGAGACAGCGCTACAGTAAGCGCTGTCCCCCCAGCGTGGTGCTGAAGCCGCTATTCATTTCTTCTCTCCAACATTGTTTGCTGGAGAGAAGATATGAAAAATCTTTTTTTTTTTGGGGGGAAGGGGTGTTTAAAATAAAGATCCCTGTCCCCAACCCCCTCCCACCCCCTCCCACCCCCTGTGCACCCCCCCTCCCCCCCCCCCGCTGTTAATAAAATACTTACCCAGCTCCCTTGCTGGCGCTGCTTCCTGTCCTCGCCGCAGCTTCTCCTGTATGAGTGGTCATGTGGTGCCGCCCATTACAGTGATGAATATGCGGATGGAGAGAAGATATGAATGGCTGCTTCAGCACCAGATGCTGGGGACAGCGCTTAACTGTAGCGCTGTCTCCTGCACGGTGCGTGTGGTGCCCAGTCGGCACACGGGCGGCACACGGATGCCACACGTGTGCCACACTGATGTACCACGGGAGCACAGGGACACACGGACACGGATAATTCCGGTACCTATTTTTCCGGTACCGGAATTATCTGGACGTGTGAGACTGGCCTGATAGGGATTCTATATTGTGAGCCACATTGGGGACAGTGATGATAATGTCTGCAAAACTGTAAAGCGCTGCGGAATATGTTAGCGCTATATTAAAAAATAAAGATTATTATTATAACTTTAGTTCTGCTACATTTATCTATCCTCTGGTAACGTTTCCCTTGTGGGTTTGCCACTGTCACATTTCTGGGATATTCACTATATAAGCCAAAACAATTTTAGACAGGTATTTTAATATTTAATTATCAACTCACAATAAATCAACTGGTAAACATGAATGAGCACATGCATAATCTACGAGGCAATGTAGTGGGTTTGTCATGTAAAGGAGCAACTGTTGTAGGATGATACAAAGCAGATGTCCATTATTTACAATGTACAGGTTGTTTATTGTGTGTCAGGAGTGCGGCATGCAAATACACTTCTTCAGAGTCCAATTATTTCAAGTTGGTATTGAGTTTGATCAGCTATAAAGCAAAAAAGGCACTTTATGAATTGTGGCACCAACTGTCCTTTACAGCATCAGCTGCTGCGCTCGTGGCGGCTGCTCCAGCAATGAATCTCTGTCTTGTTTTGTTTGCTGGGTAATTACCAGTAGGAATCACTTGCTGTGCTGGTTTTGTTTTAGTCAAGATGCTTGTCTTATTCAAATTAGAGTGGACTGAAAATAGAGAAACATTAGGTAGAAAGTGTCGAGCTTGGTGGCCTTGTGTCATATAGTCTGTGCTCAATTACCTCCTGTGCTTTCTTCTTCCAGTGCAATAAGTAGTCAATGTACAATCATAGATCAATAGTCAAAAAGTACAAGAAAACCAGGGCAAAGCCATACATGGATTCAAATTGAAGGGCACTTAATTTCTAATTTTAAAAAATTAATTTATGAATTAAATTCACAAGTTTTCCATAATATTCTAGGCATTGTCAACTACCACTTTTGCCATGCAAACTCAAGGAGTTGCCCTTGCTTCTCACTTCTGGATCAGCATAACATCCATTTTTTTTAGAATAAGGGCTCTTGTGTACGACTGATTAGATCTGATCAGTGTTATCTGTAGTTTTCACGAATAGCCCTCCTACTCATATTATAATAATAATCATTTTTATTTCTATATCGACAACATATTCCGCAGTACTTTACATTACAGTGGGGACTTGATTAATACAGTACAGAGTAATATATATTTCAATAGATAACAAGAGGTGTGAGGAGGACTCTGCTTCAAAGCTTACACAATATGAGCAAATAGGGGGGACATGAAAGGTAAATGGTAAAAAGTGCTTGTATTATATTGTCCAGCCATCAATATAATAAATAGGGTATTCACATTATGCTGCATGATCAGGTCACCGGCCAGTATCTGTACAGTATAGATGGCTATTAAGTGCATGATGGCTGTGTGAACAGATGCTACGTGGGTCCAGATTTTGAAAAAAAGTGTTGTATGGGCAAAATTGGGATAGATAGATAAGTGTGATGATAGGTGATAGGTGATAGGCCAGAGTAAAGAAGTGTGTTTTTAAGGCCACGCTTAAAACTATGGGTTTTGGGAATTAATTGAAGTGCATTCGGTAGTGAATTCCAAAGAATTGGCACAGCACGCAAGAAGTCTTGGAGACGGGAGTGGGAAGATCGGAATATTGTGGATGTTAGTCTTAGGTCATTAGCAGAATGGAGGGCACGGGTTGGGTGGTAGACTGTGACGATGGATGAGCTGTAGGGTGGTGCTGAACTGTGGAGCGCTTTGTGGGTGAGAGTGATAATATTTTACTCTGTTGTGGATGGGCAACCAGAACAGCGACTGACACAGGGTAGACACAACACTGTAGCGGTTGGAAAGGAATATGATCCTAGTTGCTGCATCCATGAGGGAATAGAGAGGGTAGAGTTTAGTGAGAGGGAGACCGATTAGTGGAGAGTTGCAATAGTCCAGATGGGAATGGATAAGAGCTACAGGAAGAGTTTTTACTGAGTCAAAGGAAAGAAAAGGTTGCATTCTAGAGATGTTTTTGAGATGCAGGTGACATGAACGAGTGAGTGATCAGATGTGAGGAGTGAAGGAAAGGTCTGAGTTCAATATGACCCCAAGACAAAGGGCATGTTCCTGGGGAGTAATGGTGGAGCCACGCACGTTAATGGCAATATCGGACATAGGTAGGTTAGTAAAGGGAGGAAACACTAGGAGTTCAGTTTTTGACAGATTCAGTTATAAATAGATGTAGGACATAATATTACAGACAGCTGGAAAAAAATCACTGTATTTTGTGTAACGCCTGTGTGTTTGTGTCTTGCTTCCCCAGCGTTACTCTGCATGCCTGTGCTCTTACCCTTTGCTCCTTTCCCCCAATCAGCTGGGATACTGTTGACTGTTACCTGTATGGATGCTGCTCAGTTCCCTGTTCTGCTGCATAGCCATACATGTGTTTTTGTGTCTTTGCTCTGCTGCATGACCTTCTGCGTGTGCGTTCCCTGGCTGCCGCTGTGGAAGCTATCTGGGGGTTGTGAGGTCCTCTGCAGCTGGTGCATGACTTTCCACGTGTGTCTAGGCTTGCAGCCGCTGCCAGGTGCCTTAAGCCTCAGTTCCTGAGCTGGCTATGCTGTACTGGTTTCTGTCTGTGCTTAGGGTGCGTGCAGCAACACCTTCCCTACTTTTATTAAGGGCAGTGTGTGCACTTGAATTGCCGTCCCCAGCCTATTGCTGATGGGCAGCTCCTATTTAAAGTTCCTCTTTCCTGTTGGGCATGGCTAGAGCTTCTCAATAGGTTTCTTAACCTAGCCATGTGTGTTTGGTCCTCCATGTTGCTCTTGGTCTGCCTGAACTTCAATTCCTGTTCTGCCTACTATCAGTTCTAGGAAAGCTGCTCTCTTTGTCCCTGGACCTGTCCTCTCTATGTGTTGGTACCAAAGCCCTTGCCTTGAATGTGGATTCCTGCTGTATGATATTCCTGAAGTTCTTCTGTGTCTTGAACCATGTACCCAGTGATTGTGAGTTTCCTGTAACCTGTGTCTTGAGAATAAACCTGTGTTCGTCTTCTGAAGATGGAGACTGGAGTTACTGCTGAGTGTCTACTACACTGTTCTCAGCTTATTATGCAGTGCTAGCTCTGTCCAACTCTGGTCCGATGCTGCGGTGCTTGCACCATACAGCTTGAGCTCCTTTCTAGGTTGTGTCTGATGTCTGGAGTCTGGTGACCACTGTCTGATGTTTCAGAGTCTGACAACCGCTATCTGGAGCCTGATGACTGCTGCTCAAGACAAGCAGTAGATGCCGCGTCGGAGAGCACTGCAGCTCCAGGAATCTTTCTATTTGCTCATAGCAGGTTTGCCTACAACAACCACGCTGAACTAATTTTGATATATGATCGTGCAGCGATTATAATTCCTGTTAGCGGCTTTCATGTAATAACCTCCTGTAACTGATAAAGGTCACAATTGACCGAAACGTTTTCCTGTATTTACTACAATAAATTTTTCCTGCTGCATCTTACCTAAAGTTGAGTGCTAGGTCTCTTACTATTAATCTATATGGTTTGGGAACCTGTCCTTAGCACCCCTTCTCTAATAGTGCTCATGATTACATTTTCCGACCGCTGCTCAATGTCCTGCCGGTGTCCCTGATGTCCTGCTGGTGTCCCTGATGTCCTGCCGGTGTCCCTGATGTCCTGCCTGGGTCCTGATGTTTTCTGCCTGTAGCCGTGTCTGTTGTCCAGAGTCCACATGTCTTGCCTTTGTCCTAGATGTTCAGCCTGTGCGAGATATCCAGTCCATGGTCCTGGTGGTGCAGCTGGTGTTTTAGAGTCGGTCCCACTCGTGTTCCTGGACGGGCACCTTCTCTGTGTTCCTGGGGAGTCTCCAGTCTTGGTTCCTGGTGACAGCTCTGCCTGTGAGTCCTGGATCTGACCAGCCAATGTCCTGAGCTGCCATGTCCATGTTCCTGGACCTGTGCTGTACGTGTCTTGCCTGTGTCCCTATGTCCATCCGGTGTCTTGATATTCAGTCCGTGGTCCTTGTGGTCCAGCCCATGATTCAGAGTTGGTCCCGCTCATGTTCCTGGATTGCTCCTCCTCTGTGTTCCTCGGAAGTCTCCATTCTTGCTTCCTGGTGACGACTCTGCCTGTGAGTCCTGGATCTGTCCAACCGATGTCTTGAGCTTCCATATCGGTGTTCCTGGATCCGTGCTATCCATGTTTTGCCTGTGTCCCGATGTCCGGCCTGTGCCCTGGGGTCCATCCTCTGATGACGTCTGTCCAAGGTCAGTTTCTGATGTTCTCCTGCTGTGCCAGTGCCACGCCTGAGAGAGAGGTTCCCCTGATATGTCCATTCCAGATGACCCTGGACTGCATCAACCTGTGATGACCTCTTGCCATCATGTGACGTCTGCTGACCTGTGATGTTCACACTTCCTTGATGTGCGGAATCGGGAGCCTAGCATTGTTATGTCTTGGGTTCTGTATGATGACTTTGTCTAAGTAAACTTTATGTTTCTTCATACCTGAAATTGTGCAATCTAGTCCTGCATGTCACCACCTTGCCCACATGCTCTGCTGCCACAGACCCCGGTAACTGCCCTTCCCTAGTCCAGGTAGGCCTGTATCCCCCTCTGTGGTCCAGTAAGTCCACATTCCTTACCACCTGGGATGCACACCCCACGTTGTCGTGGCCTGGCGGCTTGGGAGCACAGGCTAACTAAGCTAAGCCACGTCCCATCCCGTTCCTTGCCCATGACATTTTGTGTTGTGAATTCTGTGGTCAAGCTCCCTCCTGTGGTCATGAGTGGTACTTCGGCTGGTTCTGTCTATGAGCTTCCTCTGGTGGATGTGAGTGGGGCTGCAGCTTCTGAGTTTCCTTCCTCAGGTGACGAGGTTAAGTCGTTAGGTGCTGCTCTATTTAACTCCACCTAGTTCTTTGTTCCTGGCCTCCAGTCAATGTTCCAGTATTGGTCTTGCTCTCTCCTGGATCGTTCTTGTGGCCTGTCTGCCCTGCATAAGCTAAGTTCTGCTTGTGTTACTTTTGTTTGCTATTTTTTCTGTCCAGCTTGCTATTTTGGTTTTTCTTGCTTGCTGGAAGCTCTGAGACACAGAGGAAGCACCTCCGTACCGTTAGTCGGTGCGGAGGGTCTTTTTGCGCCCTCTGCGTGGTTGTTTGTAGGTTTTTGTGCTGACTGCAAAGCTATCTTTCCTAATCTCGGTCTATTCAGTAAGTCGGGCCTCACTTTGCTAAAATCTATTTCATCTCTGTGTTTGTATTTTCATCTTTGCTCACAGTCATTATATGTGGGGGGCTGCCTTTTCCTTTGGGGAATTTCTCTGAGGCAAGGTAGGCTTATTTTTCTGTCTTCAGGGCTAGCTAGTTTCTCAGGCTGTGCCCGAGGCGCCTAGGTCTGGTCAGGAGCGCTCCACGGCTACCTCTAGTGTGGTATGATAGGATTAGGGATTGCAGTCAGCAGAGTTCCCACGTCTCAGAGCTCGTCCTATGTTATTAGTAACTATCAGGTCACTTTGTGTGCTCTTAACCACTAGGTCCATTGTGGTTCTGAATCACCAGTTCATAACAGTACTGGAGGCCAAAAGTACTAATGGTTCTCAATAGAGGGAAAAGAGAAGTTCTGAGACCATTTTTTTTTCTCTGCACTGTGTTTTGTCTTTCTTTTCCCCTAGAAATTTGGGTGGTTCAGGACACAGGTGTAGTGATGGACATTAAATGTCTGTCTTCTTGTGTGGATCATCTCACTGCAAGAGTACAAAATATTCAAGACTTTGTGGTTCAGAATTCTATGTTAGAACCAAGAATTCCTATTCCTGATTTGTTTTCTGGAGATAGAGCTAAGTTTCTGAGTTTTAAAAATAATTGTAAACTGTTTCTGGTTTTGAAACCCCGCTCCTCTGGTGACCCAGTTCAACAAGTTAAGATCATTATTTCTTTATTACGTGGCGACCCTCAAGACTGGGCATTTTCCCTTGCGCCAGGAGATCCTGCATTATGTAATATTGATGCGTTTTTTCTGGCGCTCGGATTGCTTTATGATGAACCTAATTCAGTGGATCAGACAGAGAAAAATTTGCTGGCTCTGTGTCAGGGTCAGGATGAGGTAGCGATATATTGTCAGAAGCTTAGGAAGTGGTCTGTGCTCACTCAATGGAATGAATGTGCGCTGGCAGCAATTTTCAGAAAGGGTCTCTCTGAAGCCCTTAAGGATGTCATGGTGGGATTTCCTATGCCTGCTGGTCTGAATGAGTCTATGTCTTTGGCCATTCAGATCGATCGACGCTTGCGTGAGCGTAAAACTGTGCACCATTTGGCAGTATTATCTGAGCATAAACCTGAGCCTATGCAATGCGATAGGACTTTGACCAGAGCTGAACGGCAAGAACACAGACGTCAAAATGGGCTGTGTTTTTACTGTGGTGATTCCACTCATGCTATCTCCGATTGTCCTAAGCGCACTAAGCGGTTCGCTAGGTCTGCCACCATTGGTACGATACAGTCAAAATTTCTTTTGTCCGTTACTTTGATCTGCTCTTTATCATCCTATTCTGTCATGGCATTTGTGGATTCAGGCGCTGCCCTGAATTTGATGGACTTGGAGTTTGCTAGGCGCTGTGGGTTTTTCTTGGAGCCCTTGCAGTATCCTATTCCATTGAGAGGAATTGATGCTACGCCTTTGGCCAAGAATAAGCCTCAGTACTGGACCCAACTGACCATGTGCATGGCTCCTGCGCATCAGGAGGATATTCGCTTTTTGGTGTTGCATAATCTGCATGATGTGGTCGTGTTGGGCTTGCCATGGCTACAAGTCCATAACCCAGTATTGGATTGGAAATCAATGTCTGTGTCCAGCTAGGGTTGTCAGGGGGTACATGGTGATGTTCCATTCCTGTCTATTTCATCATCCACCCCTTCTGAGGTCCCAGAGTTCTTGTCGGATTACCAGGATGTATTTGATGAGCCCAAGTCCAATGCCCTACCTCCGCATAGGGATTGCGATTGTGCTATCGATTTGATTCCTGGTAGTAAGTTTCCTAAAGGTCGACTGTTTAATTTGTCTGTGCCTGAGCACGCCGCTATGCGGAGTTACGTAAAGGAATCCTTGGAGAAGGGTCATATTCGCCCGTCGTCATCGCCATTGGGAGCAGGGTTCTTTTTTGTGGCCAAGAAGGATGGTTCGCTGAGACCTTGTATTGTTTACCGCCTTCTAAATAAAATCACAGTCAAATTTCAGTACCCCTTGCCGCTGCTGTCTGATTTGTTTGCTCGGATTAAGGGGGCTAGTTGGTTCACCAAGATAGATCTTCGTGGTGCGTATAATCTTGTGCGTATTAAACAGGGCGATGAATGGAAAACAGCATTTAATACGCCCGAGAGCCATTTTGAGTACCTGGTTATGCCATTCGGGCTTTCTAATGCTCCATCAGTATTTCAGTCCTTTATGCATGACATCTTCCGAGAGTACCTGGATAAATTCCTGATTGTATACTTGGATGATATTTTGGTCTTCTCGGATAAATGGGAGTCTCACGTGAAGCAGGTTAGAATGGTGTTCCAGGTCCTGCGTGCAAATTCTTTGTTTGTGAAGGGGTCAAAGTGTCTCTTTGGTGTTCAGAAGGTTTCATTTTTGGGTTTCATTTTTTCCCCTTCTACTATCGAGATGGACCCTGTTAAAGTTCAGGCCATTTATGATTGGACTCAGCCGACATCTCTGAAGAGTCTGCAAAAGTTCCTGGGCTGTGCTAATTTTTATCGTCGCTTCATCAATAATTTTTCTAGTATTGCTAAACCGTTGACTGATTTAACCAAGAAGGGTGCTGATATGGTCAATTGGTCTTCTGCTGCTGTGGAAGCTTTTCCGGAGTTGAAGCGTCGTTTTTCTTCTGCCCCTGTGTTGTGCCAACCAGATGTTTCGCTCCCGTTCCAGGTCGAGGTTGATGCTTCTGAGATTGGAGCAGGGGCTGTTTTGTCGCAAAGAAGTTCTGATGGCTCGGTGATGAAACCATGCGCCTTCTTTTCCAGGAAGTTTTCGCCTGCTGAGCGTAATTATGATGTTGGCAATCGAGAGTTGCTGGCCATGAAGTGGGCATTCGAGGAGTGGCGTCATTGGCTTGAAGGAGCTAAGCATCGCGTGGTGGTCTTGACTGATCACAAGAACTTGACTTATCTCAAGTCTGCCAAACGGTTGAATCCTAGACAGGCTCGTTGGTCGCTGTTTTTCTCCCGTTTTGACTTTGTGGTTTCGTACCTTCCGGGCTCTAAAAATGTGAAGGCAGATGCCCTGTCTAGGAGTTTTGTGCCCGACTCTGCGGGTTTGCCTGAGCCGGTGGGTATTCTCAAAGAGTGGGTAATTTTGTCTGCCATCTCCCCTGATTTGCGGTGGGTGCTGCAAAAATTTCAGGCTAATAGACCTGACCGTTGCCCAGCAGAGAAACTGTTTGTCCCTGATAAATGGACGAGTAGAGTTATCTCTGAGGTTCATTGTTTGGTGTTGGCTGGTCATCCTGGAATCTTTGGTACCAGAGATTTGGTGGCTAGATCCTTTTGGTGGCCGTCTCTGTCACGGGATGTGCGTTCGTTTGTGCAGTCCTGTGGGATTTGTGCTCGGGCTAAGCCCTGCTGTTCTCGTGCCAGTGGGTTGATTTTGCCCTTGCCGGTCCCGAAGAGGCCCTGGACACATATCTCTATGGATTTTATTTCGGATCTCCCCGTCTCTCAAAAATGTCGGTCATTTGGGTGGTTTGTGATCGCTTCTCTAAGATGGTCCATTTGGTACCCTTGTCTAAATTGCCTTCCTCCTCTGATTTGGTGCCATTGTTCTTCCAGCATGTGGTTCGTTTACATGGCATCCCGGAGAACATCGTTTCTGACAGAGGTTCCCAGTTTGTTTCGAGGTTTTGGCGAGCCTTTTGTGCTAGGATGGGCATTGATTTGTCTTTTTCCTCGGCTTTCCATCCTCAGACAAATGGCCAGACTGAACGAACTAATCAGACCTTGGAAACATATCTGAGATGTTTTGTTTCTGCTGATCAGGATGATTGGGTGTCCTTTTTGCCTTTGGCTGAGTTCGCCCTTAATAATCGGGCCAGCTCGGCTACTTTGGTTTCGCCTTTTTTCTGCAATTCTGGTTTCCATCCTCGTTTCTCTTCAGGGCAGGTTGAGTCTTCAGACTGTCCTGGTGTGGATACTGTGGTGGATAGGTTGCAGCAGATTTGGACTCATGTAGTGGACAATTTGACATTGTCCCAGGAGAAGGCTCAACGTTTCGCTAACCGCAGGCGCTGTGTGGGTCCCCAACTTCGTGTTGGGGATTTGGTTTGGTTGTCATCTCGTTATATTCCTATGAAAGTTTCCTCTCCTAAGTTTAAGCCTCGATTCATTGGTCTGTATAGGATTTCTGAGGTTCTTAATCCTGTGTCTTTTCGTTTGACCCTTCCAGCTTCTTTTTCCATCCATAATGTATTCCATAGGTCATTGTTGCGGAGATACGTGGCACCTGTGGTTCCATCCGTTGATCCTCCTGCCCCGGTTTTGGTTGAGGGGGAGTTGGAGTATATAGTGGAGAAGATTTTGGATTCTCGTATTTCGAGACGGAAACTCCAGTACCTGGTTAAGTGGAAGGGTTATGGTCAGGAAGATAATTCCTGGGTCTTTGCCTCTGATGTTCATGCTGCCGATCTGGTTGGTGCCTTTCTTTTGGCTCATCCTGGTCGGCCTGGGGGCTCTGGTGGGGGTTCGGTGACCCCTCCTCAAGGGGGGGTACTGCTGTGAATTCTGTGGTCAAGCTCCCTCCTGTGGTCATGAGTGGTACTTCGGCTGGTTCTGTCTATGAGCTTCCTCTGGTGGATGTGAGTGGGGCTGCGGCTTCTGAGTTTCCTTCCTCAGGTGACGAGGTTAAGTCGTTAGGTGCTGCTCTATTTAACTCCACCTAGTTCTTTGTTCCTGGCCTCCAGTCAATGTTCCAGTATTGGTCTTGCTCTCTCCTGGATCGTTCTTGTGGCCTGTCTGCCCTGCATAAGCTAAGTTCTGCTTGTGTTACTTTTGTTTGCTATTTTTTCTGTCCAGCTTGCTATTTTGGTTTTTCTTGCTTGCTGGAAGCTCTGAGACACAGAGGAAGCACCTCCGTACCGTTAGTCAGTGCAGAGGGTCTTTTTGCGCCCTCTGCGTGGTTGTTTGTAGGTTTTTGTGCTGACTGCAAAGCTATCTTTCCTAATCTCGGTCTATTCAGTAAGTCGGGCCTCACTTTGCTAAAATCTATTTCATCTCTGTGTTTGTATTTTCATCTTGGCTCACAGTCATTATATGTGGGGGGCTGCCTTTTCCTTTGGGGAATTTCTCTGAGGCAAGGTAGGCTTATTTTTCTGTCTTCAGGGCTAGCTAGTTTCTCAGGCTGTGCCCGAGGCGCCTAAGTCTGGTCTGGTCAGGAGCGCTCCACGGCTACCTCTAGTGTGGTATGATAGGATTAGGGATTGCGGTCAGCAGAGTTCCCACGTCTCAGAGCTCGTCCTATGTTATTAGTAACTATCAGGTCACTTTGTGTGCTCTTAACCACTAGGTCCATTGTGGTTCTGAATCACCAGTTCATAACAATTTTGTAATTATGCAGGGGTGATGTCAGGAGACAATGTGCATAATTGGGTGTCATCATCATAGAAATGGTGCTGAAAACTGAATCAACTGATTGTTTGTCTAAGGCCGGAGTCACACTAATGTATAATACGGACAAGTGCTAAGCGATAAAAAATTGCATAGCACTCGGACCAGTATTCCTCTATCAAGCAGCTCACATCATCGTTTTTTTCTCGGTCGTTTTAAACGTGCGAGTGAAATCGCAGCATGCTGCGATTGTCACTGACACTCGGCCGAGTCTCGGCTCACTCGCACCCATATAAGCCTATGGGTGCGAGTGACAGCATGAACATCACTCGGATAACATCCGAGTGATGTGCGATATACCCTGACCCCGGCAATGTGGAGGAGATGGAGAAATTAGTATCTCCGCCTCCTCCGCAGCTGTGCTCCGATCTGCTCTGTGCAAGAGGCTCGGTGCATAGACACATGACACTCGGCTTCTGCTCGCAGCAGATCAGGAGACGGGGGTCATTAGTATATCGCATCCGATGCCCTTGCATTGGATGCAATACGCTAGTGTGACTCCAGCCTAACAGGGGTAGCGTCTAAGGCACTTATTATTTTATGGAGCCATGACAATGTCTGATTTCTTCCTCAGACCGAGTGGTCTGAGGAAAAAATTGGTGAGATCTGATTTTTATCCAAGTGTCTGATCAAAATCATCTATGCAAGTCTACGGGTCCATGGAAAACATCCGACCACACTCAGACGACTTCCGTGTGCGGAACAATCTTCATGGACTGACTTAATGTAGAAGGTGGAGAACCTTATTTTTCTCTCCACCTCCAAGAAAAACTAATCTAACTCTGATTAAATTCAAATCAAGCTCTAATCAGAGTCTGATCAGCATAATTGGACCATTTTTCTTGGTTTGATTGTCATGTGCACGTGCCCTAAATAGCATATACGATACCTGCCAATTGTGCAAGCATCCTGACAGATGCACCATCATCAGTGCCATGTGACCCCCCAATATAGCAGGTAGCAGGACCAGACAACATTGTTACGTTGACTTTGAAATTGCGACTTAAAGAAGGGCTGATACAAAGAGGCAAAAGTCTGAGTATGCACTGTAAGGGTATGTGCACACGTATCTGTGAGGGCTGTGGATTTTTCCTCAGCGGATTTGATAAATCCGCAGTGCAAAACCGCTGCGATTTTTCCTGCGGATTTATCGTGGTTTCTATTGCGGATTCCGCTGCGGGTTTACACCTGCAGTTTTCTATTGGAGCAGGTGTAAACCCGCAGCGGAATCTGCACAAAGAATTGACATGCTGCGGAATGTAAACCACTGCGTCTCCGCGCGTTTTTTTCCACAGCATGGGCACTGCGGATTTCGTTTCCCATAGGTTTACATTATACTGTAAACGCATGGGAAACAGCTGTGGACCCAGCAAAATCCGCAGCGTGTGCACATACCCTCAGATGACATACATACAGAGCTATTCTCCCTACATCAAGGCTTTTTGCAACTGGAGACAAATTTTAGCAAACACAAATTTTGCACAAAAAAATTGCAACCTTTTCTAATTTTACACAACTCTTGGGATTTGTAAAAAAGATGCATAATGCAAAATGCAAATGAGGTTTAAGCAAGATTTATAAATAGCAAATAAGCTAGTATTTAGATGAGTGATGGAGCGGTGCTGTTCCATTCTACACACTGCATTCAGTCATTGCCAGAAGTGTTAACAGTTAACCAGTGGGGATACCTGGTTTTGGAAACCTACCAATTTGATAATGATCCTTCGTATAGATGTGTGAATAAATTTGAGTGAAATTTTACTTGAATTTTACAAAACTCCACATTTTCCATAATGCAGATGTTTTTGTGATTTGCTTCTGTGAGCATTGAGCAAAAAGAAGGCCAGTTGACGCCATTTTTCTGTAGCACAATCTGCCATCAAATTGATATACTCTCCTTATTGCTCACCTCTCCAGCCCCTCCACTACGCAATGTAGTCCAGTACTTGCTGGATCTTCTGGTCCCCTACCGCTCATGTTGGAATCTGGTGTCCTTTCACACTGCCCTGAACTGGGTTTCATGGCACCCAGGAGAGTTCTGCAAAGGCGTGCAAGAGGTCATTGACCCAAGAGCATAATAAGAGACATTAATTTGCGCACAGAATATCTTGTGAATTAATCAAACTTCCCTGGAAACACCGCATGAACATACAATTTTGAATTTTGCCTGATTCACTCACCTATAATGATTAGGTTCGGTCATAGTAGGAAAATCCTCTTACAAAACCTGGCTTCAAGACTATCACTGATTATTAAATACTTCTCCTAGAGTTATCCCAATGTAAAACATGTGGAAATTTTTCAGTAGAGGATTTTTAAAATGTAAATTTATCGTGACTACTTTGCTGGTGTTTGCTGCAAATTTATTTTGTAATATTTGTCTCATACTTTGATAAATTGAGCACGTCTTTAACCCCTTCATGACCGTGGGATTTTCCGTTTTTCCGTGTTCGTTTTTCACTCCCCTCCTTCCCAGAGCCATAACTTTTTTATTTTTCCGTCAATATGGCCATGTGAGGGCTTATTTTTTGCGAAACAAATTGTAGTTTTGAACGACATTATTGGTTTTAGCATGTCGTGTACTAGAAAACGGGAAAAAAATTCCAAGTGTGGTGAAATTGCAAAAAAAAGTGCAATCTCACACTTGTTTTTTGTTTGGCTTTTTTGTTAGGTTCACTAAATGCTAAAACTGACCATTATGATTCCCCAGGTCACTACGAGTTCATAGACACCTAACATGACTAGGTTATTTTTTATCTAAGTGGTGGAAAAAAATTCCGAACTTTGCTAAAAAAAAAATAAATTGCGCCATTTTCCGATACCCGCAGCATCTCCACTTTTCAAGATCTGGGGTCAGTTGAGGGCTTATTTTTTGTGTGCCGAGCTTTCGTTTTTAATGATACCATTTTGGTGCAGATAAGTTTTTTTATCGCCAGTTATTGCATTTTAATGCAATGTTGTGGCGACCAAAAAAACGTAATTCTGGCGTTTCAAATTTTTTTCTCGCTACGCTGTTTTGCGATCAGGTTAATGCTTCTATTTTATTGATAGATCAGGCAATTCTGAACGTGGCGATACCAAATATGTGTAGGTTTGATTTTTTTTATTGATTTATTTTGAATGGGGCGAAAGGGGGGTGATTTAAACTTTTATATTATTTTCACATTTTTTTACTTTTTTTTAACTTTTGCCATGCTTCAATAGCCTCCATAGGAGGCAAGAAGCTGGCACAACTCGATTGCCTCTGCTACATAACAGCGATTATCAGATCACTGCTATGCAGCAGAAATGCAGGTGTGCTATGAGCGCCCGCCACAGGGTGGCGCTCACTGCTAGCCGGGATCAGTAACCATAGAGGTCTCAAGGACCTCTTTGGTTACTATGCAGAAGCATTGCTGACCCCAATCATGTGACGGGGTCAGCGATGCACTCATTTTCGGCCATTCAAAACAGCTGACATCCTCTAGTGGATAGGAAGGACATTGTCTTTCCTCCCTTACACATAAAACTTGGATTGATGAAGCAGTTCGTCAAAGCTCTCAATCACAGTGGACAATGCTTTAACTATATATGTTCAACTTTTCCTGGTCTTAGTGAAGAGAAGAAAAAGGCTGGAATATTTGATGGACCTCAAATAAGAACACTTATGAGAGACCCAAATTTTATCACATCAATGAATGAGACAGAAGAAAGAGCTAGTAATGCATTTTGTAATGTGGTGCAGAATTTTCTAGGGAATAAGAAAGCAGACAACTCTGAAGAGATTGTGGAAGAGCTACTAATGAGTCTGCGAAATCTTGGATGTAGATTTACTATTTACACAGCCATTTGGACTTTTTTCCAGAGATCCTTGGGGATGTGAGCGAGGAACAAGGGGAGCGTTTTCATCAGGACATTAAAACAATGGAAGAACGGTATCAAGGCCGGTGGGACTCACATATGATGGCTGACTATTGCTGGAGCTTGATGAGAGGCAACCCAGAAGCTGCACATCACAGATCAGCCAAGAAAAGAAAGTTCAAATAACCATTTGTCATTCACCTGTGTGCCATATATATGTGTTTTTATATTTTGTAGTTTAATTCTTTAAGCATATTTGATTTGCTGTGCATAGACTTTGTAATCTTTGTTATTCCTTGATTAAAATATACAAAATGTAGTACCGAAAATCTGTGCTTTATCATAAAACATTAGGAGTAATTTTCATCAAAAATTGAATATATTTCGAAATCCTGATGTGAAAGCCAAAAACGGAGTTCATATTTGTAATCAGCAGCCAAAATTGACTTAAAATATGTTTTAAAACCTTTTGCCAGAAAAATTGCGTTGACCAGTGTAATGTGATAAAAAGTATAAAAATCTTGAAGCAAAGATGAAGTGAGACGAAATGTCCAACTTTTGATCCCCCCCCCCCTCCCTAACAAAGACACAAAATTGTTGATAAATTCAACCATTGTATTCTAAAACAGAGGTATGGATAATTCACTTTAGCTAAGTCTTTACACCCCAGTTTTTATTAGTATTGCTATGGGCACAGTCAGCTAGCCATATAAATCAGACCAAGATCAGATCACAACCACAGAGTGGCTGGCGGCTCTCCTGTCCATAGTATGACAACTTCATATATTTCTATGCAGCTGTCATGCTCAGGTCAGGAGATCCACAGCCGGACCGTGCATTTTGGTCCGATCTCTACCCGATTTGCACAGAAGTTTGAATGCTCCCTAATAGAAACCCTTACAGCCCTTATTACATCTCTAGGTGTCATGCAGGGAAACAAAAGGTCAATATACTGTAAGTCTTGGTACACTTGTAAAGGAAACTATTTTTATCCGCACATTTCTAACTGTCAGGGGGTAAAAACAAAGTTAGCAGGTATTACAGGTCCCTGTCACACTGTTTAGAAGCATAATAGTATGGCAGGTATAATCTGACTAAAACTAATTCTCGTACTACTATTCCTTTTAATAACATTTTGCTCAATTTCTACTGAATGTGGATTGTTAGCATGAGGCAATCATAGAAATTTAAAATTGCTTATAATTTATTTTATGTCATTTCCCTCTGCATTGTCTGCATTGATACAGTGAAATTGCAGGGGAGAAAGGCTTGCAATGCTTCATTAGCTAATTGTGCATGGTACAGCTCTTTAGGGGTAAACAAGTGAAGGACATTTGCTGAATGGCCAATGCTTGTCATGCATATCATGGCCTAATGATGCTCGTAATGGTACCGGCCAAGCTCCCGGAGAGTCATCTGTCAAATTAGCACATTGAATTATTTATTACCTCAATGTAAAATTGTGCAAAGCAGCTGAGACTTGTTTTTCTTTCGCTATTTTTTTTTTTCTACAAAAGCAGATGAATGAGGCCGGGGCTGTATAAATGATAATGGTAAATGTGACATCCAAAACTCAAGAATTATTATAGACCAGGGAATGAGGTGATGCCTGTTTACTGTGGTTTCTGCTTTCTTTTCATTTACGTTGTTGCTATTATTTCAATTTCAGGAAATGTGTCACCTCCGTGACTCAGATGGTGCTTCCTCACAAGGATTATTTAATTGTGGCCTATGTCAAATGTTATATTTCCTATAAGTGAGCCTGATTTGGATTCCACAATATTTCTGAGTGGTTTTGAGAGTGTGGTGCACTTTAGGTGCTTTTGTGCTGTTTTATCTTTACATTTTCAAACCAAGCACAGGTGATCAGCGCAATCGTGGCTTGGCCGAACAGTCCAGTGCTTCTTCCCACCTTCTTGTTTTCAATTATCACTGACTCCAGTAAAGCTAAAGTTGTCTATCAATTAAGAACAGGGTGGAGATAGATGGAAAACAAATTGGTGGAAGTAGGGTTGAGCGAAACGGGTCGGCCATTTTCAGAAGTCTCCGACTAATAGGAATATACTCACCCTCGGACGCGCCCTGCTTCTTTCCGGCAGCCTTCCTTCCTAAGAATCAGCGCTTGCAGGACCTTGCGGTGACGTCGCGGCTTGTGATTGGTCGTGCGAGCGGTCACATGGGCGGTCGCGCCACCAATCACAAGCCGCGACGTCACCGCAAGGTCCTGCAAGCGCTGATTCGAAGGAAGGAAGATTCCCGGTTAGTACCAGGGCACGTCCGAGGGTGAGTATAGCGATATTTTTTATTTTAATTCTTTATTTTACACTTAAATATGGATCGCAGGGCCTGAAGGAGAGATTCCTCTCCTTCAGACCCTGGGAACCATTGGAAACCCAATGCACTGCATTGGGTTTCGAGTTTCGGCCGACCCCGACCCCGACTTTTTTATAGGATCGGCTGATTTCACTCGACCCAACTTTTGAAAAAGTCGGGTTTCGTGACAAATCACAAGCCACGACGTCATCGAAAGCCCTTCACGCGCTCATTCTTCGGAACGAAAGCAAGGCGGTTGCAGCGGTGACGACCAGGGCGCGTCAGAGGGTAAGTATATCAATATTTTTTATTTTTATTCTTTATTTTACACATTAATCTTAATCCCGATACCGATTCCCGATATCACAAAAATATCGGAACTCGGTATTGGAATTCCGATACCGCAAATATCGGCCGATACCCGATACTTGCGGTAAAGGAATGCTCAACACTATTAGTCATCTATCGCTGTATGACAGCTTGTTTTCCACAGGATAACTTATAGTTTTCAAAGACACTATTTATTTTACGATATGATAAACTTTAAAAACTTTAAAAAATTTTATTCTCTCCCTTACAGACTGTCCTCCATGTTGTTCTCTCCCTCACAGACTGTCCTCCATGTTATTCTCTCCTTCACAGACTGTCCTCCATGTTATTTTCTCCCTCACAGACTGTCTTCCATGTTATTCTCTCCCTCACACACTGTCCTCCATGTTATTCTCTCCCTCACACACTGTCCTCCATGTTATTCTCTCCCTCACAGACTGTCCTTCATGTTATTCTCTCCCACACAGACTGTCCTTCATGTTATTCTCTCCCTCACAGACTGTCTTCCATGTTATTCTCTCCCTCACAGACTGTCTTCCATGTTATTCTCTCCCTCACACACTGTCCTCCATGTTATTCTCTCCCTCACACACTGTCCTCCATGTTATTCTCTCCCTCACAGACTGTCCTTCATGTTATTCTCTCCCACACAGACTGTCCTCCATGTTATTCTCTCCCTCACAGACTGTCCTCCATGTTATTCTCTCCCTCACAGACTGTCCTCCATGTTATTCTCTCCCTCACAGACTGTCTTCCATGTTATTCTCTCCCTCACAGACTGTCTTCCATGTTATTCTCTCCCTCACACACTGTCCTCCATGTTATTCTCTCCCTCACACACTGTCCTCCATGTTATTCTCTCCCTCACAGACTGTCCTTCATGTTATTCTCTCCCACACAGACTGTCCTTCATGTTATTCTCGTTCTAGTATATGTATGTAGTTTATTTATGAACGCTGATTGGTCGAGACTGGGCGCGACCAATCAGCGATGCAGGATTTTGGTTACAGACAAACAGACCCTTAGACAATTGTTTATATATATGGTACTCCCACAGTTGCCCCAACACAGTATGATGCTCTACATTCTCCCCAAAACTGTATGACATCCCCACAGTGCCCCAACACAATATGATGTTCTCAAAGTGCTCTTAACACAGTATAATATCCCAACAGTGCCTCAGCAAAGTACAATTCCCGACAGTACTTCAAACACATAGTGATACCCCCATAGTGACCTCACAACAGTTTGATTCCCCACAATAACCTCTCCTTGATGTTATGATGCCCTCATAGTTCTTCTACACACAGTATGATTCTCCTACAGTGACCTCCCCAAGTATGAGGCCTCCATGCTCCCTCACACACCTTATGAAACCACCACAGTGATCACCCAAAATTTCTCCAAACAGATAATGAGGCCCCACAGTACTCTCAATACGTACTAATTCATAAAATCATAAAAAAATACCCAACTAACCCCATAACCCCCATGTGTGGCTCCAGTCAGTGCTGTGTGTGGATTGAGGCTGTGTGCAGTAGGTCCAATCTAATAAAGTAAGTTGTGCAGCTGCGATGAGACTCAGACTCATAAAACTGAAAAATTAAGCAGAGAGCTGACAACTCTCTGTTCCACCATTGTATTCAACCATATCTGCATTCTGAGGATGACAATATCTTTTGAAATTGAGATGCCGGATGGGGGTTGGTGGAAGACAGAACTCATAGTCCCCATAGTGGCTCCATCTGGAGCTATTAGAAGTGCACCAATGTTATCTAATGTCGTGTAACCTTCCTCAGCCAGCACTCAAATGTCAGCATCTTGGGGGCCGCTGGTGTATCCATCATGATGCTGCGCGAAGCCTTGTAAATGCCAAAAGTGAACCAGGGCCTTGCCATTCGCGTGTTGGTCGATGAACTTCACAGGATCCTGGTCTATTTAACAATGTACTGACATGGACACCGATCTAGAGTCCTGAAAACTTATTTTTCTCAACTCTAATAAAGTTAGATAGATAAATAGATAATAGTAATCAGTATTAGTCAGGTATGAAATGCTGAATTATGTTCCTTGAGAGCTGTAGTAATATAATACTATGACCCTTGAAGTTTCAGAAGTTGCATTGAAATATCGTGGATAAGTACTTAATTAGACAGGAGAGGATTTTCTTCTCTAAACTGCTGTTGTTGTAACAAGTGTGAAATTAAGCAATAAGCAATATACAGAAATACTGTCCTAAATCTAATTAGACACAAGTTGCCCATCTGTTCTGCATTATGATGGGGCTTACATACTTGCTCGCTGCCTCATTACAAAAAGGCAGAGGAGCAAATTGAATTCAGTTGAACTTCCTCTTAGAGAGAGATCAAGGCTTGGAGTTTAGTCTCTCGCTGTGATCCAACAAAGCCCCATCAGGCGAAAGTAGCCTGAGAGGTGTTTCCTTAGAGGAAAGCAGCATGGCAGCTCTTTAGAATAGGCCATAAGGGAGCGTTATTACTATTGTTCTCTACAATGTGACACGAGTTGCAACAATATAAAGCTAGTTCACCATGCAAATTGTTGTTTTTTTGTCTTTATTCCCCCATGGCAGATGCCCTTTTTTATTCGCTGTCTGTTCTAGTCATGCCAATCTCAAGGCCATTGTGTGGTAAAAGAAAAATTAGTCCCATTAAA
Organism: Ranitomeya imitator; assembly: GCF_032444005.1. Classification (NCBI taxonomy): domain Eukaryota; kingdom Metazoa; phylum Chordata; class Amphibia; order Anura; family Dendrobatidae; genus Ranitomeya; species Ranitomeya imitator. The sequence goes on from NC_091282.1 coordinate 82,684,713, forward strand.
ATAAATCTATTATCTTATAATGTAGTTTACCTGTTTTATTTAAAATGTTGTATTGGAACTGTATATGCGTGTTTCTACAGGGAAGAGTTTTTAATTTGAACTTTAATTATATATTTGTTAAAGAATTGATTTTCATCTAGGGCATATCCATTGCTCTTTTTTTCCACATAGAAAAAAATAGAATATAAACTCTCATTCATAGGATTTTATCAACTAATTATTAGACTACAGTTTAGTTCTTTAGCTGGAGCAGATCCGAGAAAATCATGCAGTAAGGATAATTGAAAAAAAGAATAAACAATACTACTGTATAATAAGAAAGACATAAAAAAAATCTCCTTCATTCTAACCATAGATTACAACCTAACTCTAACTCTATCTATGCATTATGTATTAAAATGAGATGAGTCACAACATATTGAGATTTAAGTGCCAAGAATTTTCAGGATTTAGAAAAATGATAGAAAACTATTTCAGACTGCATGAGATGAGGTCACAGTCTACTAACATTGATAAATTTTCCCTTTTATCTATATTCATTTTAGACTGTTTATTCATTTTTGCGGCATTTTGGGATGGAGTTAATTATATTTTTGATATATAATTTGCAGTCATAATTGGACTCTACATTATCCTTGTCAAATATTTAGCTTGCTATCCAAGCCTGTATCTTAATGCTCAGTAACCAATAGTGGCTTCTTGCTGCCCATCTCCGGCAAACAGCATCTGAGATATTTATCTCACCAACAGTCCACATAGATACTGTACCAAAATCTTTCTATTGATAACTAGTGATATATATATATATATATATATATATATATATATTCACACTCTTTATTTACATTTTGTTATTGTTTTTAGATCATTCTCTGTTTATTTTAGTGCATATTTGGGTTTTTCAGTAAATTGCAGTATGCATATGGTGTGACTTCATAGAATCAGAGAAACATAAAATGTTAGTGTCTAAAAAGAAAGGAGGCAGCACTGACCCCAAAGATAAAAGTCTAAGGGGGTAAGATTGAAAGACCTTGGTGGTCATTCAACTGGCCCACGATGACCAATCCACTTTCCAGGAAACTATTCATTTAGGAATGCTCAGACCATATTTTGGTGGTGTACCATCTTGGGTGTCAGATCCGAGCATTCCTACATGAACAGTTTCCTGGAAAGTGGATTGGTCGTCGTGGGCCAGTTGAATGGCCACCAAGATCTCCCGATCTGACCCCCTTAAGGTACCTTCACACTGAACGATATCGCTAGCGATCCGTGACGTTGCAGCATCCTGGCTAGCGATATCATTGAGTTTGACACGCAGCAGCGATCAGGATCCTGCTGTGACATCGTTGGTCGGTGCAGAAAGTCCAGCACTTTATTTTGACGCTGGACTCCCTGCAGACATCGCTGAATCGGCGTGTGTGACGCCGATTCAGCGATGTTTTCACTGGTAACCAAGGTAAACATCGGGTTACTAAGTGCAGGGCCGCACTTAGCAACCCGATGTTTACCCTGGTTACCAGCGTAATAGTAAAAAAAAAAAAACACTACATACTTACCTTCCGCTGTCTGTCCTCCACTGTGCTTCTCTGCACTGTGAGCGCCGGCCAGCCGGAAAGCAGAGCACAGTGGTGACGTCACCGCTCTGCTTTCTGGCCGCTGTGCTTACACAGTGCAGGAAAGCACAGCGCCGGAGGACAGACAGTGGAAGGTAAGTATGAAGTGTTTTTCTTTTTTTACTTTACGCTAGTAACCAGGGTAAACATCGGGTTACTAAGCGCGGCCCTGCGCTTAGTAACCCGATGTTTACCCTGGTTAAAGGCATCATTGGTCGCTGGAGAGCTGTCTGTGTGACAGCTCTCCAGCGACCAAACAGCGATGCTGCAGTGATCGGGATCGTTGTCTGGAACGCTGCAGCATCGCTTAATGTGAAGGTACCTTTAGACTTTTATCTTTGGGGTCATCTGAAGGCAATTGTCTATGCTGTGAAGATACAAGATGTGCAGCATCTGAAACAACGGATACTGGAAGCCTGTGCTAGAATTTCTTCTACGGCGTTGCTATCAGTGTGTCAAGAGTGAGAGAAGAGGGTTGCATTGACAATCCAACACAATGGGCAGCACTTTGAACACATTTTATAACTGGTCATAAATTTGTAAAAAAAACTCATGAAACAATAAAGCTACATTAAAACCAACCACACCATTGTTTTTCTTGTGAAATTCTCAATAGGTTTGATGTTTCACATGTCCGTCTTCACATTGAAAAAAATAAAGTTGGATCCAAAATGGCTGACTTCAAAATGGCTGCCATGGTCACCACCCATCTTGAAAAGTTTTCCCCCTCCTATATACTAATGTGCCACAAACAGGAAGTTGATATCACCAACCATTCCCATTTTATTTAGGTGTATCCATATAAATGGCCCACCCTGTAGTATTACAGATGAGGCCTGACCAAGGAGGAGTAGAAGGGGATAATTACTTGACTTAGTCTAGACTCTATGCTTCTCTTAATTACTTAATACATCCTAGAACTGTGTTTGCTGCTGCATCACACCATTGACTGCTTCGCAGTCTGTGATCTATTAGTATAATAGCAAAGCCACAAAAAGAGGACAAAAAATCTTCCAAAAATTCAAGAATTAATACAGAAGAAAAGGGGCAGCAGTATTAATTAAGGGGCTGCCATATTAATTCTTGAATTTTTTGAGCATTTTTAGTCCTTTTTGTGTGGCTTTTCTATTAAGTTTAGTGTTAGGACTCACAAGTGTGAGGATCCTTGATGCGGGTTGCGAGCTTGCATATGTTAGCCAAAATATCGACCAATACCTCACATATTTAAATTTATTTTCTGCACTTTACTTTTCAGGGTTCAGCCAAGCCCAGCATTTTTGAATGCATTTAAATAGTGTTGGGCAGCCTGACTGATATAATAGTATGGGCATCACTAATAGGCTGTAAACCAGATACTGTGCATTACCTGTATGTGAACAGTGGCCTATAGAAGCCACTTTTGTGCAATCATATACTAAGCAATTACCCCCTCCATGAATTGGTAGGCTGTCAGTGGTTGTCTTATCAGTATTTTGCACCTTTGTTGCCACCATCTTTACTACATGGGTTTCCTGCATCCTGAGAGTGCGCTCGTTCAGAGACCCTGTCAGGTAAGCACTGTTGCCCCTTTTCTGCTGTATTAATCTATTAGTACACCCAAGTCTTTTTCACACGTGCTGTTGATTAGTTTTACTCCTTCCATTCTATAGATGTAACTTTCATTTTTCTTGCACAGATGTAACATCTTGCATTTTCCCCTGTTAAATACCATTCTATTAGTCGCTGCTCATTGTTCAAGTTTATATAGATCCTTCTGAATCCTTTCTCTGTCTTCTCTAGTGTTAGCTATCCCATATAGCTAAGCATAGTCTGCAAATTTGATTAGTTTACCTTCAGTTCCCTTATCTAGATCATTTATCTTGTTGGGTTCTTGTCTCAAAGCATTAGTTGTTTACTTTTCCTGAGTGTAATAATAAACAGTGACCTGCCATAACAGAGTCACAGAGGCAATTACCTTGGGCAGGAAATTCTCTGGGTGGTAAATATCAGCCCACCCATAAAGGTACCTTCACACTGAACGATATCGCTAGCGATCCGTGACGTTGCAGCGTCCTGGCTAGCGATATCGTTCAGTTGGACACGCAGCAGCGATCAGGATCCTGCTGTGCCATCGTTGGTCGGTGCAGAAAGTCCAGAACTTTATTTCGTCGCTGGACTCCCTGCAGACATCGCTGAATCAGCGTGTGTGACGCCGATTCAGCGATGTCTTCACTGGTAACCAGGGTAAACATCGGGTTATTAAGCGCAGGGCCGCGCTTAGTATCCCAATGTTTACCCTGGTTACCAGCATAAACGTAAAAAAAACAAACACTACATACTTACCTTCCGCTGTCTGTCCTCCGGCGCTGTGCTTCTCTGCACTGTGAGCGCAGGCCAGCCGGAAAGCAGAGCACAGCGGTGACGTCACCGCTGTGCTTTACGGCTGGCCGGCGCTGACAGTGCAGAGAAGCACAGCGCCGGAGGACAGACAGCGGAAGGTAAGTATGTAGTGTTTTTTTTTTTTTACGTTTCCGCTGGTAATCAGGGTAAACATCGGGTTACTAAGCGCAGCCCTGCGCTTAATAACCCGATGTTTACCCTGGTTACCAGGGGACCAGCATCGTTGGTCGCTGGAGAGCTGTCTGTGTGACAGCTCTCCAGCGACCAAACTGCGACGCTGCAGCGATCCGGATCGTTGTCTGGATCGCTGCAGCGTCGCTAAATGTGACTGTACCTTAACTCTCTGCACTGTCTGAGGGTAGGGAATCTACTTAGTGGCATGCACCTCTTCTTCCACTATGAGTGTCACAATGAGCTCTCAGTTTAGTGAGCAGACTGCTTTATTGTCTCGATTGCTAGCACCAATGCCTATGTAGAGAGCAGCAGTTGTGATGATGTTGTCATAGGCATGGACATCAATCAAGATGACATATTTTATAATAACAAAGTGCTGAATGTGAGCACATGCTTCACATTCAATACTTCATTTTCATTGAGAGCTTTGTCATCTCGGACGCTGTGTATAACACAGAGCACAGCAGCCAACAACAAAGTAACCTCGACTGCTTTGCTCTGCATTGGCAGTGCACAAAATGACAGAGGCAAAGCTTCATAATGAAGTACTAAGTCATGTGCAGAGCACAGAATATAATGTAGGAGGACAAAAGATTTCAGATGAGATAGACCAAGATCTAATCATAGCCAATTCTGAATTTTTGCAAGAGACTCAATGGAGTACAAATGGTACACAGATTAGGGAGCACAAAATGCTTGCATTGTCCTGGGCACTAGAGACCCAAGTTTCAAATTTAAGTTTTAACAATACTTTATTGCAATGCACCCTCTTTTTTCCTTAAATTTCATATTCTAAGGGGATGTGCTGTTATTTTAGAAAATAATTTCAGTATTACAATGCCAGGAAATTTTGCCCAGTTCAGATAAACTTCTTAGACTGCAGTACAGTTATAGCGATGCTATTACTAACCAATTTATTTTTTTGTTTTGAGGCACAATTGGAGCATGAGAAATGTATAAAATTTCACTGCTGGAAAAAATTGCAGTATTACAATGCCAGGAAAATTTGCCCACTTCAGATGGACTTCTTAGACTGCAGTAGAAATATAGCAATGCTATTTCTATCCAATCTTTTTTGTTTGTTCTGAGGCACAAATGGAGCACGATAAATGCCGTATAATTATTTCACTGCTGAAAAAAAATTGCAGTATTACTATTGCAGGAAACTTTGCACACCTCACTTGGATTGGTTACATTGCAGGAGCAATATAGTGATGCTATTGAGATCCAACCAAGTCTATCCGCATGCGTTTGACACACAACTGTCACAGTAAAAATGGTGCATCATATTTCACTGCTCAGAACAATTTGCATGATAAAGAGCCAAGAGACTATTATTAGCCATGAGAAGGGGTTTTGGTATGAGTTGCAAGATGGAGCATAAAGGAAGTGCAATTCACCCTACCCGGTCCTACATGATCCCTTTAACACAATCTTTTCCTACGTGCTACTAACAGCAATATTACTATTGATGTTAATTAACAATAATGCCACCACCAAATGGCTACAGCATTACAGTGACTGGCAGACAATCCCCACATGCTTATTGACAGTCTAAAAAGTGCCAAACATGTCAGGTGGGGACTCGAGCTCCAGTTCAAGCATTCAAAAAATACCTGCTGACTAATGAGCATCCCAAGCACACTGATGCTCGAGCCAATGACGAATAGGGATGAACACACTCGCTAATCACTAGTGTCCTTCTGCCCGAAGCTTCCAGCACCTGGGTAGTAGTCAGTGCATGCCACACTATGTCCTCATTATCTTCTGATGCTGTAGCAGCTTCTTCACTGGCAATGATGAGAGAGAGACTCTTCCATTTTCAAGAAGGGCATAGTTGCAGCATGCGTTGACTAAAGCACCATTTTATTAAACTGTCAAATAAATTGCACTGACCCGATAACAGTGCGCATGCGCCGGGCATAGTTGTGGCATGCAATGACTGTGACACCAAAATGAACTATAGTCTCACCCACCAGCATTCAGTATCAGTCACAGTGCCGGCGTCGGATCAGTCACCATTCGGAGTTTACAGAGTGGCCACTGTAACCGCGCCCCTGGCCCAGTTTGACACTGGCTCTACAGGCTGGCTGTCAGTCAGGGCTGAGAACACATTTACAGCAGTTGCACTGAGTACTGAAACGGCATCGCTCCCATTCAATACCGGAAGCCAAATGTTGGCAGAGAGAATTTAGTTCATTCTTTCCTGACTGCGTGCAAGCACCAGGCAGCATTATAATGCGATTAACCTGCAGATTAACTGCATATCTGCAGGTCAACAGCATTATTTCTGGTGACAGGTTCCCTTTAACATAGCACAAAAATGTACCAATAAAAATGCCACCTGGGCATAGAATGGGTTCAACAGCTAGTTGTATTCATTCATATTCTTAGCATCCCGATGTTCTTTAATTCTCTGGCTTTTCAGCTTCTGTTTAACTACAAATCCCTTGGACTTGGACTTATAACTTCACAACAGCTAGGGGCACCAGGTTGGAAACAACTATTATAGAGTATTCTCCTTATAACATGAAGAATGGCAACGATGGCAAACATTTGATGAGCAGGTGTAATGTAAAGTGTAGGGGTGTAATTTCTGCTATGAGTTAGGTGAGTGATCCACAAAGAAAAGAGTTGAATAAAAAAAATGTGGGAGTTCCTATAACCTGCAAGATATTTTCCAACCAATTTTCTAACAATTTGGTTAACCATATACTGGAATATTTGTTAGCTTGAAAAACCAGATATATATGTGAAGATGGCACTGCAAATAGTAATGTAATTAATAAGTTGAACCATTGTAGAAGAGGGAATTTTGCCCCAAAACGGATTTTGTTTAGTATTATTCACATAGTATTTAGTTCAGGATTTGGGGGGTATTTTTCTTGATTTTGCTGTTGTGCAGAAATATAAGGAAAACCTTATTTCCCATTGACACAATGCATTTTGAAGGATGGGAAACCCTACACCGGCATAACCTGAAGCTTGGTGCCACTGTTCTGTCAGTGTGATAATGTAGACTCTAGTCATGACAGCTTTGGTTGCTCTCTCTGGAGTTAGCATTCCCATGGTGAAACCTCAGTGCCGTAGCAAAAGCAACAGACACCAACTCTCAAATGACATCCAGCTTCATGGAGAGATCCTTCAGGAAGAACTACACTGGTTCCATGTGTCTTAATAAATAAAGGTCAAATAACAGAACATTAGATGTTGACTTCCTAATAGAAGACATATACATTATGAAATACAGGTGCTTCTCATAAAATTAGAATATCATCATAAAGTTAATTTATATTAGTTCTTCAATACAAAACATGAAACTCATATATTATACAAAGTCATTAAAAACAGAGTGATCAATTTCAAGTGTTTATTTCTGTTAATATTGATGATTATGGCTTACCGCCAATGAAAACCCAAACATCATTATCTCAGTAAATTAGAATACTTTGTAACACCAGCCTGAAAATTGATTTTAAAATCCGAAATGTTGGTCCACTTAAATGTACATTCAGTAAATGCTCTCAATACGTTGTTGGGGCTCCTTTTGCATCAATTACTGCATAAATGCGGCGTGGCATGGAGGCGATCAGCCTGCGGCACTGCTGAGGGGTTATGGAAGCCCAGGTTGCTTTGATAGCAGCCTTCAGCTCATCTGCATTGTTGTGTCTGATGTCTCTCATCTTCCTCTTGACAACACTCCATAGATTCTCTATGTGGCAAAGGTCAGGTGAGTTTGCTGGCCAATCAAGAACAATGATGCTGTTGTTTTTAAACCAGGTATTGGTACTTTTGGCAAAAAGCTTGTCGGCAGAGGGAAGCATGAAGTGCTCTAAAATTTCCTTGTAGACGACTGCGCTGACTTTGGCCATGATAAAACACCATGGACCTACACCAGCAGATGACATAGCTCCCAAACCATCATAAATAGTAAGAAACTAAAAAATGATAGTGTTGGTCCCTTTAAAAATAGTCTGGGTGAAATGGTGGATGAGGATGTGGAAAAAGCCAATATGCTAAATGACTTTTTTTCATCAGTATTTACACCTGAAAATCCCATGGCAGACAAAATGACTAGTAATAATAATAATAATAATAATTTTATTTATATAGCGCCAACATATTCCGCAGCGCTTTACAAATTATAGAGGGGACTTGTACAGACAATAAACATTACATCATAACAGAAATACAGTTCAAAACAGATACCAGGAGGAGTGAGGGCCCTGCTCGCAAGCTTACAAACTATGGGGAAAAGGGGAGACACGAGAGGTGGATGGTAACAATTGCTTTAGTTATTCGGACCAGCTATAGTGTAAGGCTCAGGTGTTCATGTAAAGCTGCATGAACCAGTTACCTGCCTAAGTATGTAGCAGTACAGACACAGAGGGCTAATACTGCATAAAGTGTATGAGAACATGATGCGAGGAACCTTTTTTTTTTTTTTTTTTTTTTTTATTATAAATAGGCCACACAGGGATCGTTAGGTTAATGCATTGAGGCGGTAGGCCAGTCTGAACAAATGAGTTTTTAGGGCACGCTTAAAACTGTGGGGATTGGGGATTAATCGTATTAACCTAGGTAGTGCATTCCAAAGAATCGGCGCAGCACGTGTAAAGTCTTGGAGACGGGAGTGGGAGGTTCTGATTATTGAGGATGCTAACCTGAGGTCATTAGCGGAGCGGAGGGCACGGGTAGGGTGGTAGACTGATACCAGGGAGGAGATGTAGGGTGGTGCTGAGCCATGGAGTGCTTTGTGGATGAGGGTAGTAGTTTTGTACTGGATTCTGGAGTGGATGGGTAGCCAGTGTAATGACTGGCACAGGGTAGAGGCATTGGTGTAACGGTTGGTGAGGAATATGATCCTGGCTGCAGCATTCAGGACAGATTGGAGCGGGGAGAGTTTTGCAAGAGGGAGACCGATTAGTAGAGAGTAGAGTTGAGCGACCTTGACCTTTTTAGAGTCGAGCCGGGTTTTGCGAAACCCGACTATGTCCAAAGTCGGGTCGAGTGAAATCGGCCGATTATGACGTAAAGTCGGGATCGACCGAAACACGAAACCCAATGCAAGTCAATGGGGCAGCATAGTCGGCAGTGAGTGGGGGCCAGGAAAACACCTAGAGTGGCCATTTTAATGTCAAAACCATCCATTCTTCTTAATGAAGCTTGTCAAGCGTAATTTACCTTATAATAATTGGAAGGCATTTGAAATTGGGGGTCATTTGGCTAAAGTTGTGGGGGGTAGGGCTGGTTCAAGTAATTAGTGGGCCCAGGAAATCTGGACCACGTCACGGCAGTGGAGCAGGGAGAGGTAAGTATTTCAACTTTGCAAGTGCTGTGAACCTGAGCAAGCAGGGGGGGCCCACTCGTTGGCATTGGCACTGGCACAGGGCCCCTCAAAGTACAGCGGTGTGTTTGCACGGCGGGGGCGCCTCCCACCGGCAGCAACACTTTTGCGTACTATGAGAGGCCCTGTGCCAGTGACGTCGCCAACTAGTATTCCTCCCCCCACCTGATGAAGGAACCTGCACTTTCATCTGCACCTTCCTCTTTGTCCCCGTGTAAGGTGGTATGGTATGCGGGAAGAGCAACCTGACTTTCAGCAGGGTCACAATGTTGTTGTGTAGCGTGCACGGGGAATGTTGCGTTATGGGTCAATGTACCAGCAGACTCATCTATCACTGGCTGGGCAATGGGCACGATGAAGTGGAAACACAGATATAGGCCCAAAGAAGAAAGTGGGCTAAATGCAGTTCAAAATTGGTAACACAGGAATAACCAGGGGGCATTGCAGTGGAGGACAGCTGGAATGAGAGGCTGACACAGAGAGTAGGGCCAAATCAGTAAGTAGTCGAAATGCAGTTCAAAATTGGCAACCGTAGTAAACAGGCGGCACAGCTTTGTTCAGTGGAGGAGAACAGCAAGGAGTGGCAGACACCGATAGTAGGCCCCAAACCAACTAGTACGCCAAATGCAGTTGTTCCATTTAACCACAATTTAATGAGAGCCTGAAGATAGAAGCTCAGGAAAGGCAACCTGGGGAACACCTTGGAGTGTAACACACCATCTCTCTCCACCCCATACCCATTTTGTATGGCCTAATGCAGTGTACTTTTCTACAACTACTAAACGAGAGTCGGAAGACCGAAGCAATGGCAAGGAAACCTGGGGAACACCTTAGAGTGTAACACACCCTCTCTCTACACCCCATACCCAATTTGAAGGCCTAATGCAGTGTAGTTTCCAAGAACTACTAAACGAGAGCCGGAAGATCGAAGCTCAGGAAAGGCAACCTGGGGAACACCTTGGAGTGTAACACACCCTCTCGCTACACCCCATACCCAATTTGAAGGCCTAATGCAGCGTAGTTTCCAACAACTACTAAACGAGAGCCGGAAGATCGAAGCTCAGGAAAGGCAACCTGGGGAACACCTTGGAGTGTAACAAACCCTCTCTCTACACCCCATACCCAATTTGTAGGCCTAATGCAGCGTAGTTTCCGACAACTACTAAACGAGAGCATGAAGATCGAAGCTCAGGAAAGGCAACCTGGGGAACACCTTGGAGTGTAACACACCCTCTCTCTACACCCCATACCCAATTTGTAGGCCTAATGCAGCGTAGTTTCCGACAACTACTAAACGAGAGCCGGAATATCGAAGCTCAGGAAAGGCAACCTGGGGAACACCTTGGAGTGTAACACACCCTCTCTCTACGCCCCATACCCAATTTGTAGGCCTAATGCAGCGTAGTTTCCGACAACTACTAAACGAGAGCCGGAATATCGAAGCTCAGGAAAGGCAACCTGGGGAACACCTTGGAGTGTAACACACCCTCTCTCTACACCCCATACCCAATTTGAAGGCCTAATGCAGTGTAGTTTCCAAGAACTACTAAACGAGAGCCGGAAGATCGAAGCTCAGGAAAGGCAACCTGGGGAACACCTTGGAGTGTAACACACCCTCTCGCTACACCCCATACCCAATTTGAAGGCCTAATGCAGCGTAGTTTCCAACAACTACTAAACGAGAGCCGGAAGATCGAAGCTCAGGAAAGGCAACCTGGGGAACACCTTGGAGTGGAACACACCATCTCTCTACACCCCATACCCAATTTGAAGGCCTAATGCAGAGTAGTTTCCAAGAACTACTAAACGAGAGCCGGAAGATCGAAGCTCAGGAAAGGCAACCTGGGGAACACCTTGGAGTGTAACACAACGTCTCTCTACACGACGGAAGGGCTGATTCTTAGGAAGGAAGGCTGTTGGAAATAAGCATTGCGCGTCCGAGGGTGATTATATTCTTATTAGGTATATACTCACCCTCGGACGCGCCCTGCTTCTTTATTTGGAATGAATGTTTATTTGCAATGTGGTGTTGACTTTCTCTATTATTTTGGTAATTAATGATTTTATTATTTTCATTATTTTGCATCTTCTCGGCAATAATATAAAGAAGACGCGACAGGACAACACTCGGTGGATGCCATATGTGTGTTTTCAATTTAAAAAAACTTTCAGTTAACTACTTGCAGGAGAAAGTAATTGTAGCTGGTGGCCATTTTTAGTACTGTACCAGATTAGAGTTGTGTGTTTGTTTTTAATGTTAAAATGTCTGCATTTGATATCTCACCAGTATTTTCTTTTTTATAAGCAAAATACTTATTTTTATATTTTCTGATGTTGGTTCCAGGGGTACACGGCCAGCAGTGCCCTGGTCAGTGTAGTAGTAGTTGAAAGAATGGACCGCAGACAGGCATCGAAGGCCTAAAATAATAACACATGGCTGTAGGCAATTTTAAATTGGTTCCAGGGGTACACGGACAGCAGTGGTGTGGTCAGTGGAGGCCTAGTGGAAGGAGTGACCGCAGACAGGCATCGAAGGCCTAAAATAATAACACATGGCTGTAGGCAATTTTAAATTGGTTCCAGGGGTACACGGGCAGCAGTGACCTGGTCAGTGTAGTAGTAGTTGAAAGAATGGACCGCAGACAGGCATCGAAGGCCTAAAATAAAAAAATTGGGCTGGCTGTAGGCAATTTTAAATTGGTTCCAGGGGTACACGGGCAGCAGTGGTGTGGTCAGTGGAGGCCTAGTGGAAGGAGTGACCGCAGACAGGCATCGAAGGCCTAAAATAATAACACATGGCTGTAGGCAATTTTAAATTGGTTCCAGGGGTACACGGGCAGCAGTGACCTGGTCAGTGTAGTAGTAGTTGAAAAAATGGACCGCAGACAGGCATCGAATGCCTAAAATAATAACACATGGCTGTAGGCAATTTTAAATTGGTTACAGGGGTACACGGACAGCAGTGACCTGGTCAGTGTAGTAGTAGTTGAAAGAATGGACCGCAGACAGGCATCGAAGGCCTAAAATAAAAAAATTGGGCTGGCTGTAGGCAATTTTAAATTGGTTCCAGGGGTACACGGACAGCAGTGGTGTGGTCAGTGGAGGCCTAGTGGAAGGAGTGACCGCAGACAGGCATCGAAGGCCTAAAATAATAACACATGGCTGTAGGCAATTTTAAATTGGTTCCAGGGGTACACGGGCAGCAGTGGTGTGGTCAGTGGAGGCCTAGTGGAAGGAGTGACCGCAGACAGGCATCGAAGGCCTAAAATAATAACACATGGCTGTAGGCAATTTTAAATTGGTTCCAGGGGTACACGGGCAGCAGTGACCTGGTCAGTGTAGTAGTAGTTGAAAGAATGGACCGCAGACAGGCATCGAAGGCCTAAAATAAAAAAATTGGGCTGGCTGTAGGCAATTTTAAATTGGTTCCAGGGGTACACGGGCAGCAGTGGTGTGGTCAGTGGAGGCCTAGTGGAAGGAGTGACCGCAGACAGGCATCGAAGGCCTAAAATAATAACACATGGCTGTAGGCAATTTTAAATTGGTTCCAGGGGTACACGGGCAGCAGTGACCTGGTCAGTGTAGTAGTAGTTGAAAGAATGGACCGCAGACAGGCATCGAAGGCCTAAAATAAAAAAATTGGGCTGGCTGTAGGCAATTTTAAATTGGTTCCAGGGGTACACGGGCAGCAGTGGTGTGGTCAGTGGAGGCCTAGTGGAAGGAGTGACCGCAGACAGGCATCGAAGGCCTAAAATAATAACACATGGCTGTAGGCAATTTTAAATTGGTTCCAGGGGTACACGGGCAGCAGTGACCTGGTCAGTGTAGTAGTAGTTGAAAAAATGGACCGCAGACAGGCATCGAATGCCTAAAATAATAACACATGGCTGTAGGCAATTTTAAATTGGTTACAGGGGTACACGGACAGCAGTGACCTGGTCAGTGTAGTAGTAGTTGAAAGAATGGACCGCAGACAGGCATCGAAGGCCTAAAATAAAAAAATTGGGCTGGCTGTAGGCAATTTTAAATTGGTTCCAGGGGTACACGGACAGCAGTGGTGTGGTCAGTGGAGGCCTAGTGGAAGGAGTGACCGCAGACAGGCATCGAAGGCCTAAAATAATAACACATGGCTGTAGGCAATTTTAAATTGGTTCCAGGGGTACACGGACAGCAGTGACCTGGTCAGTGTAGTAGTAGTTGAAAGAATGGACCGCAGACAGGCATCGAAGGCCTAAAATAAAAAAATTGGGCTGGCTGTAGGCAATTTTAAATTGGTTCCAGGGGTACACGGGCAGCAGTGACCTGGTCAGTGTAGTAGTAGTTGAAAGAATGGACCGCAGACAGGCTTAGAAGGCCTAACATAACAAACTTGGGCTGGCTGTAGGCACTTTTAAATTGGTTCCAGGGGTACACGGGCAGCAGTGGTCTGGTCAGTGGAAGTCTAGTGGAAGGAGTGACCGCAGACAGGCTTCCAAGGCCTAACATAACAAACTTGGGCTGGCTGTAGGCACTTTTAAATTGGTTCCAGGGGTACACGGGCAGCAGTGGTCTGGTCAGTGGAAGTCTAGTGGAAGGAGTGACCGCAGACAGGCTTCCAAGGCCTAACATAACAAACTTGGGCTGGCTGTAGGCACTTTTAAATTGGTTCCAGGGGTACACGGGCAGCAGTGGTCTGGTCAGTGGAAGTCTAGTGGAAGGAGTGACCGCAGACAGGCTTCCAAGGCCTAACATAACAAACTTGGGCTGGCTGTAGGCACTTTTAAATTGGTTCCAGGGGTACACGGGCAGCAGTGGTCTGGTCAGTGGAAGTCTAGTGGAAGGAGTGACCGCAGACAGGCTTCCAAGGCCTAACATAACAAACTTGGGCTGGCTGTAGGCACTTTTAAATTGGTTCCAGGGGTACACGGGCAGCAGTGGTCTGGTCAGTGGAAGTCTAGTGGAAGGAGTGACCGCAGACAGGCTTCCAAGGCCTAACATAACAAACTTGGGCTGGCTGTAGGCACTTTTAAATTGGTTCCAGGGGTACACGGGCAGCAGTGGTCTGGTCAGTGGAAGTCTAGTGGAAGGAGTGACCGCAGACAGGCTTCCAAGGCCTAACATAACAAACTTGGGCTGGCTGTAGGCACTTTTAAATTGGTTCCAGGGGTACACGGGCAGCAGTGGTCTGGTCAGTGGAAGTCTAGTGGAAGGAGTGACCGCAGACAGGCTTCCAAGGCCTAACATAACAAACTTGGGCTGGCTGTAGGCACTTTTAAATTGGTTCCAGGGGTACACGGGCAGCAGTGGTCTGGTCAGTGGAAGTCTAGTGGAAGGAGTGACCGCAGACAGGCTTCCAAGGCCTAACATAACAAACTTGGGCTGGCTGTAGGCACTTTTAAATTGGTTCCAGGGGTACACGGGCAGCAGTGGTCTGGTCAGTGGAAGTCTAGTGGAAGGAGTGACCGCAGACAGGCTTCGAAGGCCTAACATAACAAAATTGGGCTGGCTGTAGGCACTTTAAATTGGTTCCAGGGGTACATGGGCAGCAGTGTATGGTCAGTGGAAGTCTAGTGGAAGGAGTGACGGCAGACAGTCTTCGAAGGCCTAACATAACAAAATTGGGCTGACTGTAGGCACTTTTAAATTGGTTCCAGGGTAACACGGCCAGCAGTGGCCTGGTCAGTGTAGTAGTTGTAGAAAGAAGGGACCGCAGACAGGCTTCGAAGGCCTAACATAACAAAAATGTCAAAACAATGGTATTGTCAGTGCCAGGCATTGAAGGATGTCAGCGGCTAGACTACACATTGGTGAAGCTGTGAGAGATAATTTTGCTAGTGGTAGAGCACTGTTTGAGCTGGGGGGGGGAACTGTCTTGTGGCCGGCGGTACAGGCACAGGGCCCCTCATATTACAACGGTGTGTCTGACGTTGGGTGCGCACCACCACCGCCAGAGACACTTTATTGTACTATGAGGGACCCAGTGGCAGTGCCGTCGACCAAAAGCGGCCACACCCACCTCTTCAGACAAACAGCACTCTCAAGGGTCCAAGCGCAAAGTGGCGATAGCACGGCCCCGTGTGGGGAGTTTGGCCATTTCGTGAGGTGGAAACATGTCGTATGCTGGACAATCAGGTGAAGAAAATTACGAGATTGGAAAAGTCATTCAGAATAGTCCACAGGCAAGACCTTTTCATAGGAAAGCTAGGTGTCAGCCGGGCAGGGTGGGGCAAAAGATTTTGAAATCCAGTTGTGGTTCATTTTAATGAAGGTTAGATCATCTACATTTTGGGTAGCCAGACGAGTCCTTTTTTCTGTTAGTATTGAACCTGCAGCACTGAATACTCTTTCTGATAGGACACTAGCTGCCGGGCAAGCAAGCTCCTGCAATGCATATTCTGCCAATTCTGGCCAGGTGTCTAATTTGGATGCCCAGTAATCAAATGGGAATGACGGTTGAGGGAGAACGTCGATAAGGGATGAAAAATAGTTTGTAACCATACTGGACAAATGTTGTCTCCTGTCACTTTGAATTGATGCTGCAGTACCTGTCCTGTCTGCGGTCATAGAAAAATCACTCCACAACCTGGTCAGAAAACCCCTCTGTCCAACGCCACTTCTGATTTCTGCCCCTCTAACACCTCTGGTCTGCTGGCCCCTGGAGCTCGTGTGAGAACGATCACGGGCGCTGTGTGCAGGGAATGCCAGAAGCAAACGGTCAACAAGAGTTGATTGTTTTGTTGCTAATATTAGTTCCAAGTTCTCATGTGGCATAATATTTTGCAATTTGCCTTTATAGCGAGGATCAAGGAGGCAGGCCAACCAGTAATCGTCATCGTTCATCATTTTTGTAATGCGTGTGTCCCTTTTGAGGATACGCAAGGCATAATCCGCCATGTGGGCCAAAGTTCCCGTTGTCAAATCTGCGGTTGTGCTTGGTTGAGGGGCAGTTGCAGGCAAATCTACGTCACTTGTGTCCCTCAAAAAACCAGAACCCGGCCTTGCCACGCCACCAATTTCCCGTGCCCCCGGGAAAGCTTCCTCATTAAAAATATACTCATCCCCATCATCCTCCTCATCCTCCACCTCCTCTTCGCCCGGTACCTCGTCATGTACACTGCCCTGACCAGACAATCGCTGACTGTCATCAAGGCTTTCCTCTTCCTCTGGTGCAGACGCCTGATCCTTTATGTGCGTCAAACTTTGCATCAGCAGACGCATTAGGGGGATGCTCATGCTTATTATGGCGTTGTCTGCACTAACCAGCCGTGTGCATTCCTCAAAACACTGAAGGACTTGACACATGTCTTGAATCTTCGACCACTGCACACCTGACAACTCCATGTCTGCCATCCTACTGCCTGCCCGTGTATGTGTATCCTCCCACAAAAACATAACAGCCCGCCTCTGTTCGCACAGTCTCTGAAGCATGTGCAGTGTTGAGTTCCACCTTGTTGCAACGTCTATGATTAGGCGATGCTGGGGAAGGTTCAAAGAACGCTGATAGGTCTGCATACGGCTGGAGTGTACAGGCGAACGGCGGATATGTGCGCAAAGTCCACGCACTTTGAGGAGCAGGTCGGATAACCCCGGATAACTTTTCAGGAAGCACTGCACCACCAGGTTTAAGGTGTGAGCCAGGCAAGGAATGTGTTTCAGTTGGGAAAGGGAGATGGCAGCCATGAAATTCCTTCCGTTATCACTCACTACCTTGCCTGCCTCAAGATCTACAGTGCCCAGCCACGACTGCGTTTCTTGCTGCAAGAACTCGGACAGAACTTCCGCGGTGTGTCTATTGTCGCCCAAACACTTCATAGCCAATACAGCCTGCTGACGTATGCCAGTAGCTGCCCCATAATGGGAGACCTGGTGTGCAACAGTGGCAGGTGCGGATGGAGTGTTTGTGCGACTGCGGTCTGTGGACGAGCTCTTGCTTCTGCAGGAGGACGAGGAGGAGGAGGAGGAGGGGGTGCGAACGGCTACAGACAACTGTTTACTAGACCGTGGGCTAGGCAGAACTGTCCCAAACTTGCTGTCCCCTGTGGACCCTGAATCCACCACATTTACCCAGTGTGCCGTGATGGACACGTAACGTCCCTGGCCATGCCTACTGGTCCATGCATCTGTTGTCAGGTGCACCTTTGTGCTCACAGATTGCCTGAGTGCATGGACGATGCGCTCTTTAACATGCTGGTGGAGGGCTGGGATGGCTTTTCTGGAAAAAAAGTGTCGACTGGGTAGCTCGTAGCGTGGTACAGCGTAGTCCATCAGGTCTTTGAAAGCTTCGCTTTCAACTAACCGGTAGGGCATCATCTCTAACGAGATTAGTCTAGCTATGTGGGCGTTCAAACCCTGTGTACGCGGATGCGAGGCTAAGTATTTCCTTTTTCTAACCATAGTCTCATGTAGGGTGAGCTGGACTGGAGAGCTGGAGATCGTGGAACTAGCGGGGGTGCCGGTGGACATGGCAGACTGAGAGACGGTGGGAGATGGTATTGTTGCCGCCGGTGCCCTAGATGCAGTGTTTCCTACTACGAAACTGGTGATTCCCTGACCCTGACTGCTTTGGCCTGGCAAAGATACCTGCACAGATACAGCAGGTGGTGCGCTAAATGGTGGTCCTACACTGCCGGAAGGGATGTTGCGTTGATGACTAGCTTCATTGGCCGAGGGTGCAACAACCTTAAGGGACGTTTGGTAGTTAGTCCAAGCTTTCAAATGCATGGTGGTTAAATGTCTATGCATGCAACTAGTATTGAGACTTTTCAGATTCTGACCTCTGCTTAAGGAAGTAGAACATTTTTGACAGATGACTTTGCGCTGATCAATTGGATGTTGTTTAAAAAAATGCCAGACTGCACTCTTTCTAGCATCGGATACCTTTTCAGGCATTGCAGACTGAGCTTTAACCGGATGGCCACGCTGTCCTCCACCAGGTTTTGGCTTTGCCACGCGTTTTGGGCAAGATACGGGCCCGGCAGATGGAACCTGTGGCGATGTTGATGCCTGCTGCGGCCCCTCCTCCTCCTCTGCTTCAGAACTGCTGCCGCCTGCACCCTGTTCCCCCAATGGCTGCCAATCGGGGTCAAGAACTGGGTCATCTAATAACTCTTCTTGTACCTCCTGCGCAACTTCGTCTGTGTCACCGTGTCGTTCGGTGGTATAGCGTTCGTGATGGGGCAACATAGTCTCATCAGGGTCTGATTCTTGATCAGCACCCTGCGAGGGCAATGTTGTGGTCTGAGTCAAAGGACCAGCATAGTAGTCTGGCTGTGGCTGTGCGTCAGTGCACTCCATGTCAGATTCAATTTGTAATGGGCATGGACTGTTAACTGCTTCACTTTCTAAGCCAGGGACGGTATGTGTAAAGAGCTCCATGGAGTAATCCGTTGTGTCGCCTGCTGCATTCTTCTCTGTTGTTGTTTTTGCTGAAGAGGACAAGGAAGTGACTTGTCCCTGACCGTGAACATCCACTAACGACGCGCTGCTTTTACTTTTACCAGTTTCACGAGATGAGGCAAAAGAGCTAGAGGCTGAGTCAGCAAGATAAGCCAAAACTTGCTCTTGCTGCTCCGGCTTTAAAAGCGGTTTTCCTAATCCCAGAAAAGGGAGCGTTCGAGGCCTTGTGTAGCCGGACGACGAACCTGGCTCCACAGCTCCAGACTTAGGTGCAATATTTTTTCCCCCACGACCACCTGATGCTCCACCACTACCACTACCCTCATTACCAGCTGACAATGAACGCCCCCGGCCACGACCTCTTCCACTAGACTTCCTCATTGTTTTAAAAACGTAACCAAACTAACGTTATTTGTTGCAGTCACACAACTTACACGGTGAGCTATAACTTCAGTATGATTTAGCTACCCCTTTACAGGTTGGTGAGACCACAGCGAAAATCAGGCCCAATGTTACACACTCTTTTTTTGGTGGCTGCAAATTAGAGAGATGCCCCACACGCAGGACTGTCACTGAAGCACAAATGTTAATATTAATGTCACACTATTATTTTTTTTTTATTTTTATTTTTTTCAGGAACACTTTAGAAACCCCCCAAAAAAAAAAAAATAGATTTTTGCAGGGAGAATTTAGAAAACAAATGTAACAAACTATATGCTTTCTATGGGCCACTGAGTGAGAGATGACGCACACAGGAATCAGGAGTGGCACACAAGCCCAGAGGCCAATATTTTTCTACCAATGATTGATGGAGTTATTTTCTCTGGTAGATTTTGGAACCCAAATCAAGGAAAAAAAATGTAGGCTTTCTATGGACCACAATTGGAGAGAGAGAGAGAGAGAGATGGCACACCCAGGAGTCAAGACTGGCACACAAGCAGAAAGGCCAATATTAATCTCCCACTGTTTTTTTTTTTTTTTTTTTTTTTTTTTTTTTTCAGGGAGACTTTAGAAAAAAAAATAATAAAAAAAATATGATTTTATCAGGAAGAATTTAGAAACCAAATAAAATAAAATGATTTTTTCAGGGAGAATTTATAAAACAAATAAAAACAAAAATAGGCGTTCTATGGCCCACTGACTGAGAGATGACGCACACAGGAGTCAGGAGTGGCACACAAACCCAGAGGCCAATATTTTTCTACCAATGATTGATGTAGTTATTTTCTCTGGTAGATTTTAGAACCCAAATCAAGGAAAAAAAATATAGGCTTTCTATGGACCACAATTGGAGAGAGAGAGAGAGAGAGAGAGAGAGAGAGAGAGAGAGAGAGAGAGAGAGAGAGAGAGATGGCACACCCAGGAGTCAAGACTGGCACACAAGCAGAAAGGCCAATATTAATCTCCCACTGTTTTTTTTGGTTGTTTTTTTTTTTTTTTTTTTCAGGGAGACTTTAGAAAAAAAAATAATAAAAAAAATATGATTTTATCAGGAAGAATTTAGAAACCAAATAAAATAAAATGATTTTTTCAGGGAGAATTTATAAAACAAATAAAACCAAAAATAGGCGTTCTATGGCCCACTGACTGAGAGATGACGCACCCAGGAGTCAAGACTGGCACACAAGCAGAAAGGCCAATATTAATCTCCCACTGTTTTTTTTGTTTGGTTTTTTTTTTTTTTTTTCAGGGAGACTTTAGAAAAAAAAATAATAAAAAAAATATGATTTTATCAGGAAGAATTTAGAAACCAAATAAAATAAAATGATTTTTTCAGGGAGAATTTATAAAACAAATAAAAACAAAAATAGGCGTTCTATGGCCCACTGACTGAGAGATGACGCACACAGGAGTCAGGAGTGGCACACAAACCCAGAGGCCAATATTTTTCTACCAATGATTGATGTAGTTATTTTCTCTGGTAGATTTTAGAACCCAAATCAAGGAAAAAAAATATAGGCTTTCTATGGACCACAATTGGAGAGAGAGAGAGAGAGAGAGAGAGAGAGAGAGAGAGAGAGAGAGAGAGAGAGAGAGATGGCACACCCAGGAGTCAAGACTGGCACACAAGCAGAAAGGCCAATATTAATCTCCCACTGTTTTTTTTGGTTGTTTTTTTTTTTTTTTTTTTCAGGGAGACTTTAGAAAAAAAAATAATAAAAAAAATATGATTTTATCAGGAAGAATTTAGAAACCAAATAAAATAAAATGATTTTTTCAGGGAGAATTTATAAAACAAATAAAACCAAAAATAGGCGTTCTATGGCCCACTGACTGAGAGATGACGCACCCAGGAGTCAAGACTGGCACACAAGCAGAAAGGCCAATATTAATCTCCCACTGTTTTTTTTGGTTGTTTTTTTTTTTTTTTTTTCAGGGAGACTTTAGAAAAAAAAATAATAAAAAAAATATGATTTTATCAGGAAGAATTTAGAAACCAAATAAAATAAAATGATTTTTTCAGGGAGAATTTAGAAAACAAATAAAACCAAAAATATGCGTTCTATGGCCCACTGACTGAGAGAGAGAGAGAGATGGAACGCTTAGTACTGGCACACAAGCCCAAAGGGCAATATTAATCTCCCTTTTTTTTTCCAGGGAGAATTTCTGAAACCCAAAAAAAAAATAAAATAGGCTTTCTATGGCCCACTATTTGTGAGAGAGATGGGACGCTCAGGACTGGCACAGATGGCACGCTCAGGACTGGCACAGAAGCCCAGAGGCCAATATTAATCTCCCTTTTTTTCTGGGAGAATTTATAAAACCAAAAAAATATTTAAATAGGCTTTCTATGGCCCACTATTTGTGAGAGAGATGGCACGCTCAGGACTGGCACAGATGGCACGCTCACAACTGGCACACAAGCCCAGAGGCCAATATTAATCTCCCTTTTTTCAGGGAGAATTTCTAAAACCCAAAAAAAAAATAAAATAGGCTTTCTATGGCCCACTATTTGTGAGAGAGATGGGACGCTCAGGACTGGCACAGATGGCACGCTCAGGACTGGCACAGAAGCCCAGAGGCCAATATTAATCTCCCTTTTTTTCTGGGAGAATTTATAAAACCAAAAAAATATTTAAATAGGCTTTCTATGGCCCACTATTTGTGAGAGAGATGGCACGCTCAGGACTGGCACAGATGGCACGCTCACAACTGGCACACAAGCCCAGAGGCCAATATTAATCTCCCTTTTTTCAGGGAAAATTGATAAAACAAAAAAAAAAATTAAATAGGCTTTCTATGGCCCACTATTTGTGAGAGAGATGGCACGCTCAGGGCTGGCTGGCACAGATGGCACGCTCAGGACTGGCACACAAGCCCAGAGGCCAATATTAATCTCCCTTTTTTTCTGGGAGAATTTATAAAACCAAAAAAATATTTAAATAGGCTTTCTATGGCCCACTATTTGTGAGAGAGATGGCACGCTCAGGACTGGCACAGATGGCACGCTCACAACTGGCACACAAGCCCAGAGGCCAATATTAATCTCCCTTTTTTCAGGGAAAATTGATAAAACAAAAAAAAAAATTAAATAGGCTTTCTATGGCCCACTATTTGTGAGAGAGATGGCACGCTCAGGGCTGGCTGGCACAGATGGCACGCTCAGGACTGGCACACAAGCCCAGAGGCCAATATTAATCTCCCTTTTTTTCTGGGAGAATTTATAAAACCAAAAAAATATTTAAATAGGCTTTCTATGGCCCACTATTTGTGAGAGAGATGGCACGCTCAGGACTGGCACAGATGGCACGCTCACAACTGGCACACAAGCCCAGAGGCCAATATTAATCTCCCTTTTTTCAGGGAAAATTTATAAAACAAAAAAAAAAATTAAATAGGCTTTCTATGGCCCACTATTTGTGAGAGAGATGGCACGCTCAGGGCTGGCACAGATGGCACGCTCAGGACTGGCACACAAGCCCAGAGGCCAATATTAATCTCCCTTTTTTTCAGGGAGAATTTATAAAACCAAAAAAAAAAATAAATAGGCTTTCTATGGCCCACTATTTGTGAGAGAGATGGCACACTCAGGACTGGCACACAAGCCCAAAGGCCAATATTAATCTCCCACTGTATTTTTATCAGGGAGAATTTATACACCCCACAAAAAAAAATACAGAAAAATGAAAAGGCTTTCTATGGCCCACTATGTGAGAGAGATGGCACACACAGGGATGGCACTCTAGCAGAAATGCCAAATTGACAATCTTAATCTCCCACCAAAAAAAAAAAAAAAAAAAAACAGGGAATGTCCTACAATTACTATCTCCCTGCCTGCAGTAATCTCAGCCAGGTATGGCAGGCAGCTACTATCTCCCTGCCTGCAGTAATCTCAGCCAGGTATGGCAGGCAGCAATAAGGAGTGGACTGATGCACAAATGAAATAAAAAGTGTGGACAAACAAAAAAGATAGCTGTGCAGAAAGGAAGGAACAAGAGGATTTGTGCTTTGAAAAAAGCAGTTGGTTTGCACAGCGGCGTACACACAGCAATGCAGCTATCAGGGAGCCTTCTAGGCAGCCCAATGAGCTACAGCGCTGAGGGGAAAAAAAAAAAAAAAAAAAATTCCACTGTCCCTGCACACCGAGGGTGGTGTTGGACAGTGCAAATCGCTGCAGCACAAGCGGTTTTGTGGTTAATGGACCCTGCCTAACGCTATCCCTGCTTCTGACAAAGCGGCAGCAACCTCTCCCTAAGCTCAGATCAGCAGCAGTAAGATGGCGGTCGGCGGGAACGCCTCTTTATAGCCCCTGTGACGTCGCAGACAGCAAGCCAATCACTGCAATGCCCTTCTCTAAGATGGTGGGGACCAGGACCTATGTCATCACGCTGCCCACACTCTGCGTTTACCTTCATTGGCTGAGAAATGGCGCTTTTCGCGTCATTGAAACGCGACTTTGGCGCGAAAGTCGCGTACCGCATGGCCGACCCCGCACAGGGGTCGGATCGGGTTTCATGAAACCCCGACTTAGCCAAAAGTCGGCGACTTTTGAAAATGTTCGACCCGTTTCGCTCAACCCTAGTAGAGAGTTACAATAGTCCAGACGAGAATGAATAAGTGAAACAGTCAGAGTTTTTGCAGAGTCGAAATTAAGAAAAGGGCGAATTCTAGAAATGTTTTTGAGATGCAGGTAAGAAGAGCGAGCCAGTGATAAAAATTCCCCATTAAATGTCACCTGCTTATAACCCAGCAGAAAGTACGTCGGCGTCTAAAAATAACTAAAATTGACAAATCTCCGGGCCTGGATGG
Source organism: Ranitomeya imitator (assembly GCF_032444005.1). NCBI lineage: Eukaryota > Metazoa > Chordata > Amphibia > Anura > Dendrobatidae > Ranitomeya > Ranitomeya imitator. Next base: position 82,708,851 of record NC_091282.1, read on the forward strand.
GATACATTCCCGAGTACTGCAGGAATTAAGTACAGTCATTGATAGACCATTATTTTTAATCTTTAAAGAGTCCATAATAACAGGGTCTGTGCCACAGGACTGGCGTATAGCAAATGTGGTGCCAATATTCAAAAAGGGACAAAAATTGAACTCGGTAATTATAGGCCAGTAAGCTTAACCTCTACTGTGGGTAAAATCCTGGAGGGCATTCTAAGGGATGCTATACTGGAGTATCTGAAGAGGAATAACCTCATGACCCAGTATCAGCACGGGTTTACTAGGGACCATTCATGTCAGACTTATCTGATCAGCTTCTATGAAGAGGTAAGTTCCGGACTGAACCAATGGAACCCAGTGGACGTAGTGTATATGGACTTTTCAAAAGCTTTTGATACGGTGCCACACAAAAGGTTGATACATAAAATGAGAATAATGGGGATAGGGGAAAATATGTGTAAGTGGGTTAAGAGCTGGCTCAGGGATAGGAAACAAAGGGTAGTTATTAATGGAGCACACTCGGACAGGGTCGCGATTAGCAGTGGGGTGCCACAGGGGTCAGTATTGGGCCCTCTTCTTTTTAACGTATTTATTAATGACATTGTAGGGGGCATTCAGAGCAGAATTTCAATATTTGCAGATGACACTAAACTCTGCAGGGTAATCAATACATAGGAGGACAATTTTATATTACAGGATGATTTATGTAAACTAGAAGCTTGGGCTGATAAATGGCAAATGAGCTTTAATGGGGATAAATGTAAGGTCATGCACTTGGGTAGAAGTAATAAGATGTATAATTATGTGCTTAATTCTAAAACTCTGGGCCAAACCGTCAATGAAAAAGACCTGGGTGTATGGGTGGATGACAAACTCACGTTCAGTGGCCAGTGTCAGGCAGCTGCTACAAAGGCAAATAAAATAATGGGATGCATTAAAAGAGGCTTTACATCTTTTACTAGCACTTGCGGATTACTGCAACATTTTTTCAAACTGAGTGTTTTTGGTTTTACTATTCTCTTTTGTGTCTTCAGGTTTCTTGGTGGTGTGTGAACATGATCATACAGACTTGTTCACTGTGCAAGTAGCCCATGTGTTCCTGTTTCCATAATTGTTCTCTTGTGTCTACAAGACTGGGGAGCTACCCACCACTCCTCTTGGGCTAGCTGCACAAAAGCTGTTCTACTCTGTATGCACACATGGATTTTTCCTCTCTGAACCCTGTTCACACAGGTAATATACAGATGATCAGGTTTTTAAATACATCAGATAGGGATTGCATACATTAGTTAGGACTGCTCTGATAAGGGTATACCGTGAAGTTTGGTAGAGCAGCTTAGTATACATTTTTTGCAAAAAACGTATCAACCAAATACCCTGTTTTTTTTACATCTTTTACTAGCACTTGCGGATTACTGCAACATTTTTTCAAACTGAGTGTTTTTGGTTTTACTATTCTCTTTTGTGTCTTCAGGTTTCTTGGTGGTGTGTGAACATGATCCTACAGACTTGTTCACTGTGCAAGTAGCCCATGTGTTCCTGTTTCCATAATTGTTCTCTTGTGTCTACAAGACTGGGGAGCTACCCACCACTCCTCTTGGGCTAGCTGCACAAAAGCTGTTCTACTCTGTATGCACACATGGATTTTTCCTCTCTGAACCCTGTTCACACAGGTAATATACAGATGATCAGGTTTTTAAATACATCAGATAGGGATTGCATACATTAGTTAGGACTGCTCTGATAAGGGTATACCGTGAAGTTTGGTAGAGCAGCTTAGTATACATTTTTTGCAAAAAACGTATCAACCAAATACCCTGTTTTTTTTACATCTTTTACTAGCACTTGCGGATTACTGCAACATTTTTTCAAACTGAGTGTTTTTGGTTTTACCATTCTCTTTTGTGTCTTCAGGTTTCTTGGTGGTGTGTGAACATGATCATACAGACTTGTTCACTGTGCAAGTAGCCCATGTGTTCCTGTTTCCATAATTGTTCTCTTGTGTCTACAAGACTGGGGAGCTACCCACCACTCCTCTTGGGCTAGCTGCACAAAAGCTGTTCTACTCTGTATGCACACATGGATTTTTCCTCTCTGAACCCTGTTCACACAGGTAATATACAGATGATCAGGTTTTTAAATACATCAGATAGGGATTGCATACATTAGTTAGGACTGCTCTGATAAGGGTATACCGTGAAGTTTGGTAGAGCAGCTTAGTATACATTTTTTGCAAAAAACGAATCAACCAAATACCCTGTTTTTTTTTACATCTTTTACTAGCACTTGCGGATTACTGCAACATTTTTTCAAACTGAGTGTTTTTGGTTTTACTATTCTCTTTTGTGTCTTCAGGTTTCTTGGTGGTGTGTGAACATGATCCTACAGACTTGTTCACTGTGCAAGTAGCCCATGTGTTCCTGTTTCCATAATTGTTCTCTTGTGTCTACAAGACTGGGGAGCTACCCACCACTCCTCTTGGGCTAGCTGCACAAAAGCTGTTCTACTCTGTATGCACACATGGATTTTTCCTCTCTGAACCCTGTTCACACAGGTAATATACAGATGATCAGGTTTTTAAATACATCAGATAGGGATTGCATACATTAGTTAGGACTGCTCTGATAAGGGTATACCGTGAAGTTTGGTAGAGCAGCTTAGCATACATTTTTTGCAAAAAACGTATCAACCAAATACCCTGTTTTTTTTACATCTTTTACTAGCACTTGCGGATTACTGCAACATTTTTTCAAACTGAGTGTTTTTGGTTTTACCATTCTCTTTTGTGTCTTCAGGTTTCTTGGTGGTGTGTGAACATGATCATACAGACTTGTTCACTGTGCAAGTAGCCCATGTGTTCCTGTTTCCATAATTGTTCTCTTGTGTCTACAAGACTGGGGAGCTACCCACCACTCCTCTTGGGCTAGCTGCACAAAAGCTGTTCTACTCTGTATGCACACATGGATTTTTCCTCTCTGAACCCTGTTCACACAGGTAATATACAGATGATCAGGTTTTTAAATACATCAGATAGGGATTGCATACATTAGTTAGGACTGCTCTGATAAGGGTATACCGTGAAGTTTGGTAGAGCAGCTTAGTATACATTTTTTGCAAAAAACGTATCAACCAAATACCCTGTTTTTTTTACATCTTTTACTAGCACTTGCGGATTACTGCAACATTTTTTCAAACTGAGTGTTTTTGGTTTTACTATTCTCTTTTGTGTCTTCAGGTTTCTTGGTGGTGTGTGAACATGATCCTACAGACTTGTTCACTGTGCAAGTAGCCCATGTGTTCCTGTTTCCATTAAAAGAGGCATAGATGCACATGAGGAGAACATAATTTTACCTCTATACAAGTCACTAGTTCGACCACACTTACAATACTGTGCACAGTTCTTGTCTCCGGTGCATAAGAAAGATAGCTGAACTAGAGCGGGTGCAGAGAAGAGCGACCAAGGTTATTAGAGGACTGGTGGGTCTGCAATACACCCTATTTAGTTTGGAAAAACGAAGACTAAGGGGTGATCTCATTTTAATGTATAAATATATGAGGGGACAGTACAAAGACCTTTCTGATGATCTTTTTAATCATAGACCTGAGACAGGGACAAGGGGGCATCCTCTTTGTCTGGAGGAAAGAAGGTTTAGGCATAATAACAGACGCGGGTTCTTTACAGTAAGAGCAGTGAGACTATGGAACTCTCTGCCGTATGATGTTGTAATGAGTGATTCATTACTTAAATTTAAGAGGGGACTGGATACTTTTCTTGAAAAGTATAATGTTGCAGGGTATATATGCTAGATTCCTTGATAGGGCGTTGATACAGGGAACTAGTCTGATTGCCGTATGTGGAGTCGGGAAGGAATTTTTTTCCCCAAAGTGGAGCTTACTATTTGCCACATGGTTTGTTTTGCCTTCCTCTGGATCAACATGTTAGGGCATGTTAGGTTAGGCTATGGGTTGAACTAGATGGACTTAAAGTCTTCCTTCAACCTTAATAACTATGTTACTATGTTACTATCACTGATTGTGGAAATTTCACATTAGATCTCCAGCAGCTTGGATTGTGGCCTCTCCACTCTTCCTCCAGACCCTGGTACCTTGATTTACAAATTAAATGCAAAATTTACTTTCATCTGAAAACAACACCTTGGATCAGTGAGCAACAGTCCAATTCTTTTTCTCCTTGGCCCAGGTAAGACGCTTCTGGTGCTGTGTATTGGTCATGAGTTCGCTTGACTCAAGGAATGCAACACTTGTAGCCCATGTCCTGGATACGTCTGTGTGTGGTGGCTCTTGAAGTAATGACTCCAGCAGCAGTCCACTCCATGTGAATCTCGACCAAATATTTGAATGGCCTTTTCTTAACAATCCTTTCAAGGCTCCAGTTATCTTGGTTGCTTGTGCACCCTTTTCTACAACACTTTTTCCTTCCACTCAACTTTTCATTAATATGTTTGTATGCAGCACTCTGTGAACAACTAACTTCTATAGCAATGTCCTTCTGTGGCATACCCTCCTTGTGGAGTGAGTCAATGACTGTCTTCTGGACATCTGTCAAGTCAGCAGTCTTGCCCATGATTGTGGAGCCTACTGAAACAGACCAAGTGACCTTTTTAAATGCTTAGGAAGCCTTTGCAGATTTTTTTTGTTAATTGGGTAATAGGAGTTGGAGCATATTTAATAGCGCCTCGTAACGACCTGACCTATAAAACTGTCCCACTAGTTAACCCCTTCAGTGATCACCGTAAAAAAAATGAGGCAAAAAACAACGCTTTATTATCATACCGCCGAACCATAAGTGGAATATCATGCAATCAAGAAGATCGATATAAATAAACATGGTACAGCTGAAAACGTCATCTTGTCCCGCAAAAAATGAGCAACCATACAGCATTATCAGCAAAAAATAAAAAAGTTATAGTCCTCAGAATAAAGCAATGCAAAAATAATTATTTTTTATATAAAATAGATTTTATCATATAAAAGTACCAAAACATAAAAAAAAAAAAAAATGAGGTATCACTGTAATCGTACTGACCCGAAGAATAAAACTGCTTTATCAATTTTAGCAAACGTGGAAGGGTATAAATGCCCCCCCCCCAAAAGAAATTCACAAATTGCTGGTTTTTGCTCATTCTGCCTCACAAAAATCGGAATAAATCGTGATCAAAAAACATCACGTTCCTGAAAATGGTAGCAATAAAAACGTCAACTCGTCCCGCAAAAAACAAGACCACAAATGACTCTGTCGACCAAAATTTGGAAAAATTATAGCTCTCAAAATGTCGACACGCAAAAACTATTTTTTGCAATAAAAAGTGTCTTTTAGTGTATGACAGCTGCCAATCAAAATAATCCGCTAAAGTACCCACTATAAAAGTAAATCAAACCCCCCTTTTATCACCCCTTTAATTAGGGAAAAATAATACAATAAAAAAAATGTATTTATTTCCATTTTCCCATTAGGGTTAGGGTTAGGGTTGGGGCTAAAGTTAGGGTTATGGCTGGGGCTAAAGTTAGGGTTAGGGCTACAGTTAGGGTTTGGGTTGGGGCTACAGTTAGGGTTGGGCAACAGTTAGGGTTAGGGTTGGGGGTAAATTTAGGGTTGGGGTTGGGGCTAAAGTTAAGGTTAGGGTTTAGATTACATTTACGGTTGTAGTTAGGGTTTGTGGTTAGGGTTGGGATTAGGGTTAGGGGTGTATTTGGGTTAGGGTTTCAGTTAAAATTAGGGGGTTTTCACTGTTTAGCCACATCAGGGGCTCTCCAAATGCGACATGGCGTTCGATCTCAATTCCAGCCAGTTCTGTGTTGAAAAAGTAAAACAGTGCTCCTTCCCTTCCGAGCTCTCCCGTGCACTAAAACAGGGGTTTACCCCAACATATGGGTATCAGCGTACTCAGGACAAATTGAACAACAACTTTTGGGGTCCAATTTCTCTTGTTACCCTTCGGAAAATAAAAATTTGGGGGGCTAAAAAATCTTTTTTGTGGAAAAAAATGATTTTTATTTTCACGGCTCTGCATTATTAACTGTCGTGAAACACTTGGGGGTTCAAAGTTCTCACAATACATCTAGATAAGTTCCTTGGAGGGGTCTATTTTCCAATATGGGGTGTGGGGAGATTCTACTGTTTAGGTACATCAGGGGCTCTGCAAACGCAATGTGACGCCTGGAGACCATTCCATCCAAGTCTGCATTCCAAACTGCTCTCCTTTCCTTCCAAGCTCTGCCATGCGCCCAAACAGTAGTTTTCTCCCAGCTCCCGGCTCTGCGTTATAAACTGTAGTGAAACACTTGGAGGTTCAAAGTGCTCACCACACATCTACGTAAGTTCCTTAGGGGGTCTACTTTCCAAAATGGTGTCATTTGTGGTGGGTTTCAATGTTTAGGCACATCAGGGGCTTTCCAAACACGACATGACGTCCCATCTCAATTCCAGTCAATTTTGCATTAAAAGTCAAACGGCGCTCCTTCCTTTCCAAGCTCTGCCATGCACCCAAACAGTGGTTTAATCCCACATATGTGGTATCAGCGTACTCAGGACAAATTCCCCAAAACTCTTCTGGTACAATTTCTTCTGTTACCATTGGGAAAAAAAAATTGGGGGCGAAAATATCATTTTAGTGAAAAAATATGATTTTTTTATTTTACAGCTCTACATTATGAACTTTTGTGAAGCACTTGGTGGGTCAAAGTGCTTACCACACATTTATATAAATTCCTTAGGGGGTCTACTTTCCAAAATGGTGCCACTTGTTGGGGGTTTCAATGTTTAGGCACATCAGGGGCTCTCCAAACGTGACATGGCGTCCTACCTCAATTCCAGTCAATTTTGCATTGAAAAGTCAAATGGCGCTCCTTCCCTTCTGAGCTCTGCCATGCACCCAAACAGTGGGGTATCAGCATACTCATAACAAATTGTCCAACAACTTTTGGGGTCAAATTTCTCCTGTTACCCTTGGTAAAATAAAACAATTGGGAGCTAAATTACATTTTTTTGTGAAAAAAAGTTAAATGTCCATTTTTTTTTAAACATTCCAAAAATTCCTGCAAAACACCCAAAGGGTTATTAAACTTCTTGAATGTGGTTTTGAGCACCTGGAGGGGTGCAGTTTTTAGAATGGTGTCACACTTGGGTATTTTCTATCATATAGACCCCTCAAAGTGACTTCAAATGTGATGTAGTCCCTAGAAAAAAAAATGGTGTTGTAAAAATGAAAAATTGCTGGTCAACTTTTAACCCTTATAACTCCCTAACAAAAAAAATTGGTTTCCAAAATTATGCAGATGTAAAGTAGACATGTGGGAAATGTTACATATTAAGTAATATAACTCTGTGATTTTAGGGCATAAAAATTTAAAGTTGGAAAATTGCAAAATTGTCAAAATTCCCGCCAAATTTCCATTTTTTCACAAATAATTGCAGGTAATATTAAAGAAATTATACCACTACCATGAAGTACATTATGTCAGGAGAAAACAATGTCAAAATTACTGGGATTCGTTGAAGCGTTCCACACTTATAATCTCATAAAGGGACAGTGGTCAAAATTGTAAAAATTGGCCCGGTCATTAACGTGCAAACCACCCTTGGGGGTAAAGGGGTTAAAAATTGTTACGCCTAATTTAGTGGTGCAGACAGGAGGCCCAATTAGCTACTCCAAATAATTTGTGCTAGAACTGTGGTATCAGACTCTGATACCTCATGCATGGCTCATGGCTGACTGCTCCTGTGGCATTATAACAGGTTCTACTGTGGGTCAATTGATCAGTCAACTACTTGTGTTACTATTTTTACTTTTTTATCAATAGAAGTCTAAAAAACTGATGTCTGTGTCATCTTTGTGTGGCTGGGATTTAAAAAAAAAATACAAAATTGGAGTTGTTGCATGAGGTGTGAAGTCTCCCAGCTAAGAAGGCTTAAGGCCCCTTCACATTAAGCGACGCTGCAGCGATACCGACAATGATCCGGATCGCTGCAGCGTCGCTGTTTGGTCGCTGGAGAGCTGTCACACAGATCGCTCTCCAGCGACCAACGATGCCGGTAACCAGGGTAAACATCGGGTAACTAAGCGCAGGGCCGCGCTTAGTAACCCGATGTTTACCCTGGTTACCATCCTAAAAGTAAAAAAAAACAAACAGTACATACTTACCTACAGCCGTCTGTCCTCCAGCGCTGTGCTCTGCACTCCTCCTGTACTGTCTGTGAGCACAGCGGCCGGAAAGCAGAGCGGTGACGTCACCGCTCTGCTTTCCGGCTGACCGACGCTCACAGCCAGTACAGGAGGAGAGCAGAGCACAGCGCTGGGGGACAGACGGCTGTAGGTAAGTATGTACTGTTTGTTTTTTTTTACTTTTAGGATGGTAACCACGGTAAACATCGGGTTACTAAGCGCGGCCCTGCGCTTAGTTACCCGATGTTTACCCTGGTTACCAGTGAAGACATCACTGGATCGGTGTCACACACGCCGATCCAGCGATGTCTCCAGGGAGTCCAGCGACCAAATAAAGTTCTGGACTTTATTCAGCGACCAACGATCTCCCAGCAGGGGCCTGATCGTTGGTCGCTGTCACACATAACGATTTCATTAACGATATCGTTGCTACGTCACAAAAAGCAACGATATCGTTAACAATATCGTTATGTGTGAAGGTACCTTTACACTGCTGCCTTAACCACCAGGTCCTAATTAAAACATCAATTCCAAGCTGTAAATGCTGGGACAGAGTCTGATACCTCATGCATGACCAATGGCTGACAGCTGCTGTGCCATTTGCAAATTTCCACTGTGGGTCAATTGATGCCACTTTTCTGGTGTCTGCCCATAATTTTAGCTGCTGGGGAAGCTTTTTGTCACCCCTTAAGGTGATGTCTATACGATATCTCTTTTAAATAAAAATAAAATTTGCTGGTACAAGTGTAGAAATTTTGTCCCTCCACAGCCGCAGTGGCATCCCTGCCTTGTGCCAGCACGTGTCCAGGAACATCACCTGTACCCTTACAAACGCACTTCCTGGTATTGTCCACTTAGTGACCAACACATTGACAAGTGCTTGTGGCCAAAGACTCTACATTTCCCTGATGGCACACTGTGTGAACATTGTGGAAGCTGAGGCTGATTCCCATCCTGGTACAGCACATGTTCTACTGATGCCAAGGATTGCTGCTTCTACTTCTATCAGTTTCCTTCACCTCCTTCATCAGTTCCTATAGCCCTTCCTGCTCCTTCTCATCCTTCAAATCACAGAACACGTCATTCACATCAGCTGGAAGCTGTGCAGCACTGCATCAGCGAAGTGGCAGCAGGCTCTGCTGAAGCTAATTTACCTAGAAGACAAACTGAACACCACAGCAGAGTTACTTAAAGGAATAATAGACCAGACAAATCTGCATTTTTTCCCACTGGGTGTTACCTGGTGGCGGATGTGAAGCTTGGCATGTTCACTCATGTAACAAGCTTGGCACATGTGCTTAACTTAGTAGTTTAGCGGTTTCTGAAAACCTACTCAGATTTCACAGAGATTTTGATCAAGGTACTCTGCATCAGCACCCATTTCTGCAAGTCACCTACAGCTGCCATTGCGGCAGCACTACTGCAGTAGCGCATGCAAGTGCCAGCTCACTATCTGGTGTGCGACATGCTCACATGCTGGAACTTCACACTGCACGTGCTGACAAGGCTTTGTGACCAGCAGAGGCCAGTTGTCTAATACCAGCTCCAACATGCCTGTCAGAATTCTGGTCAGCCTCTGCACATAACAACTGAAGAATGAGCTTGGATCTCTGACATTTGTGCAGTTCTCAAAGGCTTTGAGAACTCCATAAAGAGGATCAGTGGTGAAGACACCATAATCAGAACACCAATCCTGCTTCTGTGCCTATTTATACAGTCTCTGCTCACAATTAAACATGAAGCTCTGCATGTGGACCAGGTGGAGACAGAGGAAGTCATGAGAGATGGAGATACTGGCAAGCCTCATCTCATCTGCTCACCACAGATTGGGTAACAATGAGGAGGTGGAGGCTGAAGAGGAGGAAGGGAAACAGGAGCTGGCGCAAAAGAGGCTAGTACCCACACAAACTTCATCACGTCTCTTCTCCGTGGATGGACTAAGGATGGGAATGAGAAGGAAGAGATGGAAGAGGAGAGCAGTCATCATGGTGGAGACAGGGAAGTGTTGCCTGTATAGACCTTGGCACATGTGGCAGACTTTATGTACCACTTCCTTTCCTGTGACCCTCGCGTTACATTAATCTTAACAAAAAAAAAATGCTGGCTGTTCTCCCAGCTATAACCATGGTACAATGAGAACATTGTATCTCTATTTCCTGAGGTGGAAAAATCTTCTAAAACGGTGCTGTACCAGAACGTCATTGTGGAAAATATGTTGAAAAACTTCTCAACAGACAAAGGTAGCAGCAGGAGGCAAGCTTCCTTGCCCAACCAAGGAGGAGAGGCAAGATAGTCACATGCCAGGTACAGCAGAGTCAGGGGCACACTGTCAAATGCCTGGGTCTATTTCAGGATACTCTCCCAGTGTCCAGGCCCTGATGACTGGGTATTTTTAAAAAGGAGGGAAAAGTTTTTAAAGATGGTCAGCCAATACCTATCTGACCAAACCAGCATACTCACTGATTCTTCTGCAAACTTCCGCTACTGGGTTTCAAAGCTGGACATCTGGCATGACCTGCCCCTCTATGTCTTAGAGGTATTGTGCTGCCTTGCCGCTTCCATCTTGTCTGAGCAGATTTTTGGTGCCACATTGGGGTCATAACAGACAGACACTTTCTCCTGTCAACAGAAAGTGCTGACAGGCTCACTCTGATAACAATGAATCAAGCCTGGATTAGACCCTATTTTTCCATACTACCAGATGACAGCAGCACATAAAGTGTTTTTAATGTTCAACTTTTGAATGAGGCCCTTCAGTTGTTGTTTTCAAGGGTCTATGGATGGCTGGATTACCCTACCTATATCTATAATAATAATAATAGTTTTTAACTGGCTTTCACTTTGTGCAAAGCCTTTATAAGAGTAGAAATGTCACAACTACTCTCTTAATTTTTCTATGAGGCACTCCAGTTAATTCCTTCAAGGGAGTATAAATGACCCTGCTTGTAATTAATGGCAGGCTTTGCACCGTGTGCAGATCTTTTATGATTGTAGGAGTAACACAACTACACCTTGTTCACAATATTTGAATGAGGCACTACAGTTGGTGCCTTCAAAAGTGTATGAATCACCCTGCTTGTAAAGTCTGGCAGGACTTGCACTTAGTGCATAGCATTTATGAATCTAGGAGTACCACTGTTAGGGGTCAAGTTCCCGCCTCTGCACAGGGGGAATCTCAGGCCACCTCCGCTGCGGTGTCCCATTCCTCTCCTGCTGCAGTGGAGCCTGCTCAGCGAAGACATCGGTCCCAGCGTCTCGCTCAGTCTGACTCTGTACAAAGAGTTACTGCTGCTTTTCCTGCTTCTGCCATTGGAGTCAGAGCTAGGCAGCGGCGAGCAGACGCTTCTGGGACTAAATCCTGCTTTTCTTGTTCTGAGCGTGCCCAGAGTAAGATCTCTCAGTGGAGATCGAGGGTCACATGATCAGTTTCTGCACCTAAGGCCATTGGTCCTTTCAGGAAGGTCCTGTAGGTGCTCACGCTCTGTGGAAGCCTGTCATTGGTCCTTCTAGGAAGGTCCTGTACGTGCTGCAACTATTTAAGGCTCGCATGGCCGCACGGCCATGTACTAGTATTGTTCTATGTTATGTGCTTTGCACCAGTGTGGTCACGTAAGAGTGTGTTCAGGGACCCGGCTGAAATAAGCCCCTAGAATCCTGGCACCTCCGGCGAGGAGTTTTGTGTGCATGCGTGACCACTGACTGCTCTCTGTTTGGGCGGTTAGCCTGTGCCTCTGTGAAGTCTAACAGGGCACAGCGCTTTGCTTTCACGGCTACTCAATGAATTAACTGAGTTAGTCCATACCGCCATATAGTTCCACCGTTTGCTAGCAGCAGGTTCTCCTGCACGGTGGACCCTGGGCTGCGAACGCACCAATAACAATAATAACATCTATATTTACTTGGTGCGTTCCGCTAGCCCTAACAACCACTACATTACAATTTGAACAGAGATTGCATGAGGCTCTCCTTTATGTCTAATACAGGGTGTATGTGAGTTCCTCTAAGTCCCTAATTTTGGCAGTTCTTGCTTCCTTCATAAATTATACTGAAACTTCCATGGCTTAAAAACAAATCAATTTTGGTTTACTTAAATTTTATTTATTTATTTTAAATTTGCCTTATATGTTTCTTTGTTTCCTGTAAACTCCAATTTTTCCAGGGGTCTTTCTCATGGTGTTCTCCTTCTATTCAGCACTTTTTCTGTCAGATTCAACATTTTCACTGCCCCACCAGACCTCCTTGCAGGGCCTGCCGTAAAAATTCTCAGAGTTCCCTTTGACTCCCATTATACTCATTACTCAAAACGAGCATCGGAGCATTAGAAATTGCTCTGTTTGAGTATTGCGCATCCTAGCATTTTAGTGCACACTTTTGTACTGACCTGTTTTGACACCAACATACACATCAAATTGAGCAATACACAAAACCAATAGGAAAAACTATGGATTATTTGGATATAACAGTTTATATTATACCACAAGACTAATCGTACCATTCCTCATTCCTCTTTTTTTCTGAAGAACCTCTAAGAGCTGTAGTTGAAATAATAGATTATTCAATAATTGTTTAGTTCTTCATGCTCAATTAGAATTATTTCCTTTTCTTTGTGACCATGTAGGTCTGATGAAAAACAGTGGCTCTTTATTTGCTCTGGCCTCGGGGTCAATTATCAATTTATCATCTTGTCCTGCATGTCTAAAATAAAATACTCTGTGCAGTGCAGCTCTTGGACCAAATTGACATTAAGTAGATTCTGCGTGCATGGACCTAATAAAAAAATATAAGCAGTACTGCCTGAAAGGCTTTTACTATCATAAATTCTATTATGTCGTTCAGTAGGCAACAATATTAGGTTGGTAACTATATTTTTATACTGTAAATGTCTTTCTTGGATTTGTTTTATGATAAATCGTAATAAATTCTAGTATGGTTTGTAGATTTTTTTCCTTTTAATTAGGTTACTTAGTTACAAATTCTGAGTGCTGCCACAGTCATTTTTTAGGACATGTTTCTCGATGTCAGGTAAACTAAGAGAGATAGTCGGTATAATTGATTAACACAGTTGAAACAAATACTGGTAAAACCCACCAATGTTCTTGTAGTACATTGACAAATGACTGCCATTGTGTGAAACAAGGGCGAGGTCGGAGCCTTGGCGTTTCACAAGACAGGAAAAGAAATTATTACTATAGGTTCCTATTGACTGGGGTGTTTTCGAACAGTTGTGCTTCTACCAAAAGGTTAATTGGACTTGAACTCAAGAAGTGAAGAGGTTAGTTAGGGTCATTGTGACAGCAGGCGTACTGTCTCCTTACATCAAACAACAGTTGGGATGGGATGAATGGATTGGGTTACTTCAGTTCCGGACAATCAAAACATTAGTTCAGACAATTGTTTACTTAGGTTTTAAGAATGTCAATAGTATATGATACATACTCAACTATTTCCTGTTAATTTACCTTGGCATTCAGAAAAACCATTATTTTTCATGAATGACTCCATTAGGTAAAAATGTAATTCCTCTTTTCTTTCTTTTGAATCTTGTAAATAAATGCTATCGCCCCAATTCTTCAGTGATTATTGAGCTTAAATGGCTTGTCCAGTGAAGGTAAGTTAAAAAAGAGTTCCAGTGAAGGCAAGTTATAGCACCACTTCAGTTGTTTGTTTTTTTCAGTGCCGAGCTGGAGTGGTGCTACTTATCTAAGTTACCTGCACTTAGTCTTAAGGTACCGTCACACTTAGCGACGCTGCAGCGATACCGACAACGATCCGGATCGCTGCAGCGTCGCTGTTTGGTCGCTGGAGAGCTGTCACACAGACCGCTCTCCAGCGACCAACGATGCCGGTAACCAGGGTAAACATCGGGTAACTAAGCGCAGGGTTTACTTTAGTTTACTGGATGGACAAATGTCTTTTTTTGGCCTTACTAACTATGTTACTATGGATGTCTTCCTGGAGCAGAACAATATTGTATCATACAATTATTAGGTTCTGTAGAAGGACGTAGATCTGGGTATTTATTATGATGGAATATAGGCTGAACTGGATGGACAAATGTCTTTTTCGGCCTTACTAACTATGTTACTATGTTACCATCCTAAAAGTAAAAAAAACAAACACTACATACTTACCTACAGCCGTCTGTCCTCCAGCGCTGTGCTCTGCACTCCTCCTGTACTGTCTGTGTGAGCACAGCGGCCGGAAAGCAGAGCGGTGACGTCACCGCTCTGCTTTCCGGCTGACCGACGCTCACAGCCAGTACAGGAGGAGTGCAGAGCACAGCGCTGGTGGACAGACGGCTGTAGGTAAGTATGTAGTGTTTGTGTTTTTTACTTTTAGGATGGTAACCAGGGTAAACATCGGGTTACTAAGCGCGGCCCTGTGCTTAGTTACCCGATGTTTACCCTGGTTACCAGTGAAGACATCGCTGAATCGGTGTCACACACGCCGATTCAGCGATGTCTGCGGGGAGTCCAGCGACCAAATAAAGTTCTGGACTTTCTTCCCCGACCAGCGACAGCACAGCAGGGACCTGATCGCTGCTGCCTGTCACACTGGACGATATCGCTAGCGAGGACGCTGCAACGTCACGGATCGCTAGCGATATCGTCTAGTGTGACTGTACCTTTATACTTGCCCTCCGCCATCTTAACCTTCTAGCAGCACAGCCCCGATGGTCTTCAGCAGTTTGTTTTGCTGGGTGAGTCAGAGCTTAATTTTCAATGTAAGCCTTTGAGATCCTCGTTTTGTCTCTCATAGAATTACATTAAGTGCTGGTGACTATTACTTCTGACTTCCGGCCAGCGCCAACCCAGTCGATGTCCAGCAGTTTGTGACCTGTCAGATTGCTGGTTGATTTGGAAGTCAATATAGGTTTATGAGAGCCAGAACGAGGCAAGAATGAGGCTCTCATAGACTGATATTGAGAGCTTGTGACTGTTACCTATGAAGTCTGATCGGTCACACATTGGATCACGCCACAAGATCAGAGAAAATGATGGTGTGTAAATATAAGACTAGGATCAAGGACCTTAGATTAGTGGCACCACTACAGCACTTAAAAAAACCTCTGAAGTGATGCTTTAAGAAAAAAAGGGAAAATACAGTAACAAGGTATCCTTCTATATGTAAAGACCATCCATGATTGAAAACAATTAAAAACAAAATATCTGTGTCCTGGTCCATGTTTGGATCTGTGGTAGATCTGTTTTCCCTCTGATTAAAACTTTTTTTCCTTTCTGGTCATTTGAGGTTAATGCAGTGGCCGCTGGTGTTATTGCATTGCATTGCGTTGCTGCTGGGTCAGCTGTTGTTGGGGGTGACCACTCCCACAATCCTTCATAAGGTCACCTGATGCATCAGCTGACTGTTGGTTATACAGATCCTTCTGGAGTGGAAGGAGTGGTTCTTCTGCTGAATATTTGTACCTGGTGCATTACTCTGCCATACTGTGCATTGCAGCAGAGAAAGCTAAGTGTTGCTGTCTTTACTTTCCCTTTGTGTTTATTAGTGCAGCGGTGGGACCAGTGTTCTCATTCGCCATTTCCCTACCAGGGATAGGTGCAGGGGCGAGTGAGGGCTAAGGTATCCAGCTCGGCGACAGGTCGAAAGAACCTGTATAGGGACATCAGGAAGATTAGGGCACATCCTTAGGAGAGTGCAGGAGGTGTCCATTTCCCCGATCCCTATTACAGGGCCCACCATTGTTAAAGTGTCCCCGGTGTTCCCTTGTGAATCTTGCTGCTTTGTGACCGACCACCCATCGGGTCATGTCACGCTAGGACAGTCACTTTGTGACAATCTGCATAACTAACATCCTTGAGATCAATATGTATATGCAAATCGTCAGAATCACAATAAGCTCAAATTTAAGCCATAAAATTGAGAGACCATTAGAAAATATGCACAAAGTAATAAAGTAAATGTCCATATGTGCATATATAAATATGCAACAACTCAGCAAATTATATATACAGTATATATATATTTGCAATTAGTCTATTTGACAAAAGTGCACTCACTGCATATAATAAAGTGCAAACGCATATCATTAAATATTACATTTTAATTTTAAGAAATATACACGCATAACACCTATAATAAATGTAGTGCAGCAGGGTTGGTGCAGTGTGACAGTTAGGCAGGGACCACAGGAAAGTTCACAGTAAACGTGTTTAATGTCCAAACAACTCACACAGTGAACAGCACACAGTATCCTCCGGATCACAGCTGTGGTATCACAACAGACAGTATACGAGACTTGTTACCGACAGCGACTGCACCAACGTATCATTTTGCAGCATGCCAGGCGTTCACACTGCTCTTGTCTCTGTGTTACCTCACACAGGCTGGATGCTGCAGAGATACCTGCTCTGCCACTTGCAAATAAACACTGACACACAAAAACCCTTTACTGAAGTGTTTTTAACTGGAATCTGTGGCCTCGGGCCACTTGTAAGACTCAGCTTAGGCTACGTTCACATTTGCGTTGTGCGGTGCTGCGTCGGCGACGCAACGCACAACGCAAACAAGAACGCATGCAAAACGCATTGTTTTGTGACGCATGCGTCCTTTTTTGGCATGATTTTGGACGCAAAAAAAATGCAACTTGCTGCGTCCTCTGCGCCCTGATGCTTGCGCCAAAAATGACGCATGCATCGCAAAACGCAAGACAACGCATGTCCATGCGCCCCCATGTTAAATATAGGGGCGCATGACGCATGCGTCGCTATGCGTCACCGAACCTGCGCTCGACGCAACGCAAATGTGAACGTAGCCTTAGAGGGAGTTAACTGACCCACTACCATTCTGTATTTCAGAAGACACCCAGGCACCTGATGGCCACTCACCCTGAAACCACTGAGGAGCCGAGAGAAGTGGCCATGCCTAGAAAAGGCTGAGTCATTTATGCTGATATGAGGCAAAGCCAGAAATCCATGGCCCACCACCAACCTGATCCAACGTAAGATTTATAAGCGTATTAAATAGATTCCATAAAAACAAAAAGCTCTGAACACAGCATTCAAGGTGCTTTTGGCCTGTAATACAGCCAATAACTGCAAAAGATTGCAACTAGTTGTTCATCGTTTTTGCAACCTTAAGTCTCTGGTCATAAACAGGCCTATCACTTAACCCCTATCTGACCTCGGACAGGATAGTACGTCCGAGGTCAGATCCCTTGCTTTGATGCAGGGCTCCGCGATGAGCCCGCACCAAAGCCGGGACATGTCAGCTGTTTTGAACAGGTGACATGTGCCCGTAATAGGCGCGGGCAGAATCGCGATCTGCCCGCACCTATTAACTAATTAAATGCCGCTGTCATACGCAGACAGCGGCATTTAACTACCGCATCCGGCCGGGTGGCCGGAAATGACGTCATGGCCGACCCCGTCACATGATCCGGGGTCGGCGATGCGTCTCCATTGTAACCATAGAGGTCCTTGAGACCTCTATGGTTACTGATCGCCGGTGGCTGTGAGCGCCACCCTGTGGTCGGCGCTCACAGCACACCTGCATTTCTGCTACATAGCAGCGATCAGCAGATCGCTGCGATGTAGCAGAGGCGATCGAGTTGTGCCTGCTTCTAGCCTCCCATGGAGGATATTGAAGCATGGCAAAAGTGAAAAAAAAAAAGTTGAAAAAAATGTTATAAAAATAAAAAAAATATAAAAGTTTAAATCACCCCCCTTTCGCCCCAATCAAAATAAATCCATAAAAAAAAATCAAATCTACACGTATTTGGTATCGCCACGCTCAGAATTGCCTGATCTATCAAATAAAAAAAAGCATTAACCTGATTGCTAAACAGCGTAGCGGGAAAAAATTTTTGAAATGCCAGAATTACGTTTTTTTGGTCGCCGCGACATTACATTAAAATGCAATAACAGGCGATCAAAAGAACGTATATGCACCGAAATGCTATCATTAAAAACGTCATCTCGGCACGCAAGAAATAAGCCCTCAACCGACCCCAGATCACGAAAAATGGAGACGCTACGAGTATCGGAAAATGGCGCAATTTTTTTTTTTTTTTAGC
This sequence comes from Ranitomeya imitator, assembly GCF_032444005.1. Taxonomy (NCBI): domain Eukaryota; kingdom Metazoa; phylum Chordata; class Amphibia; order Anura; family Dendrobatidae; genus Ranitomeya; species Ranitomeya imitator. Next base: position 82,727,067 of record NC_091282.1, read on the forward strand.
AAAGTTTGGAATTTTTTTCACCACTTAGATAAAAAATAACCTAGTCATGTTAGGTGTCTATGAACTCGTACTGACCTGGAGAATCATAATGGCCAGTTTTAGCATTTAGTGATCCTAACAAAAAAGCCAAACAAAAAACAAGTGTGGGATTGCACTTTTTTTGCAATTTCACCGCACTTGGAATTTTTTTCCCGTTTTCAGGTACACGACATGCTAAATCCAATGATGTCGCTCAAAAGTACAACTCGTCCCGCAAAAAATAAGCCCTCACATGGCCAAATTGACGGAAAAATAAAAAAGTTATGGCTCTGGGAAGGAGGGGAGCGAAAAACGAACACGGAAAAACAAAAAATCCCAAGGTCATGAAGGGGTTAAACAGTGTTCTTTTTCAACAGTGTGCTAATCTGCTGTTACAAGGAACCAAATATCCACTTAGTGATTATTCCATATTTTATCCTTTACCTCATTATCTAGTTGAGATCTCAGTGGGCTAACTCCATAGAATGTCTTTATTTTTGCCAGACATTAGGGTGAAGGGGCTTTAGGAGCCAATTTTTCTAGTAACGCTTTTAGAACTGCGGCCATATCTGAATCCTCTGCCCCCCCCCCCCAAATACCCATATATTGACATTCATCAGGAGGAGAGGAACTGCAGATGAACGGATGTGCGATGCAGCAGTGGAGGACACCAGACTATGCTCTCTGAAAAATATGCTAGGCCCCCGCCTTTTCTTTTTCGAATGAGAGTTACAACCAGACTTTCCCTGATGCACTCCTAGAACCATCCAAAGATGATGGGAGGCTTGAGAATCTGGGGAGCCAACTTTGCCCTTCAATGACTACTGGAGTGGTAGAGGTGTCTGTGAACATCGTCATGGGAAAATGAAGAGGAGACCAATGCCTCATCTCACTGGTAGCTGCAGCAGGTAGAGATGAGTTTAAAGCACTATTTTACTGGGTACAAAGTGATAAAGCTGCAGAAGCTGCCTGTATAGGAGGACCTGCAGCATCAAAGAATTTGGCATCATCATTCTCATACAGGACAAGCTGCTGCCTGTCGTTAGTTGATCCCACAATAACTCTGGCCACAGTGGGAGCAGCACAGGAGGGGGCAGAAGGGCGAGAAAATCTCGCTGTACGGATGCCATAGGGATTACATACGGAGGATGACATGCGCAAAATACGCTGACACACCCTGCCTATGGATGACATACGGATCACTGCATACTGCATAATGGACACACATAATGCTCAATACTGTATAATGGCCACACATGATGCTCCATACTGTATAATGGCCACATATGATGCTTCATACTGTATAATGGCCACACATGATGCTCCATACTGTATAATGACCCCACATGATGCTCCACACTGTATAATGGCCACACATAATGCTCAAAACTGTTTAATGGCCACACATGATGCTCCATACTGTATAATGGCCACATATGATGCTCCATAATGTATAATGACCACACATTATGCTCCATACTGTATAATGGCCATACATGATGCTCCATACTGCATAATGGCCCCCTCCCTCCCATCTTGCATGCATGGATCATCTCCCCCCATTTTGTATGCATGGCTCATCTCCCCCCTCCCATCCTGTATGCATGGCTCATCTCCCTCCATCCTGTATGCATGGCTCATCTCCCCCTCCCATCCTGTATGCATGGCTCATCACACCCCGCATCCTGTATGTATGGCTCATCTCACCCTCCTCCTGTATGCATGGCTCATCTCCCCCCCTCCCATCCTGTATGCATGGCTCATCTCACCCCCCCATCCTGTATGCGTGTTTCATCTCCCCCCTCCCATCCTGTATGCATGGCTCATCTCACCCCCCATCCTGTATGCATGGCTCATCTCACCCCCTCCTATCCTGTATGCATGGCTCACCTCCCTCCTCCCATCCTGTATGCATGGCTCATCTCCCCCCCTCCTGTATGCATGGCTCATCTCCCCCCTCCCATTCTGTATGCATGGCTCATCTCACCCTCCCCATCCTTTATGCGTGGCTCATCTCCCCCCTCCCATCCTGTATGCATGGCTCACCTCCCTCTACCCTCCTGTGTGCATGGCTCATCTCAGCCCCCTCCTGTATGCATGGCTCATCTCACCCCCCTCCTGTATGCATGGCTCATCTCACGCCACTCCCATCCTGTATGCATGGCTCATCTCCCTCTCCCATTCTGTGTACATGGCTCACCTCCCCTTCCCATCCTGTATGCATGGCTCATCTCACCCCCCTCCCATCCTGTATGCATGGCTCATCTTCCCCTCCCCCTCCCTTCCTGTATACATGGCTCATCTCCCCCTCCCATCCTGTATGCATGGCTCATCTCACCCTCCCCTCCCATCCTGTATGCATGGCTCAGCCCCTGGCTCCCATCTTGCATTTTGCATGGCTCGGCTCCCCGTCCTCCTTCATCCTCCCCCCGTCCTCCCTGGCTGTCATACTCACCTTTCCCGCCACAGCACTGTTGTGAATTCAGCTTTTAGGCTCCCTCCGGTGGTTGTAGAGGGTAATGCAGTTGTGCCTGGACTGCAGGATTGGACAGGTGTATTTACTAATCCGGTGTTAGATTGGAGATCAATGTCTGTGACTAGTTGGGGTTGTCAGGGGGTTCATGGTCACGTTCCTTTGATGACAATTTCCTCTTCCCCCTCTTCTGAAATTCCTGAGTTTTTGTCAGATTTCCAGGATGTATTCGATGAGCCCAAATCCAGTTCCCTTCCACAGAATAGGGACTGTGATTGTGCTATTGACTTGATTCCAGGTTGTAAGTTCCCTAAGGGCCGACTTTTCAACCTGTCTGTGCCAGAACATGCCACCATGCGGAGCTATATTAAGGAGTCTTTGGAGAAGGGGCATATTCGGCCATCTTCTTCACCATTGGGAGCAGGTTTTTTTTTTGTTGCCAAGAAGGATGGCTCCTTGAGACCCTGTATTGATTATCGCCTCTTGAATAAGATCACGGTCAAATTTCAATACCCTTTGCCTTTGCTTACTGATTTGTTTGCTAGTATTAAGGGGGCTAGCTGGTTTACCAAGATAGCCCTTCGAGGGGCATATAATCTTATTCGTATTAAGCAGGGTGACGAATGGAAAACTGCATTTAATACGCCCGAAGGCCATTTTGAATATCTTGTGATGCCATTCGGACTCTCTAATGCCCCATTTGTGTTCCAATCCTTCATGCATGATATCTTTCGGAGTTATCTTGATAAATTCATGGTTGTATATTTGGATGATATTTTGATTTTTTCCGATTATTGGGAGTCTCATGTGAAACAGGTCAGGATGGTATTTCAGATCCTCCGTAGTAATGCTTTATTTGTGAAGGGGTCGAAGTGCCTCTTTGGAGTGCAGAAGGTTTCTTTTTTGGGCTTCATTTTTTTCTCCCTCATCTATAGAAATGGATCCGGTTAAGGTTCAGGCCATTCATGATTGGATTCAGCCCACATCTGTGAAGAGCCTTCAGAAATTCTTGGGCTTTGCTAATTTTTATCGTCGTTTCATTGCCAACTTCTCCAATGTGGTTAAACCTCTGACCGATTTGACAAAGAAAGGCGCTGATGTGACGAATTGGTCCTCCATGGCTGTTTCTGCCTTTCAGGAGCTTAAACGCCGATTTACTTCTGCCCCTGTGTTGCGTTAGCCAGATGTTTCTCTTCCATTCCAGGTTGAGGTTGACGCGTCTGAGATTGGGGCAGGGGCCGTTTTGTCTCAGAGGAATTCTGATGGTTCCTTGATGAAACCGTGTGCCTTCTTTTCTCTGAAGTTTTCGCCTGCGGAATGCAATTATGATGTCGGCAATCGGGAGTTGTTGGCTATGAAGTGGGCATTTGAGGAGTGGCGACATTGGCTTGAGGGGGCCAAGCACCGTATTGTGGTCCTGACCGATCATAAGAATCTGATTTACCTCGAGTCTGCCAAACAGACTCGATGGTCCCTGTTATTCTCCCGTTTTGATTTTGTGGTCTCGTACATTCCTGGTACTAAGAATGTTAAGGCGGATGCCCTCTCTAGGAGTTTTTTTCCTGATTCCCCTGGGGTTCTTGAGCCGGTTGGCATTCTGAAGGAAGGGGTGGTCCTTTCTGCCATTTCCCCTGATTTACGACGGGTTCTTCAGGAATTTCAGGCTAATAAATCTGACCGCTGTCCAGTGGGGAAACTGTTTGTTCCTGATAGATGGACTAGTAAAGTGATTTCTGAGGTTCATTGTTCTGTGTTGGCTGGCCATCCTGGGATTTTTGGTACCAGAGATTTGGTTGGTAGGCCCTTTTGGTGGCCTTCTTTGTCATGGGATGTGCGTTCTTTTGTGCAGTCCTGTGGGATTTGTGCGTGGGCTAAGCATTGCTGTTCCCGCGCTAGTGGGTTGCTTTTGCCATTTCCGGTCCCCGAGAGTCCCTGGACACATATTTCTATGGATTTTATTTCCGATCTTCCTGTTTCCCAAAGGATGTCGGTTATCTGGGTTGTCTGTGACCGATTTTCTAAGATGGTTCATTTGGTGCCTTTGCCTGAATTGCTTTCTTCTTCTGATTTGGTTCCGTTGTTTTTTCAGCATGTGGTACGTTTGCATGGTATTCCGGAGAATATTGTGTCCGACAGAGGTTCCCAGTTTGTTTCTAGGTTTTGGCGGGCCTTTTGTGCCAAGCTGGGTATTGATTTGTCTTTTTTTCTGCATTTCATCCTCAGACAAATGGCCAGACTGAGCGAACTAATCAGACCTTGGAGACCTATTTGAGATGCTTTGTGTCTGCTGATCAGGATGATTGGGTGGCTTTTTTGCCATTGGCCGAGTTTGCCCTTAATATTCGGGCTAGTTCGGCTACTTTGGCTTCGCCTTTTTTTTGTAATTTTGGTTTTCATCCTCGTTTTTCTTCTGGGCAGATTGAGCCTTCTGACCTTCCTGGTGTGGATTCTGTGGTCGACAGGTTGCAGCAGATTTGGGCTCATGTGGTGGACAATTTGGTGCTGTCTCAGGAGGAGGCTCAACGTTTTGCTAACCGTCGTCGGTGTGTTGGTTCCCAGCTTCGGGTTGGTGATCTGGTTTGGTTATCTTCTCGTCATGTTCCTATGAAGGTTTCTTCCCCTAAGTTTAAGCCTCGATTTATTGGTCCTTATAGGATTTCTGAGATTATTAATCCGGTGTCCTTTCGCCTGGCGCTTCCGGCCTCTTTTGCTATTCATAATGTCTTCCATAGATCTTTGTTGCGGAAATATGTGGAGCCCGTTGTTCCCTCTGTTGATCCTCCGGCCCCTGTGTTGGTCGATGGGGAGTTGGAATATGTTGTTGAGAAGATTTTGGATTCTCATTTTTCGAGGCGGAAGCTTCAGTACCTTGTCAAATGGAAGGGTTATGGCAAGTAGGAAAATTCTTGGGTTTCTGCCTCTGATGTCCATGCCGCTGATTTGGTTCATACCTTTCATCAGGCTCATCCTGATCGGCCTGGGGGCTTTGGTGAGGGTTCGGTGACCCCTCCTCAAGGGGGAAGTACTGTTGTGAATTCAGCTTTTGGGCTCCCTCCGGTGGTTGTAGAGGGTAACGCAGTTGTGCCTGGACTGCAGGATTGGACAGGTGTATCTACTAATTGCAGGGCTGACTGGGGTATATAGCTTTGCAGGATTCTTTAGTCCCTGCCAGTTGTCCATTGTTTTTGGAGGATTCACATCCCTTCTGGTCTCTCCTGTTCGCTGTGCTTTTCTTCAAAGATAAGTCCTGGCTTTGTTTTTGCTGTCCACCTGCTGTGGACCTTTAGTTCTGTGCATTTTCATGTTTGGTCTTGTCCAGCTTTGTCTGTGAAGGATTTATTGCAGCCTAGCTGTGTCTCTGGAGATGCAGATATACCCTCCATGTCTTTAGTCAGATGTGGTGTTTTGTATTTTCTGTGGTGGATATTTTCTAGTGTTTTAATACTGACCGCATAGTACTCTGTTCTATTCTTTCTATTTAGCTAGTATGGCCTCCTATGCTAAATCCTGATTTCATGTCTGCGTATGTTTTTTCCCTCTCCTCTCACAGTCAATATTTGTGGGGGCTGTCTATCCTTTGGGGATTTTTTCTGAGGCAAGATAGGTTTTCTGTTTCTGTCTTTAGGGGTAGTTAGTTCTTAGGCTGTGTCGAGGGGTCTAGGGAGTGTTAGGTACCCCCCACGGCTACTTCTAGTTGCGCTGCTAAGCTCAGGGTTTGCAGTCAGTACAGGTGCCACCTTCTCCAGAGTACGTCTCATGCTGCTCCAAGGCCACCATATCATAACACAGCACCTTCTTCCTGCATGAATGGTCATGTGGTACTGCTCATCAAAGTGATGAATATGCATCCATATTCATCACCTTAATGAGTGGTATCACATGACCGCTCACACAGGACGAGCTGCCAGCACTGAGACCAGGCATTGCTGGAGTAGGGTGAGTATGATGTCTTCAAGGAGGCAGGAAGGCGGGCGGCCGGCCGGAGTGGGGGGGCAGTTGGTTGGGAGGTGACCCCAGACTTTAATTAGAAAAAAAACTGAAAAAAAACTTGCTCAGGTGCCACCCCCCCCGCATCGTCCCACCCTAGGCACGTGCCCTCAAGTGCCTAGTGGCAAATATGGCCCTGGCTGGGAGGCATGTGCACCAAGCAGTCCTCCGGCCTCTGACAACAGGAATCTCTGCAGATAGGGCTGGTGCAGTAGTAAGAGCTGAAGGGGAGTATGATGGTGTGATATGTTATGTGGGTATCATTTTGTGTATATTTCTATTTTACTTATTTTCATGGTGTTCTCTTGTAGGATGAGTTGTTATTTGCCATCTGATATTCCCTGCACAGTACTGTTTCGTTATCTCTCCACAGGTTCAGTGAATAATGTTGTTTGCTAATATGCTAATGACATATTAAACTAGCTTGTTGAAGTAATGAGCCCCTGCGCACACCCCTCTAACCTGTGAATGAGGAGAGGGACTTGTAAATATCAGGGAGGTGAGACACAGTAAGTCTTGTGTGGAACTATGATGTGTTCACAGCACCTTAGAGAGAAAGAAGAGTATATGGACTGTTATCCTCTGTCTGCTGGATTGTTGGACTTTTATTCTCTTACTGAACTGCATTCGTGTTCTGGACTATTTTATCCTTTGTGTGGTGGCTCGTATATGAACCTTTCATATTTTTGCCTAAATAAAGGTCTTGGAATTGTTTACTATACTCTAGCTCTGTTTATTGTGTGATACCGGAGAAGGACCCCGTAACAACTGGTGGCAAGCAGAGGGATCAACGGAGCGTAACCTAATGGAGAACCACACACAGAGTGAGTACAGAAATTGGACTGTATCCAGTTTACAGGAGAGAGCCAGGAACCTTGGCCTCAACTACCAGGGACTGTCTAAAGAAGCCTTAATTGACTTACGGGTGGTTGCCAGCCCGGCCACCTCCTCCCAGATGTCTGAAGATCGAGCACTGTTGTATGTAGTATGTATGTTGTATGTGGTATATATGTAGTATGTATGTATGTAGTATGTATGTAGTATGTATGTAGTATGATGTATGTAGTATGTATGTAGTATGTATGTCTTATGTTGTATTTAGTATGTATGTAGTATGATGTATGTAGTATGTATGTAGTATGTTGTATGTATGTAGTATGTATGTTGTATGTAGTATGTATGTAGTATATATGTAGTATGCTGTATGTAGTATGTATGTAGTATGTATGTAGTAAGCATGTAGTTTGTATGTAGTATTTTTTTTTTTTACATTCAACACATTAGCCAGATGATGGGACTACTACTGTCAAATTATTGGCTAATGTGTCAATCACTATCACTGTTGCAGGCATCGTCCGATGGGACTTGTAGTCCCATCTGACGATGCCTGCACAGACCCCCAGCAGCCCGCATAGAGCCCCGGCAGGCATGCACAGAGCCCCTGCAGCCCACACAGAGCCCCGGCAGGCACGCACAGAGCCCCGGCAGGCACGCACAGAGCCCCGGCATATACGCACAGAGCCCCGGCAGGCCGCACAGAGCCCCGGCAGGCACGCACAGGCCCCCCACGGTCACGCACAGACCCTGCCTGCACACACACACACGCAGTCTCTGCCCACGCACCACCCACACTCCATTATAATGCATCATTGCACTATGGAAACTTCCGATTTCGGTATCCGACATCGCAAAAAAATCGGAACTCAGTATCGGAATTCCGATACAGCGAAAATCGTCCGATACCCGATATTTGCAGTATCGGAATGCTCAACACTAGTCAGCAGACTTCAATGTAGAGTTGAAAAAAAGACATAGGCCCAACTATTCAGACACCTACTCGTGGGAACCTATACAGATGAAATGCCCAGCCCAAAAGGAGAGCCACTTTGTTTGCACAAAGTACAAGAAACTGCAGGAAAACCAAAGAAATGAGCCAGAGCATAAGTTGGTGTACGTGCAAAATGTAAGAGCATGTTCACACTGTGGCCATTTCACAGACCAAACCCAAGAAAAAGCAAAGTTGTCATATACCCTGTTCTTTGGTTTTGTCTTTATAAAATTTACGGTCTGATTTGGGGTCTGATTTATTTTAAAGGTCTGGCATGTGGTAGGAGTTAATTTTTGGTCTGTTCAGGTGGTCCAAATTTTATTTATTTTAACGGTCTGACCTTGTTGAGAGATGTATTTTTAAAAGGGAGTTAGCTTGAAATCTGGAATAAAGGGGTTCATTTTGGGGTATCTTTGTGGTAAAGAATATTTCCATATAATTTTTTCCTTGAAAAATATGGTCTTGCCAATTTCTGCTTTGACACATCCTAAAGTTAAAGCAGTGGGCATGTCATTAGTTTCAGAGCATTGCTGTTATTACATGTGCTCTTATGCTACACAAATTTTTTTCCACATTAATTTCTCACACCACAATAATCTTCCTCCCTACTCCAGCCAAGTCATTGTTGATTTCCTCTGGGCAGCAATTTTTTTATTATATGACTTGACATACTTGTTGCAGATTTTAGCTTTCAGCAGAATCGCCCGCAATCAGAAATTGTGAGAGAAAGTACTGTTGTACTTTGGACATACAGCAACCAATATATTCACCATTACAACTGTGAGGATTGCAGGAAGAACACTAAACCCAAACAAACCAGAGAGGTTGCATAGTCCAGTAGTAACAAATGCTAACAATTAACACAGTGACGTATGCGAACGGCTCTAACCTCACCTACTGTATCCTCATCCATCCCTTGTAGATTCTGAGCCCTCTGTGGCAGGGTCCTCTTTCCTCCTCTACCAGTCATGACTTGTATTGTTTATATTGTACTTGTTTTCTATTAAGTACAACCTTTTTCAAATGTAAAGCGCCATAAATAATAATAATAATAATATACCATCTGCTCAAGAAAGTCTCTCCACAGCATAAGCCTGCAGCTGTCCAACATTATAATTACAACTAGAAATTAACACTGCTGCCTTTTTACATAATTAAAATAAAAATGAAGCAAAGTAATGGTTTGTGGGAGCCTGTGGGTTAATTGATATAGAAAACTTTAAATCCTGTAAAACCCTTTTCATTTTAGATAATACATTAAAGTCTAAACTTATATCAGTATCTCAGTTCATAAATAATGTTGTGGTCTGTCTTGATGTATGAGGCACTTTCCAAAGAATAGCGGGTATTATCGGCACTGAATGCTGTAAGATTCCCCCGTCTATAGCAATTAGATCTTCTACGGATCGGACACTCTGGGCTCACTGCTGAAAAGGGTGGTGCTCCACATAGAAAATCCACAATCCATATAGCATACAAAACGGAGAAAAGAAATGTGGCACTCACCAGATTTCTTCAGCTAGAAACTTGTCCTTTAGCAGTTAAGTGAAAAATAGCATTCTTCGGCTTTGACAGGAGTAGGTGAGGGAGCAGGGAGTGAAGAGACTGGACGACGGCCGTTTCGCGCACTAGCGCTTCCAGAGGTCCAATCTCTGAGTGCCACATTTCTTTTCTTCGTTTTGTATGCTTGTTGTATGAGATCTAAATTATTTATAACATCTGGTTTAGCATCAGAAAATATTTAGTCTGGTGTCTAAATAAATTTTAGGGTTCAGGGTCTGAATCTTATTGTGTTGTTGTAGAAGATGGTATAAGCGGAAGACATTAGAGGTCAATATGTCTGGGCAGCAAATGATACAGTCATAGGGAGAAGTTATAATGAGGGTCTGGGCTGGATGTACATGAAAACAAAACTGTAATAACAGAAATTGTAAACTTTGAGAGACTGGATGCAATTGTGTATTCTGTTTGTAATTGTGTCTTATCAGTGCCGTCTTCCATTTTATGGCCAGCAGACCACCTTTAAGGACATATTACTATAATGTACCAGTTTGTAGGTGCCATTCACTTTTTTAACTTCTCTCCCATTTTGATAGTGAGGCTTACATATTTAAAATAAGTGTCAAGGTGTGACACAAAATTTGCTGCAGGTCATACCATTGAATAAGTTTAAGAAAATTAAACAAATTTTTAGCACTTAACATTTTCTTTTCACACACAGCCCAGTAATTACTTTAATAATAATTTTTAATGTATTTAGCACTGCACAATCCTTCTACATGGTGCACAGTTTATATGCACAAGTAATAAATCAGCTTTCTGAGATAGAATCATAGTGTTTATTATGCCATTATTGTTCTGGCAGGCACAATATAATGGCATATAAACTAGTATGATGTTTTACTTTTATTAAGCTTTTGCAGTATACATCTTCTAAATAAAAAAAGAAAATGTTGTTCGTGAATTTAAAATAGAGAAGTTTCATTTGCAATACAGTGTTGCATTAAAATATTAAGTAAAAGCGAAATGTAAAAAAAAATACAATTTGTTAATAGTTAAAAAAAGTCATGTGAAAAAAAAATCCATATAACAATTAAACACAGAGTAAAAGCCCACTGTCATAAAGGCACAGACGAAAAATGCCCAAACAAAAAATTGTCCTGGAAAATACCCTATCACCACCACAGAGTAGCTGCTACTAGATTATTCCTTTAACTGCTGCAAGCTTTATATTACATGCAGGAAATTATTTGTAATGTATTCATTAACTTTTAGTGCACTGTCACTCAATTTACTGCATGTAGGGATAAGAATTATAGCCAAGAACTGTGGTTGGCTAACATAGTCACCCACAAATGCAATGTACAGGACAACAGAGCACATATGCAACATGTCACTCCCTTCATCTCTGTCTGGATGCAGTCTTGCAAACTATCAGTCTATGGTTTTGTCAAATAGCAAAGTCTCTCTCTTATTATCCACTCAGTCGAGTACGACTTGGTCATTCTATGGATCATCGCTCGCTAAGCAGTTCTATTTCACATTTCTGCTTTCAGTTCGCCAATGGTCATTCCCGTTTCCCTCTTGATGATCTAGGGGATTCTTTGACATCCTCTTCTTCTGCTACTGACTGAAAGCAAATGGCAAGGTTTTGGTTTATAATGTTGTGCTTGGCTATGTTGATCAGGGACATAGACAATAAGATTAGAGTCAAGGAGCATGGGCCTTTCCATCACTCCATTAAACACATCTTACTCATGATCTTCAAGCCAAGGAAGAACAAAAGGACATGTGAAATTCCCAGCATTGGAAACCACACCAATCTAACATTTACCATCCTTTCAATGAATCAATATTACATTTTGGAGATTAAAAAACTTCTTTAAAACTCCACTACAGCATTTTTTTTATTTCAGATATCGAGTGGTGCTACTAACCTAAGTTCCTTGTCCCTAGTGTTATATTTCTTAACTGCTGTATTCAGCTGTTCCCAGAACTTCCCCAGTCATCTTGTAATGAAACTTCTGACTCCCTGAAAGTCATAGGTAACAGTCACAAGCTCTCAACATATATATGTATTGACTGCAAGGCCTGCCCTGCTACTAAGTCATATGCACCCCAATAAGCCTTTGAACCCAGGTACTGGATGGCTACAGGAAAACCAACTTCACATTATTCATTTTGTACTCCCATACTGTTTTCTTATGCATTGACTACAAGGCCTGCCCTGTTGCCAAGTCATATGCACCCCAAGAAACCTATGAACCCAGTTACTGGATGGCTACAGGAAAACCCACTTCACATTCTTCAGTTGGTCCTGCCATACTGTTTTCTTATGCATTGAATATAAGGGTCGCCTTGACCCAAATTTGTACGCACCCCAATCTCCCCTTGGAAGAAACATGGAGGAGGGCTTCATAAAAAAAGAAATCTCATTACAAAGGAGCTGGTCTCCTAGACTTGTAATGCCCATACACTAAGTGCATGGGCTGACAAACATTTCCCCATGGGGGGGTACATTTTTTAATTTTTTTATGGGGATCATAGACACCCTTGCCCAAAATCGACTGGCTGTAGCACCATAGAACACATTCACCCTGGTGTTCTAGTGGCTGTGGATGATGAGACATGGAGGAAGGCATCATTAAAAAATAGGCCCAATTTAAAGGAGCCGGTCTCGTAGACTTGGAATGCCCATACACTAAGTGTATGGCTTGACAAACATTTCCCCATGGGGGGTAAATTAAAAAAAAAATTGTTTACGGGCATCATAAACACCCTAACAAAAAACTAGAGTGGCTGTAGCAGCACGGAACACGTTAACCCTGGTGATCTATTGGCGGTGGATGATGAGACGTGGAGGAAGGTCTCATTTAAAAATATACCCAATTTAAAGGAGATGGTCTCCTGGACTTGGAATGACCATACAATAAGTGTATGGGCTGACAAACATTTCCCCATGGGGGGTACATTTTTTAAATTTTTTTTTATGAGGATCATAGACACCCTGTTAGGACTGGCGGAACGCACCAAGACAGATGATATAGATGCGTTCGCAGTCCGGGGTCCACCGTGCAGGTGAAAACCTGCTGCTAGCAATTTGCAGACTATATGGCGGTACACTAAAGTATACACGCATGGGTTAACCTCACCCAGCGTGAAAGAAGCAATCCTGTTGAGTCACAGGACCACGGTACCGCACCTAAAGCGCGAGCAAGTAGTCAGCGAACTCAACCCCAACTAGGATTGAAGTCCGATTAGACCCTTGCTGGCACAACACCGCAGCTGGGTGTGTAAGGAAACTGAACAACTATATTAAGGCACAAGAGTGCATGCGGTGCCGCACTGACGAACGCCACTAACCACCCAGGCTTGGGTAAGGAAAGCACAGAGGAAGTGCACGGCGCCGTACTGTCGGTCACAGCAACTGGACACTGTAATGTGTGATTAGTGCTGTAGGATAAGTCGGGCGCTAGATAATTAGCAACCATACACCTTCCGCGAACAGACATTCAATAGGGTAGGGGTATCCAAGGACGACTTGCACTCACAACATACACACATTAACAATTGTAAGACAATACTAGCGCATGGCCGTGCGGTCATGCGCAGTTTATATAGCTGCAGCACAGGAAGTGGCCACAGCACCTTTGCCCTTCCAAGACCTGCCAAGAGGACCAATGGAATGTGCTGCAGAGCCTGAGCACATGACCCTCGATCTCCAATGGGAGATCTTACCCTGGGCATGCTCAGTACGTGCAGACAAGGACTTAGTCCCAGAGAAGTCCGCTCGCTGCTGACCAGCACCAACTTTAATGGCAGAGACTGGAGAAGCAGCAGTAACTCTCAGAATAGAGTGAGAATGAGCAAGACGCTGGGACCGACGTCTTTGCTGAGCAGACTCCACTGCGGCTGGACAAGAATGGGAGACCGCAGCGGAGGTGGCTCGAGATTCCCCCTTTGCAGAAGTGGGAACTCGACCCCTAACATTACCCCCCCTCCTTGGGCCTCGCTACGTTCGAAGGCAGCAATGAGCTGCGGAGCCCGAATGTGCTCAGCAGGCTCCCAGGATCTATCCTCAGGACCGTAACCCCTCCAGTCCACCAAATAAAATTTTTTGCCACGAACCACCTTGTACCCCAAGATAGCGTTCACCTCGTAATCGTCCGTAGACGAACCCGACGTCCCAGTAGATGACTCAGAAAACCGGGACATGTAGACGGGCTTAAGGAGGGACACATGAAAGGTGTCGGTGATACCTAGGCGTGGAGGAAGGGCCAGACGGTAAACCACAGGATTAACCTGTTCTAGGACCTTAAAAGAACCTAAGTAGCGAGGTGCAAACTTGGTAGACTCAACTCGCAGCCTGATGTTACGGGCGGAGAGCCACACTAAGTCGCCAGGAGCAAAGGTTGGAGCGGGGCGCCGATGTGCGTCGGCGGAGGACCTCATTCTCTCCTTGGAAGCCTGAATGGCATCTTGAGTGCGATCCCAAATGTCCCGTGCCTCCACAGCCCACCTGGAATCGGCGGAAGACACGGCATGGGCACAGGTACCCGCGGATGCTGACCATAGTTAAGGAGGAATGGAGTCTGTCCAGTGGAATCAGCGACAGCATTGTTAAGCGCAAACTCCGCCCACTGTAGCAAAGATGCCCAGTCATCCTGCTTAGCATAAACAAAATGTCGGAAATATGTGACCAAAGTCTGGTTGGCTCTCTCTACCAAGCCATTCGTCTCGGGATGATAAGCCGAAGAGAGATTCAACTCGATACTGAGAAGACGACAAAGCTCTCTCCAGAACCGAGACGCAAACTGGGGACCTCGGTCACTGACAATTTTGTCTGGCATACCGTGAAGACGAAAGATGTGTTTGACAAACAACGCTGCCAAGGCCCGTGCAGAAGGTAACCGGGGAAGCGGCACCAAATGCACCATTTTAGAAAAATGGTCGGTGATTACCCAAATAATGGTACAGCCACGAGACTTGGGCAGACCCACAACAAAATCCATCCCGACCATCTCCCAGGGCCTGTCTGCCACCGGCAGAGGGTATAACAAACCAGCTGGCCGTTGTCAGGAAGACTTATTCTTGGCACAAGAGACACATGATTGAACGTAGTCTCCGACGTCACGAACCATATGTGGCCACCAGTACATTCTTGCCAGTAACTCAGATGTCTTTTTTACCCCAAAGTGTCCACCCACTCTGGATGAATGAGCCCAAGAGAGAACCTCCGGACGCAAATTGATGGGAACAAAAGTCTTGCCCGGGGGCACAGACTCTAGCGAAACCGGAGCTACAGTTCTCAGACTCTCCGAAGGGACAATGAGCCGAGGCTCGTCCTCCTCCTCCTCAGCTGACACGAAGGAGCGAGAGAGAGCGTCAGCACGAATGTTCTTCTCCCCGGCGAGATAATATAGGGTAAAGTGGAACCGGGAGAAAAACAAGGACCATCTGGCCTGACGAGAATTCAGCCGCTGGGCTGTTTGTAAATAGACCAAATTCTTGTGATCCGTGAAAACTTGGAATGGGAACCGAGCACCCTCCAAGAGATGTCTCCACTCCGAAAAGGCCAACTTCATTGCCAGCAACTCTCTATCCCCGATGGAGTAATTTCTCTCCGCTGGTTTGAAGGTCTTTGAGAAAAAGTAGCATGGGTGCTTCCGACCCTGAGCATCCTTTTGATAGAGGACTGCTCCAGCACCAACGGATGAGGCATCCACTTCCAAAAGGAATGGCTTACCCACATCGGGACGATGTAAGATGGGAGTGCTAGCAAAATGGGACTTTATAGAAGTGAAGGCCTTGGAGACCCCTTCGGACCACGATTTGGGATTCGCTCCCTTCTTGGTGAGGGATACCAAGGGAGCTACCAAAGTTGAGAAGTGGGGAATGAACTGGCGATAGTAATTTATGAACCCCATAAAGCGCTGCACCGCTTTAAGAGAATGGGGTTCCTGCCAGTCCATCACTGCTTGTAGTTTGGCAGGATCCATAGCCAATCCCTGGGCCGAGATGATATAGCCCAGGAAAGGCAAGGACTCCTGTTCAAACACACACTTCTCCAACTTTGCATATAAGGAATTCGCCCGTAAGAGTTCGAAGACTCTGCCAACATCTCTCCGGTGGGAGTCAATATCTGGAGAGAAGATGAGAATATCATCCAGATAGACTACAACCGAGGTGGAAAGCATATCCCGGAAGATATCGTTGACAAAGTCCTGAAAAACGGCTGGGGCATTACAGAGCCCGAAGGGCATCACCAGGTACTCATAGTGCCCATCCCTGGTATTGAAAGCCGTTTTCCATTCGTCCCCCTCACGGATGCGAATCAAGTTGTAGGCACCCCGCATATCTAGTTTGGTGAATATCTTTGCTCCCCTTAGCCTGTCAAAGAGCTCCGATATCAGGGGCAACAGGTACTTATTTTTAATGGTGATAGCATTGAGACCCCTGTAATCGATGCAAGGACGTAACTCCCCGTTCTTCTTTTGCACGAAGAAGAATCCCGCCCCTGCCGGAGACACTGACTTCCTTATAAACCCTCTTGCCAAATTCTCCTGAATGTATTGAGACATAGCCTCCGTCTCAGGGAGAGAGAGGGGATATACCCTTCCCCGAGGAGGTTCGGCTCCTGGCAAGAGGTCGATAGGACAGTCGTAAGGGCGATGGGGCGGTAGAGTCTCAGCAGCCTTTTTAGAGAACACGTCTGCATAACACCAATAATACCTGGGAAGTGATGAAAGATCTGCGGGTACCTCGGTAGTAGAGACCTGTACACACTCACTCACACACCTGCCCAAACAAGACTTACTCCAACCCAATATTCTCCCTGAGGACCACTCAATATGTGGGGAGTGGAAACGGAGCCAGGGAATTCCCAGCAAGATCTCATCCATTCCCTCAGGAAGGACAAGAAGGGAAATAATCTCCTGGTGGGAAGGAGATATGGACAGCGAGAACGGAACTGTCTGGTGTGTGATTTGCAGTGGGAGTGTCGCCTCATTCACAACTCTAACCGTTATTGGTTTGGCGAGCATGACTAGTGGTATAGCATGACGTGTAGCAAAAGCAGAGGACATGAAGTTTCCCTCTGCTCCTGAATCCACACTAAGCTCGACTGTTAGAGTGGAGGAGCCTAACAGGATTGTCCCTTTAAAGGACAGTTTGGAGGAGAATGCTGCTGTGTCTAGTGAACCTCCCCCAATGGTTACTAGACGCGATCGTTTCCCGACCGCCGCGGACATTTATTGGCGTAATGTCCATGTTGTTGACAGTTATTACAAACCACGGGTACTCGAGCGGCTAGAGATTTAGGTCCCGCTCGAGAAACCTCCATGGCCTCATGGGAATCTGACGCCAAGACAGGGGATTCCAGAGGTCTTGCGAAAGTTGGAGCCAGCCGAAACCTCTGCCTACACTGGGTCCGCTCCAACCTCCGCTCGTGAAAACGGAGGTCGATGCGGGTAGACACAGAAATAAGTTCCTCCGGTGTGGCCGGTATCTCCCTAGTGGCCAAGGCGTCCTTCACATGGTCTGCCAGTCCCCTCCAGAAAACCGGAATAAGAACTTTGTCTGGCCACTCCAACTCTGAAGCTAGAGTCCGGAACTGGATGGCAAACTGGCTGACCACGGATGTACCCTGTGTAATAGACAACAATTGGAGTGCGGTGTCGTGGGTAACCCGAGGCCCTAAAAAGACCTGCTTCAGAGTGTCCAAGAAGAGAGGAGCACTCTGTACCACACGATCATCTCGCTCCCAGAGTGGCGTTGCCCACTCCAACGCCCTGCCCGACAAGAGAGATAGGATAAATCCCACTCTCGCCCGCTCCGTAGGAAAACGTGACACCAGGAGCTCAAGATGTATAGAGCACTGGCTCACGAATCCGCGACAATGTTTACTGTCGCCAGCAAACTTGTCAGGAAGCGGGAGACGGGATAAAGTCGGAGCAGGGGTGGCAGCGGACAAACTGGCTGCGGCTACACTTGCAGCCTGCACAGCTACAGCAGTGACATCCACAGCTGAGGTTGTACGCTCAAGAGCCGCCAACCTTCCCTCCAGCTGCTGGATGTACCACTGTAAACGCTGGTCATCCACCATTTTACTAGCCAGACCTTGGCGCTAGTATTCTGTTAGGACTGGCGGAACGCACCAAGACAGATGATATAGATGCGTTCGCAGTCCGGGGTCCACCGTGCAGGTGAAAACCTGCTGCTAGCAATTTGCAGACTATATGGCGGTACACTAAAGTATACACGCGTGGGTTAACCTCACCCAGCGTGAAAGAAGCAATCCACTGCGGCTGGACAAGAATGGGAGACCGCAGCGGAGGTGGCTCGAGATTCCCCCTGTGCAGAAGCGGGAACTCGACCCCTAACACACCCTTGACAAAAATTGACTGCCTGTAGCAGCACAGAACACGTTAACCCTGGTGATCTAGTGGTGGTGGATGATGAAATGTGGAGGAAGGCCTCATTAAAAAAGGCCCAATTTAAGGGAGCGGGTCTCCTAGACTTGTAATGCCCATACACTAAGTGCATGGGCTTACAAACATTTCCCCATGGGGGATACATTTAAAAAAAAAATATGGGGATCATAGACACCTTTGCCAAAACATTGACTGGCCTCTTTAAAATAGAGGCCCAATTTAAAGGAGTGGGTCTCCTAGACTTGTAATGCCCATACACTAAGTGTATAGGCTGACAAACATTTCCCCATGGGGGGGTCAATTTAAAAAAAAAACTGTTTACGGGCATCATAAACACCCTTGCAAAAAACTAGAGTGGCTGTAGCAGCACAAAACATGTTAACCCTGGTGATCTAGTGGTGGTGAATGATGAGACGTGGAGGAAGACCTCATTAAAACATTAAAAAATAGGACCAATTTAAAGGAGCGGGTCTCCTAGACTTGTAATGCCCATACAATTAGTGCATGGGCTGACAAACATTTCCTCATAGGGGGTACACTTGTAAAAAAATGTATGGGGATCATAGACACCCTTGCCAAAAAAATGACTGGCTGTAGCAGAACACGTTCACCCTGGTAATCTAATGGCGGTGGATGATGAGACGTGGAGGAAGGCCTCATTAAAATATAGGCCCAATTTAAAGGAGCCAGTGCAAGCAGATGAGAAATGTGTGAATTTAGTACTGTGGCCTGTGGGGCTTTGGCTTTGTATTTCCACTTGCGTTCCAATGACTGGGGTATGGACAACTGAAGGCTGCACTGGGACAAGGATGTGGACGTGCTTGATGATGGTGCTATTTGAGTGTGGACAATGGCAGGTGCAGAGCAGGAGGCATCTTCGCATGCACCGTGAACAGGGGATTGGCTTGCACGCACAACAGTGGAAGAAGCAGTGGTGTCCCCAGCAGACACTGTTCCTGGAGCCTGGGGTTGGGCCCATAAAGTTGGGTGCTTTGCTTCCATGTGTCTGATCATACTGGTGGTGGTAAGGCTGGTAGTTTTGCTACCCCTGCTGATGCTGGCATGACAGGTGTTGCAAATGGCCTGCTTGGGGTTATCAGCAGAGTCTTTAAAAAAAAAAACAGACTCGGGAACACCTAACACTTGGACTGGCAACTTCCATCATGATGGTGTTACGGGGATCGGTTGCCCGTCTACTGTCTGCAGCCACCACCCTGCTTCTTCCTGCCTGAAGGGGTGCTATGCCTCCCTCCCCCTGTGTGCTACTGTCCTCGCTCTGCATGTCCTCCTACCAGGTTGGGTCAGTTACTATATCATCCACCACTTCATCTTCCACTTCCGCACCCTGGTCCTCCTCCTGACTTTCTGGCGATTGTGTCTCACCATCGTCCACCTCTTGTGACCGTGGCTGCTCAAATATTTGGCCATCACTACATGGAATCTCATTTTGCCCCAATTCAAGTGGACTGGGCAAGAGGCCCAAATCTATAAATGGAAAAGTTAACAGCTCTTCGGAGTGTCCGAGGGTGGGATCAGTTGTCTCAGGGCACTCAGCATGGTGGGAGGAAGGAGGCTCAGGGTGAATAATATGCGGTCTAGATTCACGGCTACTCAGACTTGACTGTGTGGAAGACACGGCTGATATTGGGCGACTGGTTACTACTGTTCTTCCAGGCTCTGCCTTTGTAGCCAGTATTGGTCAGCAGCGAGCAGACGTCTCTGGGACTATGGCCTGCTTTTCCCCTTCTGAGCATGCCCAGGGTAAGGTCGGGGGTCACATGCTCAGATACTGCAGCAGCTCCCATGGGTCATCTAGGAAGGTCCTGAAGTTGCGCAGGTACTGTAGCAGCTCCGATTAGTCCTCTAGGAAGGTCCTGAAGTTGCTGCAGCTATAAAAGGTTTGCATGGCCGCATGGCCATGCGCTATTATCAAACCAATGTCTATGAGCTCAGCGCCAGTGTGTTCATGTCTGGATGCATTTAGGGTTTCGCTGAATTAAGCCGCTAGAATACCGGCACCTCCGGTGAGGAGTTGTTTGTCTGTCTTCTCTGACTGCATGACCACAGCTTGCTCTGGTTGGTAGCTGTGTACCTTTGTGAGCTTAACAGGGCACAGCATCTTGTTGCTAGTGTCTCTGTGGAGTTAACAGTGTTCGCTTATACCGTCATATAGCGCCGCCATTTGCCAGCAGCAGGTTCCTCTCCTGCACGGTGGACCCCGGGTTGCGAACACACCTAATAATGCATATTTATATACTCGGTGCATTCCACCAACCCTAACACATACAGCAAAAACACTAGCATATGTAGGCCTAAAATGGCCAAATGTTTAGCACAGATAAATGAGGCCTGTCACGGAAATACCACACCGCCAGATATGTGGCCTGTAATTCTTTTAAATGCAAAATAGTGCTATACATAAGTAGAGTAACAGACAGGAAAAAACTCTACCAACGGCCTTAAATGCCCAAACTTGGAGCCTGCAGATATATGAGGCCTGTCACGGAAATACCACACTGCCAAATATGTGGCCTGTATTTTTTACTTTTTTCATTGCAAAATAGTGCTGTATATCAGTAGAGTAACAGACAGCAAAAACAGTGGAATAGCAGCTTAAAATGCCCAAACTTGGAGCAAGCAGATATATGAGGCCTGTCACGGAAATACCACACTGCCAAATATGTGGCCTGTATTTTTTTTAATTCAAAATTGTTCTGTATATAAGTAGAGTAACAGACAGGATAAAAATGGAATACCGGCCTAAAATGCCCCAATTTTTAGCACACGGATGTATAAGGGGTGTCAAAGATATACCACACTGTAAGATATGTGGCCTGTATGTATTTTTGGGGGGTTCAGCAAAATGGTGTCAAGAAATTGTGTAAGACACTCAAAAAAAAAAATTTTACTCTACCGTACCACACAAAAATGAAAGATTTTTCTGTGCACTCATAAGTGATTTTTGTGACCCCTTTAAAATTGCTGGATTTTCATTTTGCTGTGCTAGGAAAAGGATCAGGCAGTATTGTGCAGTGTCAAAAGGCAAATGGAGGAATAAAAGGGCTGTGGGTTGCTTTGCAATAAAATAATCTCTATTAACCTGGCAAAAAAAATTTCCTAGCCAATTATACCTGGGGCTAGGTATATACGGTCAATATATGCTATAGGTAGCAGCAGCAGACAGTAATGGAATGGACCCTCTTGATGTATGCAATGATATCTATATACACACATACTGTACAGTGCCTGAAGGTCTTGCACTGATATGTAAAAAGCGACGTACACTTCCTGCCTACCTAACACTGCAACCCATATACTCCAGAATTAGTCCTTAAAAGGACTGTTGGTTTAGCTGTATTTGAGTAGTTTAAAATGGTAGACCCCACACTGACTAAGAAATCCCCAATTCTGACCCTATCTCAGCAGCAGCTCTCCCTACACTGTCTGATTCCGGAGCTAAATGTGCCGAGCAGATGGCGGCCAGTCTCTTATACCCCTGATGATGCCGTGCGGCCAGCCAATTACTGTGAAACCACAACAAAGATGAATCCCTCCATGTTGATTTGGTCTCTAAAGACTGCCAAAAATGCAGGGTGGAGACCCGAGTTCCCGCAATGTAATCTCGAAAATGCCAAGTGCACCGAGTACAGTGATACTCGTGCGAGTAACGAGCAGTGGCGAGCACGTTCGCTCTTCGCTGGTTGTGACTTCCAGATTGCCAAGCAAACAGTGGAGCAATCCAGCAGGTCACAAACTACTGGAGCCTAGAACAGATGAAGACGGTGGCTAGTAAATATGAGACTATGGGTAGAAAGCTTAGATTAGTAGCGCCACTTCAGAGCTTCATTAATACTGGCATTTGATATGCCAGTCCTAATGAAGGCAGCGCTGAAGTAAGATGTGCCTTTTTCATTAAAGGGAAACTGTGATGTCCCCCATGCCCTCCAACCCAGCACCATTACCTATGTATGATTAAACTCCCTGCCTAACCAACTCCGTATAACGTAATTCAGTTAAATAAATGTATTAAAAAAGCATTTATAATGTCCCCACCTCTTATGCTAATGAGGGCTTTGGTTAGTCGATGGGGCGATAGTTTCCCCAGACTTATCAGTAATCTTTTCCTTTAATCACGTCCATGTGGACGTCGTAACACATATTGCACGAGCCGGCTTCATCGACAGTTCATGCAAATTTAGTGCATGTGGGCCGCTCATTTCGATAGAGTCAATGCAACTCTGAAGCCGAGTGTACACTTCCTGGCTTCAGAGACTCACTGCGCATGACCAGAAATTCTGAAGATGGCTTCCAGTCATGCGCAGTATGCCTCTGAAGCCGGGAAGCCTATTGTCAGAGACACATTGACGCTGCCGAAATGAGCGGCGCTCATGCACTAGATTTGCAGGAGCTGGTGAAGAGGCTGGCTCATGCAAATTATGTTATCATGCCCACAAGGATGTGATAACATGAAAAGACAATGGAAAAGCCTGGAAAACTAACACCCCTTTGACTAGTCAAAGCCGTTATTAACATAGCACACAGGGACATTATAAATGCTTTTTAAAGCATGTATTTAACTGAATTACATTCTACGGGGTTGTTTTGGCATGGAGTTTAATCATACATAGTTGAATGCTGCTGGGTTGGAGGGCACGAGGAACCTGACAGATTCCATTTAAGAGATGCATGCCTATTAAAGAGTAACGTGCATCTTACAAGTGCTGCGTGGCAACCCCAACCAAGTTCTCCAAGTCAGGGACTGATGCACATTTCTGACTTAATTTATGCCATCAAAGTATAAATTTTGAAGAATTTTGCTGGCGGACTTTGCTACGCCCAGTCCCACCCCATTTCCTTCCATTTTAGTGAATCTGGCCAGTAGTGGCAGAAAATCATCAAGTCACAAACATTGTAAGAAACTTTGACTTAAGCATAAATTTGGGAACATTTGAAGGTGTTTTACACCAGGATTTTGATAAAAATATCATCATAAACACCTTCATTATTTTGTATTTCATACAACATCAAAATACAGTTGTGCTCAAAAGTTTACATACCCCGGCAGATTTTTTGCTTTCTTGGCATTTTTTCTGAGAAATTGAATGATAACAACAAAACTTTTTCTCCACTCGTGGTTAGTAGTTGGGTGAAGCAATTTATTGTCCAACTACTGCATTTTCTCTTTATAAATCATAATGACAATCCAAAATATCCAAATGACTCTGATCAAAAGTTCCCATACCCCATTTCTTAATACCGTGTATTGCACCCTCTAATATTAATGATAGCTTGAAGTCTTTTGTTTTGGTTGTGGATGAGGTTCTTTTTTTTCTCAGATGGTAAAGCTGCCCACTCTTCTTGGCAAAAAGCCTCCAGTTCGTGTAAATTCTTGGGCTGCCTAGCAGAAACTCCCCAGAGTAGCTCAATGATATTGAGGTCAGGAGACTGAGATGGCCACTCCAGAACCTTCACTTTGTTCTGCTGCAGCCAATGACAAGTCGACTTGGCCTTGTGTTTTGGATTGTTGTCATGTTGGAACGTCCAAGTACATTCCATGCGCAGTTTCCGGACTGATGATTGCAAATTTGCCTCCAGTATTTGCTGATAACATGCTGCATTCATATTTCCTTCATCTTTGACCAAGTTTCCTGTGCCTTTGTAGCTCACACATCCCCAAAACATCCGCGATCCACCTCTGTGATTTATAGTAGGAATAGTGTTCCATTCATCATAGGCCTTGTTGATCTCTCTCTAAATGTAACGTTTATGGTTGTGGCCAAAAAGTTCAATTTCGGTCTCATCACTCCAAATTAGGCTGGTTTCACATTTGCATTTTTTTGCGTTTTATCGCAAAAAAATGTTAAAAAACGCATGCGTTTTTTCCCTATACTTAACATTAAAAACGCATGCGTTTTTTTGCATGCGTTTTGCCGCGTTTTGACGATACATGTGTCGTTTCTATGCATGTGTTTTGTTGCAGAAATGCAACATGTAGTAATTTCTAGCGGCGTTTTTTTGTCGCAAAAAAGGAATGCGTTTTTTTGCGGCAAAAAAACGTATTGATGTCTATGTAAACGCATGCGTTTTTAAGCACAAGCGTTTGCATGCGTCTTTAAACGCATGCGTTTTAATAGAAAAAAACAAGAAAACACATTGATAAGCCAACCCCCAACCCTAACCCAAACCCTAACCCTAAGGGATCCTATCCCTAACCCTAAACCAAACCCTAAGGGATCCTAACCCTAATCCGAACCCAAACCCTAACCCTAAGGGATCCTAACCTTAACCCTAACCCTAACCCTAACCCAAACCTTAAGGGATCCTAACCCTAACCCTTAGTGTTAGGGTTAGGGTTAGGATCCCTTAGGGTTAGGGTTAAGGTTAGGATCCCTTAGCATTTGGGTTTGTGTTAGGGTTAGGATACCTTAGCGTTTGGGTTTGTGTTAGGGTTAGAGTTAGGGTTAGGGTTAGGATCCCTTAGGGTTAGGGTTATGATCCCTTAGGGTTAGGGTTAGGATCCCTTAGCGTTTGGGTTTGTGTTAGGGTTAGAGTTAGGGTTAGGATCCCTTAGGGTTAGGGTTAGGATCCCTTAGCGTTTGGGTTTGTGTTAGGGTTAGGGTTATGATCCCTTAGGGTTAGGGTTAAGGTTAGGATCCCTTACCGTTTGGGTTTGTGTTAGGGTTAGGGTTAGGATCCCTTAGGGTAAGGGTTTGGGTTAGGGTTAGGGTTAGGATCCCTTAGGATTAGGGTTTGGGTTAGGGTTAGGATCCCTTAGCATTTGGGTTTGGGTTAGGGTTAGGATCCCTTAGCATTTGGGTTTGGGTTAGGGTTAGGTTTAGGATCCCTTAGTGTTTGGGTTTGTGCTAGGGTTAGGATCCCTTAGGGTTAGGGTTAGGGTTAGGATCCCTAGGGTTACTAGGGTTAGGGTTAGGGTTAGGATCCCTTAGCGTTTGGGTTTGGGTTAGGGTTAGGGTTAGGATCCCTAGGATTACTAGGGATCCTAACCCTAACCCTAACCCTAGCTATTTCTGTTTATAGTGGGTTTTCTTGTTGATTTTGATGATTGGCAGCTGTCACACACTTCTCATCATGCGTTTCAAAAACGCAAACGCAGGAAAAAACGTATGTAAATGCGTCAAAACACCGCGTTTGTATTAAAACATGCAAAAACGCTTCCGTCTAAAAAACGCAGCATTTAAACACGTTTAAACGCGTTTTTGCACCAAATGCGTTTGCGTTTAAAACACTGCGTTTTTAAACGCAAATGTGAAACCAGCCTTACCTTGTCTCAGAAGTTTGGAGGCTTGTCTCTGTGCTGTTTTGTGTATAGCAGGCAAGATAGTTTGTGGCATTTGTACAGTAATGGCTTTCTTCTGGCGACTCGACCATGCACCCCATTTTTGCTCAAGTGCCTCCTTATTATGCATCTTGAAACAGCCACACCGCTAGTTTTTAGAGAGTTCTTTATTTCAACTGATGTTATTTGTAGGTTTTTCTTTGCATCTCATACAATTTTCCTGGCTGTTGTGGGTGACATATTTGTTGGTCTACTTGACCGTGGTTTTGTTTTTACAGAGCCCCTGATTTTCCATGTTAATCACAGTTTGATTAAGTCAATGCTGCTGACTGGCATTATCAATTCCTTGGATATTTTTTTGTATCCCTTTCCGGTTTTATACAGTTCAACTACCTTTTCCCATAGATCCATTGACAATTCTTTTGCTTTTCCCATGACTCACAATCCAGTACCGGTGGCAGTATGAAAGATGTAAAAGTCTGTCCGGATCCCAGAAACTCACTCAGCTTTTATGCACACACACTGATTATAAGCCAACAGGTCACAGGTGAGGATGTTACCTTTAGTAGCCATTCAAGCCCATTTGTGTCAACTTCTGTGCATGTTATCAGGCCAAAATCACCAGGGTATGTGAGCTTTTGATCTGGGTCATTTGGATGTTTTGGGTTGTCATTATGATTTAAAAAGATAAAAACAGTAGTTTGACAATAAATGGCTTCACCCAACCACTAACCATAAGTGGAGAAAAAGTTTTGGTGTTGTCATTCATTCTCTCTGAAAAAAATGCCAATAAAGCAAAAATTCTGCCCGGATATGTAAACTTTTGAGCACAACTGTATATTTGAAATATTGGATATTAAAATTACATTGTGAATGTATTACTAATAGTGGAATTTCTTCTCATTGATTTAAAGCTATATGTAGTTGTTTAACTTTTACAAGTTACTTGCCGTCAACTAGAAAATATTTCCTAAATTAAAGGGAACCTGTCACCCCGAAAATCGCGGGTGAGGTAAGCCCACCGGCATCAGGGGCTTATCTACAGCATTCTGTAATGCTGTAGATAAGCCCCTGATGTTACCTGAAAGAGGAGAAAAAGACGTTATATTATACTCACCCAGGGGCGGTCCCGCTGCTGGTCAGGTCGGATGGGCGTCTCCGGTCCGCTGCGGCGCCTCCCATCTTCTTTCCATGACGTCCTCTTCTGATCTTCAGCCACGGCTCCGGCGCAGGCGTACTTTGCTCTGCCCTGTTGAGGGCAGAGGATAGTACTGCAGTGCGCAAGCGCCGGGCCTCTGACCTTTCCGGCGCCTGTGCACTGCAGTACTATCCTCTGCCCTCAACAGGGCAGAGCAAAGTACGCCTGCGCCGGAGCCATGGCTGAAGATCAGAAGATGACGTCTTGTAATGAAGATAGGAGGCGCCGCAACGGACCGGAGACGCCCATCTGACCTGACCAGCAGCGGGACCGCCCCTGGATGAGTATAATATAAAAACTTATTCTCCTCTTTCAGGTAACATCAGGGGCTCATCTACAGCATTACAGAATGCTGTAGATAAGCCCCTGATGCCAGTGGGCTTACCTCACCCCTGATTTGAGGGGGGGTAAGGTTCCCTTTAAAGGGGACAGTAGATAAAAGAGCACTTGTTTGCTTGTTTTAGTTAGTGTCATTGTTCCATGTACTTGCATGTTCTATGAAGCATAAGAAAAGCTTTATAGCAAACTCTAAACTTCAATAGATTTTATTCAATTTTCAGATTTCCCTTTGTTTTGTTCCTTTGTTCTTTTTTTGCAGCTGAATTGCTACTTAAAATATTCTCAATACATTTTAAATGTTATTATCTTTTATTATTCTTTCTTGCCACATTGTGTGCAATTTCAATGAAAGGTAACATTTCTAAAAAGTATGTAAAATAAAAATAACTTATACTTGAATTATATTAGAGCAATAATAATTACCCAAATAAATATATAGATAAATATAAAATGGATATCTACATAGACTGAATGATTTCACAAGAGAATGATTTCAGAGAACATTATACGTGTGCAATAACAACAATTTAAGCTACAATAAAAATAACTTAAAATACAATCTTAAACTTTTTATTTTACCCTGTCCTCCAGACTTCTGGTATCCTAATACACCTAATATTTTAAATACGGAGATACCGGCTATTCATCTTGTTTTAACTGCTAAAGCACAGTCACATGAGTAGCGTACAAACCAGAGTGACAAATAGCTGAGCCTGACAGATCCCTGTTCAGACAAGGAAAAAGCCCTCCTCTGACCCTGGTCTGTCCCTGCCTGACCGCCGAGGTTGGCACTCTAAAATAACCAATGGTGCTACCACTCAATGGCAGCTTCCATTGAATGTCCTTAGCAACTCCTAGAATCGCTAGAGTAGAAATTCCCTAAGGAATAAAGGAGTCACACACCAAACCCCTGCAACGAACATAAACTGCAGCCAAGTGAATGAATTCAACAAAGACTATCACTAGCAGAACATCAGCAAGATTGCCTTGTGCAGGCCTGTACTACGGAGGACAGAGAATGAACTTCTATCCAATATTGCAGCCAGCATGCAGCCAGCGGGTAAGGAAAGGGTGAATCAAACACCCGAAAACCCCGCCCCTATGGCTGAAGATTGTTCCCTCCAAATTCAGGTGACAGAGTCCCTTTAATGATTTAGAGATGATCTGCAAAGAGGAGTGGACAAAAATTCCTCCTGACATGTGAGCAAATCTCATCATCAACTACAAAAACTGTCTGACTGCTGTGCTTGCCAACAAGGGTTTTGCCACCATGTATTAAGTCTTGTTTGCCAGATGGATCAAATACTTATTTCTTACTGCAATATGAAAATACATTTATATAATGTATGCAATATGATTTTCTAGATTTTATTTTTGCCATTGTGTCTCTCAATGTTAGAATTAACCTACCCTTAAAATTATAGACTGCTCATGTCTTTGTTAGTGCGTAAACTTACAAAATCAGCAAAGGATCAAATACTTACAGTGGGAAAAAAAGTATTTAGTCAGCCACCAATTGTGAAATTTCTCCCACATAAAAAGATGAGAGAGTCCTGTAATTGACATCATAGTTAGAGCACAACTCTGAGAGTCAAAATGAGAAAACAAATCCAGAAAATCACCTTGTCTGATTTGGCAACATTTGTGTTGCAAATTTTGGTGGAAAATAAGTATTTGGTCACCTAAAAACATGCAAGATTTCTGGCTCTTACAGATCTGTAACTTCTTCTTTAAGAGGCTCCTCTGTCCTCCACTCAATACCTGTAATTTTGGCACCTGTTTGAACTTGTTATCAGTATGAAAGACACCTGTCCACAACCTCAAACAGTCACACTACAAACTCCACTATGGTTAAAACCAAAGAGCTGTCGAATGACACCAGAAACAAAATTGTAGCCATGCACCATGCTGGGAAGACTGAATCTGCAATAGGCAAGCAGCTTCGTGTGATGAAATCAACTGTGCGAGCACCAAATCTCCTCCAGCTTTGACACTCTGGCTGTGTCATCAAGGTCACCTAAGCCAAGACTCTATTCAAACTCTTCCTGTCTGAAACTTTCCTTCTTCTGGTTAGCTCCAAAGAGACTTGTTTCTTTTGCCTCCTTCTTATATTCTTCCATCCTTATAGCTAGCGAGTCTTCGGGCGAGTAGAATCCCCAAATGGCTAGAGTTTCCCTATGGATAGTCCAATTTTTGCCAAAAGTTGGGAGCACTCATAGGTCTTCTACCTAATGTTTTCTCAAATTAATTCATCCTGTGCGTACCGATTGATGTCAATGCCAACTATGACGTGTTTGGTACTCCACGTTTCCTCTTGTAAGGATGTCTCCTGAACCTCCAGAGTTTTAACTATTGGGTTAAGCTGATCATCCTGTAGCCTACTTTTTGGCCCCTTTGGGGGTGATGGGCCCCTTTGAGGGTGATGCCATGAACTCTTGCAGCCTCATAGTAGTCCAGTCTTCTTCACCACTTATAGCTCTTCCCTAGGCTGTATCATGAGTTTTCTCTAGGGGCCTTGTCCTTGCAACCCCCTCAACTTCATAAGAGCATCGACAGAGCTTATTGCGATGCAGCACTTGAGTCAAAGATTCTTCGTCTTTCTTAGGCTGAACCACATAGACTGGGAAATCAGAGTGGACTTTCCTTACTACTTGGTGTGGGACTGCCTCCAGCAGTAGTTCAGTTTGTTATTTGGTTGTTTGGCCCTTGTTGGTTCTTGTGTGTTTGTGTGTTGCATGTGTATATATATATATATATATATATATATATATATATAGTGCTGGACAGCCCGCCTGCTAATACTATGGGCGTGATCAATAGGTTGTCCAGACACTCTGCATCACATTTATCTGTGTGAATAGTGTCCTATGCAAGCCTTACCTGTGCACATTTTTGCTACTAGGCAGCCAACCCCTTTAATGTTTGTGCGAGTGGTTGGTTGCTCTCATCAGTAGTTTGCACCTGTGCTGCTTTAGCATTTATTATCAGGGGCCTGCTGCACCCTGCGAGTGCATTGGTCATTTGACAAGGTTTTGGTGAGTTTGCTCTTCATGTTGTCTGGCCCATACCAGCACATGTTCTCCAGGCTAAAGCTGCTCTTCTTGTGTTGAGGATCGGTCCAAATGCTCCACTTCTTTGAACTTCTTCTCTACCAGACGCCACATAGTCTGAAGCTGGTGTCTATGTTCTCGGACTTCCAGGATAAGTGTCTTTTGGATACAACCTCAACTCTGTAATCTTTCTACCACTCTGACTGAACAGCAACATATATGGTGTATATCTTTTAGTAGTGTGGGCTTGCTTGTTATACACCCATACCAACTTAAAGATGAAGTCGGGCCACCTCATTTTCTTGTCTTCTTCCAATGCTTGTAACATTTTCAACAAGGGTGGTATGGCGTGGACCAGGATTTATCGATTCCGTAGAGAAAAGTTCAATGTGCAACTCTTCCATTAACTTTCCTTGAAAGCAATCCCCTTAATCCAAATGAATTCTCTTCTGGCACCCATATACATGAATGAAGTCCTGAGAAATGGCTCTGGCAGCCGCGGCTCTTTGGTCCCGGGTTGGGATCACTACCGTGAATTTAGTGAAAAGGTTAGTCATCGCCAATCAATATTGATAGCCACAGTGGGACATTCCAATCATCAATTAGTCGACCATTAATACTTCCAGGGGCATGGAGGTCCAGATGGCCTGAATAGGGGCCCTCTGCTCTGAAGGTTTTGTCCACTCACGCTTCTGCAGCTCTAGTTGACTACCTTCGTCATTGAGGCCAATACACCCGCCCCAGCAACCAATGGAGACTTTTCTCAGTATTGATGAGTGCACCATTCTTGCAATCCTCCTTGGCTAGGCTTACCACCAATACTTCCGAGATGAAGTATTGGTGCCAGGTGATCTCAAATAGGGGTATCTGCTCCATAGTAACCCATGTCCTCAGCTTTGCTAATGCAGAATTGGACTGCTGCAGGTGCACCCACTCATTTCTGTGGTGACCCAGAATTTGGGTTGGTCTGGATTCCTCCCTAAACTCTTGAGCGGCTACTATGGCTACTGCAAACTGTTTGAATGTTGTGATTTTGTCACTTTTGAGTTTTGTCCGTATATCACTTCGGACCTTCTTGAACGACCCGGGAGAGTGCATCTGTATGTGTGTTCTTGGATTTGTACCAGTAAGCTATCCTGTACCTGTATTTGGATATTTACGCTACTCATCTTTCTTTCCAGTGCACCCAGCTTTGTGTTTTCCTGGTGTTCCAGGGGATTATTATCAGAAGGCATGTGTACTTCTGACCACAACAGGAATTCTGCTAATTTTTTGGTCATGGCTCACATCAGTGGCAGCAACTCCAACTTAAGCAAGCTGTAGTTGACTGGCTTCTTCTTGGTGTCTTTCAGCTATCGGCTGTTGTATATGATCACTCATTTAGTTCGCTTTTGTAAGGTAGCCAGCACGGCCCCCAGTCCATACAGGCTTCAGTCAGCATACAGCACTAAGAGGGAGAAGTCAGCGTATGCTACGATGGAGGAACCTATCAATTCCATCTTCAAGGTCTGGAAAGCTTCTTCTTGCCTGGGGAACCACTGGTTTGGCTGCTACTTGGCTCATCCTGCTGTACCTTTTAGTAACTCATTGAGTGGTGCTGCAATCGTGGTAAATTTCTTTATAAATCTCTGGTAATAGTTGGCAAGTCCCAATAACGCCCTCAGCTCTCTTAGTGTGGTCGAGGTAGGCCATTTTGACACTGTGGCCACTTTCTCTGTGGTGGGATAGACTCTGGCACAGGAAACAGTATGTCCCAGGTATTCAATTTCCTGCTGGAACAAATGGCACTTCAGAGATCTTTAAAGCTGCTCCAACACCTGTTACAGCCGATTAAGATGGTGTTCGAAGGTAGGTGAGTAAATTAT
Source organism: Ranitomeya imitator (assembly GCF_032444005.1). Classification (NCBI taxonomy): domain Eukaryota; kingdom Metazoa; phylum Chordata; class Amphibia; order Anura; family Dendrobatidae; genus Ranitomeya; species Ranitomeya imitator. Next base: position 82,759,054 of record NC_091282.1, read on the forward strand.
GACGTCATTAAGATATATGAATATTGCTTTAAAGTTTATGTCCCCAAGGCACCTTTCCATCAAGCACTGGAATGTTCCTGCTGCACTTATTAATTCAAAAGGCATCCAGTAAAACACAAATAGCCCCATGGGGAAGAGATATACAGTTCATACGATCCTCCACAGACATGGGAACTTGACAGTATCACTGGCCAGATCGAGAGATGAGAAGTACTTGGCCTTTCCCGTGGTGGACAGGGATTCTTTGGTCCTTGGTAAAGAGTAAGAGTCCCGCACAGTTCAGTCATTATTATTATTTATTGTTATAGCGCCATTTATTCCATGGTGCTTTAAATGTGAGGAGGGGTATACATAATAAAAACAAGTACAATAATCTTAAACAATACAAGTCATAACTGGTACAGGAGGAGAGAGGCTCACAATCTACAAGGGATGGGTGAGAATACAGTAGGCGAGGATAGAGCTGGTCATGCAGTGGTTTGGTCGATCGGTGGTTACTGCAGGTTGTAGGCTTGCCAGAAGAGGTAGGTCTTCAGGTTCTTTTTGAAGGTTTCGATGGTAGGAGAGAGTCTGATGTGTTGTGGTAGAGGTTTCCAGAGTAGGGGTGATACGCGAGAGAAATCTTGTATACGATTGTGGGAAGAGGAGATAAGAGGGAGGTAGAGAAAGAGATCTTGTGAGGATCGGAGGTTGCGTGAAGGTAAGTACCGGGAGACAAGGTCACAGATGTATGGAGGAGACAGGTTGTGGATGGCTTTGTACATCATGGTTAGGGTTTTGTACTGGAGTCTCTGGGCAATGGGGAGCCAGTGAAGGGAATGACAGAAAGGAGAGGCCGGGGAATAGCAGGGGGACAGGTGGATTAGTCAGGCAGCAGAGTTTAGAATAGATTGGAGGGGTGCAAGAGTGTTAGAGGGGAGGCCACAGAGCAGGAGGTTGCAGTAGTCAAGGCGAGAGATGATGAGGGCATGCACTAGAGTTTTTCCAGATTCTTGGTTGAGGAATGTACGGATTCGTGAAATATTTTTGAGTTGAAGTCGGCAGGAAGTGGAAAGGGCTTGGATATGTGGTTTGAAGGAGAGATCAGCATCAAGGATTACCCCGTGGCAGTGGGCTTGTGGGACTGGGGAGAGTGGGCAGCCATTTACTGTAATGGATAGGTTCGTTGGGGAGGTCGCGTGAGATGGGGGAAAGATGATGAATTCTTTTTTGTCCATGTTAAGTTTCAGAAATCTAGCGGAGAAGAAGGATGAAATAGTGGACAGACATTGAGGGATTCTGGTTAGTAGGGAGGTGATATCTGGTCCAGAGATGTAGATCTGTGTGTCATCAGCATAGAGGTGATACTAAAAGCCATGAGATTCTATGAGCTGTCCCAGGTCAAATGTGTAAATGGAGAAGAGTAGGGGCTGTAGGACTGAACCTTGTGGGACTCCAACAGATAGTGGGCGAGGTGAGGAGGTGGTGTGTGAGTGGGAGACGCTGAATGTCCGGTCTGTTAGGTATGATGAGATCCAGGATAGGGCCAAGTCTGTGATGCCAAGGGATGAGAGGGTCTGTAATAATAGGGAATGGTCCACTGTGTCAAAGATAGCCGACAGGTCGAGGAGGAGGAGGACAGAGTAGTGTTGATTGCTCTTGGTTAAGAGGTATTTGGTGACCTTAGTAACGGCAGTTTCAGTGGAATGGTGTGACCGGAAGCCAGATTGTAAGCGGTCAAAGAGGGAGCAAGAAGAGAGATGGGAGGACAGTTAAAGATAGACGTGTTGTTCCAGTAGTTTGGAGGCATAGGGAAGAAGTGATATAGGGTGATAGCTAGATACAGAGGATGAGTCAAGAGAAGGCTTTTTGCGGATAGGTGTGATGGAGGCATGTTTAAAGCTTGAGGGGAAAACACCAGTTGTTAGTGATAGGTTGATAGATGGGTTAGGGTTGGGATGAAGACTGTGGTGAGGTTTGGGATGTAGTGGGATGGAAACGGGTCAAGTGCACAGGTGGTGAGATGTGATCTTGAGAGTAGAGTGGAGAGTTGATCTTCTGTAATGGTGGAGAAGTTGGTTTTGGAGGCGGAGGGCTGGGAAGTCAGGAGGAAGGGCTCTGGGGATTGTTGACCAAAACTGTCTCTGATGTTATCAATCTTCTGCTTGAAAAATGAGGCAAAGTCTTCAGCTGAGATAAGTGGGGAGGGAGGAGGTGCTGGGGGATGGAGGAGAGAATTGAAGGTGTTGAATAACTATTTAGCATTGTGAGACAGGGAGGATATGAGAGATGAGAAGTAGGTTTGCTTAGCTGTGGCGAGTGTGGTCTTGAAAGTAGTAAGGGACTGTTTGAATGCAATGAAGTGCTCGTTGGAGTGGGATCTTTTCCATCTGCGCTCAGCAGCCCTCGAAGCTCGCCTCAGTTCTTTGGTCAGGCTGGTGTGCCAGGGCTGTCTGTTGATTTTGCGAGCTTTTGTATGTGTAAGTGGGGCAGCAGATTCCAAAGCTACAGCTACTGTGGTGTTATATAGAGCGGCAGCGTCATCCGCATTGTGTGAGGAACTTATATCTGTGAGAGGGAGGAGGGATTCAGAGAATGAATGTAGGTCAAGATGTTTAAGATTTCTGCGAGGGTGTGAAAGTTTGTGGGGTGGGAATTGTAGATATGGAGTGGAGAGGAAGAGAATGTGAGAAGGTTGTGGTCAGAGAGAGGAAGAGGTGAGTTACAGAGGTTAGATAGGGAGCAGAGGCGGGTGAAGATGAGGTCCAGTGTGTGACCATCTTTGTGGGTGGGTGTAGAAGACCATTGAGTGAGGCCGAAGGAGGAAGTGAGAGATAGAAGTTTAGTTGCAGCTGAGAGGGAAGTGTCAATGGGGATGTTGAAGTCGCCCATGATGATAGTGGGGATGTCTGCAGAAAGGAAATGAAGTAACCAGGTAGTGAAGTGGTCAAAGAAGGTGGTGGCTGGCCCTGGGGCGGTAAATGACAGCCAGTTGGAGGTTGGAGGGGGAGTAGATGCGCACAGAGTGCACCTCAAAGGAAGAGAGGGTAACAGAGGGTGGCAGTGGATTGGGGTGAAGGAGCAGTTATCTGACAGGAGAAAACCAACTCCTCCGCCATGTTTGCTGCTGGGGCTGGGTGTGTGAGAAAGGTGGAAGCCACCGTAAGAGAGTGCAGCAGGGGAGGCTGTGTCAGAAGGGGTGAGCCAGGTTTCGGTGATGGCGAGGAAGGAAAGTTTGGTAGTAACAAAAAGATCATGGATGTAGGAAAGCTTGTTGCAGACAGAGCAAGCATTCCACAGAGCTCCTGTTAGTGGGACTGGGGAAGAGGGGGCTGGGTGAATGGGTATAAGGTTAGAAAGGTTACGGAAGTTTGTTAGAGCGTGGATGGGAGGTAGAAATGACTGTGGGAATGTGGTGAGGAGGACCAGGATTTGGAGAGATATCACCAGCAGTGAGAAGGAGCAGAGAAAGTGTTAGCAGGTGGGAGCAGGAGAGGGCATGAGGGGGCTGTCTGTGTTTGGAGGCAGAGGATTGTAGGTTAAGGAACAGTTCTGAGGAGGAGGTGAGATGGATGGAAGCAGAGATAATCAGTTCCTTACTTGGTGTGGGGATTAGGGGAGGTAGCATAAAGTGAAGGATTATAGGGGTGAGAGTGAAAATAAACAGACACATTGTTTACAGTGACTGGCCAGTTACCTTCAATTCGCTTCAGGTTCAATTCAGGTTTTAATTCTACTGTAATCTTCACACTTCTAGGACACACGCATTCAGCCGTCGTTAGTCTACATGGAATCTCAATGTTCAATCTTTCTTTAAAACTAATATTGTCCAAAAAAGTGGCACTCACCATCCACATTAAAACAGTCCTTTATTCAGTCCATAAAACAGGTACAGCGGGAGACAAGTGGATACCTTCGGTGGACGACAACCGTTCTGTGCTGACTGCACTTCAACAGGTCCGGTACTAGAAGGAAGTGACGAGGTACCCTGTTAAAGTGAAGGGAATACCTTACAGGTGATTCTAACAGACATTAGTGTAGAACAAAAGTCACTCCTCTCAACAGAAAAAAAAACAAAACAGAACATGAACCACAAAACATTTAAAAATTACTTTTGCAATATACATTAAGCTAAAAAACAAAACATATGCAAAAACCTTCTACAAAAATATTGTCATGTTTATTTTGTCATTAAATCCAGAGGGATCCTGCGCCTGTGTGCGCAGAATCCATCTGGACTCCTTTTGCAACAATAACCTATGGGGATCACCTCCTTGTGGAGGCAGATAGACCTGTTCCAGTCCTGCAAATATCAGTAAGTATGAATTCCCTGCATGTTTTTCTTGAATGTGATCAATAAGCTGCCTAGAACCTTTTCCTGTAATTATGGATCTAAAATGTTCCCGGAAACGGACGAACAGAAGGCGATTGGTCTTGCCGATATAAAAGAAACTACAGGGACAGAGGATGACATATACTACCATGCATGTTCTAAATGAGATGAAATCTCGAACTTGGTGAGTAATTATTATTATTATTATTATTTATTTATATAGCACCATTGATTCCATGGTGCCGTACATGAGAAAGGGTTATATACAAATTTCAGATATCACAGAAAGCAAACTAACAATTACAGACTGATACATAGGGGAGAAGACCCTGCCCTTGCGGGCTTACATTCTACAGGTTGGTGGGGAAGAAGACAATAGGTTGAGGGTTGAAGCAGCTCCGATGTTGGTGAGGCGGTAGCTCCGGTAGTGATGAGGAGGCAGTGGGGTGAGTGCAGGCTGTAAGCTTTCCTGAAGAGGTGGGTTTTCAGGTTCCGTCTGGAGGATCCGAATGTGGTTGAAAATCGGACGTGTTGGGGCAAAGTATTCCAGAGGATGGGGGATATTAAGGAGAAGTCTTGGAGGCGGTTGGGTGAGGAGCGAATAAGTGTAGAGAAGAGAAGGAGGTCTTAGGAGGACCGAAGATTGGGTGAGGGAAGATATCGGGAGATTAGTTCAGAGATATGTGGAGGAGACAGGTTATGGATGGCTATGTAGGTCAGTATTAGTAATTTGAACTGGATACGCTGAGGGAATGAGAGCCAGTGAACAGATTTGCAGAGGGGGAAGCGGAAGAGTAACAAAGAGAGAGATTAATTAATCGGGCAGCAGAGTTAAGGATGGACTGGAGAGGTGCAAGGGTGTTAGCAGGGAGGCCACAGAAAAGGATGTTGCCGTAGTTGAGGGGGGAGATGATGAGGGCATGCACAAGCATTTTAATAGATTAATGGGTGAGGAAAGGATGGATTCTGGAGATTTTTTTGAGTTGGAGGCGACAGGAGGTGGAAAGAGCTTGGATGTGCGGTTTGAAAGACAGGGCAGAGTCAAGGGTTACTCCGAGGCAGCAGACTTCCGGTACGCGGGAGAGCGTGATGTCGTTAATTGCGATAGCTAGCTCAGGTAAGGAAGATCTATGAGATGGAGGAAAGATGATGTGTTCAGATTTCTCTTTCATTGAGTTTGAGGAAGCGAGAGGAAAAGAAGGGCGATATGGCTGATAGACACTCTGGGATTCTGGCCAGCAGAGAGGTGACATCTGGGCCAGAGAGGTAGATATGAGTGTCATCAGCATAAAGGTGGTACTGGAATCCATGAGTAATGTGCCTGATTCATAATATCTTATCTGTTACATGGAAAAGGCAAAAGGAACACTGGCCACACTTAAAGTTGCTTTTTGGTTTGCAACTATCTAACCAATTGCTTCGTGTGGATTTTAAACGATTTCGTACCAGGTGATCCTTCAAATTAGTGCTCCTTTTGTTTGCAATTAAAGATCTGCATGATGCTATCTCTGTCAGATCTGCATCTCTATCCAAGACATGCCAATTCTTGTTTATAACTGCTGTAGTGCAGCGGGGTTGGTGCAGTGTGACAGATTGTGACCACAGGGAAAGTTCGCAGAAAAACATATTTAATGTCCAAATTCACACAGTGCACAGCACTCTGTATCTTTCTGATCACAGCTGGGAAAACAAAGACAGTCCATGACCAGTTGCCGTGGGCAATTACAGCGCCTTGTACGTTGAGGTTGCCAGGCCTTTTGGCTGCGCTTGGCCCTGTGTTGCCTCAGACAGGTTGAGCTCTGCAGAGCCTTCTACTTTGCCTGCTTTAAAGACCAAAACTGACACCCATACCCCCTGCTTCTGAGGTTTTTACAAAAGAACCTGTGGCCGCCAATCACATGGAAAACCTGGGGTCAGGGAGGAAATGGAGTGCCCCACTACCATCTTGCAGTCTGTTAAAAAAATAAAAGCCCAGAACAGGTTTTCTTAAATGGGCCTTGGAAAAATAGCTTGCCCAAGATCAACACTTCTATTCTGTATTCAACCACAGCTATGCCTGTGACTGCAATGCACTCTCACGCCCTCCATATACTTTGCACAACCTGGGGGACACATAGCGACCCTCACATATAACACCGGTCACTGACTCACACTGCCTTGATATGACTATCCATTGGAACAAGTTGGAAACTGAATACAAGTCTTTTTTCATTTCCCTTTAGGATATCCCGGTTCCCAATAATTCTCTTTGAGAAAGAGCAGCCACTCTATTTATGGCCTCATCTATGAACTTGGAAAGATAACCCCTTCTAGTCAAATTTGTTTTGAGGTCAGTATCTTGCTCTAAAAAGCGTGTGTGGTCACTATTTATCAATCTCAACCTCAGAAACTGGCTGTAAGGTAAAGCTTTTTTTGCATGAGGTGGATGTGCGCTAGAAAAATGTAGGAAGGAATTAGAAGCGGTGGGTTTTTTGTGTACTTCTGTTTTGATATCACCATCCACTAGGCTAATTTTAACATCCTAGAAAACTAAGTCCAACCACCCGAAAATGGAGGTGAACTTCATGTTCATGGTGTTTGCAATATTTAAATAGTGGACAAAATCCCCAAACAATGCCTCAGTGCCTTCCCAAACTATGAAGATGTTGTCTACATAGCGCATGTATAATTTGATGTACTTCAGGAAAGGATTCCACCCCATGTAGATGATATGTTACTCAAGCACCACCAGAAACAAATTTGCAAATGTGCATGCTACCAGCGTGCCCATGGCCGTGCCGGTTCTTTGGAGGTATCATGCATCTAAAAACTTAAAGGTGTTATGTTTCAAAATGAATGATAAAGCTCCATAAGAAAAATCAATAAATTTCCCATTGTTATCAGTATTCGACAAGACTGAACATACCGCATCCACACCCTGCTCATGGGGGATTCTGGTGTCAAGGCTTTCCATGTCAATGGACACAAGTGAAAAACCTTCTTGCCAAGTGAAGTCCTGGATTGACTTCTTTCGAACTAAAAAAATGTGCGCAGCCCAGGGGCTTTGACCCTCCCTTACCACACGATTATGGAGAATATGTGACAGCAATTCCTTGACCTCCTGGTAGATTTGAGGCCCTGGGACATCCGTGTATAAGGGAAAGGTCTTTAAAGGGATAAAGTTTGTGTTCATGACGCCACCTGTGGTATTCAGTAAGGGTGACCGACGCTGCTTTAAGGGGTCCGCTGGGGTGATGTTATGGCAGCTAGATGGTATACCTTCCCACAGGTGAAGTATATCCCCAGGGCTTCCCAGTGTATAGATGGTGGATGGTGAGAGATGCAGAGAAGAATGAGGACACAAGGTTGCAGTCTCTTTACCTTTACTGAAGACTTCAGCATCCACAGTTCTGGGCACCAGATCACAGGGCAGGCAGAGTCTGGCCGGTTTGGAGGCAAGTCCAGAGTCCCCTTGTCCAGGTGGAAATCAGTAGCCTTCCCTTGCGCTGCAGTGTTGTAGTTCCTTATTGCCTAAGGCTTCACATAAGGTCTTCACAGATGTAATGTTTTTCTCTCTGTCCCCCATGTAGGATAGGACAAACCAGTATGACTGGTGGCTTGGGGCTATTTATAGGGACTCTAGCACACCTCGGCCTCTATGGGTTGCCACCGTGCCTCCTGGGTGTAGGGCGGACTGGTAACTTGCAATTAGCTGTCCTTACTCCCTCGCTGTTCCGGCTACCGGGCTTCTGTGCCTCAGAAGGAGGCAGCCTGTGTAGGGCTGGTCCCCTTCTAATATCCTCTCCTTTGCTGCGACTCCCTTCACGCTCTCTGCAATACAGTTCTGCTTCTGTGTGTCTCTTTCTGTGAGCTGTAGCTCTGAGGGCATGAACAGCTCTGTGTCCTTTTTCTTTCATTTACTAACAGGATCCCACCCCTGTCAGGGACCAACTAACTGAGCTGAGCTCAGCCAGCAACTGACTAACTTTCCTTACAGTTGACCAGTTTTACCTATGTGGGGAGTGACCTAATAAATAGGAGCAAGAGCTCCCCTGGTGTCCTGGAGTGTAAAATGTGTTGCATGTTTGTGATACCTGGATGCAGGTATCCTTCTTTGCCTCCAAACGCAGTATCACTCTCCCTGAGAGGAAAGCAATACTACTGCGACAATCAGGACCCTGGGGTGCCGCAAACACTCCTTGATACCACTATAACAACTGTTCTACTTGCCCCATTTGTCTCAGGGAGAACTCAGTGAGATTCGATTCCATTTGTTCTAGGAGGTGGTTAAAGGCCCGGGCCTCGATTCTATCTTCCTGGGCATTGAGGGGCACCGACAAAGTCAATGGGTCCATCTTCATGAGATTTAACTCTATGACATCAGCCCTTGGGAGATCTTCTGGTATCAGATATACTTGAGCTACTTCCTTTTGGGGAATAAGCTGTAGACCTGTACTGCTTACATTTATGCAGAGTACAGGTACGTGACCTTGAAGCACAATAGCTAGTGTGCGAGCAACCAGCAATCCCAGAATTGTTTCAGCCTCTCTGCAGGTTCATTCTGGACATTTACTTATTCTAGCGACACATGGGCCAACACTGACATGACAAGTATGCTTTCTCCTGGTGATAAGGTCATCATAGCTTCTGGAGGCACGTCACCTTGCAGAGGCTCTGGGAGGCAGCTGCTAGCTTCTGCATTTGACTGACCTGGTAAACTTTCTTACTGGAGTGATAGCGATTTGCTCCTTTCCTATTGTTGTTTTGGTGCCCATCAGCCAGGAATTGGCCTACTTCTTTCAAGACATTCATACCCAGGGTTGCAATTTGTCCCCGTCCTCCAGGGCATTACACCAATATTATCCCTTTCTTGTCCAGCTCCTGGACATTTGTCCATCCAATTCAGCCTATATTCCATCAGAATAAATCCCCAGATCTACGTCCTTCTAAAGAACCTAACAACTGTAAGATACAATATTGTTATGCTTCAGGAAGACATCCAGGTCTCTCTTGAACCCCTCGACTGAGTTCGCCATCACCACCTCCTCAGGCAAGGAATTCCAGATTCTCACTGCCCTAATAGTAAAGAATCCTCTTCTATGTTGGTGAAAAATCCTTCTCTCCTCTAGACGCAGTGAATGCCCTCTTGTGACCGTCACCTTCTTTGATATAAACAGATCCTCGGAGAGATATTTGTATTGTCCCCTTGTATACTTATACATGGTTATTAGATCGCTCCTCAGTCATCTTTTTTCTAGACTAAATAATCCTAATTATGCTAATCTCTCTGGGTATTGTAGTTCCCCCATCCCCTTTATTAATTTTGTTTCCCTCCTTTGAACTCGCTTTAGCTCCAATATATCCTTCCTGAGCACCGGTGCCCAATACTATACACAGTACTGCATGTGCAGTCTAACCAGGGATTTGTACAGAGGCAGTATAATGCTCTCATCATGTGTATCCAGACCTCTTTTACTGCACCCCATAATCCTGTTTGCCATGGCAGCCGCTGCCTGGCACTGGCTGCTCCAGGTAAGTTTATCATTAACTAGGATCCCCAAGTCCTTCTCCATGTCAGATTTACCCAGTGTTTTCCCGTTCAGTGTGCAATGGTGATATTGATTCCTTCTTCCATGTGTATAACCTTACATTTATCATTGTTAAACCGCATATACCACCTCTCAGCCCAAGTTTCCAACTTATCCAGATCCATCTGTAGCAGAATACTATCTTCTCTTGTATTGACTGCTTTACATTGTTTTGTATCATCTGCAAATATCGATATTTAACATCCACACAGCCCCAGGAATACATTTGCATATGCGGGCGCATATGGTGTGCCCCTAGCTGTGTCCTGGAGCTGTAGGTAGAAGTCCTCTTTAAAAATGAAAAAATAAACCATTTTGTAGCATGTATACCGTCAGTGTGCTTTGTGCGATTCCACGTCGCATGTGACTAGAATGGTATCATCGTCAATATGCAAATCATCAATTTTTCTGAGAACATCAATCGTATCTCGAGTGAACGAAGGGAGGCATTCCACCAGAGGTTGTAATTTGTAGTCAATGAATTTACCTATATTTTCCAGGAAATTGCGGTTGACGGAGACAATTGGTCTGCCTGGGGCAGTTCAAGATTCTTATGTACTTTTGGTAAAAGATAAAATGTGGGAATACATGGTTCTTTGATCATTAGTGCTTGGTATAATTCTTTAGATATAGTGCCCACACTATTGGCCCTGTTCAGAATAACAATTAATGCAGAGGTAAAGGATGACAACGGATTGTATGTTAACTTTTTATAGCACATTTTATCTTTCAATTGTCTGTATACTTCGGCTTCATACATGCTAGTTGGCCAAATCACGATGTTGCCCCCTTTATCCGTGGGTTTTATCACATCAGGTAAATTTTTTACTCTCTGAAGGCTTTTCCGATCCTCAAAATTTAAATTGATATTGCTGACATAGCGGGGAATCTTTTTAAATTCTTCACTTGTAATTTTAACAAACAGGTCAATATTGGAACAGGTGGAGAAGGGAGGAAATTTTTAGAGTGTGGTGCAAAGCAAGGAGGGATGGTACTAGATGTTCAGGTATGAGATGTTCTTGAGCAAGCTCATTTAGGATTTGTAGTGCCTCTTGTTCCGTATCTGTTGGAAACAGTTCATACAAAGCCTCATATGGGCTGACTGCTTCTTGGAATTGTTGTCCTGTTGCAAGATGACCTTCACAGTCAATAGCAGCAATTTTGATTAGAAAATGTATGTTTTATGGCCTATGGAGTCAATGTTTTTAATTGTGCAATGCCCTACTGAAAGTGAATGCCTAATGGTGACTGGTGACACCTGTACACTAGGAAAAACTTAATAAGCGACAATGCCAAAAATATGTCTGTCATGCTTTTGGACAAAGTAATGCATGCTTGCTGCATGGTGTACATCCTCAATTTGATCATGCAACCTTTTATAAACAAGGATACCCACTAGATCAAAGTGGTGCTTGTTATCAGGAGAGTGTATGAGCATTTCAAACATTCGCATGCTTGAAAGAACTGACTTTAGGATTTGCATTGACAGAACAATATGACTAGCCTGATTTACAATATTTCAACGTAATGGAGTTCAGGGCTGCATATGTTGCAGAATCTGTATGAGCAATATCAAGATGTGAGGAAACTGAGTATGGAAACTGAGTATATCACAAGAAACAGGAGCTTATGTTATTCTCAGATCTAACATTGGCAGGTACTAAGGGGTACATCTTTTCAGGGCAATTGGAGGCTTTGCAGTATTATCAATTCACGTTGAATTGATTCTCCAAGAATCAAACTTTTAGAAAAATTTTGCAAAGCTGATAAATTATATTTTAACTGATCCAGAGGTCAATTTGCTGTTCTATGTAGGGGTAGATGCTTCTGCTTTTGGAATGATAGCTGTTCTTTCACAGAAAAGAGTTGGTAGTTCATCATTGTGCTTTTTTTGCCATATGTCTTCTCAAGCAGACTCTAATTATGATATAGGTGACCGAGAACTTCTGGCAGTTTATAGAGTGTTTGAGGAATAGAAATTTTGGTTGAAGGTGTCAAGACATAAGATGACTGTCTTTGCCGAACATAACAGCTAGTTATGAGTGAGCAGTGAGCATGCTCGTCACTGCTCGTTAGTCGTTACTCATTTGAGCATCAGTGTGCTCGAGAAACTCGTTACTTGGTTAGTATTTTTGAATGCTCGCGTGCAAGCTTGAGTCCCTGTCCCGCATGTTTGTCGCTTGCTAGACAGCCCGAAATTGTGGGGATTGCCTGCCAGTCACTGTAATGCCATAACCATCTTAGTTGTGGCATTACTGTTATTGGCTGGCGGAATAGCAACATCGGGTCTATACAAGACTTGGCACAGTGCACCAACGGAAACAGGCAGAGCAGGGAGAATTGCAGCTGGCCTAGGAACAGAGTTTTAGCTGTGTATAGGCAGTAATTAGACACTATTAATATTTCTTTCAACTGCAACAACAGTCTTTATTAGGTCTAATTATAATCAATATTAATACTGCTGTTAGCAACACTTAGGGAGAGATTGTGCCAGATAGGACAGATTAGGGTTACTTGCATGTCATTTTGGCTGCAACTCATGCCAAAAGCCATACTCAGGGCTAATAATATTATTTTTCCTCCTAATCCTGCAAATTGTTCTGAGCATAGAAAATGTTATGCCATTTATACTGTGGCAATTGGGTGTCAAAAATATACAGCTAGTCTTGGATGGTTGCAATAGCATCGTTATATTGCCTCTACAGTGTAACAAATCCAACTGAGGTGGGAAAATTTTCCTGTGATACAAATCCTGCAAAGTTTTTTCAGCAGTGAAATATTATACAGCATTTATATGGCTCCAGTTGTGCATTAAAGCATATAGCCAGACTTGGTTGGTTAGCAAAGGAATTGCTATATTGCTACTGCAGTTTAACAAGTCCATCTGAGGTGAGCAAATTTTCCTGCGATACTAATCCTGAACATTTTTTCATCAGGGAAATATTATTTGTCATTTATACTGCTCCAGTTGTTTGTCAAAAGCATATAGCCAGGCTTGATTTATTAGTATTAGCATCACTATATTGCTTCTGCATTGTAACAAGTTCATCGGAAGTAGGCACATTTTCCTGTGATCCTAATCCTGCAAAGATTTCTCAACAGGGCTATATCATATGTAAATTAAAATGGGCAAGTCGTGTGGGAAGGGACAGGGAAATGGATGTAATGCTGATGGTGAGCGCTGAGGCCGAGACCGTGGGCAAGATTAAACTGTTCATGCAGCTGGAGTATAGCAGACACATACATCATGTCGAGGAGCAGTAGCTTCCTGTCCCACTTTGTAGAGGGGCACAGAACACGACTCTTGAAGCCAGATGTTAGGTGTCAAGTTCCCGCCGCTGCACAGGGGGAATCTCGAACCACCTCCGCTGCGGTCTTTCATTCTCCTCCAGCCGCAGTGGAGCCTGCTCAGCAGAGACGTCGGTCCCAGCGCCTGGCTAAGACAGATACTGCGCGTTTGGTTACTGCTGTCCTTCCAGGTTCAGCCATTATAACCAGTACTGTTCAGCAGCGAGCAGGCGATCCTGGGACTAAGTCCTGCTTTTCTCCTTCTGAGCATGCACAAGGGAAGACCTCTCATTGGAGGTCGGGGGCACATGCTCAGGTCCTGTAGCAGCTCCTATTGGTCCACTAGGAAGGTCCTGGAGAGCTACAGCTTTAAAAGGTTTGCATGGCCACACGGCCATGCGCTAGTATAAATTTGATAATGTGTATGTGTAGGTGAATGTCTGTGGATGGAAGAAAGCTCCTTAATCATTCCCATTCCTAGTGATGATGACTGCTTGCGAATGGTGGAAGCTACCTAGCGCCCGACAGTGCTACCTGCACACTTAGCACACGTTTCTGCATCTATTCGCAGTGACTGCCTGTACGGCACCATGCGCAAACAGTACACTTTCCTGGCAGCCGGTCAGTGTAGGGTGGGAACTCCCACTTAGACTCAACATCTGACTCAGGGCATCCTCAGGCGCGGGCTCAAAAGCCACCAAGGGTCAGAGCGAGTCCAATCACCAGTTTAGTGGGGGTGATTCATAGGGATCCCACTAGTGTCTTTCAGCTGCACACTGTGACTGCTAACAGGGCGCAGCGTATTTACGGCAACTCTGTGAAGCAACAGAGTTTGCTTCCATTCACACTGGGTGATGTCTAACCCACGTGTGTGTAAGCGTCCATCGGCCATTACTCAGTTGCAGGTGTCATCTCTGCACGGTGGACCCTGGACTGCGAACACACCTCATATTCTCTAAAATTATTATTTGGTGCGTTCCGCCAGTCCTAACACCAGACCTGTGTGAAAAATTTGTTGGATGAATAGCAGATAATGCTTCCAGTCACTTTGCCAGCAGCACCCTGTCTTATACACGGTCTATTCTCAATAGCTGTGATTCTAGACTTCATAATCCTCACCCTGATCCTCCTTCCTTCCACCATACTGAGTGCTTGGAGATAAGTGATCCCACAATTGGACAATTCGAAGAGCTGTTCACATTTCCGTTTATAGATTCTGGCCTTTCACCCTGCTTGTTTCAAGTGGGACATGAGGAGATCGCATGTAACGATACCCAAATATTTGAGCAGCCATGTTCACAATAAAAGATGACAGTGGGAAAATGCATGATGATGAGACATAATTGTCATGCAACTAATTTTCTTAAGTCAGCAAGTCAGGAGGAGAACCAGGGTGTGGAAGTGTAAGATGAGGTGTTGGACGATGAAGTCATTGATCCAACCTGGGAAGGTGACATGCAAAGCGAGAACAGCAGCTCAGAGGGGGAGGGATCTGCAGCACCACAACAGTCAGAAAGAGGCAGTGGGGTGGCCAGAGACACAAGGCGGGCAAGTATTCCCCAGAAGCCATCCGAGTGAAGTTGCCAGGCCAAGGTAAAGGTGTTTCCAAGTTTTTTAAAGACAGTTCAGTTAACCCAAAAAAGGATATTTGCACTATCCGCAATGTCAGCATCAGCAGGGGCATCACAACCATCACCCCGACCACCCCCAGAATGCCAAATGCCAGGACCCAGAAACAGTGTTTGTGGGTAACACCACTGCCTCTTCCCCTGTTCTATGTGCATGACAATCCCCTGTCCATGACTCTGGCAAAAATGCCTCCTACCCTGCACCTGTTGTTGCACACTCACAATCACCATCAGCAACCACATCCACATCCACACAGTGTTCAGCTGTTTTATACCAAGTTATTGGAATGTAGGAGGGGGGTACTGTAATGGCTTGGTTTGGGGATTTAATCCGGTGACCTGTTGCTGCATGGTCAGTTCCTCTGTCTGCTGAGCTATTGTCCTTTCTTACCTGTCTAAATGCTGAGGGTTTTCCCTTCTTGGTTTGCTCTTCTCCAGGAGTTTCTTAAGTTTCTGTTATGGTTTGCACTATCATATTCATGGTGGGGATTTATATGTTCACCCTTCACTAGATTTCCTTGCTGGCTATACCTTTTGGTGGATGTCTGTTCAAGAGTTCCAATCTTTCAGCCAAAAGGGTTACCTTATTTTGAAACTTCAATAGTATTGCTGCAGTGAGTCTGTTTGCATTCCTTCTCAGCACCTTTTCCTTTTACCACTGTTAGGTTTCTGGGAGGTTACTTCTTCCTTTTATTTTAGTTCTCCTTAGTTTCCCTCTCTACCCAATTTGAACCTATTTTAGCTTCTCACCCTGGGTTTTCATATCTTACTTCACACTTTCCTCTCCCTTTTTCCTTGTGTTGCGGCCTTCTCTCTCATTCCTTAGAAAGTACGAGAAACCCCTCAATGGCCTTTTATGGAGCCAAGTATGAGGTGATGTTTTTAGTTGTGCAACTGGGGCCTTTCTAGTCTACACAGGGACCAGTTAGGGCATCCCTTTGTGGTTTAACATCCCTTTTTCTGTTACCTGTGTTTGAATGTGTACAGGTTCATAACAGAGATCATGCATATTTTAGCCAAAAAAAGCATGTAATGCCTCATATATTTTTTCATCTTTGTAAGATGTCACCAGACCCTTTTGGGTATTCTGGATGTGTTTGTCTTTGTGGGGTATACTTATATAATTTTTTTTCATATATCTGTTTTACTAGTCAAGCTTTACATCCATAGATGCCAGACTGATATATAAGACCCTGTTGCAGGTGTTGAAATTATAGTGTAGCATTCTTATTTTGTCATTTTTGGGAAAGGAGTTGAATAGTTTTGAAAAAAGAGACATATAACTGTAAATGTCTTTTTATGTACACCTGTTCTACTAGTCCAATTTCACAAACAGGCACGACACTTCTATGCTGCGGCCTGCAGTTACAGTATGCTTTCTATTTAGGTACTATTACGTCCTTTTTGGCAAGGGCTGAATAATTGGGATAAAAAAATAATTATAGCACAAGATGGATAGTAAAAGAAAAAGTTGCAAAGGCAATGGACGAGGTAGTGATAAATAAAAAAAAATATTGCGGCTAGGACTAAGCAAAATTCAGAGCACAATTGGCATCCTTTGCATCTGGCAGGCAAATTAGTGGGGAGGAAGCAGAGGGTTCCATGGGCTTCTTTTATGAAATTTGAGTCCTAGTACCTTACATCAAATTTCTATTGCATTCAGGCTGTGTATTTGTGATCATTGTCTTGCTAAAATATTCACCCTTGTTTCATCTTCATCATCCTGGTAGATGGCAGCAGATTATTTTCAAGAATTCACATTTATCTTTGTTTCAATTATGTGACGTTTGTCAGTGCCGTATGAAGAAAAACAGCCCTACACCATGATTTCCCTCCTTCTAAACTTCACTGTTGGTATGGTGTTTTTGAGATGATATGTAGTATCTTTTGCCTCCCAACATGGTGTGTTTTATGGCACCCAAAGAGTTCAATTTTTGTCTCATCTGACGAGATTATATTCTCCCAGTGTTCATTGTTTCACCGACTAGTCTAAATTTTGTTGAGAAAACTTTAAAAGCTCATGATCATGCTTTTTGTTCAGCAATGGAGTCTTGCATAATGAGAGTGCAAAAGTGCATTACTTCTTGTTTTCTTTTAAACAATTGTATCTCTGATTCCAGGTATTTCTGAAGCTCTCCACAGGTGGTCATTGGCTCTTGGACAACTCTTTTGATAAATCTTTTCACTCATCTGTCTTAAAACATGAGGGATAGCACCTGGTCATGGCCGGTATATATGGTGAAATTATATTCTTTCTACTTCCGGATTATGGCCACAAAGTGCTTACTTGGGACCTTCAGTACTTCAGAAATTCTTTTGTAACCAAGGTGTTCAGCATGTTTTGCAACAATAAGGTTGTGAAGGCCTTGAGACAGCTCACTGGTTTTACCCATCATGAGGTGTTTCTTGTGTGGCACCTGGTAAAGATACACCTTTTTATAGGCCATCAGTTGAATCAGCTATTATTTTTCACTAAGTGGCAGGATTGCTTTCTAATTACAGATAGATTTCATCAGGTGTCATGACTTTCCATAGCTTTTTGCTCCTCTCTTTCTTTATGTGTTTAATACTTTTCCCTGTGTCATTTCTCATTGTTGCACATAACTTATTTTCTTTAATCGTATAACTAAAAATTGGCATGTGCACATGCATTCACCCCTTTTGCAATGAAGCTGCTAAAAAAAATTCTGATGCAATCAATTATCTTCATAAGTCACATGCTAAGTGAAATAATAATAATAATTTTTACTTATAGAGCGTCAACATATTCCACAGCACTTTATATTATAGAGGGGACTTGTACAGACAATAGACATTACAGCATAACAATAAACACAGATCAAAACAGATACCAAGAGGAATGAGGGCCCTGCTCGCAAGCTTACAAAAAAGGAAAAAGGGGAGACACGAGAGGTGGATGGTAACAATTGCTTTCGTTGTTTGGACCGGCCATAGTGTAAGGCTCGGGTGTTCATGTAAAGCTGCATGAACCAGTTAACAGCCTAAGTATGTAACAATCCAGACACATACTGTTAGGACTGGCGGAACGCACCAAGAAAGATGATAATAGATGCGTTCGCAGTCCGGGGTCCACCGTGCAGGTAAAAACCTGCTGCTAGTAAATGGCAGCGTAATATGGCGGTGGAAGCGAACCCGGTAAAACCACAGGTCCGCAATACCGCACTAAAGAGTGCAAGCAAGGAGTCAACGAACACAACCCCAAGACACAGGATTGAAGTCCGATTAGACCACTTGCTGACACACACCGCAACAGGGTGTGTTAGGCAACTCTTATAATTAGAGCACCGAAGTGCGAACTGTGCCGTGCTGGCAGGCACCACTAAGCACCCAGACGTGGGTCAGGAAGCGCACTACTGGCGCGTGGCGCCGCACTGGCGGTCACAGCAATAGACGCTGATACGTGTGTGACACGTTGAGTGATTAGTCGGGCGCTAGATAGCAGCCATACTCCATACGCGAACAGTCATACAATAGGGTAGGGGTATTTAATGAACGACTTGCACTCACAACAAACACACGTATTCAATAGTAAGACAATACTAGCGCATGGCCGTGCGGTCATGCGCAGTTTATATAGCAGCAGCACAGGAAGTGGCTACAGTACCTTTGCCCGTCCAAGACCTGCCAAACGGACCAATGGAATGTGCTGCAGAGCCTGAGCACATGACCCTCGATCTCCAATGGGAGATCTTACCCTGGACATGCTCAGTACGTGCAGACAAGGACTTAGTCCCAGAGAAGTCCGCTCGCTGCTGACCAGCACTGACCTTAATGGCAGAGACTGGAGAAGCAGCAGTAACTCTCAGAACAGAGTGAGAATGAGCAAGACGCTGGGACTGACGTCTTTGCTGAGCAGACTCCACTGCGGCTGGACAAGAATGGGAGACCGCAGCGGAGGTTGCTCGAGATTCCCCCTGTGCAGAAGCGGGAACTCGACCCCTAACATTACCCCCCCTCCTAGGGCCCCCCCCTCCTTGGGCCTCGCTACGTTCGAAGGCAGCAATGAGCTGTGGAGCCCGAATGTGCTCAGCAGGCTCCCAGGATCTATCCTCAGGACCGTAACCCCTCCAATCCACCAAATAAACTTTTTTGCCACGAACCACCTTGTACTCCAAGATAGCGTTCACCCCGTAATCGTCCGTAGACGAACCCGACGTTCCAGTAGATGACTCAGAAAACCGGGACATGTAGACGGGCTTAAGGAGGAACACGTGAAAGGTGACGGTAAACCACAGGATTAACCTGTTCGAGGACCTTAAAAGGACCTAAGTAGCGAGGTGCAAACTTGGTAGACTCAACTCGCAGCCTGATGTTACGGGCGGAGAGCCACACTAAGTCGCCAGGAGCAAAGGTTGGAGCGGGGCGCCGATGTGCGTCGGCGGAGGACCTCATTCTCTCCTTGGAAGCCTGAATGGCATCCTGAGTGTGATCCCAAATGTCCCGTGCCTCCACAGCCCAGTCTGCCACCCTGGAATCGGCAGAAGACACGGGCATGGGCACAGGTACCCGCGGATGCTGACCATAGTTAAGGAGGAATGGAGTCTGTCCAGTGGAATCAGCGTCGGCATTGTTAAGAGCAAACTCCGCCCACGGTAGCAAAGATGCCCAGTCATCCTGCTTAGCCGAAACAAAATGTCGCAGATATGTGACCAAGGTCTGGTTGGCTCTCTCTACCAACCCATTCGTCTCGGGATGATAAGCCGAAGAGAGATTCAACTCGATACTGAGAAGACGACAAAGCTCTCTCCAGAACCGAGACGCAAACTGGGGACCTCGGTCACTGACAATTTTGTCTGGCATACCGTGAAGACGAAAGATGTGTTTGACAAACAACGCTGCCAAGGCCCGTGCAGAAGGTAACCGGGGAAGCGGCACCAAATGCACCATTTTAGAAAAATGGTCGGTGATTACCCAAATAATGGTACAGCCACGAGACTTGGGCAGACCCACAACAAAATCCATCTCGACCATCTCCCAGGGCCTGTCTGCCACCGGCAGAAGGTATAACAAACCAGCTGGCCGTTGTTGGGAAGACTTATTCTTGGCACAAGAGACACATGCCTGAACGTAGTCTCCAACGTCACGAACCATATGTGGCCACCAGTACGTCCTCGCCAGTAGCTCAGATGTCCTTTTTACCCCAAAGTGTCCACCCACTCTGGATGAATGAGCCCAAGCGAGAACCTCCGGACGCAAATTGATGGGAACAAAAGTCTGGCCCGGGGGCACAGACTCTAGCGAAACCGGAGCTACAGTTCTCAGACTCTCCGAAGGGACAATGAGCCGAGGCTCGTCCTCCTCCTCCTCAGCTGACACGAAAGAGCGAGAGAGAGCATCAGCACGAATGTTCTTCTCCCCGGCGAGATAATGTAGGGTAAAGTGGAACCGGGAGAAAAACAAGGACCATCTGGCCTGACGAGAATTCAGCCGCTGGGCTGTTTGTAAATAGACCAAATTCTTGTGATCCGTGAAAACTTGGAATGGGAACCGAGCACCCTCCAAGAGATGTCTCCACTCCGAAAAGGCCAACTTCATTGCCAGCAACTCTCTATCCCCGATGGAGTAATTTCTCTCCGCTGGTGTGAAGGTCTTTGAGAAAAAGAAGCATGGGTGCTTCCGACCCTGAGCATCCTTTTGATAGAGGACTGCTCCAGCACCAACGGATGAGGCATCAACTTCCAAAAGGAATGGCTTACCCACATCGGGACGATGTAAGATAGGAGCACTGGCAAAATGGGACTTTATAGAAGAGAAGGCCTTGGAGACCCCTTCGGACCACGATTTGGGATTCGCTCCCTTCTTGGTGAGGGATACCAAGGGAGCTACCAAAGTTGAGAAGTGGGGAATGAACTGGCGATAGTAATTTATGAACCCCATAAAGCGCTGCACCGCTTTAAGAGAATGGGGTTCCTGCCAGTCCATCACTGCTTGTAGTTTGGCAGGATCCATAGCCAATCCCTGGGCCGAGATGATATAGCCCAGGAAAGGCAAGGACTCCTGTTCAAACACACACTTCTCCAACTTTGCATATAAGGAATTCGCCCGTAAGAGTTCGAAGACTCTGCCAACATCTCTCCGGTGGGAGTCAATATCTGGAGAGAAGATGAGAATATCATCCAGATAGACTACAACCGAGGTGGAAAGCATATCCCGGAAGATATCGTTGACAAAGTCCTGAAAAACGGCTGGGGCATTACAGAGCCCGAAGGGCATCACCAGGTACTCATAGTGCCCATCCCTGGTATTGAAAGCCGTTTTCCATTCGTCCCCCTCACGGATGCGAATCAAGTTGTAGGCACCCCGCAGATCTAGTTTGGTGAATATCTTTGCTCCCCTTAGCCTGTCAAAGAGCTCCGATATCAGGGGCAACAGGTACTTATTTTTAATGGTGATAGCATTGAGACCCCTGTAATCGATGCAAGGACGTAATTCCCCATTCTTCTTCTGTACGAAGAAGAATCCCACCCCTGCAGGAGACACTGACTTCCTAATGAATCCTCTTTCCAAATTCTCCTGGATGTATTGAGACATAGCCTCCGTCTCAGGGAGAGAGAGTGGATATACCCTTCCCTGAGGAGGTTCAGCTCCAGGCAAGAGGTCAATAGGACAGTCATAGGGGCGATGAGGCGGTAGAGTCTCTGCTGCCTTTTTAGAGAATACATCTGCATAGCACCAATAGTACCTTGGAAGAGATGAAAGGTCTGCGGGTACCTCGGTAGTAGAGACCTGTACACACTCACTCACACACCTGCCCATACAAGACTTACTCCAACCCAATATTCTCCCAGACGACCACTCAATATGTGGGGAGTGGTAACGGAGCCAGGGTATTCCCAGTAAAATCTCATCCATTCCCTCGGGTAGGACTAGAAGGGAAATAATCTCCTGGTGGGAAGGGGACATGGACAACGAGAATGGAACAGTCTGGTGTGTGATTTGTTGTGGAAGTGTCGACCCATTCACAACTCTAACAGTTACAGGTTTGGCGAGCATAACAAGTGGTACAGCGTGGCGCAGAGCAAAAGCAGAGGACATGAAATTTCCCTCTGCTCCTGAATCCACACAAAGCTCGACTGGTAGAGTGGATGAGTCAAACAGGATTGTCCCTTTAAAGGACAGTTTGGAGGAAAAAGCCGCTGTGTCTAGTGAACCTCCCCCTAAGGTTACTAGACGCGATCGTTTTCCCGACCGCCGTGGACATTTATTAGTGTAATGTCCTCGTTGGTGACAATTTTTACAAACCATGGGTACTCGAGTGGCCTGAGACTTAGGTCCCGCTCGAGAAACCTCCATGGGCTCATGGGAGTCGGACGCCAAAACGGAAGATTCAAGAGGTCTGGCGAAGGTGGGAGCCAGTTTAAACCTCTGCCTACACTGGGTCTGCTCTAACCGTCGTTCGTGAAAACGGAGGTCGATGCGGGTAGATAGAGAAATAAGCTCCTCCAGTGTGGCGGGTATCTCCCTGGTGGCTAAGGCGTCCTTCACGTGGTCTGCCAGTCCCCTCCAGAACACCGGAATTAGAACTTTATCCGACCACTCTAACTCCGAGGCTAGAGTCCGGAACTGGATGGCAAACTGACTGACCACGGACGAACCCTGAGTGATTGTCAATAACTGGAGCGCGGTATCGTGTGTAATACGGGGTCCCAAAAAGACCTGCTTCAGAGCGTCCAGAAAGAGCGGAGCACTCTGTACCACACGGTCATCACGCTCCCAAAGTGGCGTTGCCCACTCCAACGCCCTGCCCGACAAGAGAGATAAAATAAATCCCACTTTCGCCCGTTCCGTAGGGAAACGCGCCGCCAGGAGCTCAAGGTGTATGGAGCACTGGCTTACGAATCCACGACATTGTTTACTGTCACCAGCAAACTTGTCAGGAAGCGGGAGATGGGATAAAGTCGGGGCAGAGGTGGCAGCGGACAAACTGGCTGCGGCTACACTTGCAGCCTGAACAGCGACAGCAGTGACATCCACAGCTGAGGTTGAACGCTCTAGAGCCGCCAACTTTCCCTCCAGCTGCTGGATGTACCGCTGTAAACGCTGATCGTCTGCCATTTACTAGCCAGACCCTGGCGCTAGTATTCTGTTAGGACTGGCGGAACGCACCAAGAAAGATGATAATAGATGCGTTCGCAGTCCGGGGTCCACCGTGCAGGTAAAAACCTGCTGCTAGTAAATGGCAGCGTAATATGGCGGTGGAAGCGAACCCGGTAAAACCACAGGTCCGCAATACCGCACTAAAGAGTGCAAGCAAGGAGTCAACGAACACAACCCCAAGACACAGGATTGAAGTCCGATTAGACCACTTGCTGACACAACACCGCAACAGGGTGTGTTAGGCAACTCTTATAATTAGAGCACCGAAGTGCGAACTGTGCCGTGCTGGCAGGCACCACTAAGCACCCAGACATGGGTCAGGAAGCGCACTACTGGCGCGTGGCGCCACACTGGCGGTCACAGCAATAGACGCTGATACGTGTGTGACACGTTGAGTGATTAGTCGGGCGCTAGATAGCAGCCATACTCCATACGCGAACAGTCATACAATAGGGTAGGGGTATTTAATGAACGACTTGCACTCACAACAAACACACGTATTCAATAGTAAGACAATACTAGCGCATGGCCGTGCGGTCATGCGCAGTTTATATAGCAGCAGCACAGGAAGTGGCTACAGTACCTTTGCCCGTCCAAGACCTGCCAAACGGACCAATGGAATGTGCTGCAGAGCCTGAGCACATGACCCTCGATCTCCAACGGGAGATCTTACCCTGGACATGCTCAGTACGTGCAGACAAGGACTTAGTCCCAGAGAAGTCCGCTCGCTGCTGACCAGCACTGACCTTAATGGCAGAGACTGGAGAAGCAGCAGTAACTCTCAGAACAGAGTGAGAATGAGCGAGACGCTGGGACCGACGTCTTTGCTGAGCAGACTCCACTGCGGCTGGACAAGAATGGGAGACCGCAGCGGAGGTGGCTCGAGATTCCCCCTGTGCAGAAGCGGGAACTCGACCCCTAACACATACGGCTATTAAATGCATAAAGCGTATGAGAACATGAGGCGAGGAACCTGATTATGGTTTAAGTGTTTTCAATGGGCAACACAGGGAAAGTTAAGTTAATGCATTGAGACGATACGGCAGTATGAACAAATGCATTTTTAGGGCACGCTTAAATCTGTGGGGATTAATCGTATTAACCTGGGTAGTGCATTCCAAAGAATTGGCGCGGCATGTGAAAAGTCTTGGAGATGAGAGTTGGAGGTTCTAATTATTGAGGATGTTAACCTCAGGTCATTAGCAGAAAGGAGAGCACGGGTTGGGTGGTAGGCTGAGACCAGGGAGGAGATGTAGGGTGGTGCTGAGCCATGGAGTGCTGTGTGGATGAGGGTAATAGTTTGTACTGGATTCTGGAGTGGATGGGTAACCACTAACCAGTGTAATGACTGGCACAAGGTAGAGGCATCGGAATAATGGTTGGTGAGGAATGTGATCCTGGCTGCAGCATGCAAGGCAGATTGGAAAGGTGAGAGTTTGGTAAGAGGGAGGCCGATTAGTAAAGAGTTACAATAGTCCAGACGAGAATGAATAAGAGAAACTGCAAGAGTTTTTGCAGAGTCCAAAGTAAGAAAAGGTCGAATTCTAGAAATGTTTTTGAGGTGCAGATAACAAGAGCGAGCCAGTGATCGGATTTGGGGGTGAATGAAAGCTAGGAATAAAGTATGACCCCAAGGCAGTGGGCATGTTGCTTGGGAGTAATGGTGGAATGACACACAGAGATAGCAATGTCAGGCAAATGTAGGTTAGTAGAGGGAGAAAGCGCGAAGAGTTCAGTTTTTGACAGGTTCAGTTTCAGATAGAAGGAGGGCATGATGTTAGAGACAGCGGTAAGACAATCACTGGTGTTTTCTAAAAAGGCAGGCGTGATATCAGTGAAAGGATGTCAACCTCTGTGCAATCTATATACACAAACTTTTCTGAAGGTTCACAGAAGCTGCAACACCATAATAATAAGAGAAATTCTCAAGTGGGTGCGTCAATGTACTGTGTGCGCTATGTTTAAGGCTTCTCATGCTCCGGCGGCAGGGTTGCTTTGCCAGTTAGAGGTTCCTAGTACTCTATGGACACATCTTGCAATGGATTTTATCACTGACCTGCCAGTCTCTGAGGGTTTTTCTGTTATCTGGGTTGTTGTGGACCAGTTTAGTAAGATGTGTCATCTGGTCCCGTTCAATAAATTACCCTGCACTAAGACACTTGCCAGGGCATTTGTGAAAGAGATTGTCAGACTCCATGGTGTTCCCATGGACATTGTCTCCGATAGTGGGCCACAGTTTGTGGCTCACTTTTGGCGTGCCTTTTGTGATAGACTTAAGGTTCTTTTGTCATTTTCTTTGGGCTATCATCCGCAGTGTAATGGACAGACCAAAGGAAGAACCAGGAGATTGAGCAGTTTTTGAGATGTTTTGTAGCGGACAATCAGGAGATGTGGTCAGAATATCTACCATTAGCTGAGTTTGCTCTCAATAATCATATGTCTTCTTCGGCTGGGTGTTCTCCTTTCTTTTGTTGTACTGGGAAGAATCCATCTTTTGGTCCTTTTTCTAGGATTGGGGTGGCGGTGCCTGAGTAGGAGAGTTTTCCTGGAAATTTGGAAAGGGTTTGGACCAGTGTGCGCCATAATCTTAAACAGGCTAATAGGAGGTCTAAGAAATATTTTGACAAGAGAAAAAGGGATGCGAGGTTTGTTGTTGGGGACATGGTTTGGTTGTTCTCTAGGAATCTGCATTTGAAGATCCCTTCTAAAAAGTTGGGGCCGAAGTTTGTAGGACCTTTCAAAGTGGTTCACATTGTCAACTTGGCAGCGGTGAGATTAGACATTCCTTTGTCCTGGAAAATTAATTCAGTTTTTCTTGTATCTTTACTGAAGAAGGTGGACACGCCAGATAGGATGGCTATGCCATCTGCTCCTCCAATTGATGAGGACTGCGAGTTTTAGATTTCACGCATTCTTGATTCCTGGTGGCATAGAGGGGAGTTACAGTTTCTTGTGTCCTGGAAGGGTTTCGGTCCCGAGGATAATTCCTGGCTGAAAGCTGTGGACGTCTCAGCCTCAAGGTTAATTAATGCTTTTCACAGGAGATTTCCGAATAAGACCTGGCCTAGAGGATCCGGGGGATCCTCATTAAAGGGGATGTACTGTTAGAATCTGTTTAGTTTGTGACTATCCGCCATTTTCTTGTGGATTTCTGGCTGCTGGTCTTTTTCCTCTGGTGCTGGGTTTGTCTTGGGTCAGGTGTTTGTATCACTCTTTATTAACCAGCACCTGCCTCCCATTCCTTGCTGGACATCAGTGTTAATCTGCTTGAGCTCTAGCTTGTTGCTTTGCTTTGTGTTCTGTGAGTGTTATTTGTGCAGTGCTGTTACCTCTGGTTCTGCTAGCCTTAGTTTCTGTTTACTATTGGTTTCTGCAGCATTCTCTTTGTTTTCTATTAGGAGGTGACCCGTTTTTTGAACCCAGTCCTTAGTTCTTTTAGGGAACTCCTTCTCCTTATCTATAGGTCTTCGCTTGAGATTAACCTAGGATCATCAGTGGGTCTATTTGCAAGGAATGGGTCACCCACTCCATCATAGTGTTTCAGCATAGTCATAGTGCAGGGTCAGTTTTCCCCCTTCTACCTTAGTCCTGTGTTGCAGATCCATAACAGGAGGACATTAATTAGAGAGGAAGCACAGAGACCAAAGGTAACCATGAAGGAGCTACAGAGTTCCCAAGCAGAGACTGGAGTGTCTGTCCATATGACCACAATAAGCTGTGCACTCCATATGTCACGGTCAGCTGCAGCCGCCGATGCGGCCCAGCCCATAGACACCCCCAAGCTGACAAACCTTAGAAGGAATGAGGTGTGCATCCCCCGGGGACACAATACGGAACCTTTATACAGCAGAGGGGGACTCAGGCCTACCCGAACTAGGGGAGGGCAGAGACCGGGGTTCTGTGGCAGCTGAACATGTGGACAAGGAACAAGAGACAACGTAGGACTTTATTACACTGCACAATTTCAGGTATAGAGAAAGTAAAGTTTGCTAAAGTAAAGTCACACAGTACATAAACAAAACATAATGATGCCTGGCTCCAGATTCCACACCTCCAGAAGGGTTCCACCCAGAGGACCCCAATGCACCAACGGATCACAGAGGAACATATAGGCGGGACATCAGGACACAAGCAGGACATCAGAGTAAACAAGGTCATCAGAATGCAGGCAAGACATCAGGGTACAGACAGGACATCAGGAAGGACATCAGGACACAGGCAGGGCATCAGGACATCAGCAATACCGGATAGACATCTGGGACACCGGCATGGCAGCCCAAGGCATCAGCTGGGACACTGGCGTGACAGCCCAGGGCATCAGTTACATCAGGACATCGGACACAGGAAGGACATCAGGACACAGGCATGGTTACAGGGTACAGATTAGTAGATGCTCAGCAGAAACACTGGTTAGAAGAGACTTAAAGTCACTGGGTGTGAGGCTCCAGATGCAGAGGGATTCCAGGAAACATAATCACAGTAGACAGTTCAGACAGGTACAGGACAGGTGCAGGATCAAGGATTCGGGCCTGGATATACTGCTTCCAGGACAGGTGCCAGAACAAGACAAAACAGGAATCAAGGCAAGGACGTTGGTACCAAAACATAGACAGGAGAGGTGCAGGAACACAAACACAAATAGCAAAGTTCAGGAGTTTTGTGAGTAGCTCAGGCCCCGCCCATAGGGCAGGGGAACTTTATATAAGAGCTTCCAATCAGCAATTGGCTGGGGACAGCATTTCAAGTACACACCCTAACCCTGATAAAAGCAGGGGAGGTGTGGCTGCGCACACCCTAAGCACAAACAGAAACCATTACAGCACAATCAGTGCAGGAACTGAGTCTCAGGGCACCAGGCTGTGACGGCATGCACTGACACACATGGAAAGTCATGCACCAACTGCAAATGATCTTGCAACCTGCGGACAGATTCCACAGCGGCAACCAGGGACCACACATGCGGATGGTCATGCCGCAGGGCAAAGACCTAACCACCCATGTATAGCTGCGCAGCAGAGCAAGGAACTGAGAAGGCTCCATACAGGTAACAGCCAACAGTATCCCAGCTCAAATACGGGGGAAAGGAGCAAAGGGTTAAAGCAAAGACATGCATTGTCACGCCGAAAACCAGATACAGACAGACTGGCGTGACACATATAGGTGGCCTTTATGGAAGATTGGGCAGAAAAAGCGTTTACTGACACAGAAAAAAATGTAAGGTTTGTTTTGAATTTGTCAAAAGACATGGGGGACTCGAAAAATGTATGGAGGAATTTGCTTTGGTCAGATGAGTCCAAAATTGAATTTTTTGGCCACCAAGGTAAATGCTTTGTCTAGTGATAAAATAACACAGCTCATCACCCCAAGAACACTATCAGCAGCAGGGACAAAGAAAGTGGTCAAGGGGAAGATACTGTAGATGGAGTGAAATGCAGGGATAATCTTGAGCAAATCCTGTTTCAGTCTGTCAGTGATTTGAGACTGGGACTGAGGTTCCCTTTCAAAAAAGACAATGACCCAAAGCATACTGCTAAAGCAACATTTGAGTGGTTTAAACGGAAACATGTAAATGTTTTGGAGTGGCTTAGTCAAAGCCGAGACATTAATCTAATTGATAATCTGTGGTCAGACTTGAAGATTGCTGTTCACTAGAAGAAACCATCAAAATTGAAGGAACTGGAAGAGTTTTGCCTTGAGGAATGGGCTAACACCCTAGTGGCAAGATGTGGAAAGCTCATAATGACTTATCCAAAGCGAACTGCAGGTGTGATTGCCTCAAAAGGAGGCTCTACAAAATACTGACTTAAGGAGGGGTGAATAGTTATGCACACTGAAGTTTTCAGTTACTTTGTCCTATTTGTTGCTTGCTTCACAATAAAAAGCAAAACCAAATGCTCACAGTTGTAGGCATGTTCTTTACAAGTACTGAGGCAAACCCTCAAAAAAAACAGTGAAATTCCAGGTTGTGATAGCAAAACACGAAAAACGCCAAGGGGGTGAATACTTTCTCAAGCCACTGTTTTCATAACTTTACATTGAAAAGTTTGATATTGATATTATTATTATAATGTAGATAAAATATAAATCTATATAATTTATAGGTTGCAAAATAAGTCTATATACTTGCCGTTTTAATATTTACTCAGCTTCTACGATGTAACTACTCCTTTTGAAAGACTGTCCCACCTACCCTGTATCTTCATAGCAATGTGAAACATCTGCAAAAACACTTTTGGGATTCTGTGACTGGAGAGACTGGTGTATCACCATTTCCTGGATCTGTTGTAGCACTCTCTCCTTGGGACGTGGGGAGATGACAGGAGGGTCATGGGAGTCTTCTTTTCTACTTTGGGATTTTGCTCCAGTGCCATCTGCAATCAGATTGTTAACACGTCAGTTCAATCTGTCAGAATCCCCTGAGTGCTGCTCGGCCGAGCGTGAAGAAATACCTTGTGTATTAGTAGCGGATGTCCCCAAACAGTACAGTGACTCAGTCAGGCAGCCTAAATGGGAACAAAGACAATACCTTCACACCAGTATATATTACTTATGTGCCCTGACCTAATATAGCGACACCGCAAAGGGGCTGTGTTGAAACGTGCAGAATTTAAATGATTCTCATAAGCTACAAGGGCTCCGTTAAAATGTTTATGCTTCCCATCGAATAATTTATTTGCAAAGGAAAAAAAGAATCTGAAAAAAAAATAAAATAAATAAAATTCTCTATGTAATACGGGAAGATAACCACTAGATGACAGCCATAGATAATTTCCTTTATCCCGAATTCTAAATTTATATTCTGCATCTTCCTGTCTACCGAAAAGGTGACATTCTTGCTGAGATTGTAATTAAGATGACTGAGGTAAGCAAATTAAAGATGCTGGCACAATCGCTACCTTCATTTACTATTACCAATTACTGTCCTAAAGAGCAGAAAGCCTTGAATTTACGAAGGGGTGAATGGTGGACTTCTATCTTAATATTTTCTTTTTCTTTTTTTTCAATTTAGTATGTGCTTTTAGTTGGTTAATACATTGATGGGCGACTCTGTAATCATCATCCAGCCTTCAGAATGCCGGCTTTTCAATACAGCTTTAAATATATTCCAGTTGCCTAATTTTTATTTTTTTTTTCACTTTTCTGTTACAGCTATTTTCTTTTATTTTTCTCCTCCATTTACAGGTGCAGAATTAAAGAACACGTGCACTCACTATATTATTGATGCACTTAAGTGGAGTGTTCGAAAGCCTGCAATTACCGTGTAGGCTTATGGCCCTGAAGTAGATGGGGATAGTGGTGCTGCATATCCATGATTTGAAGGACATACAGTGATGATTATAGAGGTAGTACTCTACTTCCATTCCAGGCCTTTGTGTTTAGCTGGTTGTCATGGCAAGTAATTGGATAGAATTTAAGCCACTTTCTTCCAGGTGGGAAATTCATAATTTTACCCCTCTACCTAATTTTGTACATACTTTAAAAGAATGTAAAAGTTTCTACAGGATTTATGTTTTTTTTTTTATTAATTTTTCAATTGAAGACCCAACTTATTATATTAATTAGAATTTATTTTTGGTATTAGCTAATTAGATTTTAAGTTATTTTTATACATATCTGATGTGAATTTCCAATTTTTTATTTATTTTTTTTCCCAAAAAGTAACCCTACTAAGCAACAGGACAAATGCTGTCTTTTTAGCTAGGATATTGTGTCAAGTAGACAGCTGCTCTCAAAGGCAATCTCTTGCCTAAAGCAGAAAGACCAGAATCCTCTTCTCCTTTGTGAGTCTATATACTGATACAGCTGGTGGCCTCTTCTCATCTACGGTCCTTGCATCAGCAGTGAAAAAAAAAAAAAAGAAGAAAACCGGCACTCATCTGACTCCATATGCTAAACCTCCATTTTCCTCCTCCAGCAGTCAATAAGCCTAATCCATTTTAATAACTACTGTTTATGCCTTTAAATTGAGTCTTTTCTTGTTTAGTACCTTCAGTTAGAACATATGGTGGGCTTTTATTCTTACCCCCCAACAACAAAAACATGTTTGGTTTTGCCAAAATAAATGTTAAGCCCTCTTCATTTAGCTGAATTTCATAGGGAGAACATGAATTATTTATCAAAACAATGAAAAGCCAATTAACTGTAGCTTTTTCTCGAGAACCAGCAACACTTGTCTACAAATTGTAGACAAAAGTAATTAGAGGTTTAGAATACTGTTTATTTTTGGAATCCAGAAAGGGGCGTTCTGTTTGGATCATCATTAATGGTTCACAATCCTCTGTTCTTCTGAGACTTAGAACAGACGAAATTGTTACCAGGTAAGGAGGGCGCCATATGTTAGTGCCATGGATTATTCTGTCGAACACCTGTTTGGAAGCCATTTTCATAATGAAAGCAAGTTGCTCTTTCTATGATATATTCTTGTTTCGCACTTTAGTATGTAGCTACATAAAATGGACAAAGTTTTGGGACACATATCTTAATTATTAATCCAGGTGGTTTCATCAGTCTAATTGCCCCGATGTATAAATCCAGCCCCTTCCCATGCCATCTGCCTTTAGAAACATTTGTAAGGCTAGGTTCAGATTGCGTTAGGGCAATCCGTTTAGCGCTAAGCGCTAGCGGATTGCGCTAACGCATTGTCTTTTTCGGGGTCGCATTTAACGTCCCCGCTAGCGCAGATCCCCGATCTGCGAGAGCGAGGAACGGACCTCGGGCGCGCCTCGGACGCTGCAAGCAGCATCCGAGGCGCGTCACAAAACACCGGCACATCGCTAGCGTGTGCCGAAAGTGGCGTTCCCACTGCCAATGGCTGCCAATGGGCGTGCTAACGGACGCGTTGCACGGCGTTAATTTCGCCGTGCAACGCTGTCCGTTAGCGCAGTCCCATTAACGCAATGGGAACCTAGCCTAAGAGCTGAAGAACTCACTGGTACCAGCGTGCTACAGTTGTACCAAGTCATGACATTTCTTCCCTCCTAAATATTCTGCCATATCTTGTGAGTTGGGTTACTGAATTATTATTTACTCTGTATACTTATATACCGCCATCATATTCCACAGTGATATTCCCTATCAGTATGTGTTTGGCATGTGGGAAGAAAATGCAGAACCCAAAGGAAATCCACTCTCAGGGAAAACATGCAAACTCCTTGCAGATGTTGTCCTTGGTGGGATTTAAACCCAAGACCCCAGGGCTGCAAATCAACAGTGCTAACCACTGAGCCACCATGTTGCCCTTAAAAGAGAAGGTCACTAGGAAGC
This sequence comes from Ranitomeya imitator, assembly GCF_032444005.1. Taxonomy (NCBI): domain Eukaryota; kingdom Metazoa; phylum Chordata; class Amphibia; order Anura; family Dendrobatidae; genus Ranitomeya; species Ranitomeya imitator. The sequence continues at coordinate 82,791,231 of NC_091282.1, forward strand.
ACAGCAACTTAGCCATGTAGTGGAGGACTTGTGAAGCGACAGCAGGAGATTACCAAATGCTGAAGTGATGTCAACACTCTGCCGACCCCATAGCTACAGAGTCCAAACCTCCTCTGGCAATAACATTATCTAAAATAATGCACAACAAGAGCCTGGCATGGATTTATATGGCCAAGCAGATGCATTGAAGCCTCACATCACCAAGCACAATACGAAGCATGGGATGGAGTGGTTTAAAGCTCCCTAACTGCGGACTTTGGAGCAGTGGAAATGTGTTCGGTGACATGACAAATCGCACTTCTCTATTTGGAAGTCTGATGGATGATTCCCAGAGATGCACTTCAAAATCTTGTACAAAGCCTTCCCAGAAGAGCAAAAGCTGTTTTAGATGCAAAGGGCAACCAATTCCATATTAATTGTTGCGGATCTAGAATGAGATATCATAAAAGGTTCTGTAGATGTCCCAATACTTTTGTCAATAGAGTGTACTATTTTCTGTATTAAAGTATATGCTCAAGAATAATAGTAGCTTTAGATAATTTAATAATCTTCTTTGTAGCCTTTATAGATAATACATAAAACACATTTAGGAGGCATACAGTACAGGCATACGACAAGTGGCATATGGGATATTTATATGATATCTATTTGAAAAGGGAATTACTTATTTAGCCTCCTGGGTTGGCATTTTTTATAATGAAGATACTCATTAGATGACTGATAAGTGATATACTCCATCGCTGCTACCACTGGAAAAAACACAGATCAAAGGAACATGGGTCTTGTTTGCACCACTTAAAGGAAGTGGTGCTTGGCACTTGGGTTTGTGGGGTACTCGGGATGCATCTCTTAGTCTTAACAATTAAGTTGTTACTTTCCCCTTTCCTTATGAAATGTAATCCAATTTCCTTCCCCATTGCACTATTTCTTTCTCAAAGTTTACTGGACTAGCATTTGATAACACCTATAGTGTTAACCTATAAGTGTTTTTCTTGGAATGCTGTGTTTTTTGGCCGCCATGCATAACGCCTTTTTGTATGACCAAACAACACAATCTTGGTTTCATCAGTCCACAGGACCTTCTTCCAAAAATAAATTGGCTTCTCCAAATGTGCTTTTGCATACCTCAGCCGACTCTGTTTGTGGCGTGCTTGCAGAAATGGCTTCTTTCGCATAACTCTCCCATACAGCTTCTCCTTGTGCAAAGTGCGTTGTATAGTTGACCGATGCACTGTGACACCATCTGTAGCAAGTTGATGCTGCAGCTCGTTGGAGGTGGCATGAGGGTTGTCCTTGACTGATCTCACCATTCTTCTTCTCTGCCTTTCTGATGTTTTTCTTGGCCTGCCACTTCTGGCCTTAACAAGAACTGTACCTGTGTTCTTCCATTTCCTTACTATGTTCCTCACAGTGGAAATTGACAGCTTAAATCTCTGAGACAGCTTTTTGTATCCTTCCCCTGAACAACTATGTTGAATAATCTTTGTTTTCAGATCATTAGACAGTTGTTTTGAGGAGCCCATGATGCCACTCTTCAGAGGAGATTCAAACAGGAGAACAACTTGCAAGTGGCCACTTTAAGTAGCTTTTCTCATGATTGCATACACCTGGCTATGAAGGTCAAAGCTCAATGAGGTTAGAAAACCAAAAAAAGTGCTTTAGTAAGTCAGTAAAAAGTAGGTAGGAGTATTTAAAACAAGAAAATGATAAGGGTGCCCATACTTATGCACCTGTCAAATTTTGTTTGAATGCAGATTGCACATTTTCTGGTAGTACAATAAACCTCATTTCAAGGCAGAAACATTACTGTGTCCAACAGTTATTAGATATATGAAACTTAAATAGCTGTTGCAAAAAAAACATTTTTTTATAAAACATTAAGCTTAAGATTAGTAGGGGTGCCCAAAATTTTCATATAACTGTATCATCTTGTTTCAGGGTAGGTGATAAATGTATGATCACTGAGACTCCAACCACTTGGACCTTTACCAATTATGAGAACGGAGGGGGATCTGAAATAAAGGTATGGATGTAATCAGTATTACAATGGCATTACATACTGTAGATGGCATTCGTTTAGGTTATGGCACATTCTTGACATGTAGAGGAGGAGTCAAGTATGGAGATCAAGAATTGTCAATATGCATCTCTATGAGAATATATTTGTTACACAACTATTTTTTGCAGTGCTAATGATTTTTGTTCAAATATAAAAAAAAAATGATAAATAGTTCACCCAATCCGAAGAAGTATGATAGTGTTAAATACGACATGGCTGTTGGAGGAAGGCAAAGATATGTCATTATAATACTTGGCAGAGATCCAATAACTGAAAGTCCTACAAATCACTAGAACAAAAGGTCTCTGTTCTTTTTGACCGTGACCAGGGATGGCGCTGTGCAAGAAAAAATAATTGCTATTTTGCAGGAATAAAGATTGTAGAGAAAGGTAAGCTTTACTGCAGAATTGCATTTACGAAAAAGTAGTTATCTGGTTATGAATATTGAAAAATAATGATAATTGTGAACAACTCATGCAGAAAATTATAATCCTGTCTATGTTTATGAATATCAGTTTTTCTCACCAATGTAGATACATTTAACTTCATAACTAGAAATGAGTACCAATCCTCCGTTTGGCATCCTGGATGCCCCAGCCTAATAATAGTCCACCATGACGTCAAAACATTTTTGTTCAGGCTAGGGACTAGTGTAGAAGCACTAATTGCATGCATGATGCATAACTGCTACACTAAATTTCTTATGGGACAGGCCTAGAAAACCATTCTGTCGTTCCTTTAGAAAAGGGGGATTCCTTTTGAAAGGTGCAGTGGTCATGTATGTGCCCGATCAATCATTGACCCATGGAACTTTGGAGCCCCATTTTCTCAGGATTGGTGGTGGTTCAAACAGTCATACATTTATCAACTATTACATGATGGGAAGTGTAGTTAGAAAAACACCAACCCCTTTCCGACATCGTGCGTACATTTATGCAGATGTCGGACTACTTCCCTTTGATGTGGGCTCCGGCGGTGAGCCCACATCTTTCCGGGTACATGTCAGCTGGTTTGAACAACTGACATATGCCCGGAACAGCCGCGGATGGAATCACGATTCACCCACGGCTATTAACCCGTTAATTGTTGCTGTCAAACACTGACAGAGGCATTTAACTCAAGCTGGAAATCCGCACACCGGTGACCCCGTGATCACGGGTCAGCGGTTCGTTGGCATGACAACCAGAGGTCTCCTGTGGTCGGCGCTCATTGCAAGTGAGTAATTCTACTACACAGAGGTGATATGATCATTGCCTCCATGTAGCAGAGCCGATCGGGTTGTGGCAGCTTCCAGTCTTCCATGGAGACTAATAGTAAAAAAAATAGTTTTTAAAAATATTAAAAAAATATAAAACTTCAAATGACCCCCCCTTTCGCCCCATTCAAAATAAAACAATTTAAAAAAATCAAACATACACATATTTGGTATCACCGCTTTCAGAATCGCCCGACCTATCAATAAAAAAAGGATTAACCTGATCGCTAAACGGCGTAGCCAGAAAAAAAGTCAAAACACCAGAATTATGTTCTTTTTCAATGCAATAATAGGCGATCAAAAGGTCATATCTGCACCAAAATGGGATTGCACTTTTTTTGCAATTTCACCGCACTTGGAATTTTTTCCCGTTTTCTAGTACATGACATGGTAAAACTAATGATATCATTCAAAATTACAACTCATCCTGCAAAAAACAAGCCCTCAAATTGCCATTTTGTCCAAAAAATAAAAAAGTTATGGCTCTGAGAAAAAGGAGAGCAAAATGAAAATCAAATGAGATATTTTTATTATGGTCAACAGTAACTTTTTCTTAAATTTGTGTTACAGTAGCTCTTTTATGTGATTGAACCCCAGGGCTAGTCTTCACAGTCATGACCATCACTGAGTCTTAATGAGCCTTTGGCACCCATGACCCTGTTGCCTGTTTTTCCTTCTTTTGACCATTTGAAGAAGATGTGGAACACCATATTAAACCTGCCATTTTTGAAATATGCTGACCCAATCATCTAAATCACAATTTGTCAAGGTCCTCAGAGCCTGTTCTATAAAAATAGTTTTTTTTGCAACAGCTATTTCAGTTTCATTCATCTAATAACTGTTGGACACAGTAATGTTTCTGCCTTGAAATGAGGTTTATTGTACTAACAGAAAATGTGCAATCTGCATTCAAACAAAATTTGACAAGTGCATAAGTATGGGCACCCTTATCATTTTCTTGTTTTAAATACTCCTACCTACTTTTTACTGACTTACTAAAGCACTTTTTTTGGTTTTCTAACCTCATTGAGCTTTGAACTTCATAGCCAGGTGAATAAGAAAAGCTACTTAAAGTGGCCACTTGCAAGTTGTTCTCCTGTTTGAATCTCCTCTGAAGAGTGACATCATGGGCTCCTCAAAACAACTGTCTAATGATCTGAAAACAAAGATTATTCAACATAGTTGTTCAGGGGAAGGATACAAAAAGCTGTCTCAGAGATTTAACCTGTCAATTTCCACTGTGAGGAACATAGTAAGGAAATGGAAGAACACAGGTACAGTTCTTGTTAAGGCCAGAAGTGGCAGGCCAAGAAAAACATCAGAAAGGCAGAGAAGAAGAATGGTGAGATCAGTCAGGGACATTCCTCAGACTACCTCCAGAGAGCTGCAGCATCAACTTGCTGCAGATGGTGTCACTGTGCATCGGTCAACTATACAACGCACTTTGCACAAGGAGAAGCTGTATGGGAGAGTGATGCGAAAGAAGCCATTTCTGCAAGCACGCCACAAACAGAGTCGGCTGAGGTATTCAAAACCACATTTGGAGAAGACAATTTCTTTTTGGAAGAAGGTCCTGTGGACTGATGAAACCAGGATTGAGTTGTTTGGTCATACAAAAAGGCATTATGCATGGCGGCCAAAAAACACAGCATTCCAAGAAAAACACTTGCTACCCACAGTAAAATTTGGTGGAGGTTCCATCATGCTTTGGGGCTGTGTGGCCAATGCCGGCACCGGGAATCTTGTTAAAGTTGAGTGACGCATGGATTCCTCTCAGTATCAGCAGATTCTTGACAATAATGTTCATGAATCAGTGACAAAATTGAAGTTACGCAGCAAGACAATGATCCAAAACACCACTCCAAATCTACTCAGGCATTCATGCAGAGGAATAATTACACTGTTTTGGAATGGCCATCCCAGTCCCCAGACCTGAATATCATTGAACATCTGTGGGATTTCTTCAAGAGGGCTGTCCATGCTCGGCGACCATCAAACTTAACTGAACTGGAATTGTTTTGTAAAGAGGAATGGTCAAAAATACCTTCATCCAGGATCCAGGAACTCATTAAAAGCTACAGGAAGCGACTAGAGGCTGTTATTTTTGCAAAAGGAGGATCTACTAAATATTAATGTCACTTTTCTGGTGGGGTGCCCATACTTATGCACCTGTCAAATTTTGTTTGAATGCAGATTGCACCTTTTCTGTTAGTACAATAAACCTCATTTCAAGGCAGAAACATTACTGTGTCCAACAGTTATTAGATATATGAAACTGAAATAGCTGTTGCAAAAAAAACAATTTTTATAAAACATTAAGCTTAAGATTAATAGGGGTGCCCAAACTTTTTCATATAACTGTATCACATATAGGGGACAAATACCACAGCACCATGACCAGACACCATATTACCACCACATAGAGACCTATAATACCACATACAAGGGATAAATACCGCCACACCATGTCCAGACCACATATTACCACCACAGTAACCAAATAATATCACATACAAGGGACAAATACACCATGTCTAGAGCACATATTATCACCGCATGATGACCAATAAGACCAATAAAACCTCATACAAGGGACAAATACCGCCACACCTTGGCCGAACAACATATTACCACCACATAGTGACTGAATACTAAAATACTGATCAGTAATAAAAATACACAATTCCAATATCACCATAAGTGCCATTATACACAGGAGATCTGTACTTAGTATGCAGTGTTTGTGTACAGGTAATATAGTGATTACCGGTGACTAGTGTTGAGCATTCCGATACCGCAAGTATCGGGTATCGGCCGATACTTGCGGTATCGGAATTCCGATACCGAGATCCGATATTTTTGTGATATCGGGTATCGGTATCGGAAGTGTAAAATAAAGAATTAAAATAAAAAATATTGTTATATTCACCTCTCCGGCGGCCCCTGGACATCAGCGGGAGGATCCGGCGTCCGGCACGGCTTCTTTCTTCAAAATGCGCGCCTTTAGGACCTGTGGTATGACGTCCCGGCTTCTGATTGGTCGCGTGCCGCCCATGTGACCGCCACACGACCAATCAGAAGCCGCGACGTCATTCCTCAGCTAAAGTCCTAGAATGAGCGCCTTTTAGGACCTGAGGAATGACGTCGCGGCTTCTGATTGGTCGCGTGGCGGTCACATGGGCGGCACGCGACCAATCAGAAGCCGGGACGTCATTCCACAGGTCCTGAAGGCGCGCATTTTGAAGAAAGAAGCCGTGCCGGACGCCGGATCCTCCCGCTGATGTCCAGGGGCCGCCGGAGAGGTGAATATAACAATATTTTTTATTTTAATTCTTTATTTTACACTTTAATATGGATCCCAGGGCCTGAAGGAGAGTTTCCTCTCCTTCAGACCCTGGGATCCATGAGGATACATTCCGATACTTGATGTCCCATTGACTTGTATTGGTATCGGATATCGGTATCGGCGATATCCGATATTTTTCGGGTATCGGCCGATACTATCCGATACCGATACTTTCAAGTATCGGACGGTATCGCTCAACACTACCGGTGACATTATACACAGGAGCTCTGTTTATAGTATATAGTGTAAAGGTAATACAGTGATCACTGGTGACTAGTGTTGAGCGATACCGTCCGATACTTGAAAGTATCGGTATCGGATAGTATCGGCCGATACCCGAAAAATATTGGATATCGCCGATACCGATATCCGATACCAATACAAGTCAATGGGACATCAAGTATCGGAAGGTATTCTCATGGTTCCCAGGGTCTGAAGGAGAGGAAACTCTCCTTCAGGCCCTGGGATCCATAGGGATGTGTAAAATAAAGAATTAAAATAAAAAATATTGATATATTTACCTCTCCGGCGGCCCCTGAACTCAGCGCGGGTAACCTGCAGGCTTCGTTGTTCAAAATCAGCGCTTTTAGGACCTGAGAATCACGTCCCGGCTTCTGATTGGTCGCGGGCCGCCCATGTGACCGCCACGCGACCAATCACAAGCCGCGACGTCACCGCAAGCTATTAACGCGCTCATTTTTAAAAATGAGCGCGTTAATGACTTTCAAAGACGTAGCGGCTTTTTATATCCAATATATTTAAAGGGAACCTGTCATGTCAAAAAATGCTATTAAACTGCAGATATGGGGTTAATCTACAGGTTAACATCATTCTAAAATTATGCAGCATCTGCAGGGAGGAAATGAACTTTATTCCTCCCAGCAGCCTCTGGCTTATAGTAATAGAGGTGCAGCCATTTCAGCTTGTAGGTGCTGGGATGTGGTTACAGTCGATGTTTGCTAAGTACTGTGCTGTGACTGAAGCTGTGCCAGCCGCACCTTTATAACTGAAAGCTGGAGGTTGCTGGGAGGAATAAAATTAATTTTCTCCCAGTAGCCGGGCTGTCAGTGCGGCAGCCGCATGGTTTAAAAATGCGATTAACCTGCAGATTAACCCCATATCTACAGGCTAATAGCGTTTTGGGACATGTCCCGTTCCCTTTAAATGGAACGAATGGCCCATTCGGTACAGTAGACAATATGGTAACCGTCACAGTTGAGAAAGAATTTAATTGTATGATTCACACCTTGTTGTAATTTAAAATGTAGCTTTTTATTGACATAATAGCACGTTGCATTTGTGGCCAGCACAATTTAAAAAAATATACCGTATACATTTTATGGAAATTACAGTTTGTTCACTTTCTTTTAATCATTTTTTTTTATAGAGACTTCATCTGATATTCCATAAACTAAAATAACATCTTCTTAACTTGCCAGCGGTAGCCATTTCCGTCTTTAAGCCGCTAGTACCTATATTTCAATAAACAGGAACAGTGTAATTTGAAATTTGACAATTTCTTCTCTCTTCTGCCAGGTTTGGAGCGAAGTAAACATTTATACCAGGTGGCAGCAAAAGCAATTTACTCTGTGTTTTGTCTACAACCCCGAGCAGCGGTAATATCACTTGTAGCATCAGAGCCTTTGAAGTAAGTGAATTTGATTTGAAATCCAAGTGTCAGGCTCCTTATGATCTTGAACAGATCCCTTTATCTCCCTGTGCTACAGGCACCAATAATTAAATTGCCTGCTGCTTAGAGTGTGTGCAGTTATAATGATGTACAGGTAATTGAGAAATTACCAGAACAAACTGATGATGCAGTAGCATGTCCAACAGCACTTCTCTTTTTTATACACAACTCTGTTGTAGGCACTCATTTAACTCTCTAGAGAATATACAGTTAGGTCCATATATATTTGGACAGAGATGACATTTTTCTAATTTTGGGTATAGAAATTACCACAATGAATTTTTAAACAAAACAATTCAGATACAGTTGAAGTTCAGACTTTCAGCTTTCATTTGAGGGTATCCACATTAAAATTGGATGAAGGGTTTAGGAATTTCAGCTCCTTAACATGTGCCACCCTGTTTTTAAAGGGACCAAAAGTAATTGGACAATTGACTCCAAGGCTATTTCATGGACAGGTGTAGGCAATCCCTTCGTTATGTCATTCTCATTTAATCAGATAAAAGGCCTGAAGTTGATTTGAGGTGTGGTGCTTGCATTTGGAAGGTTTTGCTGTCAAGTAAACATGCGGTCAAAGGAGCTCTCCATGCAGATGAAACAAGCCATCCTTAAGCTGCGAAAACAGAAAAAACCCATCCGAGAAATTGCTACAATAATAGGAGTGGCAAAATCTACAGTTTGGTACATCCTGAGAAAGAAAGAAAGCACTGGTGAACTCATCAATCCAAAAAGACCTGGGCACCCAGGGAAGACAACAGTGGTGGATGATCGCAGAATAATCTCCATGATGAAGAGAAACCCCTTCACAACAGCCAACCAAGTGACCAACACTCTCCAGGAGGTCGGCGTATCAATATCCAAATCTACCATAAAGAGAAGACTGCATGAAAGTAAATACAGAGGGTTCACTGCACAGTGCAAGCCACTCATAAGCATCAAGAATAAAAAGGCTAGACTGGACTTTGCCAAAAAACATCTAAAAAATCCAGCACAGTTCTGGAAGAACATTCTTTGGACAGATGAAACCAAGATCAACCTCTACCAGAATGATGGAAAGAGAAAAGTATGGTGAAGGCGTGGTACAGCTCATGATCCAAAGCATACCACATCATCTGTAAAACACGGCGGAGGCAGTGTGATGGCTTGGGCATGCATGGCTGCCAGTGGCACTGGGTCACTAGTGTTTATTGATGATGTGACACAGGACAGAAGCAGCTGAATGAATTCTGAGGTATTCAGAGCCATACTCTGTGCTCAGATCCAGCCAAATGCAGCAAAACTGATTGGTCGTCGTTTCATACTACAGATGGACAATGACCCAAAACATAAAGCCAAAGCAACCCAGGAGTTTATTAAAGCAAAGAAGTGGAATATTCTTGAATGGCCAAGTCAGTCACCTGATCTCAACCCAACTGAGCATGCATTTCATTTGTTAAAGACTAAACTTCAGACAGAAAGGCCACAAACAAACAGCAACTGAAAACCACCGTAGTGAAGGCCTGGCAGAGCATCAAAAAGGAGGAAACACAGCGTCTGGTGATGTCCATGAGTTCAAGACTTCAGGCAGTCATTGCCAACAAAGGGTTTTCAACCAAGTACTAAAAATAAACCTTTTATTTAAAATTATTGAATCTGTCCAATTACTTTTGGTCCCTTTAAAAACAGGGTGGCACATGTTAAGGAGCTGAAACTCCTAAACCCTTCATCCAGTTTTAATGTGGATACACTCAAATAAAAGCTGAAAGTCTGAACTTCAACTGCATCTGAATTATTTTGTTTAAAATTCATTGTGGTAGTGTCTATAACCAAAATTAGAAAAATGTTGTCTCTGTCCAAATATATATGGACCTAACTGTATATACTGTACATAAATATGTATAAAATATATATGTAAACCTCACTTCTCTTATTTTCCCATCACGCCTCTCATTTTCCCCCTCAAATTTTTCATTTTCCCCCTCACATCCCTCATTTTCTCCCTCACACCTCTCATTTTCCCCCTCACTCCTCTTATTTTCCCCCTCACTCCTCTCAATTCCCCCTCACTCCTCTCATTCCCCCCTAACACTTGTCATTTCGACCTCACATCTGTCATTTTTGGATCACTCCACTATTTCCCCTCACTCCTCCCATTTTGCACTCACACCTTTTCATTTTCACCTCACACCTCTCATTTTCACCTCACACCTCTCATTTTCACTTCACACCTCTCATTTTCCCCTAAGTATATACATATTTGTCATCTCCCTTATATATAGTATACACCTGTATGTCATCTCCTGTATATAGTATGTACCTGTATGTCATCTCCCCTGTATATATACCTGTATGTCGTCTCCCTTGTAAATAGTATATACCTGCTGTATGTCATCTCCTCCTGTATACTTTATATACCTATGTGTAATCTCCTCCTGTATATAGTATATACCTGTATGTCATCTCTTCTGTATATAGTTTATCCCTGTATGTCATCTCCTCCTATATATAGTATATACCTATATGTCATCTCCTATATATAGTATATTCCTGTATGTCATCTCCCCTGTATATAGTATATACCTGCTGTATAACATCTCCTCCTCTATATACCTATGTGTCATCTCCTCTTTTATATAGTATATACCTGTATGTCATCTCCTTCTGTATATAGCATACAGAATATGTGTGACATCTCCTCCTGTATATAGTATATACTTGTATGTCATCTCCTCCTATATATAGTATATACCTGTATGTCATCTCCTCCTGTATATAGTATATACCTGTAAGTCATCTCCTCCTGTATATAGTATATACCTGTGTGTCATCTGCTTCTGTAAATAGTATACACCTGTGTGTCATCTCCCCTGTATATAGTATGTACCTGTATGTCATCTCCTCCTGTATTAGACTTCGTTCACACGTTATTTGGTCAGTATTTTTACCTCAGTATTTGTAAGCTAAATTGGCAGCCTGAAAAATCCCTAGCCAACAGGAAGCCCTCCCCCTGGCAGTATATATTAGCTCACACATACACATAATAGACAGGTCATGTGACTGACAGCTGCCGTATTTCCTATATGGTACATTTGTTGCTCTTGTAGTTTGTCTGCTTATTAATCAGATTTTTATTTTTGAAGACTAATATCAGACTTATGTGTGTTTTAGGGTGAGTTTCATGTGTCAAGTTCTGTGTGTTGAGTTGAGTGTGGCGACATGCATGTAGCGACTTTTGTAAGATGAGTTTTGTGTGGCGACATGCATGTAGCAACTTTTTGTGTGTCGACTTGCATGTGACAGGTTAGTGTAGCAAGTTGTGTGCAGCAAGTTTTGCGCATGGCGAGTTTTGTGCGTGGCGGGTTTTATGTGTGGTGCGTTTTGAGTATGTGCAAGTTTTGTGTGAGGCAACTTTTGCATGTGTTGCAACTTTTGTGCATGTGGCAATTTTTCCGAGTGTGCAAGTTTTGTGTGTGGCGAGTTTTCCATGAGGTGAGTTTTGCACGTGTGGCTAGTTTTGCGTGAGCCTAGTTTTGCATGTGGCGAATTTTGTGCATAGCGAGTTTTGAGTGGTGACTTTTGTGTTTCGACTTTTATGTGGTGAGGTTGGTGTATGTGTGGTGAAATGTGGGCTGAGGGTGGTATATGTGTTCAAGCACGTGGTAGTGTGTGGCGCATTTTGTGTGTGTGTTCATATCCCCATGTGTGGTGAGTATCCCATGTCGGGGCCCCACCTTAGCAACTGTGTGGCATGTACTCTTTGGCGCCATCGCTCTCATTCTTTAAGTCCCCCTTGTTCACATCTGGCGGCTGTCAATTTGCCTCCAACAATTTTCCTTTCACTTTTTCCCATTATGTAGATAGGGGCAAAATTATTTGGTGAATTGGAAAGTGCGGGGTTAAAATTTCACCTCACAACATAGCCTCGGGGTCCAGACATGTGACTGTGCAAAATTTTGTGGCTGTAGCTGTGACAGTGCAGATGCCAATCACAGACATACACACATACATACACACACGCACATTCAGCTTTATATATTAGTTTAACTTTTATGCTTTTTTTATTTACCTCTACAACCTTGGACACCTCCTCTGTTTGCTGCAGGCTCTGGCGATGTACCCACAACTTTCCTAACAAGTGCCCCTAACAGACACGGGTTGAATGGTGATCCACCCACGACTGTTAAAATGTTAAACGCTATTGTCAGTATTTGGCAGCGGCATTTAACATGATTGCACCGGAAGCGTATCACAAACCCCCCCCATTGGTGCCTGTGTCGCATGATCGCAGATCACCAATGGATTGGCATTACCACCCAGGGTCTGCAGGAGACCTCTGTGGTTGTCATTGCCAGATAGCAATGAGTGCCGCTTAGTGGCCGGCGCCTATAGCAAGTGAGCATCGGATGATCGCAGCTTCTCGTCAACCATAGAAACTATTGAAGCTAGCCAAAAATTAAAAGAAAAGTTTTTAAAAATATTAAAGAAATTAAAAAAATAATAGTAATCACCCCCCCTTTTCCCCATTGAAAATGAAACAATAAAAAAATTAAAAATACATATATTTGATATTGCCGCGTTCAGAATCGCCTGATCTCATATCAATATATAACAAGAATTAATCCAATCGGTAAATGGCGTAACGAGAAATAAAATCAAAATGACAGAACTACTTTTTGCATTAAAATGTAATAACAGCGATCAGAAGATCGTATCTATACCAAAATGGTATCATTGAAAACGTCAGCTCAGCGCGCAAAGAAAAGCCCTCACTCAGGTCCAAACCATGAAAAACAGAGATGCTACAGGTCTCAGAAAACGACAACTAATTTTTTTTTTTTATCAAACTTTGGATTTTTTTTAAATAAAAAAGAACCTATACATGGTTGGTATTGACGAACTCGTAATCACCTGGACAATCATAATGGCATGTCAGTTTTAGCATTTAGCATTTTTTTCCATTTTCCAGTACACTATATGAGACCAATGTTGTTGTTCAAAAGCACAACTTTTCCCGCAAAAAAACAGCCCTCACATGGCCTTACTGACAGAAAAATAAAAATGTTATGACTCTGTAAAGAAGGGGAGCAAATTATGGAAAGTCAAAAACAGAAAAACCCATGTGTTGAAGGGGTTAAAATAGTGATAACTAAGTCCCTTATGTCATTCACATGTACTATTACTATTTACTTATTTACTTACTGTAGGGTATGTGTACATTTTTTGCTTTTATCTTGGGTTTTTTCTGTTAAGTGGCCGCAGCGTGAATGTGCTCCTACATATTTCATGTATACCAACTTATGTTTTGGCTAATTTCTTTGGTTTTTCTGTAGTTTCTTGTACTTTTTACAAACAGTGGCATTTCGTCCCCCTTTTTGAGCTGGGCATTTCAACTACAGTTGTGCTCAAAATTTTACATACCCCAGCAGAATTTTTGATTTCTTGACTTTTTTTTCCAGAGAATATGTATGAAAACACCAGACCTTTTACTCTACTCATGGTTAGTGGTTAGGTGAAGGTATTTATTTTCAAACTACTGTGTTTTCGCTTTTTAAATCATAATGACAACTCAAAACATCCAAATGACCCTGATCAAAAGTTCACATACCCTGGTGATATTTGCTTGATAACATGCATAGAAGTTGACACAAATGGGTTTGAATGGCTACTAAAGGTAACATCCTTACTTTTGACCTGTTTGCTTGTAATCAGTGTATGTGCATAAAAGCTGAGTGAGTTTCTGGAATCAAGACAGACTCTTGCATCCTTCATCCAGCCACTGACGATTCTGGATTGTGGATCATGGGGAAAGAAAAAGAATTGTCAATGGATCCACGTGAAATGGTAGTTGAACTGTGTATAACAGGAAAGGGATACAAAAAGATATCCAAGGAATTGATAATGCCAGTCAGCAGCATTCAAACTGTGATTAACCAATGGAAAATCAAGGACTTTGTAAAAACAAAGCCACGGTCAGGTAGACCAACAAAAATGTCATCCACAACTGCCAGAAAAATTGTTCAGGATGCAAAGAAACCCCACAAATAACATCAGCTGAAATACTGAACTCTCTGAAAACTAGGAGTGTGGCTGTTTCAAGATGCATAATAAAAATAAGGAGGCACTTGAAGAAAAATTGGCTGCACGGTCAAGTCGCCAGAAGAAAGCCATTACTGTGCAAATGCCACAAAATATCTCGGTTACAAGTTGCAAAACAGCACAGAGACAAGCCTCAAAACTTCTGGAACAAGGTAATTTGGAGTGATGAGACCAAAATTGAAATTTTTGCCCACAACCATAAATGTTACATTTGGAGAGAGGTCAACAAGGCCTACGAGGAAAGAAACACCATTCCTACTGTAAAGCATGGAGGTGGATCACTGATATTTTGGTGATGTGTGAGCTACAAAGGCACAGGAAACTTGGTAAAAGTTGAAGGAAAGATGAATGCAGCACTTTATCAGCAAATACAGGAGGCAAATTTGTACTCATCAGCTCGGAGGCTGCGCATGGGACGTTCTTGAACGTTCCAATATGACAATGATCCAAAACACATGGTCAAGTTGACCTGTCGTTGGCTACAACAGAACAAACTGAAGATTCTGGAGTGGCCATCTCAGTCTCCTGACCTCAATATCATTGAGCCACTCTGGGGAAAGGTCAAGCACACAGTTCATGCTAGACAGTCAAGGAATTTACAGGAAGTGGAAGCTTTCTGCCAAGAAGAGTGGGCAGCTTTACTCTCTGAAAAAATAAAGAACCTCACCCACAACTACCACAAAAGACTTCAAGCTGTTATTGATGCTAGAGGGGGCAATACACGGTATTAAGAAATGGGGTATGTGACCTTTGATCAGGGTCATTTGGATGTTTTGGGTTGTTATTATCATTTTAAAAAGAGAAACCACAGTGGTTTGACAATAAATGGCTTCACCTAACCAAAAGCCATGAGTGGAGAAAATGTTTTGGTGTTATCTATATATATAATTGTCTAAGGGTTTTTCCGTCTGTCTGTCTGTCTGTCTGTCTGTCCTGGAAATCCCGCGTCTCTGATTGGTCGAGGCCACCAGGCCTCGACCAATCAGCGAACGGCACAGTATCGACGTAGAAATCCCGCGTCTCTGATTGGTCGAGGCCGCCAGGCCTCGACCAATCAGCGACGGGCACAGCGACGATGATGTCATAAAGGATGTAGACATCCAGCGACGATGATGTCATAATGGTTGCCATGGCGACGAGGATGTCATAAAGGTTGCCTCAACCAATCAGCAACGGGCACAGCGACGAAGATGTCATAATGGTTGCCATGGCGATGATGATGTCATAAAGGTTGCCTCGACCAATCAGCGACCTATGCATAGAGCCTTCAGCTCTGGGGGTGTACCTGGCACTGTGTCCATATACTACGGTGACATGCATATTCTAGAATACCCAATGCGTTAGAATCGGGCCACAGTCTAGTTATTCATATTCTCTGAAAAAATGCCAAGAAAACAAAAATTCTGCTGGAGTATGTAAACTTTTGAGAACAACTGTACATACAGGGCAGCACGGTGGCGCAGTGGTTAGCCTTGCAGCGCTGGAGTCCTGGGTTCAAGCCCCACTAAGGACAACATCTGCAAAGAGTTTGTATGTTCTCTCCGTGTTTGCGTGGGTTTCCTCCGGGCACTCCGGTTTCCTCCCACATTCCAAAAGACGTACTGATAGGGAATTTAGATTGTGAGCCCCAACGGGGACAGTGATGATAATGTGTGCAACCTGTAAAGCGCTGCGGAATATGTTAGCGCTATATAAAAATAAAGATTATTATTATTATTAGTATGCATTTATATATATATATATATATATATATCCAATAAATGTAGAGATGAATACATTTCTGTCTGAATACATTTCTAATGATACCTCCCCTTCCCAATTAGTTATGCCTTATTATATTCAGCGTCAAGTTGCATGCCCTTTGAGCCATTTTTCGAAATTATTGTCAGTATTATATTATGTCTTTGTAATTCAAAAAAGCTCAGCTTGTATCTACATTTGGTGCGTATTATGTGTTATTTTAAGCGTTTTTAGTATTTTGTCATGCAGTGGTGTGTTGTTGGTTCATGGCGGGAGGGATTGGGAGGAGGAGCTTTAGGCTCCGACTCCAAACTTCCCCCGGCGTTTCTGACATTCATCCACTGACCCGTAGAAGCGCCCACCAGGCACGAAACGGCCGTTGTCAGGCTTGCCGCATCTCTTGTATCAACACCCCCGGCCGTGAAGACTTTTATGTGAGTGAAATAAAGTACCTGTCTCAGAAGATCGGTGAGTGCTGCCTTTCTTTTTCTCCATTATTGGATGTGAGGCAGTGAGGGGGATCATGTGCGAGGGTCTATATGTGTCCCCAGAATGCGCATAGAAGCATACTGAGGCTGCTGGAGTGCATTGCAATCACAGGCAGAGCTGTGATTGCAGTGCAAACTAAAACTAAGTATGGTCTAAGATTATCGCCCGGGAGTTGTTTTCCATGTTCTGTCCCCTTGGGCTACCGAAGGAGATCCTCACTGATCAGGGGAAACCTTTCATGTCCAAGGTGACGAAGGAACAGTGCAAGGTTCTCAAAATAAAACAGTTGCTCATGCCGGTGTAGAAACCTCAGACCAATGGACAAGTGGAGCGCTTCAACAAAACCTTCAAATCCATGTTGAAGAACGTAGTTCCCAAGGATGGAAGGGATTGGGACATGTTGTTGCCCCCATTTGCGAGGTCCTGCAGACTTCCACGGAATTTTCACTCTTTGAGCAACTGTATGGCAGGCATCCTAGGCGTCTGCTGGACGTAGCCAAAGAGACGTGGAAGCAGGAACCTATGCCACGTGAGAGTGTCATTGAGCACGTGGCCAATGTGCAGGACTGAATTGCAGTGGTCATTCCTATGGTAAAAGAGCATTTGGGAGTTGCTCAGGCAGCGCAGGGCCGCGTATATAACAAAAAGGCCATGGTCTGCTCCTTTAAAGCAGGAGATCGAGTTTTGGTTTTGGTGCCCACCACCAAAAGCAAGCTTATGGCCAAGAGGCAAGAGCCATATGAAGTTTGGGAAAAAGTGGGGGAAGTAAACTACCGAGTTTCCCAGCCCGGGAAAAGAAAAACTGAACAATTGTATCACATCAATCTCTTGAAAGCGTGAAAGGACTGGGAATGTATGCTTATGGATTTGACTCCTGACTTGTCACCTGGAGACCCTCCAACATCAGCCCAGACAGAGGCCGAGAGAGAGTTAAAGATTGGAGACAATCTCTTGAAACACCAGCTACGAGAGGTGCAGAAATTAGTACAAGAGAATACGGTTCTATTTTTGGGAGTACCCGGTCATACCTCTGTCATCCAGCATGACATTGTCACCAAGCCTCAATTAAGGGTACAAATGAAACCATACCATGTGTCTGAGGCCCAGAAACAGGCTATAGTGAGTGAGGTAAGACAAATGCTCCAGCTGGGAGTAATTGAGGAGTTTCGGAGTGAATGGGCTAGTCCTATTGTACTGCTCCAAAAGCAGGACAGATCCTTATGGTTCTGTAACGATTTCCATAAGTTGAACGAGGTGTCAAAATTCAATCTTTATCCAATGCTCTGGGTGGACGAGCTGATAGAGTGACTGTGCCAGGCCCAGTACTTTACCACGCTCGATCTGACCAAGGGTTATTGTCAGGTGCCTCTTACGGAGCCTGCAAAAAAAATGACTGCCTTCATAATACCGGAGGGTCTGTATCACTATGTTGCCTTGTCCTTTGGACTACTTGGGACACCAACCACATTCCAGAGGCTGATAGACATAGTGCAAGAACCCCATTGGACGTATGCATCAGCGTATTTGGTTAAAAGACACAGTGCCCCTATTATAATCACAATTTCAACTCATACAATAGTATAATAATTTAAAAAATACTCTATAAAAAGGTGCGCTGTGCAGATTTCAGTGAATGAACCACTGATGTAAAGGGGTCAGAACACCTAACCACCACGAGATAGGAAATCACCAGGAAGTCATACAGCATATAGGATTAATAGTATGCCTTTATTTAAATGAAGTGGCAATTTATACAAATAATAAAATGGATATTTTCATAAAAAGATTTTTGATAAAAACAAACAAAACGCAGGAACAATGCTATATGGTGCCCAAGACTACCTCAAAAATATATATATATATGTATCACTTTATATGGGCATATAAACAACTCCTCCAGGATATATAATACCACTACTCACTGTGTCATATATATATATATATATATATATATATATATATATATATATAAAAATGTAAAAAAATATATATATGTGAAAAAATAAAAAATTTTTAAACTAAAAAGTCACATATGACCTATAAAAATGTGAATTGTTATGTGTGTGAAAACTCTAAAATGGTGAAATTTATGAAAAAACGACAGATTAGATACAATAAAAAAATTGTGCATATAGAAATCTTTTATATAAAAGTAAAAAATAAAATAAGGTGCCAATAGTGATGTAAATACAATGACACAGCGAGGTATATTATCAGAATGGGAGAGTTGAAATAGAACCCTATATTCGAACGTGCCCTTATACAAATGACCATAAACAAGTACTCTCTATCAAAACATGCCCCAGTACATATAATTAAAAAGTAATACGCCCACAGCGAGATATAACCTTACATGAGGATTACTGCAACCACTCACTGTGAGATATGTGTACCACATATAGAGATTATAGCAGCATGCTTATAAAAGTGCCCAGGTGCTAATATAGCGTGCTCACACAGCAGAGTAGGATACTAAATGTCTGCTTACTGCATAAAGGAGTGCCCCACTATAGCCAGTTATTATAGATAGATATCCATATGGGCAAATAATTGTAGCAGAGTGACATGTGGCAATACCTGAGAGATGAGGGACCTGCGTGCGCCCTTATTGAGGAAAACATTTTTTTGTATCCATTAAAACACTTAAGAAAATAAAATCTAAAAAGGTTTACAGGTAGGTTATAAAAAAGAAGCGAAACTGAGATTTTCGTTCAATCCTTTCGGTGACACCGTCCCTAAGGTCCATATCCATTTTGTTTCTTTTCTGGCTAAAGCTGTACTTATTTCACCCCCTCTCTCATTTATTTGAATCATGTCTATGCCGGTTACTCTCAACAAGGAGGCATCACAACCATGGTGCAATTTAAAATGTTTGGGAATCGTTTTTAAGGACGAAATCTCCTCCACTTCTTTGGCAGCTAAAATTCCCAAAACATGCTCCTTGGTGCGTACTTTAAGTTGTCTAGTTGTCATCCCTATATACACCAGGGAGCATGGGCACGTGGCATGATAAATGACGGCTTTTGAGGTACAGGTGATGGTCTGTTTGATTTTATACAAAATAGTGCCATTATGATTACAAAAACTACTAGTTCTATTAATGTTGGTGCAAGCTACACATTGTCCACATGGCTTGCATCCCGGTATGGTTTTCGTATTTGTAAGAAAGGATTGTATTTCTGATTTGTAGGGATAATGACTTCTGACAAGTTGGTCCTTTAGATTTTTGGATCTGCGATATGTAATATTACATGTTTCCCCGATATATTGTGTTAAAATCGGGTCAGTTTTTAAAATAGCCCAAGATTTGTTAATATATGTCCTCATTAACTCGGTTTGGCCATGGTATTGGGTGATATATCTCACTACCTTGTTGTTTTTCTGGGGTCTTGTCCCGTACAAAGCTTGATGTCTAGTTGTATGTTTAGCACGGTTATACCCCTTTTTCACTGACCGCTTGCTATATCCTCTTTCCAAGAACCTTTCTTTAAGGTCCATAGCCTGATTCTCAAAGTCTACTTCATTTGTACAGATTCTCCTTAGACGTAAAAATTGTCCTATTGGTATTGAATTAATCATGGTTGGAGGGTGCGATGAAGAAGCATGTAGTAGTGCGTTCACCGCCGTAGATTTGCGAAAGATATTGGTATATAGGCAACCACTCTCATCCCTATATACACCCACATCCAAAAATTCCATAAAATCCGTGTCACATTTGTATGTTAACCGGATATTTAGCTGATTCTGGTTCAGATGTTCCATAAAGTTATGTAGTGAGTCCTTAGTACCCTGCCAGACAAAAAATATGTCATCAATGAACCGCACCCATATCGGGATGCGGTCCATTGACGACTCAAGTCCGGCATGAAATAAGTCCCTCTCCCACAGCCCCAGGAACAGATTAGCATAAGATGGCGCAAAAGATGCGCCCATTGCTGTTCCCTGGAGCTGTAGGTAGAGGGACCCCTTAAAAAGAAAAAAATTTTTTGAAAGTGAAAATTCAAGTATTTGGACTATAAATTGTCTCATGGATGTGGGTATAACTGAGGAGTTTAAAAAATATTCCGTCGCCCGAACCCCATCGCTGTGGCGGATGTTCGTGTACAGACTCTCAACATCACAAGACACTAAAAGTGTGTCCTCTCCAATAAACAGGCCATCAATTTTTTTCAAAAATTCATTTGTGTCTTTTATAAAGGATGGTAAGCTCTCGACTAGGGGTTGTAATTTTGAGTCAATGAATTTGTTAATTTTCTCCAAGTAATTCCCACATCCCGATATGATGGGTCTGCCAGGCGGTGTTTCTTGATTTTTATGGACCTTTGGTAATAAATAAAAGGTCGGTACGGTTGGTTCGGGTACTTGAAGGGCTGTATATAGCTCCTTTGAAATGACCCCTATTTCCATGGCATCTTTTAATATCATCAAGAGTTCTGTTTTAAATTTCCCCAGGGGGTTGAATGTCAGTTTTTTATAGTAAATATCATCCCTCAACTGGCGAAATACCTCGGATTCATACATCTGCCTAGGCCAGATCACGATGTTACCCCCCTTGTCAGCCGGTTTTATTACCACATCATTTAATTGATCCAAATTTTTTAGAGCTAATTTCTCTTTTTTATTTAAATTTTCAGCACAAGGAAAGCGTGGAATTTTATCAAATTCTCTGCTGACAGTTTTAACAAAGGTGTCAATGATGGGACAGGCTGACAAAGGGGGAAACCTACGAGATCTCGGCCTAATGGATGAAGGGATCTTACCTCCCAATGGCTCGTTGTGCTCTTGGGCCAATTCCTCCAGGGTCTCTAGTGCCTCTTGCTCCGCCTCTGTGGGGAACAATTTGAATAGTTCTTCATTATGAAAGTGTTTTTTAAACATTAGTTTCCTGGCAAACAAATGTAGATCTTTGATAGCTATAAACTTATCAAACTGTGCCGTGGGACAAAACGTAAGACCTTTTTTAAGAACATTAATTTCAGATTCAGTTAAAACATGATTACTCAAGTTAATCACCTTTAAATTATTATCAGCATTTGGTCGATAATTCCGTTTAGCCGGTGTATATCGAGGTTCACGTTTACGTTTTGGTGTAGACGCCATTGAGGCCAGAGTAGAGACAGAGGCGGATGAGGAGGCACCAGAGACATTCACCGGGGCAAGATTGGATGTTGTGGAATCAAAGCGGTCACGTGTATTACCATCTTGTTGCTGCTTCCGCCACCTGTAAATTTTTCCACTAGAGAAATCTCTTTGATCCCTTATTAATTTACTTTTCTGGGTGGTTTGGATATCTTTAATCCATTGGTCCATCTGTTTTTCAAGTAAACCATCCATAGATGATAATTGTTCAGCTGATAAACAGTTCTTTGCTTTCACATATACTTCATCCAATAATTTATCAATATTGCTTATATTTTGGGAGTTATATTGAACCAACAATTCCATCAACTGCTTAGACGCAGTATTGCACACTCCTTCCCAGCTTTTTATAAAGCCCTCATCAGTAACAGGAAAAGCAGGCGTGACATGTATCCTTAATCCCCTAGGGATGAGTTGGTGTTGAATATAATTCTCTAGAAAAGCCTTACTCCACCAGGCCCTAGTTCTCTTGTACGTCAGATTTTTAATATTTTTAAAAAGATCATCAAATTGCAAACCGTCTGTAACCACGATGTTCGTATTGCCATTTGAAAATACGGCATTGATCTGTCCCTGCCATGACAACTCTCTGGCTTTGAAATCCATATCCAGATGAAAAGGAAAAAGACCTGTGCAGAACACAGCAATATATGGTTAAAAGACACAGTGCCCCTATTATAATCACAATTTGAACTCATACAATAGTATAATAATTTAAAAAATACTCTATAAAAAGGTGCGCTGTGCAGATTTCAGTGAATGAACCACTGATGTAAAGGGGTCAGAACACCTAACCACCACGAGATAGGAAATCACCAGGAAGTCATACAGCATACAGGATTAATAGTATGCCTTTATTTAAATGAAGTGGCAATTTATACAAATAATAAAATGGATATTTTCATAAAAAGATTTTTGATAAAAACAAACAAAACGCAGGAACAATGCTATATGGTGCCCAAGACTACCTCAAAAATATATATATATATATATATGTATCACTTTATATGGGCATATAAACAACTCCTCCAGTATATATAATACCACTACTCACTGTGTCATATATATATATATATATATATATATATATATATATAAAAATGTAAAAAAATATATATATGTGAAAAAATAAAAAAATTTTAAACTAAAAAGTCACATATGACCTATAAAAATGTGAATTGTTATGTGTGTGAAAACTCTAAAATGGTGAAATTTATGAAAAAACGACAGATTAGATACAATAAAAAAATTGTGCATATAGAAATCTTTTATATAAAAGTAAAAAATAAAATAAGGTGCCAATAGTGATGTAAATACAATGACACAGCGAGGTATATTATCAGAATGGGAGAGTTGAAATAGCACCCTATATTCGAACGTGCCCTTATACAAATGACCATAAACAAGTACTCTCTATCAAAACATGCCCCAGTACATATAATTAAAAAGTAATACGCCCACAGCGAGATATAACCTTACATGAGGATTACTGCAACCACTCACTGTGAGATATGTGTACCACATATAGAGATTATAGCAGCATGCTTATAAAAGTGCCCAGGTGCTAATATAGCGTGCTCACTGTTAGGGGTCGAGTTCCCGCTTCTGCACAGGGGGAATCTCGAGCCACTTCCGCTGCGGTCTCCCATTCTTGTCCAGCTGCAGTGGAGCCTGCTCAGCAAGGACGTCGGTCCCAGCGTCTTGCTCATTCTCACTCTGTTCTGAGAGTTAGTGCTGCTTCTCCAGTCTCTGCCATTAAAGTCAGTGTTGGTCAGCACCGAGCGGACTTCTCTGGGACTAAGTCCTTGTCTGCATGTACTGAGCATGCCCAGCGTAAGGTCTCCCGTTGGAGATCGAGGGTCATGTGCTCAGGCTCTGCAGCACATTCCATTGGTCCTCTTGGCAGGTCCTAGAAGGGCAAAAGTGCTGTGGCCACTTCCTGTGCTGCTGCTATATAAACTGCGCATGACCGCACGGCCATGCGCTAGTATTGTCTTACAATTGCTTATGTGTGTATGTTGTGAGTGCAAGTCGTCCTTGGAAACCCCTACCCTATTGAATGTCTGTTCGCGGAAGGTGTATGGCTGCTACCTAGCGCCCGACTTAGCCTACAGCACTAAACACACATCACAGCGTCCTGTAGCTGTGCCTGCCAGTACGGCGCCGTGCGCCTGCCTTGCGCTTTCCATACCCGAGTCTGGGTGGTTAGTGGCGTCCGTTAGTGCGGCATCGCTCGCACTCTTGTGCACATAGATTTCTTAAGGTTCTCTACACACCCAGTTGCGGTGTTACGCCAGCAAGGGTCTAATCGGGCTCCAATCCCTTCTGGGGTTAAGTCCGCTGACCACTTGCTCGCGCACTAGTGCGGTACTGCGGTCCTGTGAATTAACAGGATCGCTTTCTTCACGCTGGGTGAGGTTTAACCCACGCGTGTATACTTTAGTGTACCGCCATATTGTCTGCTAATTGCTAGCAGCAGGTTCTCACCTGCACGGTGGACCCCGGACTGCGAACGCACCTTTATCATCTGTCTTGGTGCGTTCCGCCAGTCCTAACAGAATACTAGCGCCAGGGTCTGGCTAGTAAAATGGCGGACGATCAGCGTTTACAGCGGTACATCCAGCAGTTGGAGGGAAGGTTGGCGGCTTTTGAGCGTTCAACCTCAGCTGTGGATGTTACTGCTGTCGCTGTTCAGGCTGCAAGTGTGGCTGCAGCTACCTTGTCCACTGCCGCTCCTGTACCGACGCTATCTCGCCTCCCGCTACCAGAGAAATTTTCTGGTGACAGTAAATCCTGTAGGGGTTTCGTGAGTCAGTGCTCAATACATCTCGAGCTTCTGGCCTCTCGTTTCCCTACAGAGCGGGCTAAGGTGGGCTTTATAATTTCCTTATTGTCGGACAGGGCGTTGCAGTGGGCTACGCCGCTGTGGGAGCGTGGCGATCATGTGGTGCAGAGTGCTCCGTTATTCCTGAGCACTCTGAAACAGGTCTTTCTAGGACCTCGTGTCACCCATGACACGGCGCTCCAACTGTTGGCACTGACTCAGGGCTCGTCCTTGGTCAGCCTTTTTGCCGTCCATTTCCGCACTCTGGCATCTGAGCTGGAGTGGTCGGATAAAGCCCTTATCCCTATATTTTGGAGGGGGCTGGCTGACCACGTTAAGGACGCTCTGGCCACTAGGGAGATTCCCGCCACACTGGAGGAGTTAATAGCAGTATCTACTCGCATTGACCTCCGTTTTCACGAGCGGAGGTTAGAGCGAGCCCAGTGTAGGCAGAGGTTTCGGCTGGCTCCCACCTTCGCCAAACCTTTGGAATCTCCAGTTCTGGCTCCTGAGTTCCAGGGACCTAAGGTGGTGTCACGAGCGGGATCTAAGTCCCAGACTGCTCGTGCACTCCAGGGTTGCCATGTTTGCCAACAGTCAGGACTAGGGTTGAGCGAAACGGGTCGAACATTTTCAAAAGTCGCCGACTTTTGGCTAAGTCGGGGTTTCATGAAACCCGATCCGACCCCTGTGCGGGGTCGGCCATGCGGTACGCGACTTTCACGCCAAAGTCGCGTTTCAATGACGCGAAAAGCGCCATTTCTCAGCCAATGAAGGTAAACGCAGAGTGTGGGCAGCGTGATGACATAGGTCCTGGTCCCCACCATCTTAGAGAAGGGCATTGCAGTGATTGGCTTGCTGTCTGCGACGTCACAGGGGCTATAAAGAGGCGTTCCCGCCGACCGCCATCTTACTGCTGCTGATCTGAGCTTAGGGAGAGGTTGCTGCCGCTTTGTCAGAAGCAGGGATAGCGTTAGGCAGGGTCCATTAACCACAAAACCGCTTGTGCTGCAGCGATTTGCACTGTCCAACACCACCCTCGGTGTGCAGGGACAGTGGAAGTTTTTTTTTTTTTTTTTTTCCCCTCAGCGCTGTAGCTCATTGGGCTGCCCTAGAAGGCTCCCTGATAGCTGCATTGCTGTGTGTACGCCGCTGTGCAAACCAACTGCTTTTTTCAAAGCACAAATCCTCTTGTTCCTTCCTTTCTGCACAGCTATCTTTTTTGTTTGTCCACACTTTTTATTTAATTTGTGCATCAGTCCACTCCTTATTGCTGCCTGCCATACCTGGCTGAGATTGCAGGCAGGGAGATAGTAGCTGCCTGCCATACCTGGCTGAGATTACTGCAGGCAGGGAGATAGTAATTGTAGGACATTCCCTGTTTTTTTTTTTTTTTTTTTTTTGGTGGGAGATTAAGATTGGCAATTTGGCATTTCTGCTAGAGTGCCATCCCTGTGTGTGCCATCTCTCTCACATAGTGGGCCATAGAAAGCCTTTTCATTTTTCTGTATTTTTTTTTGTGGGGTGTATAAATTCTCCCTGATAAAAATACAGTGGGAGATTAATATTGGCCTTTGGGCTTGTGTGCCAGTCCTGAGTGTGCCATCTCTCTCACAAATAGTGGGCCATAGAAAGCCTATTTTATTTTTTTTGGGGTTTTATAAATTCTCCCTGAAAAAAAGGGAGATTAATATTGGCCTCTGGGCTTGTGTGCCAGTCCTGAGCGTGCCATCTGTGCCAGCCCTGAGCGTGCCATCTCTCTCACAAATAGTGGGCCATAGAAAGCCTATTTATTTTTTTTTTTGGTTTTATAAATTCTCCCTGAAAAAAAGGGAGATTAATATTGGCCTCTGGGCTTGTGTGCCAGTCCTGAGCGTGCCATCTGTGCCAGCCCTGAGCGTGCCATCTCTCTCACAAATAGTGGGCCATAGAAAGCCTATTTAATTTTTTTTTTTGTTTTATAAATTTTCCCTGAAAAAAGGGAGATTAATATTGGCCTCTGGGCTTGTGTGCCAGTTGTGAGCGTGCCATCTGTGCCAGTCCTGAGCGTGCCATCTCTCTCACAAATAGTGGGCCATAGAAAGCCTATTTAAATTTTTTTTTGGTTTTATAAATTCTCCCAGAAAAAAAGGGAGATTAATATTGGCCTCTGGGCTTCTGTGCCAGTCCTGAGCGTGCCATCTGTGCCAGTCCTGAGCGTCCCATCTCTCTCACAAATAGTGGGCCATAGAAAGCCTATTTTATTTTTTTGGGGGGTTTTATAAATTCTCCCTGAAAAAAAGGGAGATTAATATTGGCCTCTGGGCTTGTGTGCCAGTCCTGAGCGTGCCATCTGTGCCAGCCCTGAGCGTGCCATCTCTCTCACAAATAGTGGGCCATAGAAAGCCTATTTATTTTTTTTTTTTGTTTTATAAATTTTCCCTGAAAAAAGGGAGATTAATATTGGCCTCTGGGCTTGTGTGCCAGTTGTGAGCGTGCCATCTGTGCCAGTCCTGAGCGTGCCATCTCTCTCACAAATAGTGGGCCATAGAAAGCCTATTTAAATATTTTTTTGGTTTTATAAATTCTCCCAGAAAAAAAGGGAGATTAATATTGGCCTCTGGGCTTCTGTGCCAGTCCTGAGCGTGCCATCTGTGCCAGTCCTGAGCGTCCCATCTCTCTCACAAATAGTGGGCCATAGAAAGCCTATTTTATTTTTTTTTTGGGTTTTAGAAATTCTCCCTGGAAAAAAAAAGGGAGATTAATATTGCCCTTTGGGCTTGTGTGCCAGTACTAAGCGTTCCATCTCTCTCTCTCTCTCTCTCAGTCAGTGGGCCATAGAACGCCTATTTTTGGTTTTATTTGTTTTATAAATTCTCCCTGAAAAAATCATTTTATTTTATTTGGTTTCTAAATTCTTCCTGATAAAATCACATTTTTTTTATTATTTTTTTTTCTAAAGTCTCCCTGAAAAAAAAAAAAAAAAACAGTGGGAGATTAATATTGGCCTTTCTGCTTGTGTGCCAGTCTTGACTCCTGGGTGCGTCATCTCTCAGTCAGTGGGCCATAGAACGCCTATTTTTGGTTTTATTTGTTTTCTAAATTCTCCCTGAAAAAATCATTTTATTTTATTTGGTTTCTAAATTCTTCCTGATAAAATCACATTTTTTTTATTATTTTTTTTTCTAAAGTCTCCCTGAAAAAAAAAAAAAAAAACAGTGGGAGATTAATATTGGCCTTTCTGCTTGTGTGCCAGTCTTGACTCCTGGGTGCGTCATCTCTCAGTCAGTGGGCCATAGAACGCCTATTTTTGGTTTTATTTGTTTTCTAAATTCTCCCTGAAAAAATCATTTTATTTTATTTGGTTTCTAAATTCTTCCTGATAAAATCACATTTTTTTTATTATTTTTTTTTCTAAAGTCTCCCTGAAAAAAAAAAAAAAAAACAGTGGGAGATTAATATTGGCCTTTCTGCTTGTGTGCCAGTCTTGACTCCTGGGTGCGTCATCTCTCAGTCAGTGGGCCATAGAACGCCTATTTTTGGTTTTATTTGTTTTATAAATTCTCCCTGAAAAAATCATTTTATTTTATTTGGTTTCTAAATTCTTCCTGATAAAATCATATTTTTTTTATTATTTTTTTTTCTAAAGTCTCCCTGAAAAAAAAAAAAAAAAAACAACCAAAAAAAACAGTGGGAGATTAATATTGGCCTTTCTGCTTGTGTGCCAGTCTTGACTCCTGGGTGTGCCATCTCTCTCTCTCTCTCTCTCTCTCTCTCTCTCTCCAATTGTGGTCCATAGAAAGCCTATATTTTTTTTCCTTGATTTGGGTTCTAAAATCTACCAGAGAAAATAACTACATCAATCATTGGTAGAAAAATATTGGCCTCTGGGTTTGTGTGCCACTCCTGACTCCTGTGTGCGTCATCTCTCAGTCAGTGGGCCATAGAACGCCTATTTTTGTTTTTATTTGTTTTATAAATTCTCCCTGAAAAAATCATTTTATTTTATTTGGTTTCTAAATTCTTCCTGATAAAATCATATTTTTTTTATTATTTTTTTTTCTAAAGTCTCCCTGAAAAAAAAAAAAAAAAAAAAAACAGTGGGAGATTAATATTGGCCTTTCTGCTTGTGTGCCAGTCTTGACTCCTGGGTGTGCCATCTCTCTCTCTCTCTCTCTCTCTCTCCAATTGTGGTCCATAGAAAGCCTACATTTTTTTTCCTTGATTTGGGTTCCAAAATCTACCAGAGAAAATAACTCCATCAATCATTGGTAGAAAAATATTGGCCTCTGGGCTTGTGTGCCACTCCTGATTCCTGTGTGCGTCATCTCTCACTCAGTGGCCCATAGAAAGCATATAGTTTGTTACATTTGTTTTCTAAATTCTCCCTGCAAAAATCTTTTTTTTTTTTTGGGGGGGGTTTCTAAAGTGTTCCTGAAAAAAATAAAAATAAAAAAAAAATAATAGTGTGACATTAATATTAACATTTGTGCTTCAGTGACAGTCCTGCGTGTGGGGCATCTCTCTAATTTGCAGCCACCAAAAAAAGAGTGTGTAACATTGGGCCTGATTTTCGCTGTGGTCTCACCAACCTGTAAAGGGGTAGCTAAATCATACTGTAGTTATAGCTCACCGTGTAAGTTGTGTGACTGCAACAAATAACGTTAGTTTGGTTACGTTTTTAAAACAATGAGGAAGTCTAGTGGAAGAGGTCGTGGCCGGGGGCGTTCATTGTCAGCTGGTAATGAGGGTAGTGGTAGTGGTGGAGCATCAGGTGGTCGTGGGGGAAAAAATATTGCACCTAAGTCTGGAGCTGTGGAGCCAGGTTCGTCGTCCGGCTACACAAGGCCTCGAACGCTCCCTTTTCTGGGATTAGGAAAACCGCTTTTAAAGCCGGAGCAGCAAGAGCAAGTTTTGGCTTATCTTGCTGACTCAGCCTCTAGCTCTTTTGCCTCATCTCGTGAAACTGGTAAAAGTAAAAGCAGCGCGTCGTTAGTGGATGTTCACGGTCAGGGACAAGTCACTTCCTTGTCCTCTTCAGCAAAAACAACAACAGAGAAGAATGCAGCAGGCGACACAACGGGTTACTCCATGGAGCTCTTTACACATACCGTCCCTGGCTTAGAAAGTGAAGCAGTTAACAGTCCATGCCCATTACAAATTGAATCTGACATGGAGTGCACTGACGCACAGCCACAGCCAGACTACTATGCTGGTCCTTTGACTCAGACCACAACATTGCCCTCGCAGGGTGCTGATCAAGAATCAGACCCTGATGAGACTATGTTGCCCCATCACGAACGCTATACCACCGAACGACACGGTGACACAGACGAAGTTGCGCAGGAGGTACAAGAAGAGTTATTAGATGACCCAGTTCTTGACCCCGATTGGCAGCCATTGGGGGAACAGGGTGCAGGCGGCAGCAGTTCTGAAGCAGAGGAGGAGGAGGGGCCGCAGCAGGCATCAACATCGCCACAGGTTCCATCTGCCGGGCCCGTATCTTGCCCAAAACGCGTGGCAAAGCCAAAACCTGGTGGAGGACAGCGTGGCCATCCGGTTAAAGCTCAGTCTGCAATGCCTGAAAAGGTATCCGATGCTAGAAAGAGTGCAGTCTGGCATTTTTTTAAACAACATCCAATTGATCAGCGCAAAGTCATCTGTCAAAAATGTTCTACTTCCTTAAGCAGAGGTCAGAATCTGAAAAGTCTCAATACTAGTTGCATGCATAGACATTTAACCACCATGCATTTGAAAGCTTGGACTAACTACCAAACGTCCCTTAAGGTTGTTGCACCCTCGGCCAATGAAGCTAGTCATCAACGCAACATCCCTTCCGGCAGTGTAGGACCACCATTTAGCGCACCACCTGCTGTATCTGTGCAGGTATCTTTGCCAGGCCAAAGCAGTCAGGGTCAGGGAATCACCAGTTTCGTAGTAGGAAACACTGCATCTAGGGCACCGGCGGCAACAATACCATCTCCCACCGTCTCTCAGTCTGCCATGTCCACCGGCACCCCCGCTAGTTCCACGATCTCCAGCTCTCCAGTCCAGCTCACCCTACATGAGACTATGGTTAGAAAAAGGAAATACTTAGCCTCGCATCCGCGTACACAGGGTTTGAACGCCCACATAGCTAGACTAATCTCGTTAGAGATGATGCCCTACCGGTTAGTTGAAAGCGAAGCTTTCAAAGACCTGATGGACTACGCTGTACCACGCTACGAGCTACCCAGTCGACACTTTTTTTCCAGAAAAGCCATCCCAGCCCTCCACCAGCATGTTAAAGAGCGCATCGTCCATGCACTCAGGCAATCTGTGAGCACAAAGGTGCACCTGACAACAGATGCATGGACCAGTAGGCATGGCCAGGGACGTTACGTGTCCATCACGGCACACTGGGTAAATGTGGTGGATTCAGGGTCCACAGGGGACAGCAAGTTTGGGACAGTTCTGCCTAGCCCACGGTCTAGTAAACAGTTGTCTGTAGCCGTTCGCACCCCCTCCTCCTCCTCCTCCTCCTCCTCGTCCTCCTGCAGAAGCAAGAGCTCGTCCACAGACCGCAGTCGCACAAACACTCCATCCGCACCTGCCACTGTTGCACACCAGGTCTCCCATTATGGGGCAGCTACTGGCATACGTCAGCAGGCTGTATTGGCTATGAAGTGTTTGGGCGACAATAGACACACCGCGGAAGTTCTGTCCGAGTTCTTGCAGCAAGAAACGCAGTCGTGGCTGGGCACTGTAGATCTTGAGGCAGGCAAGGTAGTGAGTGATAACGGAAGGAATTTCATGGCTGCCATCTCCCTTTCCCAACTGAAACACATTCCTTGCCTGGCTCACACCTTAAACCTGGTGGTGCAGTGCTTCCTGAAAAGTTATCCGGGGTTATCCGACCTGCTCCTCAAAGTGCGTGGACTTTGCGCACATATCCGCCGTTCGCCTGTACACTCCAGCCGTATGCAGACCTATCAGCGTTCTTTGAACCTTCCCCAGCATCGCCTAATCATAGACGTTGCAACAAGGTGGAACTCAACACTGCACATGCTTCAGAGACTGTGCGAACAGAGGCGGGCTGTTATGTTTTTGTGGGAGGATACACATACACGGGCAGGCAGTAGGATGGCAGACATGGAGTTGTCAGGTGTGCAGTGGTCGAAGATTCAAGACATGTGTCAAGTCCTTCAGTGTTTTGAGGAATGCACACGGCTGGTTAGTGCAGACAACGCCATAATAAGCATGAGCATCCCCCTAATGCGTCTGCTGATGCAAAGTTTGACGCACATAAAGGATCAGGCGTCTGCACCAGAGGAAGAGGAAAGCCTTGATGACAGTCAGCGATTGTCTGGTCAGGGCAGTGTACATGACGAGGTACCGGGCGAAGAGGAGGTGGAGGATGAGGAGGATGATGGGGATGAGTATATTTTTAATGAGGAAGCTTTCCCGGGGGCACGGGAAATTGGTGGCGTGGCAAGGCCGGGTTCTGGTTTTTTGAGGGACACAAGTGACGTAGATTTGCCTGCAACTGCCCCTCAACCAAGCACAACCGCAGATTTGACAACGGGAACTTTGGCCCACATGGCGGATTATGCCTTGCGTATCCTCAAAAGGGACACACGCATTACAAAAATGATGAACGATGACGATTACTGGTTGGCCTGCCTCCTTGATCCTCGCTATAAAGGCAAATTGCAAAATATTATGCCACATGAGAACTTGGAACTAATATTAGCAACAAAACAATCAACTCTTGTTGACCGTTTGCTTCTGGCATTCCCTGCACACAGCGCCCGTGATCGTTCTCACACGAGCTCCAGGGGCCAGCAGACCAGAGGTGTTAGAGGGGCAGAAATCAGAAGTGGCGTTGGCCAGAGGGGTTTTCTGACCAGGTTGTGGAGTGATTTTTCTATGACCGCAGACAGGACAGGTACTGCAGCATCAATTCAAAGTGACAGGAGACAACATTTGTCCAGTATGGTTACAAACTATTTTTCATCCCTTATCGACGTTCTCCCTCAACCGTCATTCCCATTTGATTACTGGGCATCCAAATTAGACACCTGGCCAGAATTGGCAGAATATGCATTGCAGGAGCTTGCTTGCCCGGCAGCTAGTGTCCTATCAGAAAGAGTATTCAGTGCTGCAGGTTCAATACTAACAGAAAAAAGGACTCGTCTGGCTACCCAAAATGTAGATGATCTAACCTTCATTAAAATGAACCACAACTGGATTTCAAAATCTTTTGCCCCACCCTGCCCGGCTGACACCTAGCTTTCCTATGAAAAGGTCTTGCCTGTGGACTATTCTGAATGACTTTTCCAATCTCGTAATTTTCTTCACCTGATTGTCCAGCATACGACATGTTTCCACCTCACGAAATGGCCAAACTCCCCACACGGGGCCGTGCTATCGCCACTTTGCGCTTGGACCCTTGAGAGTGCTGTTTGTCTGAAGAGGTGGGTGTGGCCGCTTTTGGTCGACGGCACTGCCACTGGGTCCCTCATAGTACAATAAAGTGTCTCTGGCGGTGGTGGTGCGCACCCAACGTCAGACACACCGTTGTAATATGAGGGGCCCTGTGCCTGTAACGCCGGCCACAAGACAGTTCCCCCCCCCAGCTCAAACAGTGCTCTACCACTAGCAAAATTATCTCTCACAGCTTCACCAATGTGTAGTCTAGGCGCTGACATCCTTCAATGCCTGGCACTGACAATACCATTGTTTTGACATTTTTGTTATGTTAGGCCTTCGAAGCCTGTCTGCGGTCCCTTCTTTCTACAACTACTACACTGACCAGGCCACTGCTGGCCGTGTTACCCTGGAACCAATTTAAAAGTGCCTACAGTCAGCCCAATTTTGTTATGTTAGGCCTTCGAAGACTGTCTGCCGTCACTCCTTCCACTAGACATCCACTGACCATACACTGCTGCCCATGTACCCCTGGAACCAATTTAAAGTGCCTACAGCCAGCCCAATTTTGTTATGTTAGGCCTTCGAAGCCTGTCTGCGGTCACTCCTTCCACTAGACTTCCACTGACCAGACCACTGCTGCCCGTGTACCCCTGGAACCAATTTAAAAGTGCCTACAGCCAGCCCAAGTTTGTTATGTTAGGCCTTGGAAGCCTGTCTGCGGTCACTCCTTCCACTAGACTTCCACTGACCAGACCACTGCTGCCCGTGTACCCCTGGAACCAATTTAAAAGTGCCTACAGCCAGCCCAAGTTTGTTATGTTAGGCCTTGGAAGCCTGTCTGCGGTCACTCCTTCCACTAGACTTCCACTGACCAGACCACTGCTGCCCGTGTACCCCTGGAACCAATTTAAAAGTGCCTACAGCCAGCCCAAGTTTGTTATGTTAGGCCTTCGAAGCCTGTCTGCGGTCCATTCTTTCAACTACTACTACACTGACCAGGTCACTGCTGCCCGTGTACCCCTGGAACCAATTTAAAAGTGCCTACAGCCAGCCCAAGTTTGTTATGTTAGGCCTTGGAAGCCTGTCTGCGGTCACTCCTTCCACTAGACTTCCACTGACCAGACCACTGCTGCCCGTGTACCCCTGGAACCAATTTAAAAGTGCCTACAGCCAGCCCAAGTTTGTTATGTTAGGCCTTGGAAGCCTGTCTGCGGTCACTCCTTCCACTAGGCCTCCACTGACCACACCACTGCTGTCCGTGTACCCCTGGAACCAATTTAAAATTGCCTACAGCCATGTGTTATTATTTTAGGCCTTCGATGCCTGTCTGCGGTCACTCCTTCCACTAGGCCTCCACTGACCACACCACTGCTGTCCGTGTACCCCTGGAACCAATTTAAAATTGCCTACAGCCAGCCCAATTTTTTTATTTTAGGCCTTCGATGCCTGTCTGCGGTCCATTCTTTCAACTACTACTACACTGACCAGGTCACTGCTGCCCGTGTACCCCTGGAACCAATTTAAAATTGCCTACAGCCATGTGTTATTATTTTAGGCCTTCGATGCCTGTCTGCGGTCACTCCTTCCACTAGGCCTCCACTGACCACACCACTGCTGCCCGTGTACCCCTGGAACCAATTTAAAATTGCCTACAGCCAGCCCAATTTTTTTATTTTAGGCCTTCGATGCCTGTCTGCGGTCCATTCTTTCAACTACTACTACACTGACCAGGTCACTGCTGCCCGTGTACCCCTGGAACCAATTTAAAATTGCCTACAGCCAGCCCAATTTTTTTATTTTAGGCCTTC
Organism: Ranitomeya imitator; assembly: GCF_032444005.1. Taxonomy (NCBI): domain Eukaryota; kingdom Metazoa; phylum Chordata; class Amphibia; order Anura; family Dendrobatidae; genus Ranitomeya; species Ranitomeya imitator. The sequence continues at coordinate 82,826,047 of NC_091282.1, forward strand.
GATGCCTGTCTGCGGTCCATTCTTTCAACTACTACTACACTGACCAGGTCACTGCTGCCCGTCTACCCCTGGAACCAATTTAAAATTGCCTACAGCCATGTGTTATTATTTTAGGCCTTCGATGCCTGTCTGCGGTCACTCCTTCCACTAGGCCTCCACTGACCACACCACTGCTGTCCGTGTACCCCTGGAACCAATTTAAAATTGCCTACAGCCATGTGTTATTATTTTAGGCCTTCGATGCCTGTCTGCGGTCACTCCTTCCACTAGGCCTCCACTGACCACACCACTGCTGTCCGTGTACCCCTGGAACCAATTTAAAATTGCCTACAGCCAGCCCAATTTTTTTATTTTAGGCCTTCGATGCCTGTCTGCGGTCCATTCTTTCAACTACTACTACACTGACCAGGTCACTGCTGCCCGTGTACCCCTGGAACCAATTTAAAATTGCCTACAGCCATGTGTTATTATTTTAGGCCTTCGATGCCTGTCTGCGGTCACTCCTTCCACTAGGCCTCCACTGACCACACCACTGCTGCCCGTGTACCCCTGGAACCAATTTAAAATTGCCTACAGCCAGCCCAATTTTTTTATTTTAGGCCTTCGATGCCTGTCTGCGGTCCATTCTTTCAACTACTACTACACTGACCAGGTCACTGCTGCCCGTGTACCCCTGGAACCAATTTAAAATTGCCTACAGCCAGCCCAATTTTTTTATTTTAGGCCTTCGATGCCTGTCTGCGGTCCATTCTTTCAACTACTACTACACTGACCAGGTCACTGCTGCCCGTGTACCCCTGGAACCAATTTAAAATTGCCTACAGCCAGCCCAATTTTTTTATTTTAGGCCTTCGATGCCTGTCTGCGGTCCATTCTTTCAACTACTACTACACTGACCAGGTCACTGCTGCCCGTGTACCCCTGGAACCAATTTAAAATTGCCTACAGCCAGCCCAATTTTTTTATTTTAGGCCTTCGATGCCTGTCTGCGGTCCATTCTTTCAACTACTACTACACTGACCAGGTCACTGCTGCCCGTGTACCCCTGGAACCAATTTAAAATTGCCTACAGCCATGTGTTATTATTTTAGGCCTTCGATGCCTGTCTGCGGTCACTCCTTCCACTAGGCCTCCACTGACCACACCACTGCTGCCCGTGTACCCCTGGAACCAATTTAAAATTGCCTACAGCCAGCCCAATTTTTTTATTTTAGGCCTTCGATGCCTGTCTGCGGTCCATTCTTTCAACTACAACTACACTGACCAGGTCACTGCTGCCCGTGTACCCCTGGAACCAATTTAAAAGTGCCTACAGCCAGCCCAAGTTTGTTATGTTAGGCCTTGGAAGCCTGTCTGCGGTCACTCCTTCCACTAGACTTCCACTGACCAGACCACTGCTGCCCGTGTACCCCTGGAACCAATTTAAAATTGCCTACAGCCAGCCCAATTTTTTTATTTTAGGCCTTCGATGCCTGTCTGCGGTCCATTCTTTCAACTACTACTACACTGACCAGGTCACTGCTGCCCGTGTACCCCTGGAACCAATTTAAAATTGCCTACAGCCAGCCCAATTTTTTTATTTTAGGCCTTCGATGCCTGTCTGCGGTCCATTCTTTCAACTACTACTACACTGACCAGGTCACTGCTGCCCGTCTACCCCTGGAACCAATTTAAAATTGCCTACAGCCATGTGTTATTATTTTAGGCCTTCGATGCCTGTCTGCGGTCACTCCTTCCACTAGGCCTCCACTGACCACACCACTGCTGTCCGTGTACCCCTGGAACCAATTTAAAATTGCCTACAGCCATGTGTTATTATTTTAGGCCTTCGATGCCTGTCTGCGGTCACTCCTTCCACTAGGCCTCCACTGACCACACCACTGCTGTCCGTGTACCCCTGGAACCAATTTAAAATTGCCTACAGCCAGCCCAATTTTTTTATTTTAGGCCTTCGATGCCTGTCTGCGGTCCATTCTTTCAACTACTACTACACTGACCAGGTCACTGCTGCCCGTGTACCCCTGGAACCAATTTAAAATTGCCTACAGCCATGTGTTATTATTTTAGGCCTTCGATGCCTGTCTGCGGTCACTCCTTCCACTAGGCCTCCACTGACCACACCACTGCTGTCCGTGTACCCCTGGAACCAATTTAAAATTGCCTACAGCCATGTGTTTTTATTTTAGGCCTTCGATGCCTGTCTGCGGTCCATTCTTTCAACTACTACTACACTGACCAGGGCACTGCTGGCCGTGTACCCCTGGAACCAACATCAGAAAATATAAAAATAAGTATTTTGCTTATAAAAAAGAAAATACTGGTGAGATATCAAATGCAGACATTTTAACATTAAAAACAAACACACAACTAAAATCTGGTACAGTACTAAAAATGGCCACCAGCTACAATTACTTTCTCCTGCAAGTAGTTAACTGAAAGTTTTTTTAAATTGAAAACACACATATGGCATCCACCGAGTGTTGTCCTGTCGCGTCTTCTTTATATTATTGCCGAGAAGATGCAAAATAATGAAAATAATAAAATCATTAATTACCAAAATAATAGAGAAAGTCAACACCACATTGCAAATAAACATTCATTCCAAATAAAGAAGCAGGGCGCGTCCGAGGGTGAGTATATACCTAATAAGAATCTAATCACCCTCGGACGCGCAATGCTTATTTCCAACAGCCTTCCTTCCTAAGAATCATCCCTTCCGTGGTGTAGAGAGACGTTGTGTTACACTCCAAGGTGTTCCCCAGGTTGCCTTTCCTGAGCTTCGATCTACCGGCTCTCGTTTAGTAGTTGTTGGAAACTACGCTGCATTAGGCCTTCAAATTGGGTATGGGGTGTAGAGAGATGGTGTGTTCCACTCCAAGGTGTTCCCCAGGTTGCCTTTCCTGAGCTTCGATCTTCCGGCTCTCGTTTAGTAGTTCTTGGAAACTACACTGCATTAGGCCTTCAAATTGGGTATGGGGTGTAGAGAGAGGGTGTGTTACACTCCAAGGTGTTCCCCAGGTTGCCTTTCCTGAGCTTCGATATTCCGGCTCTCGTTTAGTAGTTGTCGGAAACTACGCTGCATTAGGTCTACAAATTGGGTATGGGGTGTAGAGAGAGGGTGTGTTACACTCCAAGGTGTTCCCCAGGTTGCCTTTCCTGAGCTTCGATCTTCATGCTCTCGTTTAGTAGTTGTCGGAAACTACGCTGCATTAGGCCTACAAATTGGGTATGGGGTGTAGAGAGAGGGTTTGTTACACTCCAAGGTGTTCCCCAGGTTGCCTTTCCTGAGCTTCGATCTTCCGGCTCTCGTTTAGTAGTTGTTGGAAACTACGCTGCATTAGGCCTTCAAATTGGGTATGGGGTGTAGCGAGAGGGTGTGTTACACTCCAAGGTGTTCCCCAGGTTGCCTTTCCTGAGCTTCGATCTTCCGGCTCTCGTTTAGTAGTTCTTGGAAACTACACTGCATTAGACCTTCAAATTGGGTATGGGGTGTAGAGAGAGGGTGTGTTACACTCTAAGGTGTTCCCCAGGTTTCCTTGCCATTGCTTCGGTCTTCCGACTCTCGTTTAGTAGTTGTAGAAAAGTACACTGCATTAGGCCTAAAAAATGGGTATGGGGTGGAGAGAGATGGTGTGTTACACTCCAAGGTGTTCCCCAGGTTGCCTTTCCTGAGCTTCGATCTTCATGCTCTCGTTTAGTAGGTGTCGGAAAGTAGGCTGCATTAGGCCTACAAATTGGGTATGGGGTGGAGAGAGATGGTGTGTTACACTCCAAGGTGTTCCCCAGGTTTCCTTGCCATTGCTTCGGTCTTCCGACTCTCGTTTAGTAGTTGTAGAAAAGTACACAGCATTAGGCCTACAAAATGGGTATGGGGTGGAGAGAGATGGTGTGTTACACTCCAAGGTGTTCCCCAGGTTGCCTTTCCTGAGCTTCTATCTTCAGGCTCTCATTAAATTGTGGTTAAATGGAACAACTGCATTTGGCGTACTAGTTGGTTTGGGGCCTACTATCGGTGTCTGCCACTCCTTGCTGTTCTCCTCCACTGAACAAAGCTGTGCCGCCTGTTTACTACGGTTGCCAATTTTGAACTGCATTTCGACTACTTACTGATTTGGCCCTACTCTCTGTGTCAGCCTCTCATTCCAGTTGTCCTCCACTGCAATGCCCCCTGGTTATTCCTGTGTTACCAATTTTGAACTGCATTTAGCCCACTTTCTTCTTTGGGCCTATATCTGTGTTTCCACTTCATCGTGCCCATTGCCCAGCCAGTGATAGATGAGTCTGCTGGTACATTGACCCATAACGCAACATTCCCCGTGCACGCTACACAACAACATTGTGACCCTGCTGAAAGTCAGGTTGCTCTTCCCGCATACCATACCACCTTACACGGGGACAAAGAGGAAGGTGCAGATGAAAGTGCAGGTTCCTTCATCAGGTGGGGGGAGGAATACTAGTTGGCGACGTCACTGGCACAGGGCCTCTCATAGTACGCAAAAGTGTTGCTGCCGGTGGGAGGCGCCCCCGCCGTGCAAACACACCGCTGTACTTTGAGGGGCCCTGTGCCAGTGCCAATGCCAACGAGTGGGCCCCCCCCTGCTTGCTCAGGTTCACAGCACTTGCAAAGTTGAAATACTTACCTCTCCCTGCTCCACTGCCGTGACGTGGTCCAGATTTCCTGGGCCCACTAATTACTTGAACCAGCCCTACCCCCCACAACTTTAGCCAAATGACCCCCAATTTCAAATGCCTTCCAATTATTATAAGGTAAATTACGCTTGACAAGCTTCATTAAGAAGAATGGATGGTTTTGACATTAAAATGGGCACTCTAGGTGTTTTCCTGGCCCCCACTCACTGCCGACTATGCTGCCCCATTGACTTGCATTGGGTTTCGTGTTTCGGTCGATCCCGACTTTACGTCATAATCGGCCGATTTCACTCGACCCGACTTTGGACATAGTCGGGTTTCGCAAAACCCGGCTCGACTCTAAAAAGGTCAAGGTCGCTCAACTCTAGTCAGGACATCTTGCCACCAGATGTCATCAGCGGTCGAGGAAACGTCAGCGTCTAGTGGTAGTAGGTGGAGGTGCACTAGACACTGCGAAGTTTGCCTCCAAATTGTCCTTTAAGGGGACAATTACCTTTGGCTCATCCTCCCACTCGGTAGACCTCTGCGTGGATTCTGGGGCGGAGGGCAATTTTATGTCTTCTGCCTTCGCCCAACGTCACGCAATACCCCTGGTTATGCTATCCCAACCAGTAACGGTACGAGTGGTGAATGGGTCGACACTCCCCGCACAGATAACACATCAGACCATCCCTGTTACTCTGTCCCTGTCGCCATCCCATCAGGAGATTATTTCTCTGCTCGTCATTCCTGAGGGTATTGATGAGGTCCTGTTGGGGATACCTTGGCTACGGTACCACTCTCCTCACATCGAGTGGTCCTCAGGCAGAATTCTGGGATGGGGTGAATCATGTGGGGGTAGGTGTCACCGAGAGTGCGTTCAGGTTGCTACTACTGAGGTACCCGCAGATCTATCCTCTCTCCCCAAGCAATATTGGTCTTATGCAGACGTGTTCTCCAAGAAGGCGGCGGAGACCCTTCCGCCCCATCGCCCCTATGACTGTCCTATCGATCTCTTGCCTGGTGCTGAGCCTCCCCGGGGTCGAGTCTATCCATTATCTCTCCCGGAAACGGAGGCAATGTCTCAGTACATACAAGAGAATCTGGCAAGAGGGTTCATTAGGAAGTCAGTGTCACCTGCTGGGGCAGGGTTCTTCTTCGTGCAGAAGAAGAATGGAGAACTACGTCCATGCATAGACTACAGGGGTCTTAATGCTATCACAGTTAAGAACAAGTACCCTTTGCCGTTGATATCTGAGCTTTTCGATAGGCTTCGGGGAGCTAGAGTGTTTACGAAACTAGATCTGCGGGGTGCTTACAACCTGATTCGCATCCGTGAGGGGGACGAGTGGAAAACGGCATTTAACACCAGAGATGGGCACTATGAGTATCTGGTGATGCCCTTCGGGCTCTGTAATGCACCTGCCGTTTTTCAAGACTTTGTCAACGACATCTTCCGGGATATGCTTTCCACCTCGGTTGTAGTCTATCTGGATGATATTCTCATCTTTTCTCCAGATATTGACTCCCACCGGAGAGATGTTGGCAGAGTCTTCGACCTCCTACGGGCAAACTCTCTTTACGCAAAGTTGGAGAAGTGTGTGTTTGAGCAGGAGTCCTTACCTTTCCTGGGCTATATCATCTCCGCCCAGGGATTGGCTATGGATCCTGCCAAACTACAGGCTGTGATGGACTGGCAAGAGCCCCATTCTCTTAAAGCGGTGCAGCGCTTTATGGGGTTCATAAACTATTACCGCCAGTTCATTCCCCACTTCTCAACTCTGGTAGCTCCCTTGGTAGCCCTCACCAAGAAGGGAGCGAATCCCAAATTGTGGTCGGAAGGGGTCTCCAAGGCCTTCACTTCTATTAAGTCCCACTTTGCTAGCGCTCCCATCTTACATCGTCCCGATGTGGATAAGCCATTCCTACTGGAGGTGGATGCCTCGTCCGTTGGTGCTGGAGCAGTCCTCTACCAAAAGGATGCTCAAGGTCGGAAGCATCCATGCTTCTTCTTCTCCAAGACCTTCACGCCAGCGGAGAGGAACTACTCCATCGGGGACAGGGAGTTGCTAGCAATGAAGTTGGCCTTTTCGGAGTGGAGACACCTTCTGGAAGGTGCGCGGTTTCCCTTCCAAGTTTACACGGACCACAAAAATTTGGTCTATTTGCAGACAGCCCAGCGGCTAAATTCTCGCCAGGCCAGATGGTCCCTGTTCTTCTCCCGGTTCCACTTTTCCCTTCATTATCTCGCCGGGGAGAAGAATATCCGTGCTGACGCTCTCTCTCGCTCCCTTATGTCAACTGAGGAGGAGGAAGAGGAGCCTCGGCTTATTGTCCCTTCCGAGAGCCTGAGAACCGTGGCGCCGGTTTCGCTAGAGTCTGTGCCTCCGGGCAAGACTTTTGTGCCCATTAATTTGCGACCGGAGGTTCTCTCTTGGGCTCATTCGTCCAGGGTGGGTGGACATTTTGGGACAAAGAGGACATCTGAGCTACTGGCGAGGACGTACTGGTGGCCGCATATGGTCCGGGATGTCAGGGATTATGTTCTGGCGTGTGTCTCCTGCGCCAAAAATAAATCTCCGCGTCAAAGGCCAGCTGGTTTGCTCTATCCCTTGCCGGTGGCAGATAGGCCCTGGGAGATGGTCGGGATGGACTTTGTTGTGGGTTTGCCCAAGTCTCGCGGCTGTACCATCATTTGGGTCATCACCGATCATTTCTCAAAAATGGTGCATTTGGTGCCGCTGCCGCGGTTACCTTCTGCACGGGCCTTGGCAGCGTTGTTCATCAGACATATCTTCCGCCTACATGGTATGCCAGACAAAATTGTCAGTGACCGGGGTCCCCAGTTTGCGTCTCGGTTCTGGAGAGAGCTCTGTCGTCTTCTCAGTATTGAGTTGAATCTCTCTTCCGCTTATCATCCCGAGACGAATGGGTTGGTAGAGAGGGCCAACCAGACCTTGGTCACATACCTGCGACATTTTGTTTCAGCCAGGCAGGATGACTGGGCATCCTTGCTATCATGGGCAGAGTTTGCACTGAACAACGCCGTTGCCGACTCCACTGGACAAACCCCATTCCTCCTCAACTATGGTCAGCATCCACGGGTACCTGTGCCTATGCCCGTGTCTTCCGCCGACTCCAGGGTGGCAGACTGGGCTGTGGAGGCACGGGATATTTGGGACCGCACTCAGGATGCCATTCGGGCCTCTAAGGAGAGAATGAGGTCCTCCGCTGATGCTCATCGGCGCCCCGCCCCGACCTTTGCTCCTGGCGACTTGGTGTGGCTCTCCGCCCGTAACATCAGGCTGCGAGTTGAATCCACTAGATTTGCTCCTCGCTACTTGGGTCCATTCAAGGTCCTCGAGCAGGTTAATCCTGTGGTCTATCGTTTGGCCCTTCCGCCACACCTGGGTATCACCGACACCTTTCATGTGTCCCTCTTGAAACCCGTATATATGTCCCGCTTTTCCGAGTCATCTGCTGGGACATCGGGTTCGTCTACGGACGATTATGAGGTGAACGCTATTTTGGGGTGCAAGGTGGTGCGTGGTAAAAAATTTTATTTGGTGGACTGGAAGGGTTATGGCCCCGAGGACAGGTCCTGGGAGCCTGTTGAGCACATTCGGGCTCCGCAGCTCATTGCTGCCTTCGAACGTAGCAAGGCCCAAGGAGGGGGGGGCCCTAGGAGGGGGGGTAATGTTAGGGGTCGAGTTCCCGCTTCTGCACAGGGGGAATCTCGAGCCACTTCCACTGCGGTCTCCCATTCTTGTCCAGCCGCAGTGGAGCCTGCTCAGCAAGGACGTCGGTCCCAGCGTCTTGCTCATTCTCACTCTGTTCTGAGAGTTAGTGCTGCTTCTCCAGTCTCTGCCATTAAAGTCAGTGCTGGTCAGCACCGAGCGGACTTCTCTGGGACTAAGTCCTTGTCTGCATGTACTGAGCATGCCCAGCGTAAGGTCTCCCGTTGGAGATCGAGGGTCATGTGCTCAGGCTCTGCAGCACATTCCATTGGTCCTCTTGGCAGGTCCTAGAAGGGCAAAAGTGCTGTGGCCACTTCCTGTGCTGCTGCTATATAAACTGCGCATGACCGCACGGCCATGCGCTAGTATTGTCTTACAATTGCTTATGTGTGTATGTTGTGAGTGCAAGTCGTCCTTGGAAACCCCTACCCTATTGAATGTCTGTTCGCGGAAGGTGTATGGCTGCTACCTAGCGCCCGACTTAGCCTACAGCACTAAACACACATCACAGCGTCCTGTAGCTGTGCCTGCCAGTACGGCGCCGTGCGCCTGCCTTGCGCTTTCCATACCCGAGTCTGGGTGGTTAGTGGCGTCCGTTAGTGCGGCATCGCTCGCACTCTTGTGCACATAGATTTCTTAAGGTTCTCTACACACCCAGTTGCGGTGTTACGCCAGCAAGGGTCTAATCGGGCTCCAATCCCTTCTGGGGTTAAGTCCGCTGACCACTTGCTCGCGCACTAGTGCGGTACTGCGGTCCTGTGAATTAACAGGATCGCTTTCTTCACGCTGGGTGAGGTTTAACCCACGCGTGTATACTTTAGTGTACCGCCATATTGTCTGCTAATTGCTAGCAGCAGGTTCTCACCTGCACGGTGGACCCCGGACTGCGAACGCACCTTTATCATCTGTCTTGGTGCGTTCCGCCAGTCCAAACACTCACACAGCAGAGTAGGATACTAAATGTCTGCTTACTGCATAAAGGAGTGCCCCACTATAGCCAGTTATTATAGATAGATATCCATATGGGCAAATAATTGTAGCAGAGTGAAATGTGGCAATACCTGAGAGATGAGGCTGGGTCCGGGACCTGCGTGCGCCCTTATTGAGGAAAAAATTTTTTGTATCCATTAAAACACTTAAGAAAATAAAATCTAAAAAGGTTTACAGGTAGGTTATAAAAAAGAAGCGAAACTGAGATTTTCGTTCAATCCTTTCGGTGACACCGTCCCTAAGGTCCATATCCATTTTGTTTCTTTTCTGGCTAAAGCTGTACTTATTTCACCCCCTCTCTCATTTATTTGAATCATGTCTATGCCGGTTACTCTCAACAAGGAGGCATCACAACCATGGTGCAATTTAAAATGTTTGGGAATCGTTTTTAAGGACGAAATCTCCTCCACTTCTTTGGCAGCTAAAATTCCCAAAACATGCTCCCTGGTGCGTACTTTAAGTTGTCTAGTTGTCATCCCTATATACACCAGGGAGCATGGGCACGTGGCATGATAAATGACGGCTTTTGAGGTACAGGTGATGGTCTGTTTGATTTTATACAAAATAGTGCCATTATGATTACAAAAACTACTAGTTCTATTAATGTTGGTGCAAGCTACACATTGTCCACATGGCTTGCATCCCGGTATGGTTTTCGTATTTGTAAGAAAGGATTGTATTTCTGATTTGTAGGGATAATGACTTCTGACAAGTTGGTCCTTTAGATTTTTGGATCTGCGATATGTAATATTACATGTTTCCCCGATATATTGTGTTAAAATCGGGTCAGTTTTTAAAATGGCCCAAGATTTGTTAATATATGTCCTCATTAACTCGGTTTGGCCATGGTATTGGGTGATATATCTCACTACCTTGTTGTTTTTCTGGGGTCTTGTCCCGTACAAAGCTTGATGTCTAGTTGTATGTTTAGCACGGTTATACCCCTTTTTCACTGACCGCTTGCTATATCCTCTTTCCAAGAACCTTTCTTTAAGGTCCATAGCCTGATTCTCAAAGTCTACTTCATTTGTACAGATTCTCCTTAGACGTAAAAATTGTCCTATTGGTATTGAATTAATCATGGTTGGAGGGTGCGATGAAGAAGCATGTAGTAGTGCGTTCACCGCCGTAGATTTGCGAAAGATATTGGTATATAGGCAACCACTCTCATCCCTATATACACCCACATCCAAAAATTCCATAAAATCCGTGTCACATTTGTATGTTAACCGGATATTTAGCTGATTCTGGTTCAGATGTTCCATAAAGTTATGTAGTGAGTCCTTAGTACCCTGCCAGACAAAAAATATGTCATCAATGAACCGCACCCATATCGGGATGCGGTCCATTGACGACTCAAGTCCGGCATGAAATAAGTCCCTCTCCCACAGCCCCAGGAACAGATTAGCATAAGATGGCGCAAAAGATGCGCCCATTGCTGTTCCCTGGAGCTGTAGGTAGAGGGACCCCTTAAAAAGAAAAAAATTTTTTGAAAGTGAAAATTCAAGTATTTGGACTATAAATTGTCTCATGGATGTGGGTATAACTGAGGAGTTTAAAAAATATTCCGTCGCCCGAACCCCATCGCTGTGGCGGATGTTCGTGTACAGACTCTCAACATCACAAGACACTAAAAGTGTGTCCTCTCCAATAAACAGGCCATCAATTTTTTTCAAAAATTCATTTGTGTCTTTTATAAAGGATGGTAAGCTCTCGACTAGGGGTTGTAATTTTGAGTCAATGAATTTGTTAATTTTCTCCAAGTAATTCCCACATCCCGATATGATGGGTCTGCCAGGCGGTGTTTCTTGATTTTTATGGACCTTTGGTAATAAATAAAAGGTCGGTACGGTTGGTTCGGGTACTTGAAGGGCTGTATATAGCTCCTTTGAAATGACCCCTATTTCCATGGCATCTTTTAATATCATCAAGAGTTCTGTTTTAAATTTCCCCAGGGGGTTGAATGTCAGTTTTTTATAGTAAAAAATATATATATGACACAGTGAGTAGTGGTATTATATATCCTGGAGGAGTTGTTTATATGCCCATATAAAGTGATACATATATATATATATATATTTTTGAGGTAGTCTTGGGCACCATATAGCATTGTTCCTGCGTTTTGTTTGTTTTTATCAAAAATCTTTTTATGAAAATATCCATTTTATTATTTGTATAAATTGCCACTTCATTTAAATAAAGGCATACTATTAATCCTATATGCTGTATGACTTCCTGGTGATTTCCTATCTCGTGGTGGTTAGGTGTTCTGATCAGCGTATTTGGATGACATCATCATCTTTAGTACTCACTGGCGTACCCACTTGTCCCGACTACAAGCGATAGTAGATTAGCCCCAACCTCAAGAGAAACTCTATCGTGCAGATGGACACCTCTAACTTTGGCCTAGAAGTGGTCCTGTCGCAGGAGGTGAACAGAGAAGAACATCCAGACACCTACCTAAGTAGGAAACTCACCCTGCCGAGAAAAATTATAACATAGTGGAAAAGGAGTGCCTGGCCATTAAGTGGGCTTTGGAGTCCCTATGCTATTATTTGCTCCTTCGACCATTTCGCTTGGTGACAGATCATTCACCCTTGGTCTAGATTAGAAGTGCCAAGGAGAGGAATGCTCTGGTTACCAGATGGTTCCTGTCCCTGCAAAATTTCAATTTCACCATGGAACATCACGCAGAAAATTCATAGGGAAATGCCCTATAACGTGCCTCTTTTATGGTGACAAGTATTCAACCCCACAAGTTTGAAAAGAGGGGTGATATGTAGGGCAGTGGGGGGAATCATATTCGGGGGTCGATATCTATCCCCCAGGAAGCACATAAAAGCATATTGAGGCTGCTGGAGTGCATTGCAGTCACAGGCATAGCTGTGATTGCAATGCAAAATAAAAGTAAGTTTGGCCATGGGAAAGCTATTTGCCCAAAACAGATATAAGGAAATCCGGAATGACTTTTATTTTTTGGGCGAACTACAGGATGGTAGTGGGTCAGTTCACTCCCATGGCCACAGATTCCATTTAAAAATTCTGCAGCAAAGGTTGGTTCGTCCGAGTCTTGGTTTGAAAACTGCAGAGCAGGTGGCTCTGTAACATCCGGCCTGTGTGAGGTCAACACAGAGCCAAGGGCCTGGTGCCCCTCAGCATGACACGGTGGTACTGTCGCCCATGGCAACCAGTCTCAAATACGGACTGTTTTGATGCCACAGCTGCAATCCGGAGGATACTGTTATTTTCCCTTTGAAAGTTTCTTTTGGACATTAAAGACACTTTGCTTTGAACTTTCCTGCGGTCCCTGCCTATCTGTCGCACTGCACCAACACTGCACTACAATGTCCTACATTTACATAACTTGTATATAGTTTCTTTTACATACATGTAATACATATATCATACATATCTTACATATACTTGTGTGTGCTTTTCTGTATAGTTGTTGTATATGTATATATTTTGTTTAGTTTTGTATGTATCTTCTATGGGTGTCCTACTGTTAATGTAAATATTTGATATATAGTTCTTTGATATGGTAATATAAGTCTCATACATGAACATGTTACCCCTTTATAAATCACTGGTAAGGCCACAGCTAGAATATGGATTCCAGTTTAGGGCTCCACATTTAAAAAAATGATATGCAGAAATTACAGTCAGTTCAGAGGCAGGCTATTACAAGGGATGGAAGGTGTCTCATATTGTAAGAGTTTGGAAAACTTGGGCTTGTTTAGCTTAGAAATAAAATGCCTCAGAGGAGATCTCATTTACATGTATAAATATATGTGTGGTCAGTACAAAGGGCTGGCACATGACTTACTCCTTCCATGGACCATACTGAGGATTAGAGAGCACTCATTATGGGTAGAAGAAAGGTGATTCCAGCAGCTAAACAGGAAAGGGTTCTTTACAGTTAGAGCAGTCAGACTACGGAATCCCTACCACAAGAGGTAGTAAAGGCAGATACTATAACAGCTTTTATAAATGGACTGGACCCTTTCTGAATTTAAACATAACATTGTGGGTTATAGTTAAATAAGTGACAAAATGTATATTTGATGTAGGAAGGCTGAACTTGATGGCCCTAGGTCTTGTTTTCAACGTATGTAACTATGCAACTATGTAATTTTGTATATAGGACTTGTGTATATAGCTGTCACACATGTACATATATGTACATAGTTCTTTTATAAATATATGACATTTTATATAAAGTTCTTTTTTATGCCTTATTTAAAGGTATCACAAGGGTACATATTTGTACATAGCATTTATGTATTCTTTTATATGTGTCATGGGTAGAGATGAGCAAATTTGCTCGGGTTCCCTCTTATTCAGAAAGCTATAGCGCTTGCCGAAAAAGCTGCAGTGATCCTCCTTGAGATGGTTCTACTCCTTCATTGGAGTCCAGCTGTGTTTAATTAAACTGATAGGACTTGATTTGGAAAGGCGCACACCTGTCTATATAAGACCTCACAGCTCACAGTGCATGTCAGACCAAATGAGAATCATGAGGTCAAAGGAACTGGCCAAGGAGCTCAGAGACAGAATTGTCGCAAGGCACAGATCTGGTCAAGGTTACAAAAGAATTTCTGCAATACTCAAGGTTCTTAAGAGCACAGTGGCCTCCGTAATCCTTAAATGGAAGAAGTTTGGGACCATCAGAAGTCTTCCTAGACCTGGCCATCCAGCCAAACTGAGCATTGGTGAGAGAGGTAAAGAAGAATGCCAAGATCACTGTGGCTGAGCTCCACAGATGCAGTAGGGAGATGAGACAAAGTTCCACAAAGTCAACTATCACTGTAGCTCTCCACCAGTTGGGCCTTTATTGTAGAGTGGCCAGACAGAAGCCTCTCCTCCATGCAAGACATTTGAAAGCCCGCATAAAGTTTGCTAAAAAAAAACACATGAAGGACTCCCAGACTTTGAGAAATAAGATTCTCTGGTCTGATGAGATGAAGATGGAACTTTGTGGTGGTAATTCTAAGTGGTATGTGTGGAGAAAACCAGGCACTGCTCATCACCTGCAGAATGCAATCCCAACAGAGAAACATGGTGGAGGCAGCATCATGCTGTGGGGGTGTTTTTCAGCTGCAGGGACAGGACAACTTGTTGTCATTGAAGGAAACATGAATGGCGACCAGAGATATCCTGGCTGAAAACCTCTTCCAGAGTGCTCTGGACCTCAGACTTGGTCGAAGGTTCACCTTCCAACAAGACAATGACCCTAAGCACACAGCTAAAATAACAAAGGAGTGGCTTCAGAACAACTCTGTGACCATTCTTGACTGGCCCTGCCAGAGCCCTGATCTAAACCCAACTGAGCATCTATGGCTCCATGGCTGGCTTCTGGCGGACGAATTACATCTACAACATTAATTTGTAGCGCTTGATGGTTTTTGCCACTGCACTTGGGGACACTTTCAAAGTTTGCCCAATTTTTCGGACTGACTGACCTTCATTTCTTAAAGTAATGATGGACACTCGTTTTTCTTTACTTAGCTGCTTTTTTCTTGCCATAATACAAATTCTAACAGTCTATTCAGTAGGACTTTCAGCTGTGTATCCACCAGACTTCTGCTCAACACAACTGATGGTCCCAACCCCTTTTATAAGGCAAGAAATCTCACCTATTAAACCTGACAAGGCACATCTGTGATGTGAAAACCATTCCCGGTGACTACCTCTTGAAGCTCATCGAGAGAACACCAAGAATGTGCAAAGCAGTCATCAAAGCAAAAGGTGGCTACTTTGAAGAACCCAGAATATCAGACATAATTTCAGTTGTTTCACACTTTTTTGTTAAGTATATAATTCTACATGTGTTAATTGTTAATTCATAGTTTTGATGCCTTCAGTGTGAATGTACAATTTTCATAGTCATGAAAATACAGAAAAATCTTTAAATGAGAAGGTGTGTCTAAACTTCTGGTCTGTACTGTATATATATCTCTGACCGATCCTTCACTGTATGTTTTGCTGGTTCCTCCTCCTCTCACCTTCCCCTTACTGTTGGGGTTCCTCAAGGATCAGTCCTAGGCCCCCTACTCTTCTCGTTGTATACTGCCCCTATTGGACAAACAATCAGTAGATTTGGTTTCCAGTACCATCTCTATGCTGACGACACCCAATTATACACTTCTGCTCCCGATATCACACCGACCTTTTTAGAAAACACCAGTGATTGTCTTACCGCTGTCTCTAACATCATGTCCTCCCTCTATCTGAAACTAAACCTGTCAAAAACTGAACTCCTCGTGTTCTCTCCCTCTACTAACCTACCTTTGCCTGACATTGCCATCTCCGTGTGCGGTTCCACCATTACTCCAAAGCAACATGCCCGCTGCCTTGGGGTCATCCTTGATTCTGACCTTTCATTCACCCCCTACATCCGATCACTGGCTCGCTCTTCTTACCTGCATCTCAAAAACATTTCTAGAATTCGCCCTTTTCTTAATTTCGACTCTGCAAAAACTCTGACTGTTTCACTTATTCATTCTCGTCTGGACTATTGTAACTCTCTACTAATCGGTCTCCTTCTTGCAAAACTCTCCCCGCTCCAATCTGTCCTGAATGCTGCTGCCAGGATCATATTCCTCACCAACCGTTACACCGATGCCTCTACCCTGTGCCAGTCATTACACTGGCTACCCATCCACTCCAGAATCCAGTACAAAACTACTACCCTCATCCACAAAGCACTCCATGGCTCAGCACCACCCTACATCTCCTCCCTGGTATCAGTCTACCACCCTACCCGTGCCCTCCGCTCCGCTAATGACCTCAGGTTAGCATCCTCAATAATCAGAACCTCCCACTCCCGTCTCCAAGACTTTACACGTGCTGCGCCGATTCTTTGGAATGCACTACCTAGGTTAATACGATTAATCCCCAATCCCCACAGTTTTAAGCGTGCCCTAAAAACTCATTTGTTCAGACTGGCCTACCGCCTCAATGCATTAACCTAACGATCCCTGTGTGGCCTATTTATAATAAAAAAAAAATAAAAAAAAAAATAATAAAAAAAAAAAAAAGGTTCCTCGCATCATGTTCTCATACACTTTATGCAGTATTAGCCCTCTGTGTCTGTACTGCTACATACTTAGGCAGGTAACTGGTTCATGCAGCTTTACATGAACACCTGAGCCTTACACTATAGCTGGTCCGAATAACTAAAGCAATTGTTACCATCCACCTCTCGTGTCTCCCCTTTTCCTCATAGTTTGTAAGCTTGCGAGCAGGGCCCTCACTCCTCCTGGTATCTGTTTTGATCTGTATTTCTGTTATGCTGTAATGTCTATTGTCTGTACAAGTCCCCTCTATAATTTGTAAAGCGCTGCGGAATATGTTGGCGCTATATAAATAAAATTATTATTATTATATATATATATATATATATATATATATATATATATATATGTATATATATATATATATATATATATATATATATATATATATATATATATATATATGCATGTATGTACAATCATGGTCAAAAGTATTGACACCCCTGCAATTCTGTCAGATAATAGTCATTTTCTTCCTGAAAATGATTGCAAACACAAATTATTTGGTATTATTATCTTCATTTAATTTAATAAAAAACACAAAAGAGAATGAAGCAAAAAGCAAAACATTGATCATTTCACACAAAACTCCCAAAATGGGCCAGACAAAAGTATTGGCACCCTCAGCCTAATACTTGGTTGCACAACCTTTAGCCAAAATAACTGTGACCAACCGCTTCCGGTAACCATCAATGAGTTTCTTACAAAGCTCTGTTGGAATTTTAGACCATTCTTCTTTGGCAAACTGCTCCAGGTCCCTGATATTTGAAGGGTGCCTTCTCCAAACTGCCATTTTTAGATCTCTCCACAGGTGTTCTATGGGATTCAGGTCTGGACTCATTGCTGGCCACCTTAGAAGTCTCCAGTGCTTTCTCTCAAACCATTTTCTAGTGCTTTTTGAAGTGTGTTTTGGGTCATTATCCTGCTGGAAGACCCATGACCTCTGAAGGAGACCCAGCTTTCTCACACTGGGCCCTACATTATGCTGCAACATTTGTTGGTAGTCTTCAGACTTCATAATGCCATGCACACGGTCAAGCAGTCCAGTGCCAGAGGCAGCAAAGCAACCCCAAAACATCAGGGAACCTCTGCCATGTTTGACTGTAGGGACCGTCTTCTTTTCTTTGAATGCCTCTTTTTTTCTCCTGTAAACTCTATGTTGATGCCTTTGTCCAAAAAGCTCTACTTTTGTCTCATCTGACCAGAGAACATTCTTCCAAAACGTTTTTTGGCTTTTTCAGGTAAGGTTTGGCAAACTCCAGCCTGGCTTTTTTATGTCTCGGGGTAAGAAGTGGGGTCTTCCTGGGTCTCCTACCATACAGTCCCTTTTCATTCAGACACCGATGGATAGTACGGGTTGACACTGTTGTACCCTCGGACTGCAGGGCAGCTTGAACTTGTTTGGATGTTAGTCGAGGTTCTTTATCCAACATCCGCACAATCTTGCGTTGAAATCTCTTGTCAATTTTTCTTTTCCGTCCACATCTCGAGAGGTTAACCACAGTGCCATGTGCTTTAAACTTCTTGATGACACTGCGCACGGTAGACACAGGAACATTCAGGTCTTTGGAGATGGACTTGTAGCCTTGAGATTGCTCATGCTTCCTCACAATTTGGTTACTCAAGTCCTCGGACAGTTCTTTGGTCTTCTTTCTTTTCTCCATGCTCAATGTGGTACACACAAGGACACAGGACAGAGGTTGAGTCAACTTTAATCCATGTCAACTGGCTGCAAGTGTGATTTAGCTATTGCCAACACCTGTTAGGTGCCACAGGTAAGTTACAGGTGCTGTTAATTACACAGATTAGAGAAGCATCACATGATTTTTCGAACAGTGCCAATACTTTTGCCCACCCCCCTTTTTTATGTTTGGTGTGGAATTATATCCAATTTGGCTTTAGGACAATTCTTTTTGTGTTTTTTTCATTTAAGACAAATTAAATGAAGATAATAATACCAAAGAATTTGTGTTTGCAATCATTTTCAGGAAGAAACTGAGTGTTATCTGACAGAATTGCAGGGGTGTCAATACTTTTGGCCATGACTGTATATATATATATATATATATATATATATATATATATATATATATATAGTGTTTTGTGTTTTTGTATATAGGTGTCCTCCATGTACATATTGTTGTGTATAGTACATTTCTGAGTTTTCCACATGTATAGTTTGAATATTTGTTTTTCTGAAATTACTTGATAAACTTTGAAACCTTTTGTTTTTTTCTGCTCGCAGCTGTAAAATGTGAGTTTTTTGTATCTTCTTATGCTTATTTTAATGGTGAAGCACAAGTGTGGTTTAAACAGGTGCTGCTTGTAGTGTTTATATAAACACATTAGCACTCCTTTGACACAGCATGACCTGAACAAGCAGTTCATCCTACTGGTAGCAAAGAAACAAAACCCGAGTGTGCCAGACCCTGCTTCATTCATGTACGGCAAAATTAACACCAGATTATGAATACGCTTGCCTCTGGTAATTAATTGTGAAAATTGCTGGAGGAGTTTCCCTACTGTGAAGGATATTGGCAGAACTATTTACTGCTAATAGACCTTGTTTAAGCTTTTTTCCTTCAGTAGTTCTACTTACAAAAGACAGAAAAAAATCTGGCAGTCTGTTTTTTTATTCGTATATTAGTGTTTTTACAGTTTCCAGAGAGACATCCTCTTACTTTACTATTTTTAATGTTACAGTAGAAGATCAAGCTGCACTTTCAACCTTTGTTCTCATGAACTAAAATTAAAGTCAAAGTTAAATTGCGATGTTAAATTCTGACATTGCTAAAATTAACATCAGAAATACATTTTCAGGGTACATTTTGCTTGGAAATCTTTTTTCTTTTTTTTCGTGAGAAAGCTTGGGGGAGTATAGACCATGAAAGAAAATATGTCAATAATAATAATAATAACCTTCTTGAACTGATATAAAGTTAAAGAGGTTGTCCACTACTTTATCATTGATGACCTATCGCTAGGAGAGGTCATCATTGTCCGATAGGTCAGGGTCCGACACCCAGCATCCCTGCCAGTCAGCCTTTCTCAGTGCCGGCGCCCACCATAACTGCTCAATTGTGGAGCTTCTCTCTCTTCTGATAGTGGCCGCAGCACAGTACTGTACAACCACCTCCTATTTAAATCAACAGGAGGCGGATGTAGAGAACCCTGCCACGGCCATTAGCAGAAGACAGAACAGTTCCACAGTTCAGTAGCTCTGGTTGGCGGCCACCACCGACACCGTGTACAGCTATTCGACAGAGGTGCCAGGTATCAGAACCCCAACCGATCAGACATTGATGTCCTAAGGATAGGTCATCCTTGCGAAAGTAGAGGACAACCTCTTTAAAATTATTTCTCATTTACAGAGACAGAAGTATAGGTAAAATGCTTCGATAATAAAACATACATAGCAGTGCTGCACTTATACATAGTGCAGCTATACTGCATGCACTTATAATACTGCTGTATGATACACCAATATATTGCTTATATAAATATTACACACTAGATGGTGGCCCGATTCTAACGTATTGGGTATTCTAGAATATGTAGGTAGTATATAGCACAGGCTACGTACTATATTGCATAGTAACGTAGTATATAACACAACCGACGTAGTATATAACAGAGCTACATAGTATGTAACACAGCGTACATAGTATATAGCAGAGCTGCGTAGTATATAAAACAGCCACGTAGTATATAACATAACCACATAGTGTATTGCACAGCTACGTAGTGTATTGCACAGGCACGTAGTATATTGGTCAGCCACGTAGTATATAGCAGAGCCACGTAGTATATTGCACAGTCGACGTAGTATATAACAGAACCGACACAGCCACACAGTATATTGCACAGCTACATAGTATATAGCACAGAGCACGTAGTATATTGCACAGCCACGTAGTATATTGGACAGTCATGTTGTATATTGCACAGTCACATTGTATATTGCCCAGCTACATAGTATATTGCACAGAGATGTAGTATATAACAGAGCCCACGTAGTATGTAAAACAGCCCACGTAGTATATAGCAATGTGGGCACTATATGCGTGGTTAAAAAGACTTAAAATAAAAAATAAACATATACTCACCTTCCAAAGGCCCCTTGTAGTCCTGGCGCCTGTGTACGGTGCACACGGCAGCTTCCGGTCCCAGGGTTGGTATGAGCGCAGGACCTGTGATGACATCACGGTCACATGACCGTGACGTCATGGCAGGTCCTTCTCGCATAGCATCCTTGGCACCGGAACCTGCCGCTTGCACTGCCGAGGACAGGATGCGACGGCGGAGGGTGAGAATAACCTTTTTTTATTATTATTATTTGTAACATTAGATCGTTTTACTATTGATGCTGCATATGCAGCATCAATAGTAAAAAGTTGGTCACACAGGGTTAATAGCTGCGTTAACGGAGTGCATTACACTGCGGTCCATTAACTCTGGCATTAACCCTGTGTGAGCGCTGAGCGCTGACTGCAGGGCAGTAAACCAGCGGCCATTTCGCTTCCAGACTATGGCCGTCGCTGATTGGTCGTGGCTAGGGTTGAGCGAAACGGGTCGGCCATTTTCAGAAGTCGCCGACTTTTGGCAAAGTCGGGTTTCATGAAACCCGACCCGACTACTGTGTGGGGTGGGCCATGAGGTCGGCGATCTTCTGAATCTAGTATCGGAATTCCGATACCGAGTTCCGATATGTTTGCAATATCGGAAATCGGTATCGGAATCCATATTTAAGTGTAATCAGCGCGTGAAGGACCTTAGATGACGTTGCGGCTTGTGATTGGTCGCGCGACCGCCCATCTAAGGTCCTTCATACGCTGAGTCTAAGGAAGGAAGGCTGCCGGTTAGTACCAGGGCGCGTCAGAGGGTAAGTATAGCAATATTTTTTATTTTGATTCTTTACTTTACACTTAAATATGGATCCCAGGGCCTGAAGGAGAGTTTCCTCTCCTTCAGACACTGGGAACCATAGTATCCCATTGCACTGCATTGGGTTTCGTGTTTCGGCCGACCCCAACCCCGACTTTTCTATAGGATCGGCCGATTTCACTCGACCTGACTTTTGAGAAAGTCGGGTTTCGTGAAACCCGACCCGATCCTATAAAAGTAAAAGTCGCTCAACCCTAGTCATGGCAATGGTCGTGGGCGTTTTGCCACGACCAATCAGCGACTTGGATTTCCATGACAGACAGAGGCCGCGACCAATGAATATCCATGACAGATGGACAGAAAGACAGACAGAAAGACAGACAGACTGACGGAAGTGACCCTTAGACAATTATATAGTAGATCTGCGGACATAGTTTGCATACATACACACATACAAAGCAGAAAAACATACACATAACACACATTTCATACAAATATGATTATTAAGGGGTTATTCTAATAAATATTTACTTCCGATCCACAGTATAGGGGATAACTTGTTGAACACTGGAGTTCCATTTGCCTGCCCCCTCCCCCAGTAACCCCAAGAGAATGGCTCTGGAACCCCAGGATCGATGGTCTGCAACTCCTACATCCTGATTGGATTGGAGGAACGCATGCGTCGCCTCCACCTTTTTCACTGTCTGTAGCACTGCGCTAGGCTATTTATATCAGTTCCATAGACAATGAATGGAGTAAAGGCCTCTAAACACCTGCAGTTTGTTTAGAACAGGGTTTATGGGATTGTACCCTCCCCCCCAGTGATATTCATTTTTAAGACTAGCCCTCACAATAAATCCAAGTGTGATGTCGTTTCTTACTCATTTCAGACTAAAAAAAAGTCCTGAATCGTTGATTTAGTCTGAATTGCGTAGGAAACTACATCATCCTTGGATTTATTGTAATTGCTAGTTATAACTACAGTATATGAAATGAAAGGTTTTGAAATATTTTAATCAAAAATCAGCTGTAAAACCTTCTATTTCTTGACATACATCTTCTTGACATACATCTCCTGTATCTTTACATATACATCCCTTTACACTTGAATGCAGAATAACAAAATTCCTCCTTTGATAGATTTAACAATGCAGAAATAATCAAATCCAGATTCATTGCGATCAGTATTGAATTAGGTTCTTAGGTCCACTATAAAAGAAAAAAAAATATTGTAGGGTCTGTCCTTCACTATCAATAAAATCTAACGGGGTATTTGTGAATCAACCCACAAAAAGAGACCCAAATGGCAAATCATTGGTTCCAAAATCATTCGCACACATTTAGGCTTTATTATTATTGATCTTGGGCTCACTGAGAGATCTTCTGGATCCCTGACGGTCCCCTATGATCCAACTTTTGGTGAGGCTCAAACACTGCAAGATCACGAGGGAATAAAAGTTTTCTTGGGAAATAGTGTTACATGTACAGAAACTGTTATTTTTCGTTTTATGTTTTCTTTTTTCCTAAATCTAACTAGAATACAGAAGCGAAAAAAGGGACTTGTTCTAAAACATCCTAAAATATTAAAGAACACAGGTGAAATCTGCTTGTCTCGCCTTATAAATAAGTTATTGATTCAAATACCTCAAATAAGATGGTGCAAACTTATGCGGAATTTTTCGTTTTAAAAGTACTTTTGAAATGAAAGATGGAGATGAAAGGAGCCATTTCTTTATTTTAAAATAAGCCATAACTGGCGACTGTTTGTTTAACACATTATTGTATTTACTCAGGGTAGAAAATTACATTGTTAAAATGTTTACAAATACTCTTATTGCACCTTAAAAGGAGAGTTCTTGGCAGTAAACTCGCTCTTGTGCCTTTCTTCTGCCTTTTTATTAGACAACTGTAAGTATTTTTAAATATGTATATATGCGAAGATTTGCCGTGCTGGCTTGTTTGATTTATTTCTTTATCCATTTGCTGTCACGAGTAGTATATTAGGAAATATGTGAGGAACAGTAATCAAAACATTGGCAATAATGCCTCATACTGATAAAATAAAAAAGAACAAGTGAGAATTAATAAGAGATTTTGCTGGTAGCTGGGGCCAAAAATAATCGAAATTCATTATCTTTAGGAGCTAGTAGATTCTTGTCCTATACCTACCCACATGCAAAATCTCTGACAAGGTCCCTTCTACCATGTGCCATTAGTATTTGTACCATTTTATTTGACCCAAGAAACTTTTAAGCTCTAATGAGTGGGTGCAGTTTTGACCTCCGCACCACTGATGGCTTTGCCCTTACTCCTTCCTATGCTAGAAAATAACGGGGATGTTTGAAATGGAGCAAAGGAAAACGACTTGGTGTCCCAGAAACCATCCATTTTTTTTTAATTGTATTCCTAAAAGCATTACATAACAGCAACCATTAGCTGGGAGGTAGATTACCGCAGTAATCTCCTTCACCATCATACTCTTTGGAATGGAAGACCACGGTTGGTAATCATCTGTACCGCAGTAGCTAATTCCCAGCTTCTCAGTAATTTTCCAATTAGCAGGCTATTGATTTCAGTGAGTGTCCATGTGGTATATATATATACAGTGGGGCAAAAAAGTATTTAGTCAGTCAGCAATAGTTCAAGTTCCACCACTTAAAAAGATGAGAGGCGTCTGTAATTTACATCATAGGTAGACCTCAACTATGGGAGACAAACTGAGAAAAAAAAATCCAGAAAATCACATTGTCTGTTTTTTTATCATTTTTTTTTGCATATTATGGTGGAAAATAAGTATTTGGTCAGAAACAAACAATCAAGATTTCTGGCTCTCACAGACCTGTAACTTCTTCTTTAAGAGTCTCTTCTTTCCTCCACTCATTACCTGTAGTAATGGCACCTGTTTAAACTTGTTATCAGTATAAAAAGACACCTGTGCACACCCTCAAACAGTCTGACTCCAAACTCCACTATGGTGAAGACCAAAGAGCTGTCAGAGGACACCAGAAACAAAATTGTAGCCCTGCACCAGGCTGGGAAGACTGAATCTGCAAAAGCCAACCAAATTGGAGTGAAGAAATCAACAGTGGGAGCAATAATTAGAAAATGGAAGACATACAAGACCACTGATAATCTCCCTCGATCTGGTGCTCCAGGCAAAATCCCACCCCGTGGGGTCAGAATGATCACAAGAACGGTGAGCAAAAATCCCAGAACCACGCGGGGGGACCTAGTGAATGAACTGCAGAGAGCTGGGACCAATGTAACAAGGCCTACCATAAGTAACACACTACGCCACCATGGACTCAGATCCTGCAGTGCCAGACGTGTTCCACTGCTTAAGCCAGAACATGTCCGGGCCCGTCTGAAGTTTGCTAGAGAGCATTTGGATGATCCAGAGGAGTTTTGGGAGAATGTCCTATGGTCTGATGAAACCAAACTGGAACTGTTTGGTAGAAACACAACTTGTCGTGTTTGGAGGAAAACGAATACTGAGTTGCATCCATCAAACACCATACCTACTGTAAAGCATGGTGGTGGAAACATCATGCTTTGGGGCTGTTTCTCTGCAAAGGGGCCAGGACGACTGATCTGGGTACATGAAAGAATGAATGGGGCCATGTATCGTGAGATTTTGAGTGCAAACCTCCTTCCATCAGCAAGGGCATTGAAGATGAAACGTGGCTGGGTCTTTCAACATGACAATGATCCAAAGCACACCGCCAGGGCAACGAAGGAGTGGCTTCGTAAGAAGCATTTCAAGGTCCTGGAGTGGCCTAGCCAGTCTCCAGATCTCAACCCTATAGAAAACCTTTGGAGGGAGTTGAAAGTCCGTGTTGCCAAGCGAAAAGCCAAAAACATCACTGCTATAGAGGAGATCTGCATGGAGGAATGGGCCAACATACCAACAAGTGTGTGGCAACCTTGTGAAGACTTACAGAAAACGTTTGACCTCTGTCATTGCCAACAAAGGATATATTACAAAGTATTGAGATGAAATTTTGTTTCTGACCAAATACTTATTTTCCACCATAATATGCAAATAAAATGTTAAAAAAACAGACAATGTGATTTTCTGGATTTTTTTTTCTCAGCTTGTCTCCCATAGTTGAGGTCTACCTATGATGTAAATTACAGACGCCTCTCATCTTTTTAAGTGGTGGAACTTGCACTATTGCTGACTGACTAAATACTTTTTTGCCCCACTGTATATATATATATATATATATATATATATATATATAAATATATATATATATATATATATATACCGTACAGACCAAAAGTTTGGACACACCTTCTCATTTAAAGATTTTTCTGTATTTTCATGACTATGAAAATTGTACATTCACACTGAAGACATCAAAACTATGAATTACCACATGTGGAATTATATACTTAACAAAAAATTGTGAAACAACTGAAATTATGTCTTATATTCTAGGTTCTTCAAAGTAGCCACCTTTTGCTTTGATGACTGCGTTGCACACTCTTGGCATTCTCTTGATGAGCTTCAAGAGGTAGTCACCGGGAATGGTCTTCCAACAATCTTGAATGAGTTCCCAGAGATGCTTAGCACTTGTTGGCCCTTTTGCCTTCACTCTGTGGTCCATTTCACCCCAAACCATCTCGATTGGGTTCAGGTCTGGTGACTGTGGAGGCCAGGTCATCTGGCGTAGCACCCTATCACTCTACGTCTTCGTCAAATAGCTCTTACACAGCCTGGAGGTATGTTTGGATTCATTGTCCTGTTGAAAAATAAATGATAGTCCACCTAAACGCAAACCGGATGTAATAGCATGCCGCTGCAAGATGCTGTGGTAGCCATGCTGGTTCAGTATGCCTTCAATTTTGATTAAATCCCCAACAGTGTCACCAGCAAAGCACCCCCACACCATCACACCTCCTCCTCCAAGCTTCACGGTGAGAACCAGGCAAGTAGAGTCCATCCGTTCACCTTTTCTGCGTCGCACAAAGACACGGTGGTTGGAACCAAAGATCTCAAATTTGGACTCATCAGACCAAAGCACAGATTTCCACAGGTCGAATGTCCATTCCTCGTGTTCTTTAGCCCAAACAAGTCTTTTCTGCTTGTTGCCTGTCCTTAGCAGTGGTTTCCTAGCAGCTATTTTACCACGAAAGCCTGCTGCACAAATATATATATACAGCTCTGGCAAAAATTAAGAGACCACCACATCAAAACCCTGTCACGGGCAGCCCAATCTCCAGACCTGAACCCCATTGAAAACCTCTGGAATGTAATCAAGAGGATGATGGATAGTCGCAAGTAGGGTTGAGCGAAACGGATCGTTCATTTTCAAAAGTCGCCGACTTTTGGCAAAGTCGGGTTTCATGAAACCCGACCCGATCCTTGTGTGGGGTCGGCCATGCGGTACGCGACTTTCGCGCCAAAGTCGCGTTTCGTATGACGCGCTTGGCGCCATTTTTTCAGCCAATGAAGGAGTGTGGGCAGAGTGATGACATAGGTCTTAGGGGCGTGGACGCCTATCGCCATCTTGTCGCTTGTGCGATGTAGCGATTTGCAATGTGTAACACCAGCTTTTCTGGTCAGGGACGGGACGGGACGGAGGAGAGAGAGAGAGAGAGAGAGAGAGAGAAAAAAAAATCCCCATTGACTTTGCATTGGGTTTCGTGTTTCGGTCGATCCCCGACTTTTCGCCATAATCGGCCGATTTCACTTGATTCGACTTTAGAGATAGTCGGGTTTCGCGAAACCCGACTCGACCCTAAAAAAGTAAAAGTCGCTCAACCCTAGTCGCAAGCCATCAAGCAAAGAACTGCTTACATTTTTGTGCCAGAAGCAGCGTGAATGACTGGTGGAAGGCATGCCAAGATGCATGAAAGCTGTGATTAAAAATCATGGTTGTTCCACTAAATATTGATTTCTGAACTCTACCTGAGTTAAAACATTAGTATTGTTGTTTTTAAATGATTATAAACTTGTTTTCTTTGCATTATTTGAGGTCTGAAAGCACTGTTTGTTTGTTTTTTATTTTGACCATTTTTCTTTGTCAGAAAAAATACCAAATTTATAGCTTGGAAATTCGGAGACATGTTGTCAGAAGTTTATAGAATAAAAGAACAATTTACATTTTACTCAAATACACCTATAAAGAGAAAAATCAGACAAACTGAACATTTAGCAGTGGTATCTTAATTTTTGCCAGAGCTGTATATATATATATATATATATATATATATATATATATATATACATATATATATATATATATATATATATATATATATATATATATATATATATATATATATATATATATATATACAGTGGGGCAAAAAAGTATTTAGTCAGTCAGCAATAGTGCAAGTTCCACCACTTAAAAAGATGAGAGGCGTCTGTAATTTACATCATAGGTAGACCTCAACTATGGGAGACAAACTGAGAAAAAAAATCCAGAAAATCACATTGTCTGTTTTTTTTAACATTTTATTTGCATATTATGGTGGAAAATAAGTATTTGGTCAGAAACAAAATTTCATCTCAATACTTTGTAATATATCCTTTGTTGGCAATGACAGAGGTCAAACGTTTTCTGTAAGTCTTCACAAGGTTTCCACACACTGTTGTTGGTATGTTGGCCCATTCCTCCATGCAGATCTCCTCTAGAGCAGTGATGTGTTGGGCTTTTCGCTTGGCAACACGGACTTTCAACTCCCTCCAAAGGTTTTCTATAGGGTTGAGATCTGGAGACTGGCTAGGCCACTCCAGGACCTTGAAATGCTTCTTACGAAGCCACTCCTTCGTTGCCCTGGCGGTGTGCTTTGGATCATTGTCATGTTGAAAGACCCAGTTTCATCTTCAATGCCCTTGCTGATGGAAGGAGGTTTGCACTCAAAATCTCACGATACATGGCCCCATTCATTCTTTCATGTACCCGGATCAGTCGTCCTGGCCCCTTTGCAGAGAAACAGCCCCAAAGCATGATGTTTCCACCACCATGCTTTACAGTAGGTATGGTGTTTGATGGATGCAACTCAGTATTCTTTTTCCTCCAAACACGACAAGTTGTGTTTCTACCAAACAGTTCCAGTTTGGTTTCATCAGACCATAGGACATTCTCCCAAAACTCCTCTGGATCATCCAAATGCTCTCTAGCAAACTTCAGACGGGCCCGGACATGTACTGGCTTAAGCAGTGGGACACGTCTGGCACTGCAGGATCTGAGTCCATGGTGGCGTAGTGTGTTACTTATGGTAGGCCTTGTTACATTGGTCCCAGCTCTCTGCAGTTCATTCACTAGGTCCCCCCGCGTGGTTCTGGGATTTTTGCTCACCGTTCTTGTGATCATTCTGACCCCACGGGGTGGGATTTTGTGTGGAGCCCCAGATCGAGGGAGATTATCAGTGGTCTTGTATGTCGTCCATTTTCTAATTATTGCTCCCACTGTTGATTTCTTCACTCCAAGCTGGTTGGCTATTGCAGATTCAGTCTTCCCAGCCTGGTGCAGGGCTACAATTTTGTTTCTGGTGTCCTTTGACAGCTCTTTGGTCTTCAACATAGTGGAGTTTGGAGTCAGACTGTTTGAGGGTGTGCACAGGTGTCTTTTTATATTGATAACAAGTTTAAACAGGTGCCATTACTACAGGTAATGAGTGGAGGAAAGAGGAGACTCTTAAAGAAGAAGTTACAGGTCTGTGAGAGCCAGAAATCTTGATTGTTTGTTTCTGACCAAATACTTATTTTCCACCATAATATGCAAAAAAAATGATAAAAAAACAGACAATGTGATTTTCTGGATTTTTTTTTCTCAGTTTGTCTCCCATAGTTGAGGTCTACCTATGATGTAAGTTACAGACGCCTCTCATCATTTTAAGCGGTGGAACTTGCACTATTGCTGACTGACTAAATACTTCTTTGCCCCACTGTATATATATATACACTAGATGGTGGCCCGATTCTATTGTATCGGGTATTCTAGGATATGCATGTCCACATAGTATATTGCACAGCCATGTAGTATATTGCCCAGTCATGTACTATATTGCCCGGCCACGTAGTATATTGCCCAATCACGTAGTATATTGCCCAGCCACATAGTATATTGCCCAGCGACGTAATATATTGCCCAGCGACGTAATATATTGCCCAGCCACGTTGTATATTGCCCAGCGACATAGTATATTGCCCAGCCACGTAGTATATTGCACAGCCCACGTAGTATATTGCCCAGTCATGTACTATATTGCCCAGCCACGTAGTATATTGCCCAGCCACGTAGTATATTGCACAGCCCACGTAGTATATTGCCCAGTCATGTAGTATATTGCGCAGCCATGTAGTATATTGCCCAATCACATAGTATATTGCCCAGCCACATAGTATATTGCCCAGTGACGTAGTATATTGCCCAGCGACGTAGTATATTGCCCAGCCACGTAGTATATTGCCCAGCGATGTAGTATATTGTCCAGCCACGTAGCATATTGCACAGCCCACGTAGTATATTGCCCAGCCACGTAGTATATTGCACAGCCCACGTAGTATATTGCCCAGTCATGTAGTATATTGCGCAGCCATGTAGTATATTGCCCAGCCACATAGTATATTGCCCAGCCATGTAGTATATTGCCCAGCCACGTAGTATATTGCACAGCACACATAGTATATTGCCCAGTCACATAGTATATTGCCCAGCCACGTAGTATATTGCCCAGTCACATAGTATATTGCGCAGCCATGTAGTATATTGCCCAGCCACATAGTATATTGCCCAGTCACGTAGTATATTGCCCAGCCACGTAGTATATTGCCAAGCGATGTAGTATATTGCCCAGCCATGTAGTATATTGCCCAGACACGTAGTATATTGCCCAGTCATGTAGTATATTGCCCAGCCACGTAGTATATTGCCCAGTCACGTAGTATATTAACCAGCCACTTAGTACATTGCACAGCGACGTAGTATACAGCACAGAGCCACATAGTATACAGCACAGACACGTAGTATACTGCCCAGTCACGTAGTATATTGGCCAGTCACGTAGTATATTGCCCAGCCACGTATGTAACAGGTTAAAAAAGAGTTAAAATAAAAAATGAACATATACTCACCTTCCGAGGGCCCCTTATAGTCCTGTCGCCTGTGTGCGGTGCACGCGGCAGCTTCCGCTCCCAGGGTTGGTATGAGCGCAGGACCTGTGATGCAATCGCTGTCACATGACCGTGACTTCATGGAAGGTCCTTCTCGTATAGCATCCTTGCCACCGGAACCTGCCGCTTGCACTGCCGAGGAGAGGACGCAACGGCGGAGGGTGAGAATAACTTTTTTTCTGTTTATTATTAGTATTTGTAACATTAGATCTTTTTACTATTGATGCTGCATACGCATCATCAATAGTAAAAAGTTTTTCACACAGGGTTAATAGCTGCGTTAATGGAGTGCGTTACACCGCGGTCCATTAACGCTGGGGTTAACCCTGTGTGTGGGCTGACTGGAGGGGAGTATGGAGCGGGCACTGACTGGGGGAGGAAGTAGCGGCCATTTTTCCGCCGGACTGTGCCGGTCGCTGATTGGTCGTGGCTGTTTTGCCGCAACCAATCAGCGACTTGGATTTCCATGACAGACAGAAGCCGCGACCAATGAATATCTGTGACAGAAAGACAAACAGACAGAGAGACAGACGGTCAGACGGTAGAGACCCTTAGACAATTATATATATATATATATATATATATATCCATATTGTATTTTCTTGGCATATATCAAAACCATTCTTTTCCCTTTTTTCCCCTAAAGAGAAAAGTATTCATTTTGTACAAAGCGGTACTTCGTAAGCACCTTGAGCAGTACTTAAGTGTCTTATTAAGCCCAAGGCACACAGGCTTTCTGCAACCTGTTCTGGCTGGAATTGTGTCTCTTTCTGCCTTTCAGAACACAGCACAGAATGCTTCCTTTTCCTTATCAGAGTGTCTAAATCTAACAGATTGTAGACTCAAATTTCTCCTCCCAGGCAATGTTGGCTTTGTCTATTGTTTGCCATTACAAGTTTGTCATGACTTCTACAGCTTGGATTTCTGTCTTTTTCCCCCAGCATCACCCTTTAGGCAAATAACGACTATTTCCACATCCTTTAAAAGTGCCCATAAGACTGCTGGAAGCAATGTGCTCTTAGATACCTTTCCGGCAAACATTGTCTTTTGATTGTTTTGCTGGTTCATTGCAGCAAGGAAAGTTATATGAATCTCCAAAGGGATTATAAACATGTTATACCTGAAGGGAGATATAGACCTTGGGATTTGTGTTTGACATGCGTCTGGTATTGACTGCCTTTTATTGTGCTCGCACACGGGCTTAGAGATCTAGATGAGTGAACTAATAGCTAGTTTAGAAAGTAATTGCTATAATCATGCTTATCCAGGTTTTCATGGATAAACGTAGTATTTCCTACTTTTAATTTATACATTGATTTTTTTATATTTTGCACCATCTGTGAATTGAGTTTTCAGTAGTTTATCCTTTCACATCATTAACGACAAATGAATGAATGGGTACTGATACTGAATTCTCACTACCTCAATGAAGGTAAAGGAGCCCATACACACTGGATAAAGCTTGGACGATCATCAGCTGGTTTGATAAAACATGACCTACTGGTGGATGTTCATATAAAAAATCAAAAACAGATGAGTTGGATTTTTTCGGCTGATGAACAGTATCAGCAGCATCATAGTGTAGTTTGAGATGTGTTTGGAGCCATCTATTAGTGGAGTATGAACCCGGTGCTAGGTGAGGAGTATTACTCATGGATGTCTAATAATCACCAATCTACTATATAAAGCTGAATGTGTGTGTGTGTGTGTATGTGTGTGTGTGTGTGTGTGTGTGTGTGTGTGTGTGTGTGTGTGTGTGTGTCCGGGATTGGCATCTGCACCGTCGCAGCTACAGCCACAAAATTTTGCACAGTCACACGTCTGGACCCCGAGAGCGTCATAGGCTACGTTATGAGGTGAAATTTTAACCCCGCGCTTTCCAATTCACCAAACAATTTTGCCCCTATCTACATAATGGGGAAAAAGTGAAATGAAAAGTGTTGGAGGCGTCGCAGCTACAGCCACAAAATTTTGCAGTCACACGTCTGGATCCTGAGAGCATCATAGGCTACGTTGTGAGGTGAAATTTTAACTCCGCGCTTTCCAATTCACCAAACTATTTTTCCCCTATCTACATAATGGGGAAAAGTGAAAGGAAAAGTGTTGGAGGCAAATTGACAGCTGCTAGATGTGAACAAGGGGGACTTAAAGAATGAGAGCGATGGCGCAAAAGAGTATATACCGTACAGTTGCTAAGGTGGGGTCCCGACATGATATACTAACAACACACGGGGATATGAACACACACACAAAATGCGCCACACACTACCATGTGCTTGAACAGATATACCACCCTCAGCACACATTTCACCACACATACACCAACCTCGCCACATAAAAGTCGAAACACAAAAGTCGCCGCTCAAAACTCGCCACGTGCAAAACTCGCCACATGCAAAAACTAGGCTCACGCAAAACTCGCCACAAGTGCAAAACTCACCTCATGGAAAACTCGCCACACGCAAAACTTGCACACGTGGAAAAATTGCCACATGCACAAAATTTGCAACACATGCAAAAGTTGCCTCACACAAAACTTCCACATACTCAAAAGGCACCAGACAAAACTCACCACGTGCAAAACTCGCCATGCGCAAAACTTGCTGCACACAACTTGCTACACTAACCTGTCACATGCAACTCGACACACAAAAAGTTGCTACACGCATGTTGCCACACAAAACTCATCTCACAAAAGTCGCTACATGCATGTCGCCACACACAACTCAACACACACAACTTGACAAATGAAACTCGCCCTAAAACACACACAAGTCTGGTATTAGCCTTCAAAAATAAAAATCTGATTAATAAGCAGACAAACTACAAAAGCAACAAATGTACCACATAGGAAATACAGCAGCTGTCAGTCACATGACATGTCTATTATGTGTATGTGTGAGCTAATATATACTGCCAGGGGGAGGGCTTCCTGTTGGCTGGGGATTTATCAGGCTGCCAATTTATCTTACAAATACTGAGGTAAAAATACTGAGCAAATAACGTGTTAACGAGGTCTAATACAGGAGATCACACAGGCATATACTATATACAGGGGAGATGACACACAGATATATACTATATAAAGGAGAGATGACACACAGGTATATACAATATAGAGGAGGAGATGACATACAGGTACATACTATATACAGGAGGAGATGACACACAGGTATATACTATATACAGGAGCAGATTACCTACAGGTATATACTATATACAGGAGGAGATGACATACAGGTATATGCTATATATAGAAGATGACATACAGGTATATACTATATACAGGAGGAGATGACACACAGATATATACTATATACAGGGGAGATGACACACAGGTATATACTATATACAGGAGGAGATGACATACAGGTATATACTATATATAGGAGGAGATGACATGCAGGTATATACTATATATAGGAGGAGATGACATACAGGTATATACTATATACGGGAGGAGATGACACACAGGTATATACTATATATAGGAGGAGATGACATACAGGTATATACTATATATAGGAGGAGATGACATACAGGTATATACTATATATAGGAGGAGATGACATACAGGTATATACTATATATAGGAGGAGATGACATACAAGTATATACTATATATAGGAGGAGATGACATACAGGTATATACTATATATAGGAGGAGATGACATACTGGTATATACTATATATAGAAGGAGATGACATACAGGTATATACTATATACAGGGGAGATGACACACAGCAGGTATATACTATATACAGGGGAGATGGCATACAGGTATATACTATATACAGGAGATGACATACAGGTGTATACTATATATAAGGGAGATGACAAACATGTATATACTGAGGTGAAAATGAGAGGTGTGAGGTGAAAATGAAAAGGTGTGAGTGCAAAATGAGAGGAGTGAGGGAAAATAGTGTAGTGATCGGAAAATGACAGATGTGAGGTCGAAATGACAAGTGTTAGGGGGGAATGAGAGGCGTGAGGGAGAAAATGAGAGGTGTGAGGGAGAAAATGAGAGATGTGAGGGGGAAAATTAAAGATGTGATTGGGAAAATGAGAGGCGTGATGGGAAAATAAGAGAAGTGACGTGCTATAACTAACCACAGATATTTACTATGCCCAGGCAACGCCGGGCTCTTCAGCTAGTTCAGTATAAAACCCATGATTCTGACCGTATCTCGGCAGCAGCTCCCCCTACTCTCACTCAATCTGGAGCAGAATGCGGCGAGCAGGGCAGCGCCAGGTCTCTTATACTCAGGATTATGCTGTACGGCCAAGCCAATCACTGCACGACCACAAGAAAGATGGCTGCGGCGTTTCATGGCCTGGCAGACAATCCCTGCAGCGTGATTGGGTCTCTACAGTCCACCAAAAATGCTCGGTGGAGACAACAGTTACCTCCGAATAATCCCTAACATGCCCGGTGCTCGGCGAGTACACCGAGTACACTGATACTCGAGCGAGTAACGAGTAGTGGCGAGCACGTTCTCTCATCACTAGTCCTGTAAATAATTTTCCCATTAATGGAAATAAATTGGTCAAATGAAAGTTTTATCATGTAGTAACAAAATAACCTTATGACTGCAGCCAATCAATGGCCTAATCATGATCAAGACAGCATTACCACTGAGCCAGTTGATTGCCTGCAGCAGTCATGTTAGCAGATAGCTTGACATTGCTCTATTCGTGTAAGCAAAGACCGACAGAGAACATTATAGTTGTGGTGGAGAAATTATCCAATGAGCATAGGTTCTTTTTTGCTATTTTATGGTAATCTATCTATTTGGGCATTATTTTTTTCTGATCCTTCAAACCCTCTTTAACTTTTCTGCACACTCGGAATGGGTCGCAGTTAGCAGTGGGGTACCATAGGGGTCAGTATTAGGCCCTCTTCTTTTTAACATATTTATTAATGACCTTGTAGGGGGCATACGGAGCAGAATTTCAATATTTGCAGATGACACTAAACTCTGCAGGGTAATCAATACAGAGGAGGACAATTTTATATTACAGGATGATTTATGTAAATTAGAAGCTTGGGCTGATAAATGGCAAATGAGCTTTAATGGTGATAAATGTAAGTTCATGCACTTGGGTAGAAGTAATAAGATGTATAATTATGTGCTTAATTCTAAAACTCTGGGCAAAACCGTCAATGAAAAAGACCTGGGAGTATGGGTGGATGACAAACTCATATTCAGTGGCCGGTGTCAGGCAGCTGCTACAAAGGCAAATAAAATAATGGGATGCATTAAAAGAGGCATAGATGCTCATGAGGAGAACATAATTTTACCTCTATACAAGTCACTAGTTCGACCACACTTAGAATACTGTGCACAGTTCTGGTCTCCGGTGTATAAGAAAGACATAGCTGAACTAGAGCGGGTGCAGAGAAGAGCGACCAAGGTTATTAGAGGACTGGGGGGTCTGCAATACCAAGATAGGTTATTACACTTGGGGCTATTTAGTTTGGAAAAACGAAGACTAAGGGGTGATCTTATGTTAATGTATAAATATATGAGGGGACAGTACAAAGACCTTTCTGATGATCTTTTTAATCATAGACCTGAGACAGGAACAAGGGGGCATCCGCTACATCTGGAGGAAAGAAGGTTTAGGCATAATAACAGACGCGGATTCTTTACTGTAAGAGCAGTGAGACTATGGAACTCTCTGCCGTATGATGTTGTAATGAGTGATTCATTACTTAAATTTAAGAGGGGACTGGATGCCTTTCTTGAAAAGTATAATGTTATAGGGTATATATACTAGATTCCTTGATAGGGCGTTGATCCAGGGAACTAGTCTGATTGCCATATGTGGAGTCGGGAAGGAATTTTTTTCCCCAATGTGGAACTTACTCTTTGCCACATAGGATTTTTTTGCTTTCTCCTGGATCAACATGTTAGGGCATGTTAGGTTAGGCTATGGGTTGAACTAGAAGGACTTATAGTCTTTCTTCAACCTTAATAACTGTGTTACTATGTTACAACAGTTTAGGAGACCCACTGTTTAATAATGGCCCTTTAAGAAGATTAATGCCGCCTGATGCACTAGTTAAAATAGGCTCTGTGACTTTAAGAGTCCCTCCTTCGTAAATGAAACAAGTTGTGTCTGCTTACGTGTCACACACCACATGGCCAGCTAGGGGTGTTAAATGTTACAACGACATTTCCCAGTGAATGCATTTGTAGTGGTTGAAAGCAATGTTAAGGTTGAAAAACGCTTCAAAAACGCTGCGTCTGAACTAAGCCCAAGTGGGGGAGGAACATTTTGGTCTGGGGTTAATAATTTGGTCTTACAAGCAAGTCATTAACCTGCAAAGGATGTATCTTAACATATTTCCCAGCAAAATCCGTTTTGGTTTTGTTTTAGTGTGTTTTTTGCTGCACCGGGAAAAATGTCATGAATCTCGGAAACAAATGCTTACAGCTGTGAACTAGGAGTCGGGAATGCTTCCATGGGCGATCCCAATGATGTCCCTGTGTTCCTTAAAAGGACCCCCCGGGGGATAGCGGTAAAAATACTCGGGTCTCCCATAGACTTACATTAGGCTCGTTGTTCTGTCCGAGGACCCGAGAATTCCAATCTGCTCGACCCGAGCAACGAGCACCCGAGCATTTTAGTGCTCACTCATCACTATACAGGACCCCTTGCTTGGTGTGTATGGTGGCTAAAATAACTACCTGTAATTTGTACAAAAAGATTAGAACTTGACTATAGATCTATAGAAAGTGGAAGTGGCATAACCTGAAACTCATGGGCATGGGCACCAATACAAAAGATCCAACGGTGCCCCAATTATTACAAGTCTTTAATAGTGGTTTTCTTTTCATATGGCCAAATGTATCATTTGGGCCCATAGACTCCAGAGCACAGGTGCAATTGCAACTCCTGAACCTATTGTAGTTACACCCCTGGAAAGAGGTGGCATCATCTGATTGTGTGGTCTGGTGCTGAGGAACCTTGATTCCTAACATTGATGTGTATATTACTTTGATATGTGCCACCTGCCTAAGTACTGTACATTGTACAGTCCAAAAGCATACCTTCATGGCAATGGTATTCTCTAACAGTGGCATCTTTCAACAGAGTATTGCATTCTGCAACACTACATAAACTGTTCAGGAATGGTTTGAGGAGCATTGAAATAAGATTAAGGTGATGACTTGCCCACCAAATTCCCAAGATCTCAGTCCTACAGAGCATCTGTTGGATGTGCTGGAAAACAAGTACAATCGATTGAGACTTGGTGCCTGATATCACAGGACACATTGAGAGATCTTGTAAATAAGTGAAAGAATACAGATGGAAACACAGAAACATTGAATTTGACAGTAGTAGCTTACTGTGTTACATAGTAACATAGTAACATAGTTAGTAAGGCCAAAAAAAGACATTTGTCCATCCAGTTCAGCCTATATTCCATCATAATAAATCCCCAGATCTGCGTCCTTCTACAGAACCTAATTGTATGATACAATATTGTTCTGCTCCAGGAAGACATCCAGGCCTCTCTTGAACCCCTCGACTGAGTTCGCCATCACCACCTTAAGATCCTTTATTTCAATTAGATTTTATGAAAGGGAAGGCCAATATTCAAGACATTTTTTTATGTCTTTTTGTCCTTTTTCCAATTATACATTTTAGTTCCAGTGGCAAAATTAAAGGAGCAAAACTCTACAACAAATAAAAATTGGTCCAATTCAATTACATTTGATAATACCCATATCCTTATTATCTGAGGCAAAAGAACACAACCTAGTTTCAGGAGCACATAACCTCTTATAAAAATGCTGACTTGCATGAAATGACTTTCAACCGTATGGGTTCCTCTATTACATTTGTTCCCTTTAGTATCGTCACCAATATGACAAAATCATCTCTTTCTCAACCGATAGTGTGCCATGTGGTCGCAAACCCACAAACATTGAGTGGGGTAACTTACCACATGCACATATGTGCAGATCACTCTGCAGAGGATTAAGTTAGATTTTATAGAATTTTAGGTGAATATGAACTTTTTGAGAGTCGATTTGTGGTTCACAAAAAAAAAACAATTGCCCTGTATCATTTCCCACACTGTTGAAGCATTAGAGAGCGGGCTCATTTCTTTTTGCATGGTCATGTTCAATTATTAATATTATTTATTTATATAGCACCATTGATTCCATGGTGCTGTACATGAGAATGGGTTACATACAAATTACAGATATCACTTACAGTAAACAAACTAACAATTAAAGACTGATACAGAGGGGCAAGGACCCTGCCTTTGTGAGCTTACATTCTACAGGGTGGTGGGGAAGGAGACAGGAGGTCGAGGGTTGCAGGAGCTCGGGTGTTGGTGAGGCTGTAGCTCCAGTAGTGGTGAGGAGGCGGCGGGGTCAGTGCAGGCTGTAAGCTTTCCTGAAGAGGTGGGTTTTCAGGTTCCTTCTGAAGGATTCGAATGTGGTTGATAGTTGGATGCGTTGGGGCAAAGAATTCCAGAGGATGGGGGATATTCCGGAGAAGTCTTGGAGGTGGTTGGGTGAGTAGCGAATAAGTGTGGAGGAGAGAAGGCGGTCTTTAGAGGACCGGAGATTACGTGAGGGAAGATATCGGGAGATTAGTTCAGAGATATATGGAGGAGACAGGTTATGGATGGCTTTGTAGGTCAGTATTAGTCATTTGAACTGGATAAGCCGAGGGAATGGGAGCCAGTGAAGAGATTTGCAGAGGGGGGAAATGGAGGAGTAGTGAGGAGAAAGATGAATTAGTTGGGCAGCAGAGTTGAGGACAGACTGGAGAGGTGCAAGAGTGTTAGCAGTGAGGCCACAGAATAGGATATTGCAGTAGTCGAGGTGGGAGTTGATGAGGGCAAGCACAAGCATTTTAGTGGATTGATGGTTGAGGAAAGGACAGATTCTGGAGATATTTTTGAGTTGGAGGCGAAAGGAGGTGGAAAGAGCTTGGATGTGCGGATTGAAGGATAGGGCAGAGTCAAGGGTTACTCCGAGGCAGCGGACTTCCGGTACGGGGGAAAGCGTGATGTCGTTAATTGTGATAGCTAGGTCAGGTAAAAGAGGAAAAGAGGAAAGATGATGAGTTCAGATTTGTCCACATTGAGTTTGAGGAAGCGAGAGGAGAAGGAAGATATGGCTGAAAGACACTTCTGGATTCATGACAGCAGAGAGGTGACGTCTGGGCCATAGAGGTAGATCTGAGTGTCATCAGCATGGAGGTGCTACTGGAATCCATGGGACTTCATGAGTTGTCCCAGGCTAAGTGTATAGATTGTGAAGAGTAGGGGTCCTAGAACAGAGCCTTGGGGGACTCCAACAGAGAGGGTGGGATGAGGAGGTAGTGTGGGAGTGGGAGATGCTGAATGTGTGGTTGGAAAGGTATGAGGAGATCCAGGATAGGGTGAGGTCTTTGATGCCAAAGGAGGAGAGGATCTGTTTTAGGAGACAGTGGTCAACTGTGTCAAAAGCAGAGGACAGGTGTAGAAGGAGGAGTACAGAGTATTGTCCATTAGCTTTGGCTGTAAGTAGGTCGTTAGTAATTTTGGTCAGGGCTGTCTCAGTTGAGTGATGGGGGAAACCAGATTGTAGATTGTCAAAGAGCAAATTAGATGAGAGGTGGGAGGAAAGTTAAGCGTGGACGTGCTGCTACAGGAGTTCGGAAGTGAATGGGAGCAGCGATATTGAGCTATAGCAGGACATAGCAGTTGGTTTGAGGGTTGGCTTTTTAAAGATAGGCATGATTGTGTCATGTTTGAAAGCAGAAGGGAAGGTGCCAGAAGTTAGTGATAGGCTGAAGAGGTAGGTTAGGGATGAGGTAAGAGTGGCGGTGAGGTTGGGGAGGAGGTGGGATGGGATGGGGTCGAGCGCACAGGTGGTGATGTGCGATTTGGAGAGGAGACAATTAAGCTCCCTTCAGTGAGGTTGGATAGGGAGGTTATGGGGTTTTGGCATTGTCTGGTATACAAAGAG
This sequence comes from Ranitomeya imitator, assembly GCF_032444005.1. Lineage (NCBI taxonomy): Eukaryota > Metazoa > Chordata > Amphibia > Anura > Dendrobatidae > Ranitomeya > Ranitomeya imitator. Next base: position 82,866,483 of record NC_091282.1, read on the forward strand.
GTTGTGGTGGTTCTTCATAATGACCTGGAGCAATGATATCTAAGGGATTATCATTCTTTGAACAATGGTGGTCAGTACCAGGGCCATCACAGATCAGTGGTTCCCTGTACAGCACAGTTTTTACCTAAAATTTGTTTCCCAACTTCAGAATCACAGGGTGTTTCTCTTTTCTGTACAGTGTAAGCTTTTATGGTCAGTAGAGTCCTCTATTTTCCCACCCCATGTGTATTTTCCAAACAAGGGCAAGGTTTCCAGTATTGAAATTCATGCAAATTTATTTGCTGCAAATTGATTTTATTGGAAAAATTCTGCAAAGCTATCAAATTCAAAGATTTCTTACCTCTAAATAAATGACTGTTCATAGGTCAATTTATTAAATATATTTCAATATTTTCTATGAAAATAGACAAAGTTTATGTGTATTTCAAATCCACCAGGGTCTGAATTAAGCAAAGAAGGGTTCCAATGAAATAATAACCGCACATACAGTCATGGTCAAAATTGATGGCACCCTTGAAATTGTTCCAGAAAATGAAGTATTTCTCCCTGAAAATTTTTACAATTGCACATGTTTTATTATACACAAGTTTAATTCCATTGTGTGTATTGAAGCAACACAAAAAAACAGAAGAAAAGACAAACTGGACATAATTTGGCAAAAAAAAACACAAAAAATGGACAAGCATTTGATATTCGTTCAAACTCACATGTGGCAAATAATAGGTGTTGGCAATATGAAAATTAAACCTGAAACCAGATAAAAAGGAGAGTTGACTCAATCTTTGCATAGTGTGCCTGTGTGTGAACAGAAATAGGAGAAGAGAACTGTCTGAGGACTTGAGAAGAAAACTGTCTGAGGACTTAAGAACCGAAATTGTTGAAAAATATCAACAATCTCAAGGATTCAAGTCCATCTTCATGTTCCTGTGTCCACAGTGTGGAATATAATCAAGAAGTGTAAAACCCATGGCCTTGTAACTAATTTCCCTGGATGTGGAAGGCAGAAAAAAAATTATGAAAGGTTGCAATGCAGCATAGTCCAGAAGTTGGATAAGCAGCCCCAATCAAGTTCCAAAAATATTCTAACTGTCTTGCAGGCTCAGGGTGAATCACTGTTAAAGGGAATCTGTCACCTCAAAAATTGTATATGAGCTAAGGCCACCGGCATCAGGGGCTTATTTACAGCATTCTGTAATGCTGTAGATAAGCCCCTGATGTAACCTGAAAGGTAAGAAAACAGGTTATATTATACTCACTCAGGGGCGGTCCACCTGCGGTCCGGTCCGATGGGCATCGTGGTCCGGGTCCAGCACCTCCTATCTTCATACGATGACGTCCTCTTCTTGTCTTCCTGCTGTGGCTCTGGCGCAGGTGTAATTTGTCTGCCCTGCTGAGGGCAGAGCAAAGTATTGCAGTGCGCAGGTGCCAGGAAAGGTCAGAGAGGCCCTCAACAGGGCAGACAAAGTACACATGCGCCGGAGCCGCAGCAGGAAGACAAGGAGAGGATGTCATCGTATGAAGCTAGAAGGTGCCGGACACGGACTGCGATTCCCATCCGACCGGACCACAGCGGGACCGCCCCTGGGTGAGTATAATTTAACTTGTTTTTCTTATCTTTCAGGTTACATCGGGGGCTTATCTACAGCATTACAGAATGCTGTAGATAAGCCCCTGATGCCAGTGGCCTTAGCTCATATACGATTTTTAGGGTGACAGATTCCCTTTAACATGAACTATCAAAAGATAGTTGAATGAAATGAAACACTATGGCAGGAGACCCCAGAGGACCCCACTGCTTACACAGAGACATAAAAAGTTAGACTGCAGCTTGCCAAAATGTTTGTGAGTAGGCCAAAATCTCTCTGGGAAAGCGTCTTGTGGGCAATTGAGACCAAGATGGAGCTTTTTGTTAAAGCACATCATTCTACTGTTTACCGAAAATGGAATGAGACCTACAAAGAAAAGAACAAAATGCCTACAGTAAAGTATGTTGGAGGTTCAAAGATGTTTTTGGGTTATTTCACTGCCTCTGGCACGGGGTCCCTTGACTGTGCGAGGCATCATGAAATCTGACATTTTCGAAAGGACTTTGAGTCACAATGTAGTGCTCAGTGTCAGAAAGATGGGTTTTCATTGTAGGTCATGGGTCTTCCAGCAGGAATATTACCCCAAACATACTTCAAGGAGAACCCAGAAATGTTTGGAAACAAAGCTCTGGAGAGTTCTGAAGTGGTCAGCAGTGAGTCTGAGTCTAAATCCCTTTGAACACCTATGGAGAGATCTTAAAATTGTTGTTGGGAGAAGGCGCCCTTCAGATTTGAGAGATCTGGAACAGTTTGCAAAAGAAAAGTGGTCTAAAATTCCAGTTGAGATGTGTCAGAAGCTTGTTGATGGTTATAGTAAGCGATTGGTTGGACTTATTTATTCCTAAAGGTGTGCAACCACATATTAAGTTGAGGGTGCCAAAAATTTTGTCCTGTCCATTTTTTTAATACTTCATTCTCTGGAACAATTTCAAGGGTGTTAACGCATACACATGATGAGAGCATAATACTGCCTCTGTACAAATCCCTAGTTAGACCACACATGGAGTACTGTGTCCAGTTTTGGGCACCGGTGCTCAGGAAGGATATAATGGAACTAGAGAGAGTACAAAGGAGGGCAACAAAATTAATAAAGGGGATGGGAGAACTACAATACCCAGATAGATTAGCGAAATTAGGATGATTTAGTCTAGAAAAAAGATGACTGAGGGGCGATCTAATAACCATGTATAACTATATAAGGGGACAATACAAATATCTCGCTGAGGATCTGTTTATACCAAGGAAGGTGATGGGCACAAGGGGGCATTCTTTGTGTCTGGAAGAGAGAAGGTTTTTCCACCAACATAGAAGAGGATTCTTTACTGTTAGGGCAGTGAGAATCTGGAATTGCTTGCCTGAGGAAGTGGTGATGGCGAACTCAGTCGAGGGGTTCAAGAGAGGCCTGGATGTCTTCCTGGAGCAGAACAATATTGTAACATACAATTATTAGGTTCTGTAGAAGGACGTAGATCTGGGGATTTATTATGATGGAATATAGGCTGAACTGGATGGACAAATGTCTTTTTTCGGCCTTACTAACTATGTTACTATGTTACTATGTTACTATGTTACTATGTTACTTTCTGCCATAACTGTGTAAATTTCTTCCATAAATATGCTTCTAGGAAAATAAATTCTCAGCCATTGGTCAAATGCAGATACATAGACAATGTATCTGCTTTTCTAAATTGACAAAGCGGATACTGGGTTGAGCAATAAGTGATGTTAGGATATCTCTAAAAGCTATTCACATGTCTATAGGAGAGATTAATGAAGTCTCTGTCTGTAGCCACATAAAACCCAAGAAATTTCATCTCCAAGGAGGTCGGCCATGTGAAACTTCAGATCTTTTGTTTGTTTGGTTTACATTTACATTATCCTATATTTTAATTTAGTGCTAAATAAAAGTATTGTCAATGTTACAATCAACCATTCAAATAATTAAACTTACCAAAATCTAATGTCGCTACTGCAGAGCAGTATCAGGTCACATTTTCTCGCTATCTTTATCCTTGTTCTTTTATGGGTCCTTTTGATGTAAATGGTTGAAGCAAAGCAAATTTATTTAAACTTTCGGCATCTTTTCGACATATGTTTCTAATTCTTTGAAAGCAAAGGTAGCTAATGGATGTTGATTTTTAGCTTATTTATACCATGATGACAGTGTTTAAAAAGAGAAAAAAATAACAAATAATGGAAAATGGTTGCTTAATTTTCCCTTAGACGTAAAAAAAACTGCATGACTGCTTTAGAGGTGAGGTTTCAATGAATCTTTTAAAAAATGGTTAAGTAGTTTTTGCAAAAAATGTTTTATTAAGTTCTACTAAAATAAAGTACATATATATATATATATATATATATATTATCTAAGATAATTATTTGTTCCTAATAATATTAGCATTAATTACATCTATATTATAATTTAGGAGGGAAAAATAATGCAAAAGACAATATAAAATGGAAATAAATATATAAATAAAAGATTGAAACTTAACTTGAAATACAACAAAAATGATTAAAAAGAATGGTGGATGTTAGAATTTATAACCTCTAATCCTACCACGTGACCCTTTTTCAAATGTTGCTGGAGTTCACTTAACATTTTGCAATTGTTTCTGGCTAGCTTGAGTTATATATTGCATATAGTAAACTGTTAATACCTCAACCATGAAACTATAGAAAAAAATTATGTTCCCCTTAGTAAAGGTTCAGCCTGAATCATTCCATGTATGTGTCCTGCTATTGACCTCGACTTTGACCTGCTTGGACCACCCTCACCAGCAGTGTGAGGGGTAATAAAGTCCCCTAGCATGTTGAAGCAAGAGGCTAAGCTCAGAAAAAAAAACTATTAATCATGGGAAATTAAGCGTACTTGGTTTATGATGTAGACATTTACTAGCAACTCAGCTCAAACTACATTTTTCAAAGCTTAAGGATGAACTAAAAAGTAAGGCATGCGAGAAATAAAGGCCTGTAATTATTTAATGTCTTGCTTTACCGTTTCCTAGGCTTCTTACAAGTGTAATTGTAAACATGGACATAAGAGTTTAATTCTCTTCACAATTTACAAAATGAAGGGAAAGTTTACTCAGAATTCTGAGATGAAAAGTTGAAATATAAAACATGTGTTATAACAATTTTTTTTTTTTTTTGAGAAGGCTAAATTAATGGAAAATCAACTTTGAAAATTTCAATTATTTTCATGGGCTTTTTTTTGGAAATAGCTATCAAGGGCAAAAAATATTTTATAAACACTATATATTGCTAATTAATTATGCCAATTATTTAATTAAGTACATGTAGATAAAGCTAATAAAAAAACTGGAAGTTGTAAAGGACTTCAACTTAGGGTACCGTCACACAGTGGCATTTTGATCGCTACGACGGCACGATCCGTGACGCTCCAGCATCGTAACAATATCGCTCCAGCGTCGTAGACTGCTGTCACACTTTGCAATGTACGACGCTGGAGCGATAATTTCATGACGTATGTGCGATGTAGAAGCCGTTGGTTACTATGCGCACATCGTATACAATATCGTGCACACCTTTGTTACACCATGCGATCATGCCGCCACAGCGGGACACTAGACGACGAAAGAAAGTTTCAAACGATCTGCTACGACGTACGATTCTCAGCGGGGTCCCTGATCGCAGGAGCGTGTCAGACACAGCGAGATCGCTGGAATGTCACGGATATATCGCTGGAACGTCACAAATCGTGCCGTCGTAGCGATCAAAATGCCACTGTGTGACGGTACCCTTACTTGGATCGATGATCAGGGACGACACTGGAATTCAATAGGAAAATAGTTATTGGCAAATCAACAATGGAGTCAAAAGAGAAGGTCTTCAAACTGAGTAACATTTCACTGGTGATGAATGACACAGTTCCTACATAGTTTGGTCTTTTCTGTGGTAACATACGGATACGAAACCTGGATGTTGAAGAACCAAGACAGAAGGAGAATCAACGTCTTAAAAATGTGATACCGGAGAGGGATGTTATCAATACCAATGAAGGCAAGAACACATAAATCAATTTTGGAATCAACCAAGCCAGACATTTCATTCAAAGCAAGGATCACCAAGCTACGACTTGCCTGCTTTGGGCACATCTCATACGAAGAGATAATAGAAAGGAAACCAAGCGCAATAAGGTCTTATCCAAGGGAGGAGTACAGCGTTCAGATTGAAAGGGAACTGCACTCTTATCAGGGTTGTATTAACCCACAACAATGAATCAGCTGCTTCAGAACCCTAAGAATTGGAATCCCATCATAGCAAACAGGTGATAAGAGAATTGGGGTGATAGTTCACACTGTGGTTCTCCTGAGGAAAAGGTTGGTCCAACTTTGAAACGAGTAAAAAAATAAACCTTAAGAACCTTTCATTGTGGTTTCTTGATTTCAGACCTTCAACATTGGCAGTGTCATCCCCATTCTCCAATCTACAGTTTCATTTGAAGAGAGCAATCACTGGAAAAGGACACCATGGTAGGAAGAATAGAAGGAACAAGGCGAAAAGGAAGACCAGCCAAACAATAGTTTGATATTATCAAAATATCATTTGAGAAGACTGAAGATTGAGCTGAAGGCGTTAAAAAATAAATAAGAATCAGAGTACATTATAGAGATTTTCTGCTTGATTTTAAAAAGTTTTCAAAGTGATGGAATCTTCTGAAATAAAAAGAGAAGCAAGTCATTCTTCCCTCAAACTCCTGATACTCCAATACCTCTTCTGTGCTGGTCTCTGTCGTTACCAGAAGTGATGACATCCTGTTCATTCGGTCACTCAACTATGGAGTCCACTGATTGGTTACATGGTCAAGTGACTGGTGGAAAGATTAAAAAAAGAAACAGCCCACACACCTTTAGAATTAAATTCATGGTGAACAAATACACTATTTGCCAATACACAAACCTATATATACTCACTGCAATAAACTAATACATTAATTTGACTATTGCAATATAAGCAAAGTGCAAAATCTATCCAACCACATCAAGGTGTACCAATAGTGATGATCTCTGCTACATGTGTCTAACATCTAAACGAGTCCTCATCTGAACTGGGGTATTGAAAGGAAACGAGTCACAACTCCCAATTAAACCCTTGCTGGAAAACATTGGTTCTGAGCCCTAGATGGGGCCTTAACCTTCAATGGCAGAATGTAACTTTTGGCAGAGACCGATACTTCAACAACACTGGAGTTGAGATTTCAGATTAGTAATACTTCTTTATTTTACTTTCTAAAAATCACCTTAAATTCATCCTGCCAAATGATTCTTGCTGATCAAACCTGACAGGTTCCAGCATTACTAATATGTGGGTTACTCTGGCTTTTCAGAGCCAACACAGTTAAAAAGATAAAACCGGCTTCTCCCAGTCCGGTTCTACTTGGGTGGCAGGTCTCTCCCTATGTACGTGTAAGGAGAGATCTGTCAATCTAGCTAAGCAGGGAAGGGAGAAACAAGCATGAACAGACTAAGGACAGACGGATCTGTTCAGTTACATTGTTCCCAGATCTTACTTTCAACTAAGTTTACTTTAAGATATTTGTAATCATATAGCCTATGTTTGATTCATGCTGCACATTATTCGGTCAGCATAAATCATCTAACATGTGGAGATGGGACTTGGAAACCCAGCGAACTGATATTAACTACCTATTTATAGGTCATCAATATCTTCTTATCGAACATCCCCTTTAAATAATGGTATCTACAGCAGGTAAAACAGGATTGGTGATTGGATTAAGTGCCACAGGACTGTAAAATTCTAATGGTCTACAAAAAAAGGCTTCACTCATCCCTTTATGGCAATCTTTAAAGTGGTTCTCCAATGAAAACAAGTCACCAGCAATCCACAGGATAGGTGATAACTTATTGATAGGTTGGTATCCAACTGCTGGGACCCCCATTGATCAGCAAGATTGGGGGAATGTTTATCTACCGTGCACTTTAAGCCCAGCAACAGTGCAGATGCCCAACAGCTGCTTGCTGTTATTTTGATAAAATCACTGTTATCTGTGCTGCAGGTTTAGCAGTTCTCTAAATGCTGAGCTCTGTATAACCCCGCCCACATCACTGATTGGCTGCTTTCTCTATACACTGCGCATAGACAGAAAGCTGCCAATCAGTGGTGAAGGTGACGTTGCACAGAGCGGGAAGTCTACCTAGAATGAGACACCTAGTGTTAACCTCCTGCTGATAAAACACTGATTTTATTGAAAGAACAACACACAGATTTTATTGTGTGACATATCGCTGAGATCAGGGTCTAAGCCCCTACATCATGATGTTCTCAGATTCTAAAGGAATAAATCACTGACAATTTTCTTCAAAAATGATTAACTGGCAGATAAGGAAGAACTTGTACGCGAGGAGTAAAGCTAGCATATAGGTAGTGTTCCCTAAACAAAATATTTGATATAACATAGAAGTTTAGTAGTGTCATATATTTGGGCTCCATGAAGTGCACAGGGACATAACTAAAATAGGTGCAGTGGTTGCATCGCACCCGGCGGGCCCTTTATTAAGGGTCACAAAAAGTGGCTTATATGAACAGACCAATACTATTAAAGACTTGCAATAATTGGGAGCCGCTTTTGCAGTGGGGCCCATGAGCTTCAAGTTATGCCATTGCTTGTGCTTGCGTTCTTATTCTTACTCTCATTTCTGGTTCTGTCAATAACTTTCAGTACAAAATTATATTTCATGGGTTATATGTTTTGCTACACGTGCAACTCAATAATTTCTAGATAGAAAATGTCTTGAAGTCGATTTGTCCCCATAAGTTTATTATAGGAATGGTAAAGGGATTACTAAACCTCTTTGATTACTCATTGATGCCTGCAGGTGGAGATGAATAATTGTCTCATTTGGGCTACATTGTGTACTCAGGGAAATACAGATTTATAGTTCTCCTTTCATGTCTAATATATGGAGAAATTAACCCTTTGTCCTTGCCCTGCCAAACAAATGCTAATTAATCGCAGAGTAATGTGATTAAATTTATGGACAGAAGCAGTATAAAGCAAAGTCAAAACCACAATACATGCACGTATTCAGATTAGTCACCAATGTGAGCAGATAGGATTATTTCTGGAAACTGGATTTAGGTACATGTTTATGAATACTTATTATTAATGATAGTAATGCATTGCTCGCCATTATCTAACTGTACAAAATACATAAAAGTTAGTTGAATTTGACTGCCATTGCATTATACAAGGAGAGATTTACAGTCATGGCCAAAAGTATTCACACCCCTGTAATTCTGTCAGATAATACTCAGTTTCCTCCTGAAAATGATTGCAAACACAAATTATTTGGTATTATTATCTTCATTTAATTTGTCTTAAATGAAAAAAACACAAAAAGAATTGTCCTAAAGCCAAATTGGATATAATTCCACATCAAACATAAAAAAGGGGGTGGACAAAGGTATTGGCACCCTTTGAAAAATTATGTGATGCTTCTCTAATTTGTGTAATTAACAGCACCTATAACTTACCTGTGAGACCTAACAGGTGTTGGCAATAACTAAATCACACTTGTAGCCAGTTGACATGGATTAAAGTTGACTCAACCTCTGTCCTGTGTCCTTGTGTGTACCACATTGAGCATGGAGAAAAGAAAGAAGACCAAAGAACTGTCTGAGGACTTGAGAAACCAAATTGTGAGGAAGCATGAGCAATCTCAAGGCTACAAGTCCATCTCCAAAGACCTGAATGTTCCTGTGTCTAACGTGCGCAGTGTCATCAAGAAGTTTAAAGCCCATGGCACTGTGGCTAACCTCCCTAGATGTGGACGGAAAAGAAAAGTTGACAAGAGATTTCAACGCAAGATTGTGTGGATGTTGGATAAAGAACCTTGACTAACATCTAGCTGCCCTGCAGTCCGAAGGTACAACAGTGTCAACCCGTACTATCCGTCGGCGTCTGAATGAAAAGGGACTGTATTGTAGGAGACCCAGGAAGACCCCACTTCTTACCCCGAGACATAAAAAAGCCAGGCTGGAGTTTGCCAAAACTTACCTGAAAAAGCCTAAAATGTTTTGGAAGAATGTTCTCTGGTCAGATGAGACAAAAGTAGAGCTTTTTGGGCAAAGGCATCAACATAGAGTCTACAGGAGAAAAAAAGAGGCATTCAAAGAAAAGAACACAGTCCCTACAGTCAAGCATGGCAGAGGTTCCCTGATGTTTTGGGGTTGCTTTGCTGCCTCTGGCACTGGACTGCTTGACCGTGTGCATGGCATTATGAAGTCTGAAGACTACCAACAAATGTTTCAGCATAATGCAGGGCCCATTGTGAGAAAGCAGGGTCTCCCTCAGAGGTCATGGGTCTTCCAGCAGGACAATGACCCAAAACACACTTCAAAAAGCACTAGAAAATGGTTTTAGAGAAAGCACTGGAGACTTCTAAGGTGGCCAGCAATGAGTCCAGACCTGAATCCCATAGAACACCTGTGGAGAGATCTAAAAATGGCAGTTTGGAGAAGGCACCCTTCAAATATCAGGGACCTGAAGCAGTTTGCCAAAGAAGAATGGTCTAAAATTCCAGCAGAGCATTGTAAGAAACTCATTGATGGTTACCGGAAGCGGTTGGTTGCAGTTATTTTGGCTAAAGGTTGTGCAACCAAGTATTAGGCCGAGGGTGCCAATACTTTTGTCTGGCCCATTTTGGGAGTTTTGTGTTAAATGATCAATGTTTTGCTTTTTGCTTCATTCTCTTTTGTGCTTTTTCATTTAAGACAAATTAAATGAAGATAATAATACCAAAGAATTTGTGTTTGCAATCATTTTCAGGAAGAAACTGAGTATTATCTGACAGAATTGCAGGGGTGTCAATACTTTTGGCCATGATTGTACAGTGCTTGGAAAAAGAATTCATACCCCATGAACTTTTACAACTTTTGTCATGCTATACCCACCAACTTAAATGCATTTTATTAGGATTTGATGTGATATTTATATCAATGCAAAGTAGTAAGTATTTCTGAAGTGTAAATGAAATGATACAGTTGAACCCAAAAGTTTACATACACTATATAAAAAGACACATTTGCATGTTTTTCTCAATATCTGACATGAATTCAGAATAAACCTTTCCGGTTATAGGTCAATTAGGATTCCTGTTTTAAGGCATTTTTATTACTTACTGCAAAGTTTGCATACACACTAAGATTACTATGTCTTTAAACAATTCTGGACTGTGCATATGATTATGTCATGTGTTTGTAAGCTTAAAGGTTTTTTGGCAACATCTGAGTTAATTAGATACACACCTGTGGATGTATTTTAATGCACACCTGAAGCACACTGCTTCTTTTTGTAGCATCATGGGAAAGATTCAAGAAATTAGCCAATATATTAGGAAGAGAATTGTGGACTTCCGCAAGTTTGGCTCATCCTTGTATACCATTTTAAGATACCAAAAGGTGCCTCGTTCATCTGTACAAACAATTATAAGCAAGTGCAAACAAGATGGGAATGTCCAGTCATCATACTGCTCAGGAAGCTGACAGGTTCTGTGTCTGAGAGATGAACGTGATTAGGTCCGACGTGCATATCAACCCAAGGACAAAAGCAAAAAACCTTGTGAAGATGATGGCAGAAGCTGGTAAGATTGTGTCTATATCCACAGCGAAACGAGTACTGTAACAACATGGGCTGAAAGGCCACTCTGCCAGGAAGAAGCTATGAATCCAAAAGAAAAATTAAAAAGCCAGATTAATGTTTGCAAATGCACACAGGAATAAAGACCTTAATTTTTGGAGACGTGTTCAGTGGTCTGATGAAACTAAAATTGAAATATTTAGGCAAAAGCTTGGAAGCCTAAGAACACCATCCCAACTGTGAAACATGGTGGTGGCAGCATTATGTTGTGGGGTTGTTTTGCTGCACAATGGAATGGTGCACTTCACAAAATAGATGCCATCATGAAAAAAGAAGATTATGTGGCAATACTGAAGCAACAGCTCAATACATCAGCCAGGAAGATAAAGCTTTGACAGAAATGGGTCTTCTAAATTTACAATGACCCAACGCCTGTTGCCAAAATGGTAACAAAGTGGCTTAACAACAACAAAGTGAATGTTTTGGAGTGGCCATCACAAAGCCTTGATCTCAATCGTACTGTGCAGGTTCTGCGGCCGGAGACCTGTGTGACAGAAGAGAACTGTTTGCGGACTTGACAACCAAAATTGTTGAAAATTATCAACAATCTCAAGATTTCAAGTCCATTCACAGAGATCAGATCAGTGTCAGCACAAATAATTTGTTGACATTTGAATGAAATACATAGTAACATAGTAACATAGTTAGTAAGGCCAAAAAAAGACATTTGTCCATCCAGTTCAGCCTATATTCCATCATAATAAATCCCCAGATCTACGTCCTTCTACAGAACCTAATTGTATGATACAATATTGTTCTGCTCCAGGAAGACATCCAGGCCTCTCTTGAACCCCCCGACTGAGTTCGCCATCACCACCTCCTCAGGCAAGCAATTCCAGATTCTCACTGCCCTAACAGTAAAGAATCCTCTTCTATGTTGGTGGAAAAACCTTCTCTCCTCCAGACGCAAAGAATGCCCCCTTGTGCCCGTCACCTTCCTTGGTATAAACAGATCCTCAGCGAGATATTTGTATTGTCCCCTTATATACTTATACATGGTTATTAGATCGCCCCCAGTCGTCTTTTTTCTAGACTAAATAATCCTAATTTCGCTAATCTATCTGGGTATTGTAGTTCTCCCATCCCCTTTATTAATTTTGTTGCCCTCCTTTGTACTCTCTCTAGTTCCATTATATCCTTCCTGAGCACCGGTGCCCAAAACTGGACACAGTACTCCATGTGCGGTCTAACTAGGGATTTGTACAGAGGCAGTATAATGCTCTCATCATGTGTATCCAGACCTCTTTTAATGCACCCCATGATCCTGTTTGCCTTGGCAGCTGCTGACTGGCATTGGCTGCTCCAGGTAAGTTTATCATTAACTAGGATCCCCAAGTCCTTCTCCCTGTCAGATTTACCCAGTGGTTTCCCATTCAGTGTGTAATGGTGACATTGATTCCTTCTTCCCATGTGTATAACCTTACATTTATCATTGTTAAACCTCATCTGCCACCTTTCAGCCCAAGTTTCCAACTTATCCAGATCCATCTGTAGCAGAATACTATCTTCTCTTGTATTAACTGCTTTACATAGTTTTGTATCATCTGCAAATATCGATATTTTACTGTGTAAACCTTCTACCAGATCATTAATGAATATGTTGAAGAGAACAGGTCCCAATACCGACCCCTGCGGTACCCCACTGGTCACAGCGACCCAGTTAGAGACTATACCATTTATAACCACCCTCTGCTTTCTATCACTAAGCCAGTTACTAACCCATTTACACACATTTTCCCCCAGACCAAGCATTCTCATTTTGTGTACCAACCTCTTGTGCGGCACGGTATCAAACGCTTTGGAAAAATCGAGATATACCACGTCCAATGACTCACCGTGGTCCAGCCTATAGCTTACCTCTTCATAAAAGGTAAGCTATAGGCTGGACCACGGTGAGTCATTGGACGTGGTATATGAAACACTATGGCAGGAGATCCAAATGGACCCCTGTTATGAACAGGTAATTCAGAACCACAATGGACCTTGCAGTTCAGAGCACACAAAGTGACCTGACAATTACCAAAAACATAGGACGAGCTCTGAGACGTGGGAACTCTGCTGACCGCAATCCCTAATCAAATCACACCACACTAGAGGTAGCCGTGGATTGCGCCTAACGCTCCCTATGCAAGTCGGCACAGTCTGAGAAACTAACTAGCCCTAAAGATAGAAAAATAAGCCTACCTTGCCTCAGAGAAATTCCCCAAAGGAAAAGGCAGCCCCCCACATATAATGACTGTGAGTAAAGATGAAAATACAAACACAGAGATGAAATAGATTTAGCAAAGTGAGGCCCGACTTACTGAATAGACCGAGGATAGGAAAGATAGCTTTGCGGTCAACACAAAAACCTACAAACAACCACGCAGAGGGGCAAAAAGACCCTCCGCACCGACAAACGGTACGGAGGTGCTCCCTCTGCGTCTCAGAGCTTCCAGCAAGCAAGAAAAACCAATATAGCAAGCTGGACAGAAAATATAGCAAACAAAAATAACACAAGCAGAACTTAGCTTATGCAGGATGAAGAGGCCACAGGAACGATCCAGGAGGAAGCAAGACCAATACTAGAACATTGACTGGAGGCCAGGATCAAAGCACCAGGTGGAGTTAAATAGAGCAGCACCTAACGACTTAACCTCATCACCTGAGGAAGGAAACTCAGAAGCCGCAGTACCACTCTCATCCACCAAAGGATCCAGGTACTCTCGGAAGATGTCATGCATAAAGAACTGAAACACTGATGGAGCATTAGAAAGCCCGAATGGCATAACCAGGTACTCAAAATGGCCTTCGGGCGTATTAAAAATGCTATTTTCCATTCATCGCCCCGTTTAATACGCACAAGATTATATGCACCACGAAGATCTATCTTGGTGAACCAACTAGCCCCCTTAATCCGAGCAAACAAATCAGACAGCAGCGGCAAGGGGTACTAAAATTTGACCATAATTTTATTTAGAAGGCGGTAATCAATACAAGGTCTCAGCGAACCATCCTTCTTGGCCACAAAAAAGAACCCCGCTCCCAATGGCGACGATGACGGGCGAATATGACCCTTCTCCAAAGACTCCTTCACGTAACTCCGCATAGCGGCGTGCTCAGGTACAGATAAATTAAACAGTCGACCTTTAGGAAACCTACTACCAGGAATCAAATCGATAGCACAATCACAATCCCTATGCGGAGGTAGGGCATTGGACTTGGGCTCATCGAATACATCCCGGTAATCAGACAAGAACTCTGGGACCTCAGAAGGGGTGGATGATGAGATAGACAGAAATGGAACATCACCATGTACCCCCTGACAACCCCAGCTGGACACAGACATTGATTTCCAATCTAATACTGGGTTATGGACTTGTAGCCATGGCAACCCCAACACGACCACATTATGCAGATTATGCAACACCAGAAAGCGAATATCCTCCTGGTGCGCAGGAGCCATGCACATGGTCAGCTGGGTCCAATACTGAGGCTTATTCTTGGCTAAAGGCGTAGCATCAATTCCTCTCAATGGAATAGGACACTGCAAGGGCTCCAAGACAAACCCACAGCGCCTGGCAAACTCCAAGTCCATCAAATTCAGGGCAGCGCCTGAATCCACAAATGCCATGACAGACTAGGAAGACAAAGAGCAGATCAAAGTAATGGACAAAAGAAATTTCGACTGTACCGTACCAATGATGGCAGACCTAGCGAACCGCTTAGTGCGCTTAGGACAATCGGAGATAGCATGAGTGGAATCACCACAGTAGAAACACAGCCCATTCTGACGTCTGTGTTCTTGCCTTTCAGCTCTGGTCAAAGTCCTATCGCACTGCATAGGCTCAGGTTTATGCTCAGATAATACCACCAAATGGTGCACAGATTTACGCTCACGCAAGCGTCGACCGATCTGAATGGCCAAAGACATAGACTCATTCAGACCAGCAGGCATAGGAAATCCCACCATGACATGCTTAAGGGCTTCAGAGAGACCCTTTCTGAAAATAGCTGCCAGCGCACATTCATTCCATTGAGTGAGCAAGGACCACTTTCTAAACTTCTGACAATAAATCTCTATCTCATCCTGACCCTGACACAGAGCCAGCAAATTTTTCTCTGCCTGATCCACTGAATTAGGTTCATCGTACAGCAATCCGAGCGCCAGGAAAAACGCATCAATATTACATAATGCAGGATCTCCTGGCGCAAGGGAAAATGCCCAGTCTTGAGGATCGCCACGTAATAAAGAAATAATGATCTTAACTTGTTGAACTGGGTCACCAGAGGAGCGGGGTTTCAAAGCCAGAAATAGTTTACAATTATTTTTAAAATTCAAAAACTTAGTTCTATCTCCAGAAAATAACTCAGGAATAGGAATTTTAGGTTCTAACATAGGATTCTGAACCACTAAATCTTGAATATTCTGTACATTTATAGCGAGATTATCCATCAAAGAGAACAGACCCTGAATGTCCATGTCCACACCTGTGTTCTGAACCACCCTGATGTAAAGGGGAAAAGAAAGACAGAACACAGTGCAAAGAAAAAAAAATGGTCTCAGAACTTCTTTTTTCCCTCTATTGAGAAGCATTAGTACTTTGGGCCTCCAGTACTGTTATGAACAGGTAATTCAGAACCACAATGGACCTTGAAGTTCAGAGCACACAAAGTGACCTGACAATTACCAAAAACATAGGACGAGCTCTGAGACGTGGGAACTCTGCTGACCGCAATCCCTAATACTATCACACCACACTAGAGGTAGCCATGGATTGCGCCTAACGCTCCCTATGCAACTCGGCACAGCCTGAGAAACTAACTAGCCCTAAAGATAGAAAAATAAGCCTACCTTGCCTCAGAGAAATTCCCCAAAGGAAAAGGCAGCCCCCCACATATAATGACTGTGAGTAAAGATGAAAATACAAACACAGAGATGATATCGATTTAGCAAAGTGAGGCCCGACTTACTGAATAGACCGAGGATAGGAAAGATAGCTTTGCGGTCAACACAAAAACCTACAAACAACCACGCAGAGGGGCAAAAAGACCCTCCGCACCGACTAACGGTACGGAGGTGCTCCCTCTGCGTCTCAGAGCTTCCAGCAAGCAAGAAAAACCAATATAGCAAGCGGGACAGAAAATATAGCAAACAAAAATATTACAAGCAGAACTTAGCTTATGCAGGATAGAGAGGCCACAGGAACGATCCAGGAGGAAGCAAGACCTATACTAGAACATTGACTGGAGGCCAGGATCAAAGCACCAGGTGGAGTTAAATAGAGCAGCACCTAAAGACTTAACCTCATCACCTGAGGAAGGAAACTCAGAAGCCGCAGTACCACTCTCATCCACCAAAGGAAGCTAATAGACAGAACCAGCCGAAGCACCACTCACGACCACAGGAGGGAGCTTGGCCACAGAATTCACAACAGACCCCATAGCCAACAGAGAGACATAAAAAAAGCTAGTCTACAGTTTGCCAAAATGTATGTCAGTAAGCCAAAATCCTTATGGGAAAACAACTTGTGGACAAATGAGACCAGGATTCAGTTGTTTTGTAAAGAACATCATTCTACTGTTTGTCAAAAACGGAATGAAGAATACAAAGAAACGTACACAGTACCTGCAGTCAAATATGCTGGAGGTTCAAATATATTTTGGGGATGTCATTCTGTTTCTTGCGCTGGGTGCCTTGACTGTGTGCAAGGCAGCATGAAAGTGCTCAGTGTCAGAGAGGTGGGTATGCATCCTACGTTATGGACCTTCCAAAAGGACAATGACCCCAAACATACTTCAATAAGCACCCTGAAATGGATAGAAACAAAGTGCTGCAGAGTTATGAAATGGCCAGCAATGAGTCCGGATCTAAATCCCATTGAACAACTGTGGAAAGATCTTAATATTGCTGTTGGAAGAAGGTACCTTCAAATATGAGAGACTTAGCATAGTTGGCAAAATAAGAGTGGTTCAAAATAACAGTTGAGAGGTGTAAGAAGCTTGTTGAATTAGGAAGTGATTGATTGCAGTTATTTATTCCTAAGTGCGAGCAACCAAAACAATTTTTTCCTGCCCATTTTTGGGGCTTTGTGTGAAATTAAGTCCAATTTGTCTTTTTTTCCTCTATTTTTCTGTGTAGTTCCAAAGCACACAAACAAAATGAACATGTGTATAACAAAATATGTTCAATTGAAATAATTTTCTGTTAGAAATGCTTCATTTTATTGAATAATTTCAAGGGTGCCAACACTTTTGGCCATGATTGTGTATAAACGATATGCACATGTCATTGTTTGCTCATGAAAAAAGTGACTCTTAAAATAAATTTAAAGATAGCATTTATATTTTTGGCCGAGAAACAGATGCAGGAGATGGTACTGACAAAAGATGTGCGTGCCTGGTATTCACGATAGACAAATCAGAAAAGATTTCTATTGCAAATGTTTAATTTTTCCTGCCTAGATACATGTGAACTTTAGGAAAGGTTTTCTATGTAACTCTGATTTCATTGTAAGATATAACATTAATAATACTAATAATAATTTTTGCAGCATTATTTTTTACAGCAATCACCAGAGTTGTGAAAAGTGTTTACTTGTGCTTTTAACTCTTTGAGTACAGATAAACATTGTAATTTTGAGTTCCTCCACATCTGAAATTGCTGCCTGCCATTATATGCACTGTTCTCATCCACAAAACAGATGAGAATAGTGCATGAGAATAGGTCCATTGATGGAGAACGTACGTTAGCACATGGACTTACATTGGTGCCCTTTGCACATACAGACAGCAGTCTGACTGAAAACATGGTCATCTACCGGTGGCTAGAGTCTCATATACTGTATATCCAAATCTCCTAGAGGGACTAAAAGAACAGTGAAAAAGTGATAAAACAAAAGTCTAAAGATATACAGCTCTGGCAAAAATTAAGAGACCACCACATCAAAACCTTGTCATGGCCAGCCCAATCTCCAGACCTGAACCCCATTGAAAACCTCTGGAATGTAATCAACAGGATGATGGATGGTTGAGAGATACCTTCCGATACTCGGAAATATCGGTATCGGATTGGATCAGCCAAAAAATAATGGATATCGCCGATACCGGTACCCAATACCAATGCAAGTCAATGGGACACAAATATCGGAATTAAAATAAGCCCTTTCTGGCCTTTTACATCCTGTTCCAGGGGAGAAGAGTGTGGGTGGTGCATGGGCGGAGACTGCGTGACTGTGTGGGACCGTGGGGGGTCTGTGCGTGCCTGCCGGGAGTCAGTACGGGCCTCTTGGGGGTCTGTGCGGGCTGCAGGGGGTCTGTGCGGCCTGCCGAGGGTCTGTACAGGTCTTTCTGGGGTCTGTGCAGCCGACTGGGGGTCTGTACGGTCTGCCAGGGGTATGTACAGGCCTCTCAGGGGCCTTGCAGCCAGCCAGGGGTTTGTGCGGGCCTCTCGGGGGTCTGTGCGGCCTGCCTGGGGTCTTTGCGGCCTGCCAGGGGTCTGCATGGGCTTCTCTTGGGTCTGTGCGGCCTGCCGTGGGTCTGTACGGGCCTCTCTGGGGTCTGTGCGGCCTGCCGGGAGTCTGTGCGGGTGTGCAGGCATCGTCTGATGGGACCACAAGTCCCATCAGGCTATGCCTGCAACAATGGCAGTGATTGACACATTATCCAATGACATACATACTACA
Organism: Ranitomeya imitator; assembly: GCF_032444005.1. Taxonomy (NCBI): domain Eukaryota; kingdom Metazoa; phylum Chordata; class Amphibia; order Anura; family Dendrobatidae; genus Ranitomeya; species Ranitomeya imitator. Next base: position 82,885,415 of record NC_091282.1, read on the forward strand.
TACATACAACATACTACATACATACTACATAAATACTACATATATACTGCATGCATACAACATACTACATACATACTACATAATATTGTATGTAGTATGTATGTAGTATGTATGCAGTATGTATATATGTAGTATGTATGTAGTATGTATGTATGTAGTATGTATGTAGTATGTATGTTGTATGTACTGTATGTAGTATGTATGTAGTATGTATGTTGTATGTATGTAGTATGTAAGTAGTATGTAGCATGTATGTAGTATGTATGCTTGTAGTATGTATGTAGTATGTATGTATGTTGATGTAAGTTGACTGTCAATGGTCACTCTAAGCTGAATGTTCCTGCCCTCATCAGATCGCAAATGCTATGTAGTATGTATGTATGTAGTATGTATGTTGTATTTACGTAGTATGTAGCATGTAGTATGTATGTAGTATGTATGTAGTATGTATGTAGTGTATATGTATGTAGTATGCATGTAGTATGTATGTAGTATGTATGTTGTATGTATGTAGTATGTATGTTGTATGTATGTATGTAGTATGTATGTTGTATGTATGTATGTAGTATGTATGTTGTATGTATGTAGTATGTATGTTGTATGTATGTATGTAGTATGTATGTTGTATGTATGTAGCATGTTGTATGTATATTGTATGTAGTATTTTTTTTTACATTCAACACATTAGCCGGATGATGGGACTACTGCTGTCCCATCATTGACTAATGTGTCAATCACTTCCATTGTAGCAGGCATAGCCCGATGGGACTTGTAGTCCAATCGGACGATGCCTGCACACCCGCACAGACCCCCGGCCGGCCGCACAGACCCCCGAGAGGCCAGTACAGACCACCGGCAGGCCGCACAGACCCCAGAGAGGTCCATACAGACCCCGGGCAGACCGCACGGACCCCCGGCAGGCTGCACAGACCCACCGAGAGGCCGCACACACCAACGGCCAACCGCACAGACCCCCAGCAGGCCCGCACAGACCCTGCCCACACACACAGATGCAGTCTCCGCCCACACTCCATTACAGTGCATCATTGCACTATAGGAACTTTCGATTCTGATATCTTAAAAATATCAGAACTCAGGATCGGAAATCCGATACAGCGAATATCGGTTGATACCCGATATTTGCAGTATCGGAATGCTCAACACTAGTCACAAGCCATCAAACAAAGAAGAACTGCTTACATTTTTGCACCAGAAACAGTGTGAAAGACTGGTGGAAAGCATGCCAAGACGCATGAAAGCTGTGACTAAAAATCATGGATATTCCACAAAATATTGATTTCTGAACTCTTCCGGAGTTAAAACATTAGTATTGTTGTTTCTAAATGATTATGAACTTGTTTTCTTTGCATTATTAGAGGTCTGAAATAACATTTTTTTTTTTTATTTTGACCATTTCTCTTTTTCAGAAAAAAAATACGAAATTTATTGCTTGGAAATTCGGAGACATGTTGTCAGAAGTTTATAAAGTAAATGAACAATTTACATTTTACTCAAAACTATACCTATAAAGAGAAAAATCAGACAAACTGAACATTTTGCAGTAGTTTCTTAATTTTTACCCGAGCTGTATATATAAAAAAGAAAATATCTCTTTCCTGGTAAAAAAGTAAAAAAAACAAAAAACAAAACAAAAAACATGTTATAATTTGAAAACATATAAAATGAAAAACACAATTACCGCATAAGCAAAGTTTTATCTTTATTTTGCCTGGTCTGTAATAAAAAATATAAGTAAATAAACATATACCCTCATTGATGCTTTAGTCTATTCTAGAACTTTTACATTATATTCCTACAAATAAATGAACATTATATAAATCTATGAAAAATGACAAAAACACACTTTAAAGGGCTTATCCAGGCTTCTGGAAAAAAAAAACAATACTCAATTCTTTTTAACCCTTTAAAATATCATGATCATTATCATATAAGCATTTTTTGTTAAATTTCTTATCAAAGTTAATATTGAAGAAAAGACTCAAACCGGTTTATAAAAAAAGGAAAATGTCATCTTTGATATATGTTTATCTTTGGGGAAGGGTGACTTTAAAGTCTCTTTCTATAACACTGTTGGTGTGTGTGCTTTTTAACCTCTTTTTACACTGTCTAGCATCATTATCATGATTTAGCAAGGTCAAGGTGATTTGACCTCCTTTAGATTTTGAACTTGGTCTCAATAAATATTTCCACTTTGTTGTCAGGGTCCCTGTGAATGATCTACAACATACAAAGGTCTAATATTCTGAGTAAGAAATTGTGTGTAAATTGGGCAGATTTTTATTGAAATCCACCATAGATTTAGAAATCTGTAGATACGTATGTCAATTCTCATCCTCTTGTTTTGTTCTATAATCTGTTGAGGATTTTACGTATGAAAAACTGCGAGTTAAACGTGCAGCGAATCCCCCAACATGTGATATCACCTGAAGGTTACATTCATACATCCGCGTTAGTTTTTTTTCTCGGACAGCACATTGACCCAAATAGTTTCATTGATCCATGCACACATGAGGTTTTAAAACAGATTCATCTCTCCATTCCATAAGACTCAGAGCGTGTCCTGTTCTTATCAGTTTTGTGGTTTGATGATCAGATCCAGCCATTAAAGTCAATCGTGATCCGTAAGTCAAGAATGGAACTAGGAAGACAGACTTTGTGCTTCAGAGTTACAACCACGTTTCATCTGTCTTTACCTGACCCATGCTTAAGGGTTGATGAATTAGGCTTCATTCACACTATCAGTATTTGGTCAGTATTTACATCAGTATTTGTAAGCCAAAACCAGGAGTGGGTGAAAAATCTAGAAGTGGTGACTAGTGATGAGCGAGTATACTCGTTGCTCGGGTGGTCTCCGAGTATTTGTGACTGCTCGGAGATTTAGTTTTCCTTGCCGCAGCTGCATGATTTACAGCTGATAGACAGCTTGATTACATGTGGAGATTCCCTAGCAACCAGGCAACCCCCACATGTACTCAGGCTGGCTAGTAGCTGTAAATCATGCTGCTGCGTCAACAAAAACTGAGCAGTCACAAATACTCGGAGACCACCCGAGCGTGCTCAGGAAAACCCGAGCAATGAGTATCCTCGCTCATCACTACTGGTGACGTGTTTCTATTATACTTTTCCTCTGATTGTTCCACTCCTGGTTTTGGCTTACAAATACTGATGTAAAAAAAACTATTTGGAAGAAAACTGTGGAGGAATAAAGCACTGTGGTCACCCTGTGTATCTAGTTTACAACTTAGCCTTGAAATACACTGAAAGGGTTATCCCCATCTTCTCACATGGTCATATTAGTAAGTCCTTCCTTACAAAAACAAGAAACCTTGCAAATTATTTTTTTTATAAAATTTTCCCCCATTGTCCCTCTATCTCTATTTTTTTTCACTGGTTATTGCCAAGGGGACCACAGTGGTGTCCTAACATATGCCATGCTTACAAGTTCTTTTACACTGAGTTTGTAAGCATTGCATTGAGGCTGTCGATAATTTCTAGAGGTTCTAGTTGCTAATTTCAGCCACCTCTCTCCTGCCCATAGTTTTTCTAATGTTGGAGATAAAAGATGACCTCGTATATATGAGCAATGGGAGCACGAACAATTCAAGCCAGCAGAAGAATTTTGACGCTGGCCTGAACTGTCACTTCAGAGCAAAAGTGGCTGCCCACCCACAAACCAGGAAGTTTACTGGTTGGGCCGCGTTACTTTCCTAAAAACTACAAATGAGAACAACCCCTAAACACACATCTCTTTCTTAATGTAATATCGGATTCCTTTGCTTTATATGCATAAAATACCAAGCACCAAATAATGCAAAGAAAAAGAACTATAAAAGCAATGTATATCATCTAGACACACCAGTTGTTTAGACTATTTGTAATGCTTGCTTGGTGGCAATCCCACCTTCACTGATCACCCACTTACATGTAGACGAATAAACTCTCCCAGGGGAAACATCAGGGACATTGTTTAAAACAGGAGCTGTTTTCATCATGCATATCTGGACACAATGTTGGGGGCTTTTTTTTACATGTTGCGAGTAATATAATTTAAAGTACACCCGTCATCAGTATGGGCCGATATACATATATATACACTGTATATAAATATATATATATATACATATATATATATATATATATTTCAGGGCTTTTACACAGCATTCTATAATGCTGTATATAATTAGCCCCCAACCCGACCTTAAAGGGAACCTGTCACCCCGTATTTTAAAGATGAGATAAAAATGGCATTAACAAGGGCCAGAGCTGAGCTTTACAGTACTGTCTTCTGTGTGTTTATATTCCGCACCTATCTTGCCGAAATACCTTTTGAAAGTCGGCGTTTGGTGCTGTCACTCAGTCAGGTCTGGTCAGATGGGCGTTGATAAGTTGCGGTTCCTCCCCCCTGCTCCTCGGCGTGTATGACTTAAATGCGCTCTGTGAATCACACAGATCGCGCACTTTTTTCGCAGTTGCGCATTAAATGAGCCTCTTGCGCCTGCGCATTATGCTGTGCCCAACTGTGGGCATAGCGTACGTTACATCACTGCGCAGGCGCTTGTCGGCACTTTTACCTGTGTGCCCCGGAAGTGGTTATATGCGCATTTAATGTATAGCTGGATGCCGGTAAAACTTACGATCGCAGGTGGGGCTGAGAAACTGTTACCGGCATCCAGCTATACAGTATGCGCATATGACCACTTCCGGGGCACACAGGTAAAAGTGCCGACACGCGCATGCGCAGTAATGTCCATTATGATATGCCCACAGTTGGGAAAACCATAATACGCAGGCGCCAAATTATACTTTAGTGCGCAGGCGCTAAGCACAACGCTGACGGCGGGAATAACATTCGCAGGGAAACGCAAGAGGTGGGGGAGGAACCGCAACTTATCAACGCCCATCTGACCAGACCTGACTGAGTGACAGCACCAAACGCCGACTTTCAAAAGGTATTTCGGCAACATAGGTGCGGAATATAAACACACAGAAGACAGTACTGTAAAGCTCAGCTCTGGCCCTTGTTAATGCCATTTTTATCTCATCTTTAAAATACGGGGTGACAGGTTCCCTTTAAAGAACTGAAAAATAAGTTTTATTATACTCACCTGCGGGGCCGTCCAGTGCAATTGGACCGGCACCTCCCTACTTCTTTTGATCACCGCCCTCCTGCTTGCTACTTGTGGATGACGCGACCCTGCATCATCCACATAGGATCCCCGGCATCATGCTCCTGTGCAGGCGTACTTCTCTGCTGAGGGCAGAGCCAAGTACTGCAGTGCGCAGGTGCCGGAAAAGGTCAAAGATCCCTGACACCTGCGCACTGCAGTACTTTGCTCTGCCCTCAACAGGGCAGAGAGGTACACCTGCACAGAAGAGTGATGCTGGGGAGACTGTATAGATGATGAAGGGTTGTGTCATCCACAAGAAGCAAGCAGGAGGGTGAAGATCATAAGAAGATGGGAGGTACCAGACCAAGACTAGCGACGCCCATGGGACCGGACTTCTCTTCAGTTGAATATAATAAAATTATTTTTCAGCTCTTCTAGGTCAGGTTGGGGATTATATCCAGCATTATAGAATGCTCTATATAAGCCTTGAAAGGTGATGTCCGTATCTTATATTGGCCAAAACGTTAAGTCACTTTGCATTAGATTTATTGTTGATAGGGTAAAGGAAACATTTTAGATGTCTTTTTCTCCTATAACTAATCATACATCAGTGCTCATTTTTTTCCATTGTACATTTTGGTGTATTGATGTATTAATGCTATCAATTGCTGGTTGTGGCTATCAATGGTCAGGAATCTTTTTCATGCATGTGACTGACAATATGTTTTGATTGGTCTCCTGATTATTGTACCTTTCTATGTATTCTCTAAAAGGAATTTGATTTAGGCCTAGAGTACATCTAGTGAGGGTGAGACGACAGTGAGCAGGGGCGCCATTCTTGTGTTCTCTATTAAGATGCCAACCTCTAAGGTCAGGAAAGATCCAACAGTTGGCAATATTCATAGGAGAAGGTTAGCAACTTTTAACTTGTGCTCATTCCTTTTTGTCTTCAAGGGTATATCTGTTTAGCAATTGGCTATAGTCAATATTCCTTTTTTTCTAAATGTTTGTCACTTACAACCTGCAGTAACCATCAATCGACCAAACCGCTGCACGAACAGCTCTATCCTCACCTACTGTATCCTCACCCATCCCTTGTAGATTGTGAGCCTTCGCGGGCAGGGTCCTCTCTCCTCCTGTACCAGTTATGACTTGTGTTGTTTAAGATTATTGTACTTGTTTTTATTATGTATACCACTCCTCACATGTAAAGCGCCATGGAATAATGGCACTATAATAATACATAATAATAATAATTTTGGAGCTTAATCTAGTTTTTAATATATTACTAGGGATGCGTGGATTCGTGTCAGTTTGGGTTTTGGTACACGACCCTAACTTTATTCCAAAGTATTGAAATCAATGGGTTCTCGAACTTTTGATCTGAAAAATTCTCTCTCTCTCTGTCTCTCTCCTCCCACACCTTGACTAACCCCAAACTTTTTAAGTTCGGGTTCAAACATCTCTTGTATATTACTAATAAAGTATATATAATTTTATTATAAAAAGGGAGGATTTTATTTTTGTTAGACAGCTAAAATAGAAGCACGCTTGGCGGTCGTTCGCTGACCCCTCGTGAGCCGCCAATCGAAAACACAGGCCCACCCTGCTCTCATTTAGGCACGTATAATTAAGCTCTTTCATTGAAGAAACCTCGTGTTTTTCTGTGTGAATTTCTATATTACAAATGGCAATTGGTTCTTTTCACAGTTGGCCAGAGGGAGAAGTTTCTCATCATTGTTTTTTGATAAATAAAGTTGTGGCCTATCCCCAGCATTACATTTCTTTGGTTCTCTGGTTATTTATTTTATTCATAGATGGAAATAATGCAGGATGTTCCTGTCTGGTAAGTCTTATTTTCTCCTTAATTGAAATTTTGTTTTTAATTGAATAAAATATTATTATAATTGCATTTCTTTTACTTTTTTATTTTAAAAAACAACACTAACAGACAGCTAGATGTAGGAAACTAAGTCAGAAAACAACCATTAACTTATATGGTAAAATGTCTTGAGCGTGTTCTGTATCATGACCACAGTACAGGGACAAAGAAGAGGGACGAGTGACTGGTATGAAAAAAAAATTGGAAGATTCTGTGTTAGCTGTCATTTTTTACCCTGAAATGTTATAAAATAGGTAAAAAGTCCATAGATACTGGCCCATAATCCCTATATTAAAGCTTGAACAACTATTTAAAAATAAATATATCACCAGAAAATCCACAGAAAAAAGCCTTTCAAGAAAATGTACTGGGTTTATCCTCATCCCTATGTAAAACCACACATTCTGCCTTTACTATTAGTTTTGCCAAATGCCGATTTTAGCCTCTACATCTATACAAATGAGTGTTATTTTAACATGACTTTATTCTATACACTTAGATTTGATTTTGCAAGCTTGATATTACCGCAGCCACTAATGCAAAGAAGGCTCAGCTATCTGGAGCACATTACCATAGCATGGCTCAGAATATTTATGTTGAGACCTGTCTTTATCTGAAGATGTGCCATCATGCCACTAAATTTGAAAAGTCATAAAAAGCAAAGAAATATAAAATAAGTCTCAAGAAAAAAAAGAACCCGATACATGTGGGTGGCAACGAATGTATCTCTTAAAATAAACAATGCTGGTAAGTGACACATACCTATTTAATGACACTTGGAGTTCACGTTGAGTTTGGACGTGTAATAAAATTCTTATCTTTAGCTTTCACTGTTATTACACTGATTTAAAACTCTGTCTTGACAGCAGTTTTACTATCTTTGCTCAATCTACCCTATAAAAAAGAGACTTGATTTGCTCAGCATGAGAACAGATCAATAAAAATGCAGTTGTGTGGTAGATTAGACCACTAACCTTAAGATCAAAGATGTCAAGAAATAAGTTGTGCTTAGATTACATCAAAAGTTCCCAGTAAAATGTATATCTTAAAAGGCCGCATGCAGAGATGCTTCTAATGTTGCAATTATTGAAATAAATCTTCGGCTCGGAAAATATGTTTCTAGTACACAGGAATCTACTATTTAAAACTTCAAGGTGGTCTTGAAAAAAACCTTCACAAAAAACAGTGAACACAATATATATATATACAGTATATATATATATATATATATATATGTATATATATATATATATAATTTATATACATTAGCACTAATGAGTTAACATCCACTGTCAAGACAGGTTTGTTTTAACAGCCATACACATTAGGTAGCTGTCGGCCAAAGAATCAATTGGCCAACTGCTATCTCTCCGAGCTTTCCATACACTCGGTTGGGCTACTTTCACATGTTCAGTATTTGGTCAGTATATTACATCAGTATTTGTAAGCCAAAACCAAGATCAGAGTAGGAGTATAGTAGAAACACATCACCACTTTTGTATTTATCACCCACTCCTGTTTTCGGCTTAGTATTACTGATGTAAAATACTGACCAAATACTAAATCTGTGTTTAAACACGAAAAGGAAAAACTGGTACCGGTGTTTTAGGTCAGGGATTGGTCTCTGAGTCTATTTTTACGATCGGTGTGTCATTAGTAGAGATGGGCAGACACCTGGATGTTCGGGTCTCGCCGCTTCAGCTGAACAGTTAAAAAAAGTTCGGATTTGGGTATCAGAGCAGTACCCAGACCCGGACTTCATTCACTTGAATGGGGAGCATGAATGTATAGTAATTGCCACGCTGACACGTGCATGTTAGCGCGGCAAACACTGCTTCTGATCGGCGATAAAATCAAATGACAGCATGAGCCTGTGTTATGGACTGGCGGAACGCACCAAGTATAGATGATATGAAACCTGGTGCGTTCGCAGTCCGAGGTCCACCGTGCAGGTAAAACCCCTGCTGCTAGTAAGACGGACTATATGGCGGTACTATAAGTATACGCACATGGGTTAACTTCACCCTGCGTAAAGGAAGCGATCCTGTTGCGTCACAGGACCGCGGTACCGCACATAGAGCGCGAGCAAGAAGTCAGCGAACACAACCCCAACTCAGGATTGAAGTCCGATTAGACCACTTGCTGGCACAACACCGCAACTGGGTGTGTAAGGAAACTATAAATAGAATATAAGGCACGAGAGTGCGTGCGGTGCCGCACTGACGGACGCCACTAACCACCCAGGCTTGGGTAAGGAAAGCGCAGAGGAAGAGCACGGCGCCGTACTGGCGGACACAGCAACTAGACGCTGTGATGTGTGTAACGTGCAGATGGCTAGTCGGGCGCTAGATAGCTACCATCATCCGCGAGCAGCCAACAACACTAGGGAGGGATACTTAGGAGCTTTCATCCATCGACATACATCCATCTACACACACACATTATCAAGACAATACTAGCGCATGGCCGTGCGGTCATGCGCAGTTTATATAGTTGCAGCACAGGAAGCTGCTACAGAAGTTTTGCCCTTTCAGGACCTGCCAGGAGGACCAATGGGATGTGCTGCAGTACCTGAGCATGTGACCCTCGATCTCCAACGGGAGATCTTGCCCTGGGCATGCTCAGTGTGTGCAAATAAGTACTTAGTCCCAGAGAAGCTCGCTCGCCGCAGATCAGTGCAGGGTACAACAGGAGAGCCAGAAAAGGCAGCAGTAACCCTTTGCACAGAATCAGTCCCAGCGAGACGCTGGGAGCGACGCCTCCGCTGAGCAGACCCCGCTGCGGCTGATGCCGAATGGGAGACCGCAGCAGACACGGATCGAGATTCCCCCTGTGCAGCAGAGGAAACTCGACTCCTAACATTACCCCCCCTCTTTGGGCCTCGCTGCGCTCGAAGGCAGCAATGAGCTGCGGAGCCCGAATGTGCTCAGCAGGCTCCCAGGACCTGTCCTCAGGACCATAACCCTTCCAGTCCACCAAATAAAATTTTTTGCCACGTACCACCTTCCACCTCAAGATAGCGTTCACCTCGAAATCGTCCGTAGACGAACCTGATGTCCCGGCAGATGACTCAGAAAACCGGGACATGTATACGGGCTTAAGGAGGGACACATGAAAGGTGTCGGTGATACCAAGGCGTGGAGGAAGGGCCAGACGGTAGACCACAGGATTAACCAGTTCAAGGACCTTGAAGGGACCCAAGTAGCGAGGAGCAAACATAGTGGACTCAACTCGCAGCCTGATGTTACGGGCGGAGAGCCACACCAAGTCGCCAGGAGCAAAGGTCGGGGCGGGGCGCCGATGAGCATCGGCGGTAGACCTCATTCTCTCCTTAGAGGCCCGAATAGCATCCTGAGTGCGGTCCCAAATATCCCGTGCCTCCACAGCCCAGTCTGCCACCCTGGAGTCTGCGGAAGACACGGGCATAGGCACAGGTACCCGTGGATGCTGACCATAGTTGAGGAGGAATGGAGTTTGTCCAGTGGAGTCGGCTACGGCGTTGTTCAGCGCAAATTCTGCCCATGATAGCAAGGATGCCCAGTCATCCTGCCTGGCTGAAACAAAATGTCGCAGGTATGTGACCAAGGTCTGGTTGGCCCTCTCTACCAACCCATTCGTCTCGGGATGATAAGCGGAAGAGAGATTCAACTCAATACTGAGAAGACGACACAGCTCTCTCCAGAACCGAGACGCAAACTGGGGACCCCGGTCACTGACAATTTTGTCAGGCATACCATGTAGGCGGAAGATGCGCTTAATGAACAACGCTGCCAAGGCCCGTGCAGAAGGTAACCGTGGTAGCGGCACCAAATGCACCATTTTTGAGAAATGATTGGTGATGACCCAAATGATGGTACAGCCGCGAGATTTGGGTAAACCCATGACAAAGTCCATCCCGACCATCTCCCAGGGCCTATCTGCCACCGGCAAGGGATAGAGCAACCCAGCTGGCCTTTGACGCGGAGATTTATTTTTGGCGCAGGACACACATGCCAGAATATAATCCCTGACATCCCGGACCATATGCGGCCACCAGTACGTCCTCGCCAGTAGCTCAGATGTCCTCTTTGTCCCAAAGTGTCCACCCACCCTGGACGAATAAGCCCAAGAGAGAACCTCCGGTCGCAAATTAATGGACACAAAAGTCTTGCCCGGAGGCTCAGACTCCAGTGAAACCGTCGCTACGGTTCTCAGGCTCTCAGAAGGGACAATAAGCCGAGGCTCCTCTTCCTCCTCTTCAGTTGACATAAGGGAGCGAGAGAGAGCGTCAGCACGAATATTCCTCTCCCCGGCGAGAAAATGAAGAGAAAAGTGGAACCGGGAAAAGTACAAGGACCATCTGGCTTGGCGAGAATTTAGCCGCTGGGCTGTTTGTAAGTAGACCAAATTTTTGTGGTCCGTGTAAACCTTTAAGGGAAACCGCGCACCTTCCAGAAGATGTCTCCACTCTGAAAAGGCCAACTTCATTGCTAGCAGCTCCCTATCCCCGGTGGAGTAGTTTCTCTCCACTGGCGAGAAGGTCTTAGAGAAGAAGAAGCATGGATGCTTCCGACCTTGAGCATCCTTCTGATAGAGGACAGCTCCAGCACCAACGGATGAGGCATCCACCTCCATTAGGAATGGCTTATCCACATCAAAACGATGTAAGATGGGAGCGCTAACAAAGTGGGACTTAATAGAAGTGAAGGCCTTGGAGACCTCTTCCGACCACAATTTAGGATTCGCTCCCTTCTTGGTGAGGGCTACCAAGGGAGCTACCAGAGTTGAGAAGTGGGGAATGAACTGGCGGTAATAGTTAATGAACCCCATAAAGCGCTGCACTGCTTTAAGAGAATGGGGCTCTTGCCAGTCCATCACAGCCTGTAGTTTGGCAGGATCCATAGCCAATCCCTGGGCGGAGATGATATAGCCCAGGAACGGTAAAGACTCCTGCTCAAACATACACTTCTCCAACTTAGCATAAAGAGAGTTTGCCCGTAGGAGGTCGAAGACTCTGCCAACATCTCTCCGGTGGGAGTCAATATCTGGAGAAAAGATGAGAATATCATTCAGATAGACTACAACCGAGGTGGAAAGCATATCCCGGAAGATGTCGTTGACAAAGTCTTGGAAAACGGCTGGGGCATTACAGAGCCCGAAGGGCATCACCAGATACTCATAGTGCCCATCTCTGGTGTTAAACGCCGTTTTCCATTCGTCCCCCTCACGGATGCGAATCAGGTTATAAGCACCCCGCAGATCTAATTTAGTAAACACTCTAGCTCCCTGAAGCCTATCGAAGAGCTCGGATATCAAGGGCAAAGGATACTCGTTCTTAACGGTGATAGCGTTAAGACCCCTGTAGTCTATGCATGGACGTAGTTCCCCATTCTTCTTCTGCACGAAGAAGAACCCTGCCCCAGCAGGTGACACTGACTTCCTGATAAACCCTCTTGCCAGATTCTCTTGAATGTACTGAGACATGGCCTCCGTCTCCGGGAGAGATAATGGATAAACTCGACCCCGGGGAGGCTCCGCACCAGGCAAGAGATCGATAGGACAGTCATAGGGGCGATGGGGCGGAAGGGTCTCCGCCGCCTTTTTGGAGAACACGTCTGCGTAAGACCAATATTGCTTGGGGAGAGAGGATAGATCTGCGGGTACCTCAGTAGTAGCAACCTGAACGCACTCTCGGTGACACCTACCCCCACATGATTCACCCCATCCCAGAATTCTGCCTGAGGACCACTCGATGTGAGGAGAGTGGTACCGTAACCAAGGTATCCCCAACAGGACCTCATCAATACCCTCAGGAATGATGAGCAGAGAAACAATCTCCTGATGGGAAGGCGACATGGACAGAGTAAAAGGGATGGTCTGATGTGTTATCTGTGCGGGGAGTGTCGACCCATTCACCACTCGTACCGTTACTGGTTGAGGTAGCATAACCAGGGGTATTGCGTGACGTTGGGCGAAGGCAGAAGACATAAAATTGCCCTCCGCCCCAGAATCCACGCAGAGGTCTACCGAGTGGGAGGATGAGCCAAAAGTAATTGTCCCCTTAAAGGACAATTTGGAGGCAAACGTCGCAGTGTATAGTGCACCTCCACCTACTACCACTAGACACTGACATTTCCTCGACCGCTGATGACATCTGGTGGCAAGATGTCCTGACTGTTGGCATACATGGCATCCCTGGAGTGCACGAGCGGTCTGGGACTTAGATCCCGCTCGTGACACCACCTTAGGTTCATGAAACTCAGGAGCCTGGACTGGAGATTCCAAAGGTTTGGCGAAGGTGGGAGTGAGCCGAAACCTCTGCCTACACTGGGCTCGCTCTAACCTCCGCTCGTGAAAACGGAGGTCAATGCGAGTAGATACTGTTATTAATTCTTCCAGTGTGGCGGGAATCTCCCTAGTGGCCAGAGCGTCCTTAACGTGGTCAGCCAGCCCCCTCCAAAATATAGGGAGAAGGGCTTTATCCGACCACTCCAGCTCAGATGCTAGAGTGCGGAAGTGGACGGCAAAAAGGCTGACCAAGGACGAGCCCTGAGTCAGTGCCAACAGTTGGAGCGCCGTATCATGGGTGACACGAGGTTCTAAAAAGACCTGTTTCAGAGTGCTCAGGAATAACGGAGCACTCTGCACCACATGACCGCCACGCTCCCACAGCGGCGTAGCCCACTGCAACGCCCTGTCCGACAATAAGGAAATTATAAAGCCCACCTTAGCCCGCTCTGTAGGGAAACGAGAGGCCAGAAGCTCGAGATGTATTGAGTAGAGTTGAGCGACCTTGACCTTTTTAGAGTCGAGCCGGGTTTTGCGAAACCCGACTATGTCCAAAGTCGGGTCGAGTGAAATCGGCCGATTATGACGTAAAGTCGGGATCGACCGAAACACGAAACCCAATGCAAGTCAATGGGGCAGCATAGTCGGCAGTGAGTGGGGGCCAGGAAAACACCTAGAGTGGCCATTTTAATGTCAAAACCATCCATTCTTCTTAATGAAGCTTGTCAAGCGTAATTTACCTTATAATAATTGGAAGGCATTTGAAATTGGGGGTCATTTGGCTAAAGTTGTGGGGGGTAGGGCTGGTTCAAGTAATTAGTGGGCTCAGGAAATCTGGACCACGTCACGGCAGTGGAGCAGGGAGAGGTAAGTATTTCAACTTTGCAAGTGCTGTGAACCTGAGCAAGCAGGGGGGGCCCACTCGTTGGCATTGGCACTGGCACAGGGCCCCTCAAAGTACAGCGGTGTGTTTGCACGGCGGGGGCGCCTCCCACCGGCAGCAACACTTTTGCGTACTATGAGAGGCCCTGTGCCAGTGACGTCGCCAACTAGTATTCCTCCCCCCACCTGATGAAGGAACCTGCACTTTCATCTGCACCTTCCTCTTTGTCCCCGTGTAAGGTGGTATGGTATGCGGGAAGAGCAACCTGACTTTCAGCAGGGTCACAATGTTGTTGTGTAGCGTGCACGGGGAATGTTGCGTTATGGGTCAATGTACCAGCAGACTCTTCTATCACTGGCTGGGCAATGGGCACGATGAAGTGGAAACACAGATATAGGCCCAAAGAAGAAAGTGGGCTAAATGCAGTTCAAAATTGGTAACACAGGAATAACCAGGGGGCATTGCAGTGGAGGACAACTGGAATGAGAGGCTGACACAGAGAGTAGGGCCAAATCAGTAAGTAGTCGAAATGCAGTTCAAAATTGGCAACCGTAGTAAACAGGCGGCACAGCTTTGTTCAGTGGAGGAGAACAGCAAGGAGTGGCAGACACCGATAGTAGGCCCCAAACCAACTAGTACGCCAAATGCAGTTGTTCCATTTAACCACAATTTAATGAGAGCCTGAAGATAGAAGCTCAGGAAAGGCAACCTGGGGAACACCTTGGAGTGTAACACACCATCTCTCTCCACCCCATACCCATTTTGTATGGCCTAATGCAGTGTACTTTTCTACAACTACTAAACGAGAGTCGGAAGACCGAAGCAATGGCAAGGAAACCTGGGGAACACCTTAGAGTGTAACACACCCTCTCTCTACACCCCATACCCAATTTGAAGGCCTAATGCAGTGTAGTTTCCAAGAACTACTAAACGAGAGCCGGAAGATCGAAGCTCAGGAAAGGCAACCTGGGGAACACCTTGGAGTGTAACACACCCTCTCGCTACACCCCATACCCAATTTGAAGGCCTAATGCAGCGTAGTTTCCAACAACTACTAAACGAGAGCCGGAAGATCGAAGCTCAGGAAAGGCAACCTGGGGAACACCTTGGAGTGTAACAAACCCTCTCTCTACACCCCATACCCAATTTGTAGGCCTAATGCAGCGTAGTTTCCGACAACTACTAAACGAGAGCATGAAGATCGAAGCTCAGGAAAGGCAACCTGGGGAACACCTTGGAGTGTAACACACCCTCTCTCTACACCCCATACCCAATTTGTAGGCCTAATGCAGCGTAGTTTCCGACAACTACTAAACGAGAGCCGGAATATCGAAGCTCAGGAAAGGCAACCTGGGGAACACCTTGGAGTGTAACACACCCTCTCTCTACGCCCCATACCCAATTTGTAGGCCTAATGCAGCGTAGTTTCCGACAACTACTAAACGAGAGCCGGAATATCGAAGCTCAGGAAAGGCAACCTGGGGAACACCTTGGAGTGTAACACACCCTCTCTCTACACCCCATACCCAATTTGAAGGCCTAATGCAGTGTAGTTTCCAAGAACTACTAAACGAGAGCCGGAAGATCGAAGCTCAGGAAAGGCAACCTGGGGAACACCTTGGAGTGTAACACACCCTCTCGCTACACCCCATACCCAATTTGAAGGCCTAATGCAGCGTAGTTTCCAACAACTACTAAACGAGAGCCGGAAGATCGAAGCTCAGGAAAGGCAACCTGGGGAACACCTTGGAGTGGAACACACCATCTCTCTACACCCCATACCCAATTTGAAGGCCTAATGCAGAGTAGTTTCCAAGAACTACTAAACGAGAGCCGGAAGATCGAAGCTCAGGAAAGGCAACCTGGGGAACACCTTGGAGTGTAACACAACGTCTCTCTACACGACGGAAGGGCTGATTCTTAGGAAGGAAGGCTGTTGGAAATAAGCATTGCGCGTCCGAGGGTGATTATATTCTTATTAGGTATATACTCACCCTCGGACGCGCCCTGCTTCTTTATTTGGAATGAATGTTTATTTGCAATGTGGTGTTGACTTTCTCTATTATTTTGGTAATTAATGATTTTATTATTTTCATTATTTTGCATCTTCTCGGCAATAATATAAAGAAGACGCGACAGGACAACACTCGGTGGATGCCATATGTGTGTTTTCAATTTAAAAAAACTTTCAGTTAACTACTTGCAGGAGAAAGTAATTGTAGCTGGTGGCCATTTTTAGTACTGTACCAGATTAGAGTTGTGTGTTTGTTTTTAATGTTAAAATGTCTGCATTTGATATCTCACCAGTATTTTCTTTTTTATAAGCAAAATACTTATTTTTATATTTTCTGATGTTGGTTCCAGGGGTACACGGCCAGCAGTGCCCTGGTCAGTGTAGTAGTAGTTGAAAGAATGGACCGCAGACAGGCATCGAAGGCCTAAAATAATAACACATGGCTGTAGGCAATTTTAAATTGGTTCCAGGGGTACACGGACAGCAGTGGTGTGGTCAGTGGAGGCCTAGTGGAAGGAGTGACCGCAGACAGGCATCGAAGGCCTAAAATAATAACACATGGCTGTAGGCAATTTTAAATTGGTTCCAGGGGTACACGGGCAGCAGTGACCTGGTCAGTGTAGTAGTAGTTGAAAGAATGGACCGCAGACAGGCATCGAAGGCCTAAAATAAAAAAATTGGGCTGGCTGTAGGCAATTTTAAATTGGTTCCAGGGGTACACGGGCAGCAGTGGTGTGGTCAGTGGAGGCCTAGTGGAAGGAGTGACCGCAGACAGGCATCGAAGGCCTAAAATAATAACACATGGCTGTAGGCAATTTTAAATTGGTTCCAGGGGTACACGGGCAGCAGTGACCTGGTCAGTGTAGTAGTAGTTGAAAAAATGGACCGCAGACAGGCATCGAATGCCTAAAATAATAACACATGGCTGTAGGCAATTTTAAATTGGTTACAGGGGTACACGGACAGCAGTGACCTGGTCAGTGTAGTAGTAGTTGAAAGAATGGACCGCAGACAGGCATCGAAGGCCTAAAATAAAAAAATTGGGCTGGCTGTAGGCAATTTTAAATTGGTTCCAGGGGTACACGGACAGCAGTGGTGTGGTCAGTGGAGGCCTAGTGGAAGGAGTGACCGCAGACAGGCATCGAAGGCCTAAAATAATAACACATGGCTGTAGGCAATTTTAAATTGGTTCCAGGGGTACACGGACAGCAGTGACCTGGTCAGTGTAGTAGTAGTTGAAAGAATGGACCGCAGACAGGCATCGAAGGCCTAAAATAAAAAAATTGGGCTGGCTGTAGGCAATTTTAAATTGGTTCCAGGGGTACACGGGCAGCAGTGACCTGGTCAGTGTAGTAGTAGTTGAAAGAATGGACCGCAGACAGGCTTAGAAGGCCTAACATAACAAACTTGGGCTGGCTGTAGGCACTTTTAAATTGGTTCCAGGGGTACACGGGCAGCAGTGGTCTGGTCAGTGGAAGTCTAGTGGAAGGAGTGACCGCAGACAGGCTTCCAAGGCCTAACATAACAAACTTGGGCTGGCTGTAGGCACTTTTAAATTGGTTCCAGGGGTACACGGGCAGCAGTGGTCTGGTCAGTGGAAGTCTAGTGGAAGGAGTGACCGCAGACAGGCTTCCAAGGCCTAACATAACAAACTTGGGCTGGCTGTAGGCACTTTTAAATTGGTTCCAGGGGTACACGGGCAGCAGTGGTCTGGTCAGTGGAAGTCTAGTGGAAGGAGTGACCGCAGACAGGCTTCCAAGGCCTAACATAACAAACTTGGGCTGGCTGTAGGCACTTTTAAATTGGTTCCAGGGGTACACGGGCAGCAGTGGTCTGGTCAGTGGAAGTCTAGTGGAAGGAGTGACCGCAGACAGGCTTCCAAGGCCTAACATAACAAACTTGGGCTGGCTGTAGGCACTTTTAAATTGGTTCCAGGGGTACACGGGCAGCAGTGGTCTGGTCAGTGGAAGTCTAGTGGAAGGAGTGACCGCAGACAGGCTTCGAAGGCCTAACATAACAAAATTGGGCTGGCTGTAGGCACTTTAAATTGGTTCCAGGGGTACATGGGCAGCAGTGTATGGTCAGTGGAAGTCTAGTGGAAGGAGTGACGGCAGACAGTCTTCGAAGGCCTAACATAACAAAATTGGGCTGACTGTAGGCACTTTTAAATTGGTTCCAGGGTAACACGGCCAGCAGTGGCCTGGTCAGTGTAGTAGTTGTAGAAAGAAGGGACCGCAGACAGGCTTCGAAGGCCTAACATAACAAAAATGTCAAAACAATGGTATTGTCAGTGCCAGGCATTGAAGGATGTCAGCGGCTAGACTACACATTGGTGAAGCTGTGAGAGACAATTTTGCTAGTGGTAGAGCACTGTTTGAGCTGGGGGGGGGAACTGTCTTGTGGCCGGCGGTACAGGCACAGGGCCCCTCATATTACAACGGTGTGTCTGACGTTGGGTGCGCACCACCACCGCCAGAGACACTTTATTGTACTATGAGGGACCCAGTGGCAGTGCCGTCGACCAAAAGCGGCCACACCCACCTCTTCAGACAAACAGCACTCTCAAGGGTCCAAGCGCAAAGTGGCGATAGCACGGCCCCGTGTGGGGAGTTTGGCCATTTCGTGAGGTGGAAACATGTCGTATGCTGGACAATCAGGTGAAGAAAATTACGAGATTGGAAAAGTCATTCAGAATAGTCCACAGGCAAGACCTTTTCATAGGAAAGCTAGGTGTCAGCCGGGCAGGGTGGGGCAAAAGATTTTGAAATCCAGTTGTGGTTCATTTTAATGAAGGTTAGATCATCTACATTTTGGGTAGCCAGACGAGTCCTTTTTTCTGTTAGTATTGAACCTGCAGCACTGAATACTCTTTCTGATAGGACACTAGCTGCCGGGCAAGCAAGCTCCTGCAATGCATATTCTGCCAATTCTGGCCAGGTGTCTAATTTGGATGCCCAGTAATCAAATGGGAATGACGGTTGAGGGAGAACGTCGATAAGGGATGAAAAATAGTTTGTAACCATACTGGACAAATGTTGTCTCCTGTCACTTTGAATTGATGCTGCAGTACCTGTCCTGTCTGCGGTCATAGAAAAATCACTCCACAACCTGGTCAGAAAACCCCTCTGTCCAACGCCACTTCTGATTTCTGCCCCTCTAACACCTCTGGTCTGCTGGCCCCTGGAGCTCGTGTGAGAACGATCACGGGCGCTGTGTGCAGGGAATGCCAGAAGCAAACGGTCAACAAGAGTTGATTGTTTTGTTGCTAATATTAGTTCCAAGTTCTCATGTGGCATAATATTTTGCAATTTGCCTTTATAGCGAGGATCAAGGAGGCAGGCCAACCAGTAATCGTCATCGTTCATCATTTTTGTAATGCGTGTGTCCCTTTTGAGGATACGCAAGGCATAATCCGCCATGTGGGCCAAAGTTCCCGTTGTCAAATCTGCGGTTGTGCTTGGTTGAGGGGCAGTTGCAGGCAAATCTACGTCACTTGTGTCCCTCAAAAAACCAGAACCCGGCCTTGCCACGCCACCAATTTCCCGTGCCCCCGGGAAAGCTTCCTCATTAAAAATATACTCATCCCCATCATCCTCCTCATCCTCCACCTCCTCTTCGCCCGGTACCTCGTCATGTACACTGCCCTGACCAGACAATCGCTGACTGTCATCAAGGCTTTCCTCTTCCTCTGGTGCAGACGCCTGATCCTTTATGTGCGTCAAACTTTGCATCAGCAGACGCATTAGGGGGATGCTCATGCTTATTATGGCGTTGTCTGCACTAACCAGCCGTGTGCATTCCTCAAAACACTGAAGGACTTGACACATGTCTTGAATCTTCGACCACTGCACACCTGACAACTCCATGTCTGCCATCCTACTGCCTGCCCGTGTATGTGTATCCTCCCACAAAAACATAACAGCCCGCCTCTGTTCGCACAGTCTCTGAAGCATGTGCAGTGTTGAGTTCCACCTTGTTGCAACGTCTATGATTAGGCGATGCTGGGGAAGGTTCAAAGAACGCTGATAGGTCTGCATACGGCTGGAGTGTACAGGCGAACGGCGGATATGTGCGCAAAGTCCACGCACTTTGAGGAGCAGGTCGGATAACCCCGGATAACTTTTCAGGAAGCACTGCACCACCAGGTTTAAGGTGTGAGCCAGGCAAGGAATGTGTTTCAGTTGGGAAAGGGAGATGGCAGCCATGAAATTCCTTCCGTTATCACTCACTACCTTGCCTGCCTCAAGATCTACAGTGCCCAGCCACGACTGCGTTTCTTGCTGCAAGAACTCGGACAGAACTTCCGCGGTGTGTCTATTGTCGCCCAAACACTTCATAGCCAATACAGCCTGCTGACGTATGCCAGTAGCTGCCCCATAATGGGAGACCTGGTGTGCAACAGTGGCAGGTGCGGATGGAGTGTTTGTGCGACTGCGGTCTGTGGACGAGCTCTTGCTTCTGCAGGAGGACGAGGAGGAGGAGGAGGAGGGGGTGCGAACGGCTACAGACAACTGTTTACTAGACCGTGGGCTAGGCAGAACTGTCCCAAACTTGCTGTCCCCTGTGGACCCTGAATCCACCACATTTACCCAGTGTGCCGTGATGGACACGTAACGTCCCTGGCCATGCCTACTGGTCCATGCATCTGTTGTCAGGTGCACCTTTGTGCTCACAGATTGCCTGAGTGCATGGACGATGCGCTCTTTAACATGCTGGTGGAGGGCTGGGATGGCTTTTCTGGAAAAAAAGTGTCGACTGGGTAGCTCGTAGCGTGGTACAGCGTAGTCCATCAGGTCTTTGAAAGCTTCGCTTTCAACTAACCGGTAGGGCATCATCTCTAACGAGATTAGTCTAGCTATGTGGGCGTTCAAACCCTGTGTACGCGGATGCGAGGCTAAGTATTTCCTTTTTCTAACCATAGTCTCATGTAGGGTGAGCTGGACTGGAGAGCTGGAGATCGTGGAACTAGCGGGGGTGCCGGTGGACATGGCAGACTGAGAGACGGTGGGAGATGGTATTGTTGCCGCCGGTGCCCTAGATGCAGTGTTTCCTACTACGAAACTGGTGATTCCCTGACCCTGACTGCTTTGGCCTGGCAAAGATACCTGCACAGATACAGCAGGTGGTGCGCTAAATGGTGGTCCTACACTGCCGGAAGGGATGTTGCGTTGATGACTAGCTTCATTGGCCGAGGGTGCAACAACCTTAAGGGACGTTTGGTAGTTAGTCCAAGCTTTCAAATGCATGGTGGTTAAATGTCTATGCATGCAACTAGTATTGAGACTTTTCAGATTCTGACCTCTGCTTAAGGAAGTAGAACATTTTTGACAGATGACTTTGCGCTGATCAATTGGATGTTGTTTAAAAAAATGCCAGACTGCACTCTTTCTAGCATCGGATACCTTTTCAGGCATTGCAGACTGAGCTTTAACCGGATGGCCACGCTGTCCTCCACCAGGTTTTGGCTTTGCCACGCGTTTTGGGCAAGATACGGGCCCGGCAGATGGAACCTGTGGCGATGTTGATGCCTGCTGCGGCCCCTCCTCCTCCTCTGCTTCAGAACTGCTGCCGCCTGCACCCTGTTCCCCCAATGGCTGCCAATCGGGGTCAAGAACTGGGTCATCTAATAACTCTTCTTGTACCTCCTGCGCAACTTCGTCTGTGTCACCGTGTCGTTCGGTGGTATAGCGTTCGTGATGGGGCAACATAGTCTCATCAGGGTCTGATTCTTGATCAGCACCCTGCGAGGGCAATGTTGTGGTCTGAGTCAAAGGACCAGCATAGTAGTCTGGCTGTGGCTGTGCATCAGTGCACTCCATGTCAGATTCAATTTGTAATGGGCATGGACTGTTAACTGCTTCACTTTCTAAGCCAGGGACGGTATGTGTAAAGAGCTCCATGGAGTAACCCGTTGTGTCGCCTGCTGCATTCTTCTCTGTTGTTGTTTTTGCTGAAGAGGACAAGGAAGTGACTTGTCCCTGACCGTGAACATCCACTAACGACGCGCTGCTTTTACTTTTACCAGTTTCACGAGATGAGGCAAAAGAGCTAGAGGCTGAGTCAGCAAGATAAGCCAAAACTTGCTCTTGCTGCTCCGGCTTTAAAAGCGGTTTTCCTAATCCCAGAAAAGGGAGCGTTCGAGGCCTTGTGTAGCCGGACGACGAACCTGGCTCCACAGCTCCAGACTTAGGTGCAATATTTTTTCCCCCACGACCACCTGATGCTCCACCACTACCACTACCCTCATTACCAGCTGACAATGAACGCCCCCGGCCACGACCTCTTCCACTAGACTTCCTCATTGTTTTAAAAACGTAACCAAACTAACGTTATTTGTTGCAGTCACACAACTTACACGGTGAGCTATAACTTCAGTATGATTTAGCTACCCCTTTACAGGTTGGTGAGACCACAGCGAAAATCAGGCCCAATGTTACACACTCTTTTTTTGGTGGCTGCAAATTAGAGAGATGCCCCACACGCAGGACTGTCACTGAAGCACAAATGTTAATATTAATGTCACACTATTATTTTTTTTTTATTTTTATTTTTTTCAGGAACACTTTAGAAACCCCCCAAAAAAAAAAAAATAGATTTTTGCAGGGAGAATTTAGAAAACAAATGTAACAAACTATATGCTTTCTATGGGCCACTGAGTGAGAGATGACGCACACAGGAATCAGGAGTGGCACACAAGCCCAGAGGCCAATATTTTTCTACCAATGATTGATGGAGTTATTTTCTCTGGTAGATTTTGGAACCCAAATCAAGGAAAAAAAATGTAGGCTTTCTATGGACCACAATTGGAGAGAGAGAGAGAGAGAGATGGCACACCCAGGAGTCAAGACTGGCACACAAGCAGAAAGGCCAATATTAATCTCCCACTGTTTTTTTTTTTTTTTTTTTTTTTTCAGGGAGACTTTAGAAAAAAAAATAATAAAAAAAATATGATTTTATCAGGAAGAATTTAGAAACCAAATAAAATAAAATGATTTTTTCAGGGAGAATTTATAAAACAAATAAAAACAAAAATAGGCGTTCTATGGCCCACTGACTGAGAGATGACGCACACAGGAGTCAGGAGTGGCACACAAACCCAGAGGCCAATATTTTTCTACCAATGATTGATGTAGTTATTTTCTCTGGTAGATTTTAGAACCCAAATCAAGGAAAAAAAATATAGGCTTTCTATGGACCACAATTGGAGAGAGAGAGAGAGAGAGAGAGAGAGAGAGAGAGAGAGAGAGAGAGAGAGAGATGGCACACCCAGGAGTCAAGACTGGCACACAAGCAGAAAGGCCAATATTAATCTCCCACTGTTTTTTTTGGTTGTTTTTTTTTTTTTTTTTTTCAGGGAGACTTTAGAAAAAAAAATAATAAAAAAAATATGATTTTATCAGGAAGAATTTAGAAACCAAATAAAATAAAATGATTTTTTCAGGGAGAATTTATAAAACAAATAAAACCAAAAATAGGCGTTCTATGGCCCACTGACTGAGAGATGACGCACCCAGGAGTCAAGACTGGCACACAAGCAGAAAGGCCAATATTAATCTCCCACTGTTTTTTTTGGTTGTTTTTTTTTTTTTTTTTTCAGGGAGACTTTAGAAAAAAAAATAATAAAAAAAATATGATTTTATCAGGAAGAATTTAGAAACCAAATAAAATAAAATGATTTTTTCAGGGAGAATTTATAAAACAAATAAAACCAAAAATAGGCGTTCTATGGCCCACTGACTGAGAGATGACGCACCCAGGAGTCAAGACTGGCACACAAGCAGAAAGGCCAATATTAATCTCCCACTGTTTTTTTTTTTTTTTTTCAGGGAGACTTTAGAAAAAAAAATAATAAAAAAAATATGATTTTATCAGGAAGAATTTAGAAACCAAATAAAATAAAATGATTTTTTCAGGGAGAATTTAGAAAACAAATAAAACCAAAAATAGGCGTTCTATGGCCCACTGACTGAGAGATGACGCACACAGGAGTCAGGAGTGGCACACAAACCCAGAGGCCAATATTTTTCTACCAATGATTGATGTAGTTATTTTCTCTGGTAGATTTTAGAACCCAAATCAAGGAAAAAAAATATAGGCTTTCTATGGACCACAATTGGAGAGAGAGAGAGAGAGAGAGAGAGAGAGAGAGAGATGGCACACCCAGGAGTCAAGACTGGCACACAAGCAGAAAGGCCAATATTAATCTCCCACTGTTTTTTTGGTTGTTTTTTTTTTTTTTTTTTCAGGGAGACTTTAGAAATAAAAATAATAAAAAAAATATGATTTTATCAGGAAGAATTTAGAAACCAAATAAAATAAAATGATTTTTTCAGGGAGAATTTAGAAAACAAATAAAACCAAAAATATGCGTTCTATGGCCCACTGACTGAGAGAGAGAGAGAGATGGAACGCTTAGTACTGGCACACAAGCCCAAAGGGCAATATTAATCTCCCTTTTTTTTTCCAGGGAGAATTTCTGAAACCCAAAAAAAAAATAAAATAGGCTTTCTATGGCCCACTATTTGTGAGAGAGATGGGACGCTCAGGACTGGCACAGATGGCACGCTCAGGACTGGCACAGAAGCCCAGAGGCCAATATTAATCTCCCTTTTTTTCTGGGAGAATTTATAAAACCAAAAAAATATTTAAATAGGCTTTCTATGGCCCACTATTTGTGAGAGAGATGGCACGCTCAGGACTGGCACAGATGGCACGCTCACAACTGGCACACAAGCCCAGAGGCCAATATTAATCTCCCTTTTTTCAGGGAGAATTTCTAAAACCCAAAAAAAAAATAAAATAGGCTTTCTATGGCCCACTATTTGTGAGAGAGATGGGACGCTCAGGACTGGCACAGATGGCACGCTCAGGACTGGCACAGAAGCCCAGAGGCCAATATTAATCTCCCTTTTTTTCTGGGAGAATTTATAAAACCAAAAAAATATTTAAATAGGCTTTCTATGGCCCACTATTTGTGAGAGAGATGGCACGCTCAGGACTGGCACAGATGGCACGCTCACAACTGGCACACAAGCCCAGAGGCCAATATTAATCTCCCTTTTTTCAGGGAAAATTGATAAAACAAAAAAAAAAATTAAATAGGCTTTCTATGGCCCACTATTTGTGAGAGAGATGGCACGCTCAGGGCTGGCTGGCACAGATGGCACGCTCAGGACTGGCACACAAGCCCAGAGGCCAATATTAATCTCCCTTTTTTTCTGGGAGAATTTATAAAACCAAAAAAATATTTAAATAGGCTTTCTATGGCCCACTATTTGTGAGAGAGATGGCACGCTCAGGACTGGCACAGATGGCACGCTCACAACTGGCACACAAGCCCAGAGGCCAATATTAATCTCCCTTTTTTCAGGGAAAATTGATAAAACAAAAAAAAAAATTAAATAGGCTTTCTATGGCCCACTATTTGTGAGAGAGATGGCACGCTCAGGGCTGGCTGGCACAGATGGCACGCTCAGGACTGGCACACAAGCCCAGAGGCCAATATTAATCTCCCTTTTTTTCTGGGAGAATTTATAAAACCAAAAAAATATTTAAATAGGCTTTCTATGGCCCACTATTTGTGAGAGAGATGGCACGCTCAGGACTGGCACAGATGGCACGCTCACAACTGGCACACAAGCCCAGAGGCCAATATTAATCTCCCTTTTTTCAGGGAAAATTTATAAAACAAAAAAAAAAATTAAATAGGCTTTCTATGGCCCACTATTTGTGAGAGAGATGGCACGCTCAGGGCTGGCACAGATGGCACGCTCAGGACTGGCACACAAGCCCAGAGGCCAATATTAATCTCCCTTTTTTTCAGGGAGAATTTATAAAACCAAAAAAAAAAATAAATAGGCTTTCTATGGCCCACTATTTGTGAGAGAGATGGCACACTCAGGACTGGCACACAAGCCCAAAGGCCAATATTAATCTCCCACTGTATTTTTATCAGGGAGAATTTATACACCCCACAAAAAAAAATACAGAAAAATGAAAAGGCTTTCTATGGCCCACTATGTGAGAGAGATGGCACACACAGGGATGGCACTCTAGCAGAAATGCCAAATTGCCAATCTTAATCTCCCACCAAAAAAAAAAAAAAAAAAAAAACAGGGAATGTCCTACAATTACTATCTCCCTGCCTGCAGTAATCTCAGCCAGGTATGGCAGGCAGCTACTATCTCCCTGCCTGCAGTAATCTCAGCCAGGTATGGCAGGCAGCAATAAGGAGTGGACTGATGCACAAATGAAATAAAAAGTGTGGACAAACAAAAAAGATAGCTGTGCAGAAAGGAAGGAACAAGAGGATTTGTGCTTTGAAAAAAGCAGTTGGTTTGCACAGCGGCGTACACACAGCAATGCAGCTATCAGGGAGCCTTCTAGGGCAGCCCAATGAGCTACAGCGCTGAGGGGAAAAAAAAAAAAAAAAAAAAATTCCACTGTCCCTGCACACCGAGGGTGGTGTTGGACAGTGCAAATCGCTGCAGCACAAGCGGTTTTGTGGTTAATGGACCCTGCCTAACGCTATCCCTGCTTCTGACAAAGCGGCAGCAACCTCTCCCTAAGCTCAGATCAGCAGCAGTAAGATGGCGGTCGGCGGGAACGCCTCTTTATAGCCCCTGTGACGTCGCAGACAGCAAGCCAATCACTGCAATGCCCTTCTCTAAGATGGTGGGGACCAGGACCTATGTCATCACGCTGCCCACACTCTGCGTTTACCTTCATTGGCTGAGAAATAGCGCTTTTCGCGTCATTGAAACGCGACTTTGGCGCGAAAGTCGCGTACCGCATGGCCGACCCCGCACAGGGGTCGGATCGGGTTTCATGAAACCCCGACTTAGCCAAAAGTCGGCGACTTTTGAAAATGTTCGACCCGTTTCGCTCAACCCTACTTGTGACTGTTTCTACTGATTTCTGGCTAGTCAGAAGTTCTGGTCACAATATGGCAACTTGGGATCAGTCCGATGCCAGGAATAGCTGAAGACATCAGCTGGTAAATTCAATACTAGGGTCTAGCAAATTAGATGAGTTGCACCACTCCAGCACTGAGATTTAAAAAAATCTCTAAAGTGGTGCTTCATCACCACGCCATTTGTTGTCTGCTTCACATAAGGCTGCAGCTCTGTAGCTAGGTCTCTAAGTGTCAGGATTATTGATTCAGATTCAACCAAAGGCAAAATCCACCTTGGAGTTTGTCTTTAGTTTTCCCTATGTCTGAATGAGTTTCCTATGAGCCCAAAAGTTTCCTTCAATCCTCCAAATAACAGAAATGAAGCAAGTCCCAAATGAGTGCTCATTTCATGCCATGGCATGCTACACTATTTACCTTTCTTTACTGCTACTTAACAAAATGAATGGGTAGCCATCTTGTTATCTTTGTACAATTCTGAAGAATATGCTGGTGTTACATAAAATAATGGTTAACAATAAATGTTTCAATCTGGGTTCAAACACTAAAGCCCCCATTACATTTTAAGATAAAGTCAGACAAACCTGATAATATCTGTGGGATCAGCAAGGAGTCCAATCTATATAGAGCCTCCTCGACTCTCTGAATTTTAGTGACCGATCCTTTTGTTCTTTCCAGAGGTAAGCTGCTGACTGAGGAGTCTCATTTAGATGTCCATGTTTCATGTATGTGTTGTATCCATTTTTTCATGCAACATGTATCTATTATAATCTATTGTGCCTTTCACATGTCTGTGTGTAAGCGCAAAACACATGTAGGTTTTTTTTTTGCATCAGTGATGAAAAGTACCAATACTAGACTACGGGTCTGTGTAAAACACTTACAGCATAAGGATGACATCAGTGTATAGCTGAAGTCCTTTCCGTGTTTAACATTACGAAAGGATAGGAGAAGGTTTGAAATGCATTGATCCATGAAAATTACTTAAGTCTTGAGATGGGCGAACCCAAACAGTAAAGTTCAGCTTCCGTACCGAACAACTACTGTTCAGGCTTGGACACCAAAAACACACTTTACCAGGAAGTCCATGTTACTGTCCGAGTTCTGCCCCCCAAACACAAAGTGTTTGTCCTGCTGTCATGTGCATGCCAGAGCTGCAAGCACTGCTTCTGAACGGCTGTAAAATCATTATTGCTGGTCAGACAACCGTGGTTCCCAGGCTGTCAGATGACAGCTTGAGCCAGCAGCTGTGATCAGAGGTAAATTTTACCTCAAGTTACTGGCGTCAGCTGCTGGGACTACTGCTTCTATCAGCCTACGCCTGCTGCCGTTAGTAAGCAGATGGCAGGTGATGGGAATATTCATCAGCCGGCTCCTGCACTCTAAATAAATAATAAAAAACTGAGTGGGTTTGTCCATATTTTTGATAACCAGCCAGGCAAAACTGACAGCTGGGGACTGCAATCCTCAGCTGTCAGCGTTAGTAAGGCTGTTTATCAAGAATAGAGAGGTCCCCATGCTGTTTTTTTTTTTTAAATGATTCAAATAAATAATTTAAAAAAACGGTGTGTGGGTCACCCCCATTTTTGACAACCAGCCATGCTAAAGCAGACAGCTTGGGGCTGGTATTCTCTCTCATAACGGGGCCATGGATATTTCCCCCAGCCTAAAAATAACAGCCTGCCGCCACCCAGAAAAGGCACAACTATTAGGTGCACCAATTCTGGCGCATTGCTTGGCTTTTCCCACTTGCTCTGTAGCGGTGGCAAGTGGGGTTCATATTTGTGGAGTTGATATCACCTTTGTATTGCCTGATGACATCAAGCCCACGGGTTAGTCTATAAGATGCTTATCTATTACTAATCCTATAGTTACATTGTAAATAAACACACAGTAAGAATATAGTATTTTATTTGAAATAAAAACAAAACTTTTTTTATTTAAAAATAACAAACACAATTATACTCACCTAATGCTCATTCCATTGAATCCCTTGTCTCCTGTAATAAAACAAATATAAACAGCAACAATATTCCTCACCTGTCTGTCATTCTGTCCCATGCTGTAATCCACATCTGAGGGTAAACTGCGGTGAGTTCGCCTCTGCACCATGAGACTTTTTCTCACTGTGTTAGTGGTGATCTCAATGGATGGAGGTCACTGCAGTTCATTGGCCTGGCTGGGAACTCAGGCTAAGTGACCTGTGGTAACCTCAATGAGGTCACCGCTGCTCACTAATGCTGCACTCGCAGACACTCATTCACCAGTGGTTCTCAGCCTGAATGGTCGCATCTTGGTACCATTGAACACTAGTAATCCCCAGACATTGATTATGGCATGGGACAGAATGTCAGACAGATGAGGGATAATATTGTTTTATTTGTTTGTTTTTTACAGGAACAGGAGATGAGGGATTCAATGGAATGGGCATTCGGTGAGTATAACTGTGTATAACTGTGTTTGTTATTTTAAATAAAAAAATAAAAAAGTGTGCTTTGTGTATATTTCAAATAAGATACTTTATTCTTGCTGTGTGCTTATTTATAAAATAATTATAGGATTAGTAATGGAGAGGTGTCTTATAGACACCTCTCCATTATTAATCCGTGGGCTTGATGTCACCATACAATACAAAGGTGACATCAACCCAAAAATATTAACCCACTTGCCACTGCTCGAGGGCAAGTGGGAAGAGACAGGCATCTAAAAGATGTGCCTTTTCTGGGCAGATGCAAGCTGCTGTTTTTAGGCTGCAGGGGAAAATATCCATGGCCCCTTACCAGCCTGAGAATACCAGCTATCTGCTTTAAAAGACTAGTTGTCAAAAATGGGTGGGATCCTGTGCCGCTTTTTTTAATTATTTATATAATTCTAAAACATCGTGGGGACCCCTCTATTCACAAGTTTGCTAAAGTTAACAGCTGAGGATTGCAGCCCCCAGCTGTGAGTTTTGCCTGGCTGGTTATTTTCCTAATTATTTATTTAGAGCAAAGGTGTGGGTTGATGAATACACCCATCAGCTGCTCCCGCTTTCGCTGTTATTAGTGGCACCAAGTGTAGGCTGATGGGGCAGTACTCCCATCAGCCCATGCCAGTGACCAGAGGTAAACTTTATATCTCAGATCACAGCTGCAGAATGTTAGGAGTCGAGTTTCCTCTGCTGCACAGGGGGAATCTCGATCCGTGTCTGCTGCGGTCTCCCATTCGGCATCGGCCGCAGCGGGGTCTGCTCAGTGGAGGCGTCGCTCCCAGCGTCTCGCTGGGACTGATTCTGTGCAAAGGGTTACTGCTGCCTTTTCTGGCTCTCCTGTTGTACCCTGCACTGATCTGCGGCGAGCGAGCTTCTCTGGGACTAAGTCCTTATTTGCATACACTGAGCATGCCCAGGGCAAGATCTCCCGTTGGAGATCGAGGGTCACATGCTCAGGTACTGCAGCACATCCCATTGGTCCTCCTGGCAGGTCCTGAAAGGGCAAAACTTCTGTAGCAGCTTCCTGTGCTGCAACTATATAAACTGCGCATGACCGCACGGCCATGCGCTAGTATTGTCTTGATAATGTGTGTGTGTAGATGGATGTATGTCGATGGATGAAAGCTCCTAAGTATTCCTCCCTAGTGTTGTTGACTGCTCACGGATGATGGTAGCTATCTAGCGTCCGACTAGCCATCTGCACGTTACACACATCACAGCGTCTAGTTGCTGTGTCCGCCAGTACGGCGCCGTGCGCTTCCTCTGCGCTTTCCTTACCCAAGCCTGGGTGGTTAGTGGCGTCCGTCAGTGCGGCACCGCACGCACTCTCGTGCCTTATATTCTATTTATAGTTTCCTTACACACCCAGTTGCGGTGTTGTGCCAGCAAGTGGTCTAATCGGACTTCAATCCTGAGTTGGGGTTGTGTTCGCTGACTTCTTGCTCGCGCTCTATGTGCGGTACCGCGGTCCTGTGACGCAACAGGATCGCTTCCTTTACGCAGGGTGAAGTTAACCCATGTGCGTATACTTATAGTACCGCCATATAGTCCGTCTTACTAGCAGCAGGGGTTTTACCTGCACGGTGGGCCTCGGACTGCGAACGCACCAGGTTTCATATCATCTATACTTGGTGCGTTCCGCCAGTCCATAACATAATACTAGCACCAAGGTCTGGCTAGTAATGACGGACGATCAGCGTTTACAGCGGTACATCCAGCAGCTGGAGGGAAGGTTGGCGGCTCTAGAGCGTTCAACCTCAGCTGTGGATGTTACTGCTGTCGCTGTTCAGGCTGCAAGTGTGGCTGCAGCTACCTTGTCCACTGCCGCTCCTGTACCGACGCTATCTCGCCTCCCGCTACCAGAGAAATTTGCTGGTGACAGTAAGTCCTGTAGGGGTTTCGTGAGTCAGTGCTCAATACTAGGGTTGAGCGAAACGGGTCGAACATTTTCAAAAGTCGCCGACTTTTGGCTAAGTCGGGGTTTCATGAAACCCGATCCGACCCCTGTGCGGGGTCGGCCATGCGGTACGCGACTTTCGCGCCAAAGTCGCGTTTCAATGACGCGAAAAGCGCCATTTCTCAGCCAATGAAGGTAAACGCAGAGTGTGGGCAGCGTGATGACATAGGTCCTGGTCCCCACCATCTTAGAGAAGGGCATTGCAGTGATTGGCTTGCTGTCTGCGACGTCACAGGGGCTATAAAGAGGCGTTCCCGCCGACCGCCATCTTACTGCTGCTGATCTGAGCTTAGGGAGAGGTTGCTGCCGCTTTGTCAGAAGCAGGGATAGCGTTAGGCAGGGTCCATTAACCACAAAACCGCTTGTGCTGCAGCGATTTGCACTGTCCAACACCACCCTCGGTGTGCAGGGACAGTGGAATTTTTTTTTTTTTTTTTTTTCCCCTCAGCGCTGTAGCTCATTGGGCTGCCCTAGAAGGCTCCCTGATAGCTGCATTGCTGTGTGTACGCCGCTGTGCAAACCAACTGCTTTTTTCAAAGCACAAATCCTCTTGTTCCTTCCTTTCTGCACAGCTATCTTTTTTGTTTGTCCACACTTTTTATTTCATTTGTGCATCAGTCCACTCCTTATTGCTGCCTGCCATACCTGGCTGAGATTACTGCAGGCAGGGAGATAGTAGCTGCCTGCCATACCTGGCTGAGATTACTGCAGGCAGGGAGATAGTAATTGTAGGACATTCCCTGTTTTTTTTTTTTTTTTTTTTTTGGTGGGAGATTAAGATTGGCAATTTGGCATTTCTGCTAGAGTGCCATCCCTGTGTGTGCCATCTCTCTCACATAGTGGGCCATAGAAAGCCTTTTCATTTTTCTGTATTTTTTTTTGTGGGGTGTATAAATTCTCCCTGATAAAAATACAGTGGGAGATTAATATTGGCCTTTGGGCTTGTGTGCCAGTCCTGAGTGTGCCATCTCTCTCACAAATAGTGGGCCATAGAAAGCCTATTTATTTTTTTTTTTGGTTTTATAAATTCTCCCTGAAAAAAAGGGAGATTAATATTGGCCTCTGGGCTTGTGTGCCAGTCCTGAGCGTGCCATCTGTGCCAGCCCTGAGCGTGCCATCTCTCTCACAAATAGTGGGCCATAGAAAGCCTATTTAATTTTTTTTTTTGTTTTATAAATTTTCCCTGAAAAAAGGGAGATTAATATTGGCCTCTGGGCTTGTGTGCCAGTTGTGAGCGTGCCATCTGTGCCAGTCCTGAGCGTGCCATCTCTCTCACAAATAGTGGGCCATAGAAAGCCTATTTAAATATTTTTTTGGTTTTATAAATTCTCCCAGAAAAAAAGGGAGATTAATATTGGCCTCTGGGCTTGTGTGCCAGTCCTGAGCGTGCCATCTGTGCCAGCCAGCCCTGAGCGTGCCATCTCTCTCACAAATAGTGGGCCATAGAAAGCCTATTTAATTTTTTTTTTTGTTTTATCAATTTTCCCTGAAAAAAGGGAGATTAATATTGGCCTCTGGGCTTGTGTGCCAGTTGTGAGCGTGCCATCTGTGCCAGTCCTGAGCGTGCCATCTCTCTCACAAATAGTGGGCCATAGAAAGCCTATTTAAATATTTTTTTGGTTTTATAAATTCTCCCAGAAAAAAAGGGAGATTAATATTGGCCTCTGGGCTTGTGTGCCAGTCCTGAGCGTGCCATCTGTGCCAGCCAGCCCTGAGCGTGCCATCTCTCTCACAAATAGTGGGCCATAGAAAGCCTATTTAATTTTTTTTTTTGTTTTATCAATTTTCCCTGAAAAAAGGGAGATTAATATTGGCCTCTGGGCTTGTGTGCCAGTTGTGAGCGTGCCATCTGTGCCAGTCCTGAGCGTGCCATCTCTCTCACAAATAGTGGGCCATAGAAAGCCTATTTAAATATTTTTTTGGTTTTATAAATTCTCCCAGAAAAAAAGGGAGATTAATATTGGCCTCTGGGCTTCTGTGCCAGTCCTGAGCGTGCCATCTGTGCCAGTCCTGAGCGTCCCATCTCTCTCACAAATAGTGGGCCATAGAAAGCCTATTTTATTTTTTTTTTGGGTTTTAGAAATTCTCCCTGAAAAAAGGGAGATTAATATTGGCCTCTGGGCTTGTGTGCCAGTTGTGAGCGTGCCATCTGTGCCAGTCCTGAGCGTGCCATCTCTCTCACAAATAGTGGGCCATAGAAAGCCTATTTAAATATTTTTTTGGTTTTATAAATTCTCCCAGAAAAAAAGGGAGATTAATATTGGCCTCTGGGCTTCTGTGCCAGTCCTGAGCGTGCCATCTGTGCCAGTCCTGAGCGTCCCATCTCTCTCACAAATAGTGGGCCATAGAAAGCCTATTTTATTTTTTTTTTGGGTTTCAGAAATTCTCCCTGGAAAAAAAAAGGGAGATTAATATTGCCCTTTGGGCTTGTGTGCCAGTACTAAGCGTTCCATCTCTCTCTCTCTCTCAGTCAGTGGGCCATAGAACGCATATTTTTGGTTTTATTTGTTTTCTAAATTCTCCCTGAAAAAATCATTTTATTTTATTTGGTTTCTAAATTCTTCCTGATAAAATCATATTTTTTTTATTATTTTTATTTCTAAAGTCTCCCTGAAAAAAAAAAAAAAAAAACAACCAAAAAAACAGTGGGAGATTAATATTGGCCTTTCTGCTTGTGTGCCAGTCTTGACTCCTGGGTGTGCCATCTCTCTCTCTCTCTCTCTCTCTCTCTCTCTCTCTCCAATTGTGGTCCATAGAAAGCCTATATTTTTTTTCCTTGATTTGGGTTCTAAAATCTACCAGAGAAAATAACTACATCAATCATTGGTAGAAAAATATTGGCCTCTGGGTTTGTGTGCCACTCCTGACTCCTGTGTGCGTCATCTCTCAGTCAGTGGGCCATAGAACGCCTATTTTTGGTTTTATTTGTTTTCTAAATTCTCCCTGAAAAAATCATTTTATTTTATTTGGTTTCTAAATTCTTCCTGATAAAATCATATTTTTTTTATTATTTTTTTTTCTAAAGTCTCCCTGAAAAAAAAAAAAAAAAACAGTGGGAGATTAATATTGGCCTTTCTGCTTGTGTGCCAGTCTTGACTCCTGGGTGCGTCATCTCTCAGTCAGTGGGCCATAGAACGCCTATTTTTGGTTTTATTTGTTTTATAAATTCTCCCTGAAAAAATCATTTTATTTTATTTGGTTTCTAAATTCTTCCTGATAAAATCATATTTTTTTTATTATTTTTTTTTCTAAAGTCTCCCTGAAAAAAAAAAAAAAAAAACAACCAAAAAAAACAGTGGGAGATTAATATTGGCCTTTCTGCTTGTGTGCCAGTCTTGACTCCTGGGTGCGTCATCTCTCAGTCAGTGGGCCATAGAACGCCTATTTTTGGTTTTATTTGTTTTATAAATTCTCCCTGAAAAAATCATTTTATTTTATTTGGTTTCTAAATTCTTCCTGATAAAATCATATTTTTTTTATTATTTTTTTTTCTAAAGTCTCCCTGAAAAAAAAAAAAAAAAAAACAACCAAAAAAAACAGTGGGAGATTAATATTGGCCTTTCTGCTTGTGTGCCAGTCTTGACTCCTGGGTGTGCCATCTCTCTCTCTCTCTCTCTCTCTCTCTCTCTCTCTCTCTCTCTCTCTCCAATTGTGGTCCATAGAAAGCCTATATTTTTTTTCCTTGATTTGGGTTCTAAAATCTACCAGAGAAAATAACTACATCAATCATTGGTAGAAAAATATTGGCCTCTGGGTTTGTGTGCCACTCCTGACTCCTGTGTGCGTTATCTCTCAGTCAGTGGGCCATAGAACGCCTATTTTTGTTTTTATTTGTTTTATAAATTCTCCCTGAAAAAATCATTTTATTTTATTTGGTTTCTAAATTCTTCCTGATAAAATCATATTTTTTTTATTATTTTTTTTTCTAAAGTCTCCCTGAAAAAAAAAAAAAAAAAAAAAACAAAAAAAAAAAAAACAGTGGGAGATTAATATTGGCCTTTCTGCTTGTGTGCCAGTCTTGACTCCTGGGTGTGCCATCTCTCTCTCTCTCTCTCTCCAATTGTGGTCCATAGAAAGCCTACATTTTTTTTCCTTGATTTGGGTTCCAAAATCTACCAGAGAAAATAACTCCATCAATCATTGGTAGAAAAATATTGGCCTCTGGGCTTGTGTGCCACTCCTGATTCCTGTGTGCGTCATCTCTCACTCAGTGGCCCATAGAAAGCATATAGTTTGTTACATTTGTTTTCTAAATTCTCCCTGCAAAAATCTATTTTTTTTTTTTGGGGGGGTTTCTAAAGTGTTCCTGAAAAAAATAAAAATAAAAAAAAAATAATAGTGTGACATTAATATTAACATTTGTGCTTCAGTGACAGTCCTGCGTGTGGGGCATCTCTCTAATTTGCAGCCACCAAAAAAAGAGTGTGTAACATTGGGCCTGATTTTCGCTGTGGTCTCACCAACCTGTAAAGGGGTAGCTAAATCATACTGAAGTTATAGCTCACCGTGTAAGTTGTGTGACTGCAACAAATAACGTTAGTTTGGTTACGTTTTTAAAACAATGAGGAAGTCTAGTGGAAGAGGTCGTGGCCGGGGGCGTTCATTGTCAGCTGGTAATGAGGGTAGTGGTAGTGGTGGAGCATCAGGTGGTCGTGGGGGAAAAAATATTGCACCTAAGTCTGGAGCTGTGGAGCCAGGTTCGTCGTCCGGCTACACAAGGCCTCGAACGCTCCCTTTTCTGGGATTAGGAAAACCGCTTTTAAAGCCGGAGCAGCAAGAGCAAGTTTTGGCT
Source organism: Ranitomeya imitator (assembly GCF_032444005.1). NCBI lineage: Eukaryota > Metazoa > Chordata > Amphibia > Anura > Dendrobatidae > Ranitomeya > Ranitomeya imitator. The sequence goes on from NC_091282.1 coordinate 82,921,721, forward strand.
TATCTTGCTGACTCAGCCTCTAGCTCTTTTGCCTCATCTCGTGAAACTGGTAAAAGTAAAAGCAGCGCGTCGTTAGTGGATGTTCACGGTCAGGGACAAGTCACTTCCTTGTCCTCTTCAGCAAAAACAACAACAGAGAAGAATGCAGCAGGCGACACAACGGGTTACTCCATGGAGCTCTTTACACATACCGTCCCTGGCTTAGAAAGTGAAGCAGTTAACAGTCCATGCCCATTACAAATTGAATCTGACATGGAGTGCACTGACGCACAGCCACAGCCAGACTACTATGCTGGTCCTTTGACTCAGACCACAACATTGCCCTCGCAGGGTGCTGATCAAGAATCAGACCCTGATGAGACTATGTTGCCCCATCACGAACGCTATACCACCGAACGACACGGTGACACAGACGAAGTTGCGCAGGAGGTACAAGAAGAGTTATTAGATGACCCAGTTCTTGACCCCGATTGGCAGCCATTGGGGGAACAGGGTGCAGGCGGCAGCAGTTCTGAAGCAGAGGAGGAGGAGGGGCCGCAGCAGGCATCAACATCGCCACAGGTTCCATCTGCCGGGCCCGTATCTTGCCCAAAACGCGTGGCAAAGCCAAAACCTGGTGGAGGACAGCGTGGCCATCCGGTTAAAGCTCAGTCTGCAATGCCTGAAAAGGTATCCGATGCTAGAAAGAGTGCAGTCTGGCATTTTTTTAAACAACATCCAATTGATCAGCGCAAAGTCATCTGTCAAAAATGTTCTACTTCCTTAAGCAGAGGTCAGAATCTGAAAAGTCTCAATACTAGTTGCATGCATAGACATTTAACCACCATGCATTTGAAAGCTTGGACTAACTACCAAACGTCCCTTAAGGTTGTTGCACCCTCGGCCAATGAAGCTAGTCATCAACGCAACATCCCTTCCGGCAGTGTAGGACCACCATTTAGCGCACCACCTGCTGTATCTGTGCAGGTATCTTTGCCAGGCCAAAGCAGTCAGGGTCAGGGAATCACCAGTTTCGTAGTAGGAAACACTGCATCTAGGGCACCGGCGGCAACAATACCATCTCCCACCGTCTCTCAGTCTGCCATGTCCACCGGCACCCCCGCTAGTTCCACGATCTCCAGCTCTCCAGTCCAGCTCACCCTACATGAGACTATGGTTAGAAAAAGGAAATACTTAGCCTCGCATCCGCGTACACAGGGTTTGAACGCCCACATAGCTAGACTAATCTCGTTAGAGATGATGCCCTACCGGTTAGTTGAAAGCGAAGCTTTCAAAGACCTGATGGACTACGCTGTACCACGCTACGAGCTACCCAGTCGACACTTTTTTTCCAGAAAAGCCATCCCAGCCCTCCACCAGCATGTTAAAGAGCGCATCGTCCATGCACTCAGGCAATCTGTGAGCACAAAGGTGCACCTGACAACAGATGCATGGACCAGTAGGCATGGCCAGGGACGTTACGTGTCCATCACGGCACACTGGGTAAATGTGGTGGATTCAGGGTCCACAGGGGACAGCAAGTTTGGGACAGTTCTGCCTAGCCCACGGTCTAGTAAACAGTTGTCTGTAGCCGTTCGCACCCCCTCCTCCTCCTCCTCCTCGTCCTCCTGCAGAAGCAAGAGCTCGTCCACAGACCGCAGTCGCACAAACACTCCATCCGCACCTGCCACTGTTGCACACCAGGTCTCCCATTATGGGGCAGCTACTGGCATACGTCAGCAGGCTGTATTGGCTATGAAGTGTTTGGGCGACAATAGACACACCGCGGAAGTTCTGTCCGAGTTCTTGCAGCAAGAAACGCAGTCGTGGCTGGGCACTGTAGATCTTGAGGCAGGCAAGGTAGTGAGTGATAACGGAAGGAATTTCATGGCTGCCATCTCCCTTTCCCAACTGAAACACATTCCTTGCCTGGCTCACACCTTAAACCTGGTGGTGCAGTGCTTCCTGAAAAGTTATCCGGGGTTATCCGACCTGCTCCTCAAAGTGCGTGGACTTTGCGCACATATCCGCCGTTCGCCTGTACACTCCAGCCGTATGCAGACCTATCAGCGTTCTTTGAACCTTCCCCAGCATCGCCTAATCATAGACGTTGCAACAAGGTGGAACTCAACACTGCACATGCTTCAGAGACTGTGCGAACAGAGGCGGGCTGTTATGTTTTTGTGGGAGGATACACATACACGGGCAGGCAGTAGGATGGCAGACATGGAGTTGTCAGGTGTGCAGTGGTCGAAGATTCAAGACATGTGTCAAGTCCTTCAGTGTTTTGAGGAATGCACACGGCTGGTTAGTGCAGACAACGCCATAATAAGCATGAGCATCCCCCTAATGCGTCTGCTGATGCAAAGTTTGACGCACATAAAGGATCAGGCGTCTGCACCAGAGGAAGAGGAAAGCCTTGATGACAGTCAGCGATTGTCTGGTCAGGGCAGTGTACATGACGAGGTACCGGGCGAAGAGGAGGTGGAGGATGAGGAGGATGATGGGGATGAGTATATTTTTAATGAGGAAGCTTTCCCGGGGGCACGGGAAATTGGTGGCGTGGCAAGGCCGGGTTCTGGTTTTTTGAGGGACACAAGTGACGTAGATTTGCCTGCAACTGCCCCTCAACCAAGCACAACCGCAGATTTGACAACGGGAACTTTGGCCCACATGGCGGATTATGCCTTGCGTATCCTCAAAAGGGACACACGCATTACAAAAATGATGAACGATGACGATTACTGGTTGGCCTGCCTCCTTGATCCTCGCTATAAAGGCAAATTGCAAAATATTATGCCACATGAGAACTTGGAACTAATATTAGCAACAAAACAATCAACTCTTGTTGACCGTTTGCTTCTGGCATTCCCTGCACACAGCGCCCGTGATCGTTCTCACACGAGCTCCAGGGGCCAGCAGACCAGAGGTGTTAGAGGGGCAGAAATCAGAAGTGGCGTTGGACAGAGGGGTTTTCTGACCAGGTTGTGGAGTGATTTTTCTATGACCGCAGACAGGACAGGTACTGCAGCATCAATTCAAAGTGACAGGAGACAACATTTGTCCAGTATGGTTACAAACTATTTTTCATCCCTTATCGACGTTCTCCCTCAACCGTCATTCCCATTTGATTACTGGGCATCCAAATTAGACACCTGGCCAGAATTGGCAGAATATGCATTGCAGGAGCTTGCTTGCCCGGCAGCTAGTGTCCTATCAGAAAGAGTATTCAGTGCTGCAGGTTCAATACTAACAGAAAAAAGGACTCGTCTGGCTACCCAAAATGTAGATGATCTAACCTTCATTAAAATGAACCACAACTGGATTTCAAAATCTTTTGCCCCACCCTGCCCGGCTGACACCTAGCTTTCCTATGAAAAGGTCTTGCCTGTGGACTATTCTGAATGACTTTTCCAATCTCGTAATTTTCTTCACCTGATTGTCCAGCATACGACATGTTTCCACCTCACGAAATGGCCAAACTCCCCACACGGGGCCGTGCTATCGCCACTTTGCGCTTGGACCCTTGAGAGTGCTGTTTGTCTGAAGAGGTGGGTGTGGCCGCTTTTGGTCGACGGCACTGCCACTGGGTCCCTCATAGTACAATAAAGTGTCTCTGGCGGTGGTGGTGCGCACCCAACGTCAGACACACCGTTGTAATATGAGGGGCCCTGTGCCTGTACCGCCGGCCACAAGACAGTTCCCCCCCCCAGCTCAAACAGTGCTCTACCACTAGCAAAATTATCTCTCACAGCTTCACCAATGTGTAGTCTAGCCGCTGACATCCTTCAATGCCTGGCACTGACAATACCATTGTTTTGACATTTTTGTTATGTTAGGCCTTCGAAGCCTGTCTGCGGTCCCTTCTTTCTACAACTACTACACTGACCAGGCCACTGCTGGCCGTGTTACCCTGGAACCAATTTAAAAGTGCCTACAGTCAGCCCAATTTTGTTATGTTAGGCCTTCGAAGACTGTCTGCCGTCACTCCTTCCACTAGACTTCCACTGACCATACACTGCTGCCCATGTACCCCTGGAACCAATTTAAAGTGCCTACAGCCAGCCCAATTTTGTTATGTTAGGCCTTCGAAGCCTGTCTGCGGTCACTCCTTCCACTAGACTTCCACTGACCAGACCACTGCTGCCCGTGTACCCCTGGAACCAATTTAAAAGTGCCTACAGCCAGCCCAAGTTTGTTATGTTAGGCCTTGGAAGCCTGTCTGCGGTCACTCCTTCCACTAGACTTCCACTGACCAGACCACTGCTGCCCGTGTACCCCTGGAACCAATTTAAAAGTGCCTACAGCCAGCCCAAGTTTGTTATGTTAGGCCTTGGAAGCCTGTCTGCGGTCACTCCTTCCACTAGACTTCCACTGACCAGACCACTGCTGCCCGTGTACCCCTGGAACCAATTTAAAAGTGCCTACAGCCAGCCCAAGTTTGTTATGTTAGGCCTTGGAAGCCTGTCTGCGGTCACTCCTTCCACTAGACTTCCACTGACCAGACCACTGCTGCCCGTGTACCCCTGGAACCAATTTAAAAGTGCCTACAGCCAGCCCAAGTTTGTTATGTTAGGCCTTGGAAGCCTGTCTGCGGTCACTCCTTCCACTAGACTTCCACTGACCAGACCACTGCTGCCCGTGTACCCCTGGAACCAATTTAAAAGTGCCTACAGCCAGCCCAAGTTTGTTATGTTAGGCCTTCTAAGCCTGTCTGCGGTCCATTCTTTCAACTACTACTACACTGACCAGGTCACTGCTGCCCGTGTACCCCTGGAACCAATTTAAAATTGCCTACAGCCAGCCCAATTTTTTTATTTTAGGCCTTCGATGCCTGTCTGCGGTCCATTCTTTCAACTACTACTACACTGACCAGGTCACTGCTGTCCGTGTACCCCTGGAACCAATTTAAAATTGCCTACAGCCATGTGTTATTATTTTAGGCCTTCGATGCCTGTCTGCGGTCACTCCTTCCACTAGGCCTCCACTGACCACACCACTGCTGTCCGTGTACCCCTGGAACCAATTTAAAATTGCCTACAGCCAGCCCAATTTTTTTATTTTAGGCCTTCGATGCCTGTCTGCGGTCCATTCTTTCAACTACTACTACACTGACCAGGTCACTGCTGTCCGTGTACCCCTGTAACCAATTTAAAATTGCCTACAGCCATGTGTTATTATTTTAGGCATTCGATGCCTGTCTGCGGTCCATTTTTTCAACTACTACTACACTGACCAGGTCACTGCTGCCCGTGTACCCCTGGAACCAATTTAAAATTGCCTACAGCAATGTGTTATTATTTTAGGCCTTCGATGCCTGTCTGCGGTCACTCCTTCCACTAGGCCTCCACTGACCACACCACTGCTGCCCGTGTACCCCTGGAACCAATTTAAAATTGCCTACAGCCAGCCCAATTTTTTTATTTTAGGCCTTCGATGCCTGTCTGCGGTCCATTCTTTCAACTACTACTACACTGACCAGGTCACTGCTGCCCGTGTACCCCTGGAACCAATTTAAAATTGCCTACAGCCATGTGTTATTATTTTAGGCCTTCGATGCCTGTCTGCGGTCACTCCTTCCACTAGGCCTCCACTGACCACACCACTGCTGTCCGTGTACCCCTGGAACCAATTTAAAATTGCCTACAGCCATGTGTTATTATTTTAGGCCTTCGATGCCTGTCTGCGGTCCATTCTTTCAACTACTACTACACTGACCAGGGCACTGCTGGCCGTGTACCCCTGGAACCAACATCAGAAAATATAAAAATAAGTATTTTGCTTATAAAAAAGAAAATACTGGTGAGATATCAAATGCAGACATTTTAACATTAAAAACAAACACACAACTCTAATCTGGTACAGTACTAAAAATGGCCACCAGCTACAATTACTTTCTCCTGCAAGTAGTTAACTGAAAGTTTTTTTAAATTGAAAACACACATATGGCATCCACCGAGTGTTGTCCTGTCGCGTCTTCTTTATATTATTGCCGAGAAGATGCAAAATAATGAAAATAATAAAATCATTAATTACCAAAATAATAGAGAAAGTCAACACCACATTGCAAATAAACATTCATTCCAAATAAAGAAGCAGGGCGCGTCCGAGGGTGAGTATATACCTAATAAGAATATAATCACCCTCGGACGCGCAATGCTTATTTCCAACAGCCTTCCTTCCTAAGAATCAGCCCTTCCGTCGTGTAGAGAGACGTTGTGTTACACTCCAAGGTGTTCCCCAGGTTGCCTTTCCTGAGCTTCGATCTTCCGGCTCTCGTTTAGTAGTTCTTGGAAACTACTCTGCATTAGGCCTTCAAATTGGGTATGGGGTGTAGAGAGATGGTGTGTTCCACTCCAAGGTGTTCCCCAGGTTGCCTTTCCTGAGCTTCGATCTTCCGGCTCTCGTTTAGTAGTTGTTGGAAACTACGCTGCATTAGGCCTTCAAATTGGGTATGGGGTGTAGCGAGAGGGTGTGTTACACTCCAAGGTGTTCCCCAGGTTGCCTTTCCTGAGCTTCGATCTTCCGGCTCTCGTTTAGTAGTTCTTGGAAACTACACTGCATTAGGCCTTCAAATTGGGTATGGGGTGTAGAGAGAGGGTGTGTTACACTCCAAGGTGTTCCCCAGGTTGCCTTTCCTGAGCTTCGATATTCCGGCTCTCGTTTAGTAGTTGTCGGAAACTACGCTGCATTAGGCCTACAAATTGGGTATGGGGCGTAGAGAGAGGGTGTGTTACACTCCAAGGTGTTCCCCAGGTTGCCTTTCCTGAGCTTCGATATTCCGGCTCTCGTTTAGTAGTTGTCGGAAACTACGCTGCATTAGGCCTACAAATTGGGTATGGGGTGTAGAGAGAGGGTGTGTTACACTCCAAGGTGTTCCCCAGGTTGCCTTTCCTGAGCTTCGATCTTCATGCTCTCGTTTAGTAGTTGTCGGAAACTACGCTGCATTAGGCCTACAAATTGGGTATGGGGTGTAGAGAGAGGGTTTGTTACACTCCAAGGTGTTCCCCAGGTTGCCTTTCCTGAGCTTCGATCTTCCGGCTCTCGTTTAGTAGTTGTTGGAAACTACGCTGCATTAGGCCTTCAAATTGGGTATGGGGTGTAGCGAGAGGGTGTGTTACACTCCAAGGTGTTCCCCAGGTTGCCTTTCCTGAGCTTCGATCTTCCGGCTCTCGTTTAGTAGTTCTTGGAAACTACACTGCATTAGGCCTTCAAATTGGGTATGGGGTGTAGAGAGAGGGTGTGTTACACTCTAAGGTGTTCCCCAGGTTTCCTTGCCATTGCTTCGGTCTTCCGACTCTCGTTTAGTAGTTGTAGAAAAGTACACTGCATTAGGCCATACAAAATGGGTATGGGGTGGAGAGAGATGGTGTGTTACACTCCAAGGTGTTCCCCAGGTTGCCTTTCCTGAGCTTCTATCTTCAGGCTCTCATTAAATTGTGGTTAAATGGAACAACTGCATTTGGCGTACTAGTTGGTTTGGGGCCTACTATCGGTGTCTGCCACTCCTTGCTGTTCTCCTCCACTGAACAAAGCTGTGCCGCCTGTTTACTACGGTTGCCAATTTTGAACTGCATTTCGACTACTTACTGATTTGGCCCTACTCTCTGTGTCAGCCTCTCATTCCAGTTGTCCTCCACTGCAATGCCCCCTGGTTATTCCTGTGTTACCAATTTTGAACTGCATTTAGCCCACTTTCTTCTTTGGGCCTATATCTGTGTTTCCACTTCATCGTGCCCATTGCCCAGCCAGTGATAGATGAGTCTGCTGGTACATTGACCCATAACGCAACATTCCCCGTGCACGCTACACAACAACATTGTGACCCTGCTGAAAGTCAGGTTGCTCTTCCCGCATACCATACCACCTTACACGGGGACAAAGAGGAAGGTGCAGATGAAAGTGCAGGTTCCTTCATCAGGTGGGGGGAGGAATACTAGTTGGCGACGTCACTGGCACAGGGCCTCTCATAGTACGCAAAAGTGTTGCTGCCGGTGGGAGGCGCCCCCGCCGTGCAAACACACCGCTGTACTTTGAGGGGCCCTGTGCCAGTGCCAATGCCAACGAGTGGGCCCCCCCTGCTTGCTCAGGTTCACAGCACTTGCAAAGTTGAAATACTTACCTCTCCCTGCTCCACTGCCGTGACGTGGTCCAGATTTCCTGGGCCCACTAATTACTTGAACCAGCCCTACCCCCCACAACTTTAGCCAAATGACCCCCAATTTCAAATGCCTTCCAATTATTATAAGGTAAATTACGCTTGACAAGCTTCATTAAGAAGAATGGATGGTTTTGACATTAAAATGGCCACTCTAGGTGTTTTCCTGGCCCCCACTCACTGCCGACTATGCTGCCCCATTGACTTGCATTGGGTTTCGTGTTTCGGTCGATCCCGACTTTACGTCATAATCGGCCGATTTCACTCGACCCGACTTTGGACATAGTCGGGTTTCGCAAAACCCGGCTCGACTCTAAAAAGGTCAAGGTCGCTCAACTCTAGTCACAAGTTCTCATTTTATGTGCAAGACAGCATTGCTTGGGCCTTCTTCTAGCTCTCATTGAGTTACATTGAGTTACAACTTCCGAATCACTCCAGCAAATACTAACTGATGGGGACTGACCGAAGTGGTGCTATTGTAGTTTATTATTGTGGACGTAGTTCCTTTAGATTCTATTGGAATGCCTCCCAGTTTTGTTTGCATTAGTTCTTTACTAAAATAGTTCACATTTTGTTGGTGATGGTGATGGTTTCTGTACGTCCCAAGAAAAACAGTTCATTTTCATACAATATCTGAATGATTCTGCTGAAAGCTGCAATTTGCCACAATCGAGACATAAATCATATTTTTTTAACTGATTAATCTTAAAAAAGGGAGTGGGAGTCTAGCTATTCTTAAAGAAACCATGTTAGAATGGAGTCGTATTAACAATGCTCTATGATAAAAACAAAATTAGCTCTTTGCTGGAAGGAAAAAAACTGACTTGCTATTACCACCAAGCAAATGCAGTCACAATGTCTGACCCTTTAATGATCCTTGAAACATAACAATGGGATACTAACCAGGACAGTCACCCATCAACTGGCTTGATGAATTAGATGCTCTCTACTTTTTATGCACCATTAATTTACTGTAGGATATGTCCTGGGCAAATATCATTCAAGAGCATGAGCCCTCTGTGAGGTTATCTACCAGTAATGGTTGAACATACTGCAACAAGTGACAGCAAAAAGTACAGCCAAGAAGCAACGAAGAGTGGTGGTGGTGGGAGACTCACTACTGAGAGGCACAGAAGCAGCCATCTGCAGACCGGACATAACTGCAAGAGAAGTATGCTGCCTTCCAGGTGCGATGATCAAGGATGTGACCGATAGGATACCAAAGCTCTTCAGCTCCAAGGACGTCCACCCATTTCTTCTGATACATGTTGGCACCAATGACACGGCAAGGAAGGACCTACCGACAATCTGCAAGGACTTTGAAGAGTTGGGGAAGAAAGTAAAGGAACTGGATGCACAGGTAGTTTTTTCTTCTATCCTTCCAGTAGACGGGCATGGCACCAGGAGATGGAACAGGATCCTTGATGCAAACAACTGGCTAAGACGATGGTGCAGACAACAAGGATTCGGATTCCTGGACCACGGTGTGAATTACTGGTATGATGGACTCCTCGCCAGAGACGGACTACACCTCAACAAACCTGGGAAACACACATTCGCCAGAAGACTCGCTACACTCATCAGGAGGGCGTTAAACTAGAAGAAGAGGGGACGGGAAGAAAAACATTAGACTCAAACAAAGACGACCCAGGAAAACATACTCAGAAGGGAGGTAAGAACATTTCTAAAACAATCCACAGTGAGGAGATTGGAACAAAACAAAATCCTCTAAACTGCATGCTCGCAAACGCCAGAAGCCTGACAAACAAGATGGAAGAACTAGAAGCAGAAATATCTACAGGTAACTTTGACATAGTGGGAATAACCGAGACATGGTTAGATGAAAGCTATGACTGGGCAGTTAACTTACAGGGTTACAGTCTGTTTAGAAAGGATCGTAAAAATCGGAGAGGAGGAGGGGTTTGTCTCTATGTAAAGTCTTGTCTAAAGTCCACTTTAAGGGAGGATATTAGCGAAGGGAATGAGGATGTCGAGTCCATATGGGTTGAAATTCATGGAGGGAAAAATGGTAACAAAATTCTCATTGGGGTCTGTTACAAACCCCCAAATATAACAGAAAGCATGGAAAGTCTACTTCTAAAGCAGATAGATGAAGCTGCAACCCATAATGAGGTCCTGGTTATGGGGGACTTTAACTACCCGGATATTAACTGGGAAACAGAAACCTGTGAAACCCATAAAGGCAACAGGTTTCTGCTAATAACCAAGAAAAATTATCTTTCACAATTGGTGCAGAATCCAACCAGAGGAGCAGCACTTTTAGACCTAATACTATCTAATAGACCTGACAGAATAACAAATCTGCAGGTGGTTGGGCATTTAGGAAATAGCGACCACAATATTGTGCAGTTTCACCTGTCTTTCACTAGGGGGACTTGTCAGGGAGTCACAAAAACATTGAACTTTAGGAAGGCAAAGTTTGAACAGCTTAGAGATGCCCTTAATCTGGTAGACTGGGACAATATCCTCAGAAATGAGAATACAGATAATAAATGGGAAATGTTTAAGAACATCCTAAATAGGCAGTGTAAGCGGTTTATACCTTGTGGGAATAAAAGGACTAGAAATAGGAAAAACCCAATATGGCTAAACAAAGAAGTAAGACAGGCAATTAACAGTAAAAAGAAAGCATTTGCACTACTAAAGCAGGATGGCACCATTGAAGCTCTAAAAAACTATAGGGAGAAAAATACTTTATCTAAAAAACTAATTAAAGCTGCCAAAAAGGAAACAGAGAAGCACATTGCTAAGGAGAGTAAAACTAATCCCAAACTGTTCTTCAACTATATCAATAGTAAAAGAATAAAAACTGAAAATGTAGGCCCCTTAAAAAATAGTGAGGAAAGAATGGTTGTAGATGACGAGGAAAAAGCTAACATATTAAACACCTTCTTCTCCACGGTATTCACGGTGGAAAATGAAATGCTAGGTGAAATCCCAAGAAACAATGAAAACCCTATATTAAGGGTCACCAATCTAACCCAAGAAGAGGTGCGAAACCGGCTAAATAAGATTAAAATAGATAAATCTCCGGGTCCGGATGGCATACACCCACGAGTACTAAGAGAACTAAGTAATGTAATAGATAAACCATTATTTCTTATTTTTAGTGACTCTATAGCGACAGGGTCTGTTCCGCAGGACTGGCGCATAGCAAATGTGGTGCCAATATTCAAAAAGGGCTCTAAAAGTGAACCTGGAAATTATAGGCCAGTAAGTCTAACCTCTATTGTTGGTAAAATATTTGAAGGGTTTCTGAGGGATGTTATTCTGGATTATCTCAATGAGAATAACTGTTTAACTCCATATCAGCATGGGTTTATGAGAAATCGCTCCTGTCAAACCAATCTAATCAGTTTTTATGAAGAGGTAAGCTATAGGCTGGACCACGGTGAGTCATTGGACGTGGTATATCTCGATTTTTCCAAAGCGTTTGATACCGTGCCGCACAAGAGGTTGGTACACAAAATGAGAATGCTTGGTCTGGGGGAAAATGTGTGTAAATGGGTTAGTAACTGGCTTAGTGATAGAAAGCAGAGGGTGGTTATAAATGGTATAGTCTCTAACTGGGTCGCTGTGACCAGTGGGGTACCGCAGGGGTCAGTATTGGGACCTGTTCTCTTCAACATATTCATTAATGATCTGGTAGAAGGTTTACACAGTAAAATATCGATATTTGCAGATGATACAAAACTATGTAAAGCAGTTAATACAAGAGAAGATAGTATTCTGCTACAGATGGATCTGGATAAGTTGGAAACTTGGGCTGAAAGGTGGCAGATGAGGTTTAACAATGATAAATGTAAGGTTATACACATGGGAAGAGGGAATCAATATCACCATTACACACTGAACGGGAAACCACTGGGTAAATCTGACAGGGAGAAGGACTTGGGGATCCTAGTTAATGAAAAACTTACCTGGAGCAGCCAGTGCCAGGCAGCAGCTGCCAAGGCAAACAGGATCATGGGGTGCATTAAAAGAGGTCTGGATACACATGATGAGAGCATTATACTGCCTCTGTACAAATCCCTAGTTAGACCGCACATGGAGTACTGTGTCCAGTTTTGGGCACCGGTGCTCAGGAAGGATATAATGGAACTAGAGAGAGTACAAAGGAGGGCAACAAAATTAATAAAGGGGATGGGAGAACTACAATACCCAGATAGATTAGCGAAATTAGGATTATTTAGTCTAGAAAAAAGACGACTGAGGGGCGATCTAATAACCATGTATAAGTATATAAGGGGACAATACAAATATCTCGCTGAGGATCTGTTTATACCAAGGAAGGTGACGGGCACAAGGGGGCATTCTTTGCGTCTGGAGGAGAGAAGGTTTTTCCACCAACATAGAAGAGGATTCTTTACTGTTAGGGCAGTGAGAATCTGGAATTGCTTGCCTGAGGAGGTGGTGATGGCGAACTCAGTCGAGGGGTTCAAGAGAGGCCTTGATGTCTTCCTGGAGCAGAACAATATTGTATCATACAATTATTAGGTTCTGTAGAAGGACGTAGATCTGGGGATTTATTATGATGGAATATAGGCTGAACTGGATGGACAAATGTATTTTTTCGGCCTTACTAACTATGTTACTATGTTACTTGGTGATCATGGAGCATCAAACTACTGAGATCTCTACTGACCACAAGAATCACAGAGTCAGCCCCATTTAAAGGGAAATTGTTATCATAAAATGTCAAGTTGTATTAATCCGCATTTTTGAGTTACAGTACATGCATATTTCATATGTTTTAGCCATTTTTTTCACATCACAATCTTTATTTTTTTTAAAATAATAATCTTGCAATTTTTACAATGGTACAATGGGCTTTCTATGCAAACATTTTTTGTAACCCCTTCACAACATATGACGTATATTTACATCATATGTCATGTCCCTGACTTTGATGCAGGCTTGGGAGCTGAGCCGCCATCTTTCCCTGCACATGACAGCTGATTTAATCTGCTGCCATGTGCCTTTAACAGCTGCGGGTTCGTTCAGCGCAGCGTCAAAACGGCGCATGCGGAGGCATCTGCATACATTCGCATGGCCTGCGTACCCAATGTTAAAGATAGGTACGCAGGGCATCGCAGGATGCAAGGAGTAGTAGGCAGTTGGGCTTCAGGGAGGACGTACACTGCCATCCGCAGCCCTCCCGTACACTAGTGTGAAACAAGCCAAACACTTTTTTACTAACCTGATAACACAGAATCCACCAATAACAATAGGTTATGACACAACTAACTCTGTTCCTTCTTACTTCACAAAGACCTTTTCACTCGCTCATTAGATGCTTCAATAAAAAGAGATAGGGTCAGAGTCTGTCTATCGTGGCTTCTGTACATGTGGATTTTCCTTTCAAAATAATAAAATAATTAGAGTCTAAAAAAGTCCCAATAACTGGTCTAAAAATTGCTACATTTCTATTTATTTATGTTCATACAGACTGTGATATGAGAAAAATACATTTAACACAGAAACGTGAATTGGAAAATAATTTACATAATTTAAGTGAATTTGGAATTTAGTAACAGAGAGAAAAAACATATATGTATGGTTATAGTATGTAGAACATATTGTAAAGACTTTGGTCTACACGAAAACACTGCATTAAATATAATCTGTTTTAATACATTTCCAAATTAAACTAAATGCCATAAGCCAAAAGTCATCTTTAACCATTTCTATATTCTGTAAATTTTGTTGTCACATTGGATTGTGAGTAAAAAGGCTCATTAACTAATTAACCAACCAACCAACCACTTAAATAGCTTAAATTGGTTTAGTAAGACCATATATTTAGAAACAGGTTACGGCACTAACTCTAACATCAGCTTGTCGGCTTCCTCACTCACTAATGACCTGTTGACAAACAGCTCTAGCATGACATTAAAATATTGATTGAAAGGCCCACTCTCGATACTATCTCAATAGAAAAAAAGAAAATAAGGAAATGTTCAGTAAGACACGTGAGATAAAGGAGTAATCTGAAATCCGTGAAATTTGTTCCTGACACAAGAGTCTAAAAGTCAAAACATTGTTTTAGAAAGGTCTAATGATAAAGCTACCAAATAAGTCATAAAATAAACAATGCCATGTATCTATCATCTATCTACCTATCTACCTATCTATCTATCTATCTATCTATCTATCTATCTATCTATCTATCTATCCCATATCTATCTAATGTAAAAACCCTGACTAGCACCTCCTTAGTGTGAACAGGTACAAGCAGCAATAACTGCATAATATGTAAAAAGAAAAGGAAAACACAGCAGCACTCTATGAGGGCCAAGCTACTGTATATGAAAACACAAGTCTAAGGCTGCGTGTCCACGTTCAGGATGGCCGGCGGTATCGTCGGAGCGGCAAACCCGCTCTGCGGTAAGCCCCGCCCCCTTTCTGGGACGCGATGATCCCGGATGTGTTCACAGCACACATCCGGGATCATTGCTCCTCACCATAGGGCCCTGTGCTATATCTTGCGGCGACGCAGCGTCGCCGCAAGATATATGGACATGCTGCGATCTGAAAAGACGCGCAGCATGTCCGGAGTCGCAGGGCCGCCGCGTGCGTGTTACCACGCATAGTGGAGACGGGATTTCATTCAATTCCCTCCACTATGCTGTAACATCTGGACGCTGCGTGTCTGACGCTGCTGCTCTATGCAGCGTCAGACACGCAGCGTTTACTGCACGTGGACACATACCCTTAGCTGTATTGTTACTCAATGCAATATACACAAAAAATGAAAGTTCTTAGCTCATAAATTGGCCAATTCATGTATGCCCATCAACCACTGCAAGGTTATACTTAGCTAATGGGCCCTATCCTACTGGACATGCCACTTTCCAATCCTACTGTACATGCCATTTTATGGCTAAAATGCCTACAATTCTCTCTCAGGCTATGAGCCTACAATTTAAATGGGCAACTAGAACTGGTTAAAACCAGCTACAGGTTAATGGGAGGAGTGCAGAATCAGACAGGAGGCAGTCACAACCTGCTAGCCCTGGTATGGACCACGACTGAGAAGTTCACAGAGTACTTATCTGGATCAGAGGTTCTGGTGAGGACAGACAACAATCCCTTAAATCACTTTGAGAATGCAAAGCTAGGGGTCCTGGAGCAATGATGGGTGGCCCGCATGGTGAAATATAGGTACAAGATTGTCTACCGGCCAAGGCTGAGAATACTCATGCCGACGCCCTCTCCAGAGTGACACACGAACGTCCTGGCCATGACCGAGGTGAGGAGATTGAGGCGGAGGAGATTTCTGGATTCCAAAACCTGTCTAACTCGTGGGTGGTGACGCATGGACAGAGGAGGAGTCTGAAGATCAAGTACTGGGGAAGTACCGAGATGACTGGATCCAACTCCAACAGATGGACAAATAGATTGCTCAACTGCGACAGTGGGTTGGCATTGAAGCAATTTCCTTGTCAGAGGGAGAGGAATGCGCTGTCCTCAGGTGCCATGCGGATTCTAGGACAATGGGAATGACTCTGCTTGAGAGATGGATTGTTATAATGGAAGGTGTAGCTGTTGAGCGAAGTGAGAGTCACTAAGCAAGTAGTTCCCCTCTGAGAAGTCGATCAAGATGGTGGCCACCGAGGCCCATGAGCGAGGGGCGCACTTCGGTGCAAAGAAAAAGTTCCAGTGGCTACAGAGATTGGTTTATCACACACGATTGAGGAATGAGGTGGAAGATGCATGCCATCAGTGCAGAAGCTGTGAGTTGGCTAAACCGCCAGAACAGTGGGCCCCAACACAGACTATTGTGACATCTGCCCCTTTGGAAGTCTTGATGATTGACTACCTGATTGTAGGACCAAAGTATCTTGGCTATGAACATTGTCTGGTGATAACCGACCACTTCACCAAATTTGCAGTGGTAACTCCAACGACAGATCAGAGTGCCGAATCAGCTGCACTAGCTATCTGTTGAGATTTCATCAGCGTGTACAGCTGCCTGGGAAGAATCCACTCCGATCAAGGCACCTGCTTCCAAGGGGGAGTTATGGAAGAACTACACTGTTTGTACCGGATTAGGAAATCCAGAACTACTCCCTATTTCTACAAGGGAATGGGGTCTGTGAGTGCTTCAATTGAACATTAATTCAGATGTTACACACTTTGGAAAAAGACTGGAAAATACGGTGGCCTGAGTTTGTGGCAGAGCTGGTGTGCGTGTACAACAGCCGAGTGCACAGCATGATCGGTTTCACATCATACACCTTGTTGTTCGGGCAAAAAGGATGAGAGATTACAGAGCTGGAACTGGACCTGGAGGAGGACTACCCACAAATGGAGGTGTCCTCTTGGGTTAAGGAACAACAACACTGATTGCAGACTCTCCATCGAGTGGTGCAGATGACGTTTCAGGAACTTAAGCACCATAAAGCACCAGCTATTCGCGGGACAGCTCTGAGACCTGGGGACCAAGTCTTGTTCCGGAATAAACAGCCCTGGGAAAAATTGGAAAGCCAGTAGGAGTGGACTCCACACCAAGTGACACGCCTGGTAAAACATTGCAGCGCAGTCCTTCAGGTCACAGCTGCTGCTCAAGGAGACCCATGCTGAGAGGAATATTGTGAGGAGCTCTATTCTCTTACTCCACAGATATATGGACTAGGTGCTCAGTGGGTAGAACCAGAGACCACCCGCTGCTGCCAGAAGAAGAAGGACCGTGTGCTTGGTGAGGATGCCAGCAGACAGTACACCGAACACCGCCGGAATTCTGCGATCCACGGGGTCTTCAGAGAGTGAAAGGCTACGAAGCCATGATAAGTGTTATGACCTGGTGGTTAGGACAATAATGGACCTGGTGGTTAAGAGCACACGGAAAGACCTGATAGTTACAATAATACAGGACCAGCTCTGGGACGTGGGAACTCTGCTGACCGCAATCCCTAATCCTATCTCACACACTAGAAATAGCCGTGGATTGCTCCTAACGCTCCCTATGCAACTCGACACAGCCTAAGAACTAGCTAGCCCTAAAGATAGAAAAATAAGCCTACCTTGCCTCAGAGAAATTCCCCAAAGGAAAAGGCAGCCCCCCACATATAATGACTGTGAGTAAGATGAAAATCACAAACACAGAGATGAAATAGATTAAGCAAAGACAGGCCCGACTTACTGAACAGACAGAGGATAGGAAAGATGACTTTGCGGTCAGCACAAAAACTACAAAAAAACCACGCATAGGGCGCAAAAGACCCTCCGCACCGACTCACGGTGCGGAGGCGCTCCCTCTGCGTCCCAGAGCTTCCAGCAAGCAAGACAAAAATCAAAATAGCAAGCTGGACAGAAAAATAGCAAACAAGAGAAAAACAGGCAGGAACTTAGCTTCTGTTGGAGAAGACAGGTCACAAGAACGATCCAGGAGCGAACAGACCAATACTGGAACATTGACAGGTGGCATGGAGCAATGATCTAAGTGGAGTTAAATTGAGCAGCCAGCTAACGAATTAACCCCGTCACCTGTGGAAGGAAACTCAGAAGCCGCAGCCCCACTCACAACCACCAGTGGAAGCCCATGGACAGAACCAGCCGAAGTACCATTCATGACCACAGGAGGGAGCTTGACAACAGAATTCACAACAGTACCCCCCCCTTGAGGAGGGGTCACCGAACCCTCACCAGAGCCCCCAGGCCGACCAGGACGAGCCAAATGAAAGGCACGAACCAGATCTGCAGCATGAACATCAGAGGCAAAGACCCAGGAATTATCTTCCTGACCATAACCCTTCCACTTGACCAGGTACTGGAGTTTCCGTCTCGAAACACGAGAATCCAAAATCTTCTCCACCACATACTCCAACTCCCCCTCAACCAACACCAGGGCAGGAGGATCAACGGATGGAACCACAGGCGCCACGTACCTCCGCAACAACGACCTATGGAATACATTATGGATGGCAAAAGAAGCTGGAAGGGTCAAACGAAATGACACAGGATTGAGAACCTCAGAAATCTTATACGGACCAATGAAACGAGGCTTAAACTTAGGAGAGGAAACCTTCGTAGGAACATAACGAGACGACAACCAAACCAAATCCCCAACACGAAGTCGGGGACCCACAAAGCGCCGGCGGTTAGCGAAACGTTGAGCCTTCTCCTGGGACAATGTCAAATTGTCCACCACATGAGTCCAAATCTGCTGCAACCTATCCACCACAGTATCTACACCAGGACAGTCAGAAGACTCAACCTGCCCTGAAGAGAAACGAGGATGGAAACCAGAATTGCAGAAAAACGGCAAAACCAAAGTAGCCGAGCTGGCCCGATTATTAAGGGAGAACTCAGCCAAAGGCAAAAAGGACACCCAATCATCCTGATCAGCAGAAACAAAGCATCTCAGATATGTTTCCAAAGTCTGATTAGTTCATTCGGTTTGCCCATTTGTCTGAGGATGGAAAGCCGAGGAAAAAGACAAATCAATGCCCATCCTAGCACAAAAGGATCGCCAAAACCTCGAAACAAACTGGGAACCTCTGTCCGAAACGATGTTCTCCGGAATGCCATGTAAACGAACCACATGCTGGAAAAACAACGGCACCAAATCAGAGGAGGAAGGCAATTTAGACAAAGGTACCAAATGGACCATCTTAGAGAAGCGATCACAAACCACCCAAATGACCGACATCTTTTGAGAGACAGGGAGATCCGAAATAAAATCCATAGAAATATGCATCCAGGGCCTCTTCGGGACCGGCAAGGGCAAAAGCAACCCACTGGCACGAGAACAGCAGGGCTTAGCCCGAGCACAAGTCCCACAGGACTGCACAAAAGAACGCACATCCCGTGACAAAGACGGCCACCAAAAGGATCTAGCCACCAAATCTCTGGTACCAAAGATTCCAGGATGACCAGCCAACACCGAACAATGAACCTCAGAGATAACTCTACTAGTCCATTTATCAGGGACAAATAGTTTCTCCGCTGGGCAACGGTCAGGTCTATCAGCCTGAAATTTCTGCAGCACCCGCCGCAAATCAGGGGAGATGGCAGACAAAATTACCCCTTCTCTGAGAATACCTGCCGGCTCAGGAACACCCGGAGAGTCGGGCACAAAACTGCTTGACAGGGCATCAGCCTTCACATTCTTAGAGTCCGGAAGGTACGAAACCACAAAATCAAAACGGGAGAAAAATAGCGACCAACGAGCCTGTCTAGGATTCAACCGTTTGGCAGACTCGAGATAAGTCAAATTCTTGTGATCCGTCAAGACCACCACGCGATGCTTGGCTCCTTCAAGCCAATGACGCCACTCCTCGAATGCCCACTTCATGGCCAACAACTCTCGATTGCCAACATCATAATTGCGCTCAGCAGGCGAAAACTTTCTAGAAAAGAAGGCACACGGTTTCATCACCGAGCCATCAGAACTTCTTTGCGACAAAACAGCCCCTGCTCCAATCTCAGAAGCATCAACCTCGACCTGAAACGGGAGCAAAACATCTGGCTGGCACAACACAGGGGCAGAAGAAAAACGACGCTTCAACTCCTGAAAAGCTTCCACAGCCGCAGAAGACCAATTGAACACATCAGCACCCTTCTTGGTCAAATCAGTCAACGGTTTAGCAACACTAGAAAAATTACTGATGAAGCGACGATAAAAATTAGCAAAGCCCAGGAACTTTTGCAGACTCTTCACAGATGTCGGCTGAGTCCAATCATAAATGGCCTGGACTTTAACAGGGTCCATCTCGATAGTAGAAGGGGAAAAAATGAAACCCAAAAATGAAACCTTCTGAACTCCAAAGAGACACTTTGACCCCTTTACAAACAAAGCATTAGCACGAAGGACCTGGAACACCATTCTGACCTGCTTCACGTGAGACTCCCAATCATCCGAGAAGACCAAAATATCATCCAAATATACAATCAGGAATTTATCCAGGTACTCTCGGAAGATGTCATGCATAAAGGACTGAAACACTGATGGAGCATTGGAAAGCCCGAATGGCATAACCAGGTACTCAAAATGGCCCTCGGGTGTATTAAATGCTGTTTTCCATTCATCGCCCTGCTTAATGCGCACAAGATTATACGCCCCTCGAAGATCTATCTTGGTGAACCAACTAGCCCCTTTAATATGAGCAAACAAATCAGACAGCAGCGGCAAAGGATACTGAAACCTGACTGTAATTTTATTAAGAAGGCGGTAATCAATACAAGGTCTCAAAGAACCATCCTTCTTGGCCACAAAAAAGAACCCTGCTCCTAACGGTGATGACGACGGGCGAATATGACCTTTCTCCAAGGATTCCTTTATATAACTCCGCATAGCGGCATGTTCTGGCACAGATAAATTGAACAGTCGGCCCTTAGGAAACTTAGTACCAGGAATCAAATTAATAGCACAATCGCAATCCCTATGAGGAGGTAGGGCACTGGATTTGGGCTCATCAAATACATCCCGGTAATCCGACAAAAACTCCGGGACTTCAGAAGGGGTGGATGACAAAATAGACAAAAATGGAACATCACCATGTACCCCCTGACAACCCCAGCTGGACACAGACATAGATTTCCAATCCAATACTGGATTATGGACCTGTAGCCATGGCAACCCCAAAACGACCACATAATGCAGATTATGCAACACCAAAAAGCGAATATCCTCCTGATGTGCAGGAGCCATGCACATAGTCAATTGGGTCCAGTACTGAGGCTTATTCTTGGCCAAAGGCGTAGCATCAATTCCTCTCAATGGAATAGGATACTGTAAGGGCTCCAAGAAAAAAACCACAGCGCCTAGCAAGTCCATCAAATTCAGAGCAACGCCTGAATCCACAAATGCCATTACAGAATAGGACGACAGAGAGCAAATCAGAGTAACGGACAAAAGAAATTTCGACTGTACCGTACCAATGGTGGCAGACCTAGTGAACCGCTTAGTGCGCTTAGGACAATCGGAGATAGCATGAGTGGAATCACCACAGTAAAAACACAGCCCATTCCGACGTCTGTGTTCTTGCCGTTCAGCTCTGGTCAAAGTCCCATTACATTGCATAGGCTCAGGTCTATGCTCAGATAATACCGCCAAATGGTGCACAGCTTTACGCTCACGCAAGCATCGATCGATCTGAATGGCCAAAGACATAGACTCATTCAAACCAGCAGACATGGGAAATCCCACCATGACATCCTTAAGGGTTTCAGAGAGACCCTTTCTGAAAATTGCCGCCAGGGCACATTCATTCCACTGATTGAGTACAGACCACTTCCTAAACTTCTGACAATATATCTCTACCTCATCCTGACCCTGACACAGAGCCAGCAAGAATTTCTCTGCCTGATCCACTGAATTTGGTTCATCATAAAGCATTCCAAGCGCCAGAAAAAACGAATCAACATCACGCAATGCCGGATCTCCTTGCGCAAGGGAAAATGCCCAGTCTTGAGGGTCACCACGTAACAAAGAAATAATGATTTTCCCTTGTTGAACAGGGTCACCTGAGGAGCGAGGTTTCAAAGCAAGAAACAATTTACAATTATTTTTGAAATTCAGAAACTTAGATCTATCCCCAAAAAACAAATCAGGAATTGGAATCCTAGGCTCTGACATCGGATTCTGAACCACAAAATCTTGAATGTTTTGTACCCTTGCAGTGAGATTATCCATCCAAGAGGACAGACCTTGAATGTCCATATCCACACCTGTATCCTGAACCACCCAGAAGTCTAGGGGAAAAGAAAGGCAAAACACAGTGCAAAGAAAAAAAAATGGTCTCAGAACTTCTCTTATCCCTCTATTGAGATGCATTAATACTTTGGGCCACCTGTACTGTTATGACCTGGTGGTTAGGACAATAATGGACCTGGTGGTTAAGAGCACACGGAAAGAACTGATAGTTACAATAATACAGGACCAGCTCTGGGACGTGGGAACTCTGCTGACTGCAATCCCTAATCCTATCACACACACTAGAAATAGCCGTGGATTGCTCCTAACGCCCCCTATGCAACTCGACACAGCCTAAGAACTAGCTAGCCCTAAAGATAGAAAAATAAGCCTACCTTGCCTCAGAGAAATTCCCCAAAGGAAAAGGCAGCCCCCCACATATAATGACTGTGAGTAAGATGAAAATCACAAACACAGAGATGAAATAGATTTAGCAAAGAGAGGCCCGACTTACTGAACAGACAGAGGATAGGAAAGATGACTTTGCGGTCAGCACAAAAACTACAAAAAAAAACACGCAGAGGGCGCAAAAGACCCTCCGCACCGACTCACGGTGCGGAGGCGCTCCCTCTGCGTCCCAGAGCTTCCAGCAAGCAAGATAAAAATCAAAATAGCAAGCTGGACAGAAAAATAGCAAACAAGAGAAAAACAGGCAGGAACTTAGCTTCTGTTGGAGAAGACAGGTCACAAGAACGATCCAGGAGCGAACAGACCAATACTGGAACATTGACAGGTGGCATGGAGCAATGATCTAAGTGAAGTTAAATAGAGCAGCCAGCTAACGAATTAACCTCGTCACCTGTGGAAGGAAACTCAGAAGCCGCAGCCCCACTCACAACCACCAGAGGAAGCCCATGGACAGAACCAGCCGAAGTACCATTCATGACCACAGGAGGGAGCTTGACAACAGAATTCACAACAGATAAGTGAACTGTTAATCAGAGACTGATTCAGTTTAGTTTAGTACTGTTGACTAATTAACCCCTTCCTGACATGCGCCATGCTAGTACTGCTCTGCGGGAACTGAGTTCCCGCAAACCGCAGTATTGGTACGGCGGCACGATCACGCGGTCTCACAGTGAGCACCGCAGTGAACGCGTATGGTTGTCAGCTGTATGTGACAGCTAACACCCCGCAGCAATGCCCAAGATCGGCACTAGCACCGATCGTGGGCATTTAACCCCTCTGATGCCGCTGTCAATAGTGACAGCAACATAGAGGGGCATCGCGCAGGGACGGGGCTCCCTGCGCTCTCCCACCGAAACAACACGATGCGATCGCGTTGTTCCGGTGTTCTGGAAGGAGTCCCTGGAACCAAAATGGCCATGGGGCTCCTTCCGGGTCATTTGCTGAGGTGGCTTGCCGGCACCTGCTAAGAGCAGGCGCCGGAAAGCCTCCTGCACTGCCTGTCAGATCGCTGATCTGACACAGTGCTATGCAAAGTGTCAGATCAGAGATCTGATGTACCATAGTGATGTCCCACCCTGGGACAATGTTAAAAAGTAAAAAAAAATGCCCAAATAAAGAAATAAATAAATAAATATTTCCCAATAAATCCATATATTTATGTAAATAAAAAAAAAACAATAAAAGTACACATATTTGGTATTGCCGCATCCATAACCACCCACTCTATAAAACTATCCCACTTCAGTGAACACCCCAAAAAAAGAAATAAAAAACAAGGGAAAAAACAACGCTTTATGTTCATACTGCCGAACAAAAAGCGCAATAAAATGTGATCAAAAAGATGGATATAAATAAACATGGAACCGTTGAAAACGTTGTCTTGTCCCGCAAAAAAAATCCACCAATCAGCGTTATCAGCAGAAAAATAAAAAAGTTTATAGCTCTCAGAATAAAGTGATGCAATAACAAATATTTTTTATATAAAATAGTTTTTATTGTGTAAAAGCGTCAAAACATAAAAAAATGATATAAATGAGGTATCCTACTAACCCGAAGAATAAAGCTGCTTTATCAATTTTACCAAACGTGGAACGGTATAAGCGCCTAACCCCCCCCCCCCCTAAAAGAAATTCTGGAATTGCTGTTTTTTGTTCATTCTGCCTCCAAAAAGCGATCAAAAAAATGTCATGGGCCCAAAAATAGTACCAATAAAAACGTCAACTCGTCCCGCAAAAAACAAGACCTCACATTGCTCTGTGGGCCAAAATATGGATAAATTATAGCTCTCAAAATGTGGTGATGCAAAAAACTATTTTTTGCAGTAAAAAGCATCCCTTAGCGTTTGACAGCTGCCAAACAAAAACCCACTACAAAAACCCACTATAAAAACCCACTTTAAAAACCCACTATAAATAGTAAATCAACCCCCTTTATCACCCCCTTAGTTAGGGAAAAATAATAAAATAAAAAAATGTATTTATTTCCATTTTCCCATTAGGGTTAGGGTCAGGGTTGGGGCTAAAGTTAGGGTTAGGTTTGGGGCTAAAGTTAGGGTTACGGTTGGGGCTAAAGTTAGGGTTGGGGCTAAAGTTAGGGTTAGGTTTGGGGCTAAAGATAGGATTAGGGCTGGGGCAAAAGTTAGGGTTAGGGTTGGGGCAAAAGTTAGTGTTTGGATTATGTTTACTGTTGGGGTGAAGGTTGGGATTAGGGTTCGGGGTGTGTCAGGGTTAGCGGTGTGGTTAGGGTTATGGTTAG
This sequence comes from Ranitomeya imitator, assembly GCF_032444005.1. NCBI lineage: Eukaryota > Metazoa > Chordata > Amphibia > Anura > Dendrobatidae > Ranitomeya > Ranitomeya imitator. The sequence continues at coordinate 82,946,242 of NC_091282.1, forward strand.
GGTTAAGATTAGGGCTAGTATTAGGGTTAGGGGTGTGTTGGGGTTAGGGGTGTGGTCAGGGTTATGGTTTGGGTTGGGATTAGGGTTAGGGGTGTGTTCGGGTTAGGGGTGAGGTCATTGTTATGGTCGGGATTAGGCTTAGGGTTGCGTTGGGGTTAGGATTGGAGTTAGAATTGTGCGGTGTCCACTGTTTAGGCACATCATGCGCTCTCCAAACGCAACATGGCGTCCGATCTCAATTCCTGCCAATTTTGCGTTGAAAAAGTAAAATGGTGCTCCTTCCCTTCTGGGCTCTGCCGTGCGCCCAAACAGTGGTTTCCCACCATATATAGGGTATTATCATACTCAGGACAAATTTGACAACAACTTTTGGAGTCCAATTTCTCCTGTTACCCTTGTGAAAATAAACATTTGGGGGCTAAAATATCATTTTTGTGGAAAAAAAATATATTTTTTATTTTCACGGCTCTGCATTATAAACTTTAGCGAAACACTTGGGGGTTGAAAGTTCTGACAACACATCTAGATAAGTTCCTTGGGGGTCTAGTTTCCAATATGGGGTCACTTGTGAGCATTTATACTGTTTAGGTACATCAGGGGCTCTGCAAACCCAAAGTGACGCCCGCAGACCATTCCATCAAAGTCTGCATTCCAAAACAGCGCTCCTTCCCTTTTGAGCTCTGCCATGCGCCCAAATGGTGGTTCCCTCCCACATATGGGGTATCAGCGTACTCAGGACAAATTGGACAACAATTGTTGGGGTCCAATTTCTCCTGTTACCTTTGGGAAAATAAAAAATTGCGGGCTAAAAATCATTTTGTGGAAAAAAAATGATTTTTTTTAATTTTCACGGCTCTACATTCTAAACTTTAGTGAAACAATTAGGGGTTCAAAGTGCTCACCACACATCTAGATCAGTTTCTTAGGGGGTCTTCTTTCCAAAATGGGGTCACTTGTGGGGGTTTTCCACTGTTTAGGCATATCAGGGGCTCTCCAATTTTGCATTGAAAAGTCAAAAGGCGCACCTTCCCTTCTGAGCTCTGCGATGCGCCCAAACAGTGGCTTACCCCCATATATTGGGTATCAGCGTACTCTGGACAAATTGATCAACAACCTTTGGGGTCCAATTTGTCCAGTTACCCTTGGTAAAATAAAAAATTTGGGGTGAAAAATCATTTTTGTGAAAAAAATATGATTTTTTGATGGCTCTACATTATAAACTTCTGTGAAGCACTTGGAAATTCAAAGTGCTAACTACACATCTAGATTAGTTCCTTATGGGGTCTGCTTTCAAAAATAGTGTCATTTGTGGGGGGTTTCCACTGTTTAGGCATATCAGAGGCTCTCCAAACGCGACATGGTGTCCAATCTCAATTCCAGCAAATTTTGCATTGAAAATTCAAATGGTGCTCCTTCCCTTCCGAGCTCTGCCATGTGCCCAAACAGTGGTTTACCCCCACATATGGGGTATCAGCGTACTCAGGACAAATTGTATAATGACTTTTGTGGTCCAATTTCTCATGTTACCATTGGTAAAATAAAACAAATTGGATCTGAAGTAAAAATGTTGTGAAAAAAGTTAAATGTTTAATTTTTTTTAAATATTCCAAAAATTCCTGTGAAGCACCTGAAGGGTAAATACACTTCTTGAATGTGGTTTTGAGTACCTTGAGGGGTGCAGTTTTTAGAAAAGTGTCACTTTTGGGCATTTTCTGTCATATAGGCCCTTCAAAGTCACTTCAAGTCTGAGGTGGTCCCAAAACAAAATGGTTTTGCAAATTTTGTTGTAAAAATGAGAAATTGCTGGTCAACTTTTAACCCTTATAACTTCCTAACAAAATTGTGCTAATGTAAAGCAGACATGTGGGTAATGTTATTTATTAACTATTTTGTATGATATGACTCTAATTTAAGGGCATAAAAACAAAAATTTTAAAAATTGCAAAAGTTTCAAAAATTTTCGCCAAATATTAATTTTTTTCACAAATAAACACAAGTCATATCGAAGAAATTTTACCACTATCATAAAGCACAATATGTCATGAGAAAACAATCTCAGAATCACCAGGATCTGTTGAAGCGTTTCAGAGTTATGACCTCATAAAGTGACAGTGGTCAGAATTGAAAAAAATGGCCTGGTCAGGAAGTTGAAAACAGGCTTCGGGGTAAAGGGGTTAAATATAGTTAATCCCTTCTTTGCAGCATTTGTGTTACTGAATCCCAGCACCTGCTTATTACACATAGGTGCACATTCACACTGTGGCCATTTAATAAGCAGAACCTAAGCTAAAAACAAAAGAGCAAATAGTCTGTAGTAAGTAAATAAATAGTAATAAAACATGTAAATAACATTGGATAAATGGGGAGCAATGCTTGTTAAATGGCCACAGTGTGAATGTGAAACTGTGCATTGCACTTATACCAACATATGTTCTGGCTGAATTTCTTTAGCTTTAATTTTGTTTTTTTGTCCTTTGTTCAAATTGTGCCATGACTCCCCTTTTGGGCTGTTCATCTGCTACTAACTTATCAATTACATAAACGTACAAAAGTCTGCCGCCTGGAGTGATTTTATTATGCCATCATTTTTTATATATGCAACCTTTTATTCTAAAAAAGTGCAAAAATTGCAAACTATTTAAATATAGAACATTTTTGATTTTGCGCAAAACTCAGGAACCATGCATGCCTGTTTGAATAAACTGGCACAAAAAGTAAACAAATACCACAAGAAAAAAAGTGGCTCATAACTAGTGCAAATGATAAATTGAGCACAAAGTTTCTTTTTCCTGCCTGTATTATTGAATAAATTGAACCTGATATCTGATACTCACTGCCCCATCCACAGGAAGGCAAGTATAAAGGTACCTTCACACATAACGATATTGTTAACGATATCGTTGCTATTTGTGACGTAGCAACGATATCGTTAATGAAATCGTTCTGTGTGACAGCGACCAACGATCAGGCCCCTGCTGGGAGATCGTTGGTCGCTGAATAAAGTCCAGAACTTTATTTCGTCGCTGGACTCCCTGGAGACACCGCTGGATCGGCGTGTGTGACACCGATCCAGCGATGTCTTCACTGGTAACCAGGGTAAACATCGGGTAACTAAGCGCAGGGCCGCGCTTAGTAACCCGATGTTTACCCTGGTTACCATGCTAAAAGTAAAAAAAAACAAACACTAGATACTTACCTAACGCTGTCTGTCCTCCAGCGCTGTGCTCTGCACTCCTCCTGTACTGTCTGTGAGCCGGAAAGCAGAGCGGTGACGTCACCGCTCTGCTTTCCGGCTCACAGACAGTACAGGAGGAGAGCAGAGAAGCAGAGCGCAGCGCTGGAGGACAGACGGCTGTAGGTAAGTATCTAGTGTTTGTTTTTTTTTACTTTTAGCATGGTATCCAGGGTAAACATCGGGTTACTAAGCGCGGCCCTGCGCTTAGTTACCCGATGTTTACCCTGGTTACCGGCATCGTTGGTCGCTGGAGAGCTGTCTGTGTGACAGCTCTCCAGCGACCAAACAGCGACGCTGCAGCGATCCGGATCGTTGTCGGAATCGCTGCAGCGTCGCTTAATGTGAAGGGGCCTTAAGACACTGGAAGCATTATTTCAGGCAGGTATGCACATGCACAAAATTGTTGGTAGTTTCTATTAAAGAAATCTAAATCCCACTATGGTCACTAAAATAACTTAAAACTGACACAAGTAATTTTCAATTTAAATTTGCTGAATATCAACTATCGAGAATCAATCATTACTATTGAATTGTGGTTCAACAGAAACATTTAAAAAAGCAAACTAATGAATTTGGCTTGGACAAAAATTATGGTGACTTTCAATGAGACTTCAGCACTAGTGATGAGCGAATATACTCATTACTCGAGATTTCCCGAGCATGCTCGGATGTCCTCCGAGTATTTTTTAGTGCTCGGAGATTTCATTTTCTTCACTGCAGCTGAATGATTTACATCTCTTAGCCAGCTTGATTACATGTGGGGATTCCCTAGCAACCAGGTAATGCCCACATGTACTTAGCCTGGCTAATAGCTGTAAATTATTCAGCTGAGGCGATGAAAACTAAATCTTCGAGCACTAAAAAATACTCGGAGGACACCCGAGCGTGCTCGGGAAATCTCGAGTAACGAGTATATTCGCTCATCACTATTCAGCACCTGTGCACAGGTGTATTCAAGCCTCGTGAGCAATGTGAATTGCCAAAAACCTCCAGTTTTTTCTCACCTGTCCAAAGGACATTCTTCCAGAGGCTTTGTGGCTTGTCTATATGCATTTTGGCAAATTTCCGTCTTGCATTTTTGTGATTTGCTTCCAAGAGTGGTTTCCTCCTCGGTCTTCTTCCAAGAAGTCCACTTTTGCCAAGACAGAGACAAATGGTGCAATCTTACATTGATCTACCATGATCATCTGTAATCTCTTTGGAAGTTGTTCTGGGCTCTTTGGATACCACTCATGTTATCCATCTCTTCAATTTGCCGACAATTTTCTCCTTGTGGCCACGTGCAGGGAAGTTGGCTTCCATCCTATAGACTTTAAACTGCTGAATAATATGTGCAACTGTAATATCAGGGACATTTAGCAGTTTGGAGATAGTTTTAGAGTCTTCATTATTAACACGTTTGCCTATAATTTGTTTTCTAATCTCTTAAAACAACTCTGTCCTTACCCTTTTTGGTCTATGTTCAGTACAGTGTGGTGCACACCATGATGCCAAACAGCAGAGTGACTGCTTTTCACCCTTTAAACCGCAGACTGTAATTCTAAGTACTGGATACACCTTAATGCCGTGGTTGCCAACCTTTCTGACCTTGAGAGCCACATTCAGTTCTGAGAGAGGGTCACGAGCCACATCCAGCTCCCACTCATCTAACAGTAGAGGCAACCAAAGCCCCCATTATGGGTATAATCAACTGGAAGCAGTACACCAAGATCCAAGGGTTCCCACAATGCCCCATTCAGAATTCCCCAACACATGGTCACATCCAGCTTCAAGCATCTCTTCTGATAGAATCATCAGATTCAAGCTTGAGGAGGCTAATTTGCATATTCCAGGTGCCTTCTGGGAAAAGCGAAGTCTCCCTAAGCTAGAAGATCGTTGGGTACAGCCGGGACCAGCTGCTTGGAAAGCATCGCCAAACCAGGGATTCAAGCTTGAGGAGGCTAATTTGCATATTCCAGGTGCCTTCTGGGAAAAGCGAAGTCTCCCTAAGCTAGAAGATCGTTGGGTACAGCCGGGACCAGCTGCTTGGAAAGCATCGCCAAACCAGGGATTCAAGCTTGAGGAGGCTAATTTGCATATTCCAGGTGCCTTCTGGGAAAAGCGAAGTCTCCCTAAGCTAGAAGATCGTTGGGTACAGCCGGGACCAGCTGCTTGGAAAGCATCGCCAAACTGCGCGCCTTACGGCGCGAGAATTTTTGCCTGTAGGATATTATTGAAAGAGAGCTTGGCTGAGTAGATTACACAAGAAGGAAAACACACAGCAAGTCAGCAGGATCTAGGAGCAACATGGCAGATGTGACAACCTACATGGTGAGCTGCAGCATGTGCTACATGTTCACAGACCGACCAGAAGAAGAATCAAATTTCACCTGTCAGAAGTGTAGACTAGTGGCCCTTTTAGAAGAAAAGGTGCGGGGTCTGGAAGAAAGAATAGCAACTTTGAAACTCATCAAAGAGAATGAAGACTTTCTAGACAGAACAGAAGCATCTCTACTGGTCACAGAAGGTGAAAAAAGTGTCAGAGAACCTCCAAAAGCAGATGAGTGGAAGCATGTGACCAAAAGAAGCAAGAAGACCATGGAGAAATCACCAACCACACAACTGAAGAACCGATATCAAATCTTTGTAGAGGATGAAGATGGCACACCTAAGGATGAAGCAATACCAGCAAGCAAAAAAGAAAAGGGCACACAGCAACAAGTGACAGCAAAAAGTACAGCCAAGAAGCAACGAAGAGTGGTGGTGGTGGGAGACTCACTACTGAGAGGCACAGAAGCAGCGATCTGCAGACCGGACATAACTGCAAGAGAAGTATGCTGCCTTCCAGGTGCGATGATCAAGGATGTGACCGATAGGATACCAAAGCTCTTCAGCTCCAAGGACGTCCACCCATTTCTTCTGATACATGTTGGCACCAATGACACGGCAAGGAAAGACCTACCGACAATCTGCAAAGACTTTGAAGAGTTGGGGAAGAAAGTAAAGGAACTGGATGCACAGGTTGTTTTTTCTTCTATCCTTCCAGTAGACGGGCATGGCACCAGGAGATGGAACAGGATCCTTGATGCAAACAACTGGCTAAGACGATGGTGCAGACAACAAGGATTCGGATTCCTGGACCACGGTGTGAATTACTGGTACGATGGACTCCTCGCCAGAGATGGACTACACCTCAACAAACCTGGGAAACACACATTCGCCAGAAGACTCGCTACACTCATCAGGAGGGCGTTAAACTAGAAGAAGAGGGGACGGGAAGAAAAACATTAGACTTGAACAAAGAAGACCCAGGAAAACATACTCAGATGGGAGGTAAGAACATTTCTAAAGCACTCCACAGCGAGGAGATTGGAACAAAACAAAATCCTCTAAACTGCATGCTCGCAAGCGCCAGAAGCCTGACAAACAAGATGGAAGAACTAGAAGCAGAAAAATCTACAGGTAACTTTGACATAGTGGGAATAACCGAGACATGGTTAGATGAAAGCTATGACTGGGCAGTTAACTTACAGGGTTACAGTCTGTTTAGAAAGGATCGTAAAAATCGGAGAGGAGGAGGGGTTTGTCTCTATGTAAAGTCTTGTCTAAAGTCCACTTTAGGGGAGGATATTAGCGAAGGAAATGAGGATGTCGAGTCCATATGGGTCGAAATTCATGGAGGGAAAAATGGTAACAAAATTCTCATTGGGGTCTGTTACAAACCCCCAAATGTAACAGAAACCATGGAAAGTCTACTTCTAAAGCAGATAGATGAAGCTGCAACCCATAATGAGGTCCTGGTTATGGGGGACTTTAACTACCCGGATATTAACTGGGAAAGTGAAACCTGTGAAACCCATAAAGGCAACAGGTTTCTGCTAATAACCAAGAAAAATTATCTTTCACTAGAGTTGAGCGACCTTGACCTTTTTAGAGTCGAGCCGGGTTTTGCGAAACCCGACTATGTCCAAAGTCGGGTCGAGTGAAATCGGCCGATTATGACGTAAAGTCGGGATCGACCGAAACACGAAACCCAATGCAAGTCAATGGGGCAGCATAGTCGGCAGTGAGTGGGGGCCAGGAAAACACCTAGAGTACCCATTTTAATGTCAAAACCATCCATTCTTCTTAATGAAGCTTGTAAAGCGTAATTTACCTTATAATAATTGGAAGGCATTTGAAATTGGGGGTCATTTGGCTAAAGTTGTGGGGGGTAGGGCTGGTTCAAGTAATTAGTGGGCCCAGGAAATCTGGACCACGTCACGGCAGTGGAGCAGGGAGAGGTAAGTATTTCAACTTTGCAAGTGCTGTGAACCTGAGCAAGCAGGGGGGGCCCACTCGTTGGCATTGGCACTGGCACAGGGCCCCTCAAAGTACAGCGGTGTGTTTGCACGGCGGGGGCGCCTCCCACCGGCAGCAACACTTTTGCGTACTATGAGAGGCCCTGTGCCAGTGACGTCGCCAACTAGTATTCCTCCCCCCACCTGATGAAGGAACCTGCACTTTCATCTGCACCTTCCTCTTTGTCCCCGTGTAAGGTGGTATGGTATGCGGGAAGAGCAACCTGACTTTCAGCAGGGTCACAATGTTGTTGTGTAGCGTGCACGGGGAATGTTGCGTTATGGGTCAATGTACCAGCAGACTCATCTATCACTGGCTGGGCAATGGGCACGATGAAGTGGAAACACAGATATAGGCCCAAAGAAGAAAGTGGGCTAAATGCAGTTCAAAATTGGTAACACAGGAATAACCAGGGGGCATTGCAGTGGAGGACAACTGGAATGAGAGGCTGACACAGAGAGTAGGGCCAAATCAGTAAGTAGTCGAAATGCAGTTCAAAATTGGCAACCGTAGTAAACAGGCGGCACAGCTTTGTTCAGTGGAGGAGAACAGCAAGGAGTGGCAGACACCGATAGTAGGCCCCAACCCAACTAGTAGGCCAAATGCAGTCTAACATTAACAACTACTTAACGAGAGGCTGAAAATGGAATTTCAGGACAGGAAACCAGGAGAACAGCAAGGAGTGGCAGACACCGATAGTAGGCCCCAAACCAACTAGTACGCCAAATGCAGTTGTTCCATTTAACCACAATTTAATGAGAGCCTGAAGATAGAAGCTCAGGAAAGGCAACCTGGGGAACACCTTGGAGTGTAACACACCATCTCTCTCCACCCCATACCCATTTTGTAGGCCTAATGCTGTGTACTTTTCTACAACTACTAAACGAGAGTCGGAAGACCGAAGCAATGGCAAGGAAACCTGGGGAACACCTTGGAGTGTAACACACCATCTCTCTCCACCCCATACCCAATTTGTAGGCCTAATGCAGCCTACTTTCCGACACCTACTAAACGAGAGCATGAAGATCGAAGTTCAGGAAAGGCAACCTGGGGAACACCTTGGAGTGTAACACACCATCTCTCTCCACCCCATACCCATTTTTTAGGCCTAATGCAGTGTACTTTTCTACAACTACTAAACGAGAGTCGGAAGACCGAAGCAATGGCAAGGAAACCTGGGGAACACCTTGGAGTGTAACACACCATCTCTCTCCACCCCATTCCCCATTTTTTAGGCCTAATGCAGCCTACTTTCCGACACCTACTAAACGAGAGCATGAAGATCGAAGCTCAGGAAAGGCAACCTGGGGAACACCTTGGAGTGTAACACACCATCTCTCTCCACCCCATACCCATTTTGTAGGCCTAATGCTGTGTACTTTTCTACAACTACTAAACGAGAGTCGGAAGACCGAAGCAATGGCAAGGAAACCTGGGGAACACCTTGGAGTGTAACACACCATCTCTCTCCACCCCATACCCAATTTGTAGGCCTAATGCAGCCTACTTTCCGACACCTACTAAACGAGAGCATGAAGATCGAAGCTCAGGAAAGGCAACCTGGGGAACACCTTGGAGTGTAACACACCATCTCTCTCCACCCCATACCCAATTTGTAGGCCTAATGCAGCCTACTTTCCGACACCTACTAAACGAGAGCATGAAGATCGAAGCTCAGGAAAGGCAACCTGGGGAACACCTTGGAGTGTAACACACCATCTCTCTCCACCCCATACCCATTTTTTAGGCCTAATGCAGTGTACTTTTCTACAACTACTAAACGAGAGT